>NC_071668.1:21192500-21817500 GCF_028554725.1 Zeugodacus cucurbitae
TACGTTTAACTAGTTTATTTGCATGTCGCTTGTACGCTTGTTGGCATCATTCGCACAGCGCCGCCGACAGACAGACAGCGCCAATAATGTTAAGTGACTGTTGCTTTCATAACATGACTGTTAACTGAATTAAACTGGGTGGACACAATGTGGCTTGTAAATGACAAGATTGCTAACGTAAACAAATTTAATTATTTATTGAGTGTGTGTGTGTGTGTGAATATTGAATACATAGAAAACAGAGCAATCTCTTTTCCTTATCGCTGCGGTTTCTCTTTCATTTGATTTTATGATATGCTTTTTTTCTCGAAGAATGTAAATTCTAATTTTAAACTTTATCTGATTCAATTACTATCTCGCATTTGTGAGGTGTGTTCAGAAAATAACGGGAATTTTGGCTTTTTTGGGAAAAAGTATCAAGAACCAATGCCGATATCTTTGAAAAAAATCTGCATTGGAGATATTACCCAACTATTCTGAAAATGGTTGAAATTGGATCTTAAGTTTTCAAGGCCCCAGATATCGAATATGAAAACCTAAATGCCTGTGAAAATTTTTACCGAAAATGCCGGCATTTCCATGCGATATTTTAATAAATTTAAGAGGGTGTCGAAGAAATTAAATTCTAATTTTAAACTTCATCTGATTCGATAACTTTCTGTTTATGTGAGGTGTGTTCAGAAAATAACGGGAATTTTGGATTTTTTTAGAAAAAATATCAGAAACCAATGTCGATATCCTTGAAAAAATACTGCATTGTAGATTACCCAGATATTCCAAAAATGGTTGAAATTAGATCTTAAGTTTTCAAGGCCCCACATACTGAATATAAGGACCTCAATACCTATGGTAGCTTTTTTTTTTCAAAAATATCGTTCTATCAATGGGATACTTTAATGACGTTAAGAGGGCGTCTTTACCTAGATATAGTGTGACCTAGTGCAAAAAATGGGTAAAATCGGCAGATTACTTTCCTTAGCCCCCATATGTATATGGTTTTCAAACTTGACTTTACATCGCAAATATCGGTCAACATAAAGTGAAGATATAAACTACTATATAATTTTGCTTGGGGACGAAAATGGGAGAAAATCGGTCCACGAATTACCCTTGTTCCCATAGACTATATATAACGTTTTTTTTTTGTTATTTTAGTGGACTGTATGCTAATATAAATCAAATTGTGATCTATCTCAACACAATTGTGTGGAAATATGTTCATGAGTATAGACCTTCCTGGGTCCCAGCAATATGAAATGTGTCTAGACTCTGTTTTAGCCCGAGAAAGTCTAATAAAATGATTGTAAATAATTCAAGTCCTCAACAAAGATACAAAGCATCTTATTTAAGTAAAATTTGAGGAAACTTCAGATTCTGAGAATTTTATTGGAAAAAATATGGTTTTTCAAAGAAAGTTTTGATGTAAAGATTGAGCATTGGCCTACTTATAGTACCTGATAACTCGATTTAGATTCTTAAGTTCTTGAAAAATAGAATAGATCCTTCGTAAAATATCACAAATTCATCAAATAACTGTAAAATCTGAAAACCCCAGCAATTTAAATACAGTATCAAATCCAAAAAAAAACACTATGTGGTAATCATAATGAGATTCTTTCAAAATCTCGCTTTTAGAAGAAACATATTTTAATACGCTAAGACTAAAATATTTAGTGCACACGTGTAGTTGGTAATTTGTGCCGCAAGTTGGCTCGCTGCTACACATAAATATTAAATTACACTATAATTACAAATTTCCCGCGGAGAGTGCTCGCGATGACGCATGCAATATAAACAATTTACTTGTATATAGCCATAGGACAATACATATTATTGTAAGCAACGCTAACTGTCAGACAGATTTGAGTAGGAAAGTTGATGAAACAGATAAGTTTTGTACGCCATGAGACGCACGCATTACATACATATGTACATATGTACGTTCTGTTCTGTTCTAAAATTACCCATTGTCTAATGATGCTTATCAGAGGTTTCTAGGCGGACGCAGTGTAGAATAGACGCAATGGCATCATCATAATCGTCATACAAATGAGTACTGACACATTGTCTTCGTTTGCTTGATTGCACGCAGTGAGAAGGTACTAACTCGATTTTTAGAGGTTTTGAGGGAAATTGGAAGGTAGAAATTAAAAAAGCAATGTTAAAATAAGACACTATTCGCCTCGTATATTCCGCATAAAATCCACTAGAATATTGAAAATCAATAAATATATGGGGGCTGTGATGGTTCCTGAACCGATTTCACTTAGTTAAGAATTATACACTCACTTAATGTTGTTCAGATATTACACTCACATATTAGCCGATTTATGCGGAATAAAGCCCACCGTATTTTTGGAAAACCTATAATTAGGGATATGGGAGCTAGGAGAAATTATGACCCGATTTCACCAATTTTTGGCACAGACACTTATTATTCGAAGGAGCATATTCCCTCTGAATTTGTTTCAAATATCTGAACCGTATTTTCGGAGAATTATTCATTAGCACTGATGCCTTCATGTGCGATATCTGGAACCCTAAAAAGTTAATGCTGGATTTCGGCGATTTTTAGACGGCCGATGACACACTAGAACTGCAGTATTTGTTTCAAGTTTTATTCCGATATCTTCATTGGTTCTTGATGTAAAGGGACGCTACAAAAGTAGACCGATCAGGGAAAGATATACGATCCAACAACGAGTCGAAATTATCGATATCCAGGATCTCAACTTTAACAACGCTACCTCAAATTTATGGTCGTCATAATCGTACTGTGAGATCAACAATTGAGCGTCTAGTGGAAAATTTGAATCCACAAGCACAGTACAAAATGTTCCCGTGATAGTGAGACAAAGAAGTGCCCGTAGTGTCGAGAATATTGCTGCAACTAGCGCATCAATTGGGCACCTCGCGAAAAACTCTTGGTCTACATCCTTACAAGATCAAAATGACGCAAGAACTGAAGACTCTTGATCACCAGAATCATCATATGTTGGTGAATTTGGCTGAGCAACAACTTGAAAATTATCCGAATTTTCAACGAAAAATCATCTTCAACGTTGAGGCTCATTTCTGGCTGAATGGCTTCGTCAATAAGCAAAATATGCGTTATTGATCAGGTACCAAGCCACACGCACTTCATGAGTCACCATGGCATCCCGAAAAAATTACGGTTTGGATGCATCATTGGGTATGCGTCATGCGTACTTCTTCCGTGATGATCAAGACCGGAACATTACTGTGAATGAGAAGTCACACAGCGAATGTCACAATCGATTTATTGAGAACCAATTTTGGTGAACAACATGTTATCTCACGAAATGGTCCAGTCAATTTGCCGTCTCTGTCATGCGATTTGACACCGTTAGCGCTCTTATCGACAAATCCTTTATATAGCATTATAAAATGTACGAAATCAGATGGAACACAAAATGGTGTTATGTATGAAGTAGGCGTGGTTGTTAACCGATTTCGTCCCTTTTGGTACACCGTTTCCTTAGCACTTTGAGGATCTTGATATTGCAGATATTCAAAATCGGACCAGTACCACGCTCACAAAATGCCATTAGTGCCATTCGGAAAATTGGGATGATGATGAATTTTAGTGGTAAACCACTCCAGATAGTAACTTCTTATGTATGGAAAGGAGTCTCGGAGTGTCTCAGGTATTTTCGTGTCTCAACACTAATGCGGATTAGACAGTAAAAATGAAAAAGTGAGTTTGCCACTCAGTTTCGGAGTTCTGGAAATAAATTTCTGTAAGTTTTGGGGTATTATTCCGGATTCCTTGGAGATTTCGGAAATTATTCTGAATAAACTGGATTGTTAGCGATCCCTCTAGGATCTATACTTCTACTAGCGACACCCTATACTTTTCTAAATTATCTCTCAAATTGGACTTACTCTCTTTTTCCACTCAAAGCCTGTGTTGTCTTGCATGACATTCTTAGTGAATGCGGCTCAATGTTGTTTGGCACCAGAGTAGAAATCAACAGAACGTGCTCCAGCAATCAATCGCGGTATTAAAAGCGAACCAATGCACAACCGACCTGCAATGCATCTAAACATATAATTATACAAGTAAACACACAAACACACACACATAGTTACATATATAGACACACACACATCGCTGGTTTTGAACGCTTTTTGGTTTTAGGCGGCAATTTACAGAAGCATTTCAGATCTCTCAGATATCTTCCGCTGTCAAAACAAATCGAAGTGCATTTGCGTGCGCACCATAAAGGCATCGAGCAGAAAAGGTCTCTACAAATGCCTGTTGAATTGAGGCAAATACGAACAGCAATAATCGAAATGAAAATGTTTCGATAATGAATTATAGACCGACCGGCCGACCGACAAGCGCGTACAAATGTCCATTACGTAAATGCAGTTTTGTGTTTTGAATTTGTGGTGCCGGAAATCACATGAAATACGAAGTTTTTAGAGGGTAATAAAAAGTGTGAAACCCGCGTACGAAATCCCCTCACCTGAAGCACCACTAGTCCTGGTAGACACAATGCAACAGTCTTATTGGCGAGCCCACCAATGATGTTGTTCACAAGTATTTCGCATGCGACAAATTTCGCGCGCTCACAACAACACCACATACATACATACATAGCGTACGTAGAGAAAGCGATACCCTTCGGCATACGGGAAATTGCTTGCCACATTTACCAGCAACAACGGACTGTTTTGCCGGCAACGCTGTGTGTCAATGGCGACGATGTGCGAACTGCGCTGGTGAGAATTATGATTTCCCTCCTACAAGCGCATGCATAAGGCGAGCAATGCCGTCCATTATGGCGAGATTTCCACGCCATTTGCCATTTGCCAACCTTTGCCTTAAGGCGTCGTTGTGCTCCAGAGACGCGACGACTGCGCCTGTGACTCCAACTCCTGCTGCCATTGTCAGCGTTAAGATAGTGAGTGCTGTTTAAGCCTTTGTCGACCGGTTAAATTGTTAACAACTGCCAACGCTTGGATGCGTTCAAATGCAAGCACGTTTACGTAAACATATCGATGTGAAGCGTTTGAAGTGTTTGAAGCGAGAAAAAACAAATTGCAAGCACAGTGTAATGTGCACAATTTGTTGTCTGTAGAATTTCATAATTCAATTTAGCATAATCAAATTATATGCCAACAATTTTATTGCACAATATTTTATTTGGAAATGTTCAAATTTGAGATTGAAGTGTGTAACCGTAATATGGAAGAGATTCAATAGAGTTCGTTTGGAATTGATTTTATTCTATGGTACATATGTACTGTAACATACATACGTATATATGAACTGTAGTCTATCACTCTATCTTGAGCTTTATATATATAAGCCATAAATTCAGTACTTCTGATTACTATAGAATAAATGAGTAATTACTTGCTATGAACCTTATAATGTATTTTCAAATATATAAATACATAACAAATAGCATCATTGTACAACAACATTAATTGAGTTTGATAAGAACTTAGCACAAAACAAGTAAGGAAGGGCTAAGTTCGGGTGTAACCGAACATTTTATACTCTCGCAATTTATTTATTTAATTTTATTAATATTATATAATACACAATTTGACCCACATATTCGTCATATATATTGTATAAAGTCCATTGAAAGTTGGATACCATAATATTAGTTATTTGGAAGTTAGGTTAGGATGTCCCTTATTTTTTTTAAATTTCAAAATTTGATATTTTTTTGCGCGGCACATTGTTATTTTTTTCTTTTTGGTTAACTGAAACCGCCTGAAAAATTCAGAATTCCAGCGATGATCCTATATACTGCCTCAAGAAGCTCAAAATATGTATTATTTAACTTTTTGAAAGGCAAATGTCAAAGGTTATTCACTTGCTGTAACGCGAATAATAATGCAAGTTTCTACTACCAGAAGAACTTAAATTGATATCAGTACATTTAGTGCAGAAAACAAAGACTTTAAGACTGTTAAATTATTATTAATTTACTGGCAAATACACCTGAAAGAACAGAGCTTTTGGTCAATGATTTCGTAGGCATTACTCGACGAGCGTGCTGACTAACTAGGAGAAGGTTTTGGAAATTGTCTTCAGTTTTCACTTGTCCCAAATACTCTTGAGTTAAGCCTACGGCCCTTTCAGCAGCGTCATTGATAACAGGAAACGTTGTAAAAAATTCCTTGGCAATAATAAAACTTTTACATGAGGCACACTCAATTGGATCAATTTGTAGGAAATCATAACTAAGATTAAACCGGCGGAAAATTTTGAGAGAGTTTGGGCTTAGTAGCTCATAAAAACCTTTTTCGAGAAAATTTGCAACATCTTTCGACCTGCCAATAACTTTTTTGTAACCCAAGGATGGATGCGATAAATTAGATGCATTATCCTATTTTTCCATAGAGCAGAGTATCTGTGACATCTTGCGTTTCATTTCAATAGAAAGAGTGGAATCAAATACGGCAAGCGTCACCCACTCAGGTGTTAAATACCACAGATGCCCTACAAACTTCCAAATGGCCACCTCAAACACTTTCTTGTTAATATCTTCAAAATCATGCAAGATGGACAGCAACTGAAAATCATGATATGGGGCATTTATTTTAACACCACTCATCATTACACTTGAAGCTAGAAATTCTCAAAAAACACAACTCAGTTTACGAAGGATAAAGAAAACTTTCGACAAGTTAAAACCTGCCCTCAGTCAAAGAGCCAGGCGCGCGAACGAAAAGAAATACTTTATTGACTCAAATCGCGGAGTAAAATAGAAGTTGATGACGAACTACATATATTAGCTAAGTAAAGTAAAAAACTCTTGAAACTATTTTCCAAGGCAAAGAAAGAACAAATAAGGAAAGGCTAAGTCCAATAGAATAACGAAAGTCATCATATATAGTGTATGGGAACTGAGGTAATTCCTGAACCGATTACACTCGTCACCACCAAGATACAATATATCGAAGAATATATACGCTCACTTAATTTTATATTACCTATAATTAGGTATATTGGATCTAGGGGAAGTCGTGACCCGATTTTAATAACTTTTGGAACAGAGACACACAATTAGAAGAAAAAAATTCCCTCAGAATTACAATAAAATATCTAATAGATTTACCTATATTTTCGGTGAAAAATTACCCTTAGGCAATGAGTTCTTCATGTTCGATTTCAGGTGCCTTGAAAATTCATGGTCCGATTTTGACAATTTTTCCACAAGTGATGTCATAGCTCAAATACAGTATTTGTGTAAAGTGTTATTCCGCTATCTTCATTGGTTCCTAATGCATATATTATAAAGTGAACGAATCAGATAGAATTCAAAGTTGGCCGATATCCGTCATCAGGGTGTCAAGAAAATTTTATATACCGAATTTCATTGAAATCGGTCGAGTAGTTCTTGAGATATGGTTTTTGACCCATAAATGGGCGACGCCACGCCCATTTTCCATTTTATAAAAAATTCTCAGTGCAGCCTCCTTCTGATATTTCTTCTGTAAACTTTTAGTTGTTTACCTTTTCCATATATATATAACCCCATATCTAACTATTTTCTTTCTTGGTGACACAAACAACCGTTATGTGAAAAAAACTATAATACTCTCTTTAGCAACTTTGTTGCGAGAGTATAAAAATACCAGTAATTTTTGTTTCAATTCATAATTGAACTACTATTTTCGGTTTCTACTTTAAAATAGCATGATACTAGTATAATACTAAATAAAAACTCAAAATAGACTTCGCCTATCAACAATATCAACCTTCACATGGTGCCAAGGAACACTTTTAACAAGTTTCATTAAGAGATCTCAATTTTTACACAAGTTGGACGGACGAATGAACAGACAGACAACTGGATTTCAATTCTCGTCTCGTCATCTTGATGTTTTTGATATATATAGTATATTTCCACGACAGTTGGGTCTACGATAATCGAAACGGAACCGTTTCTTTATACGTCCTAGCACTGTCAACTCGACAGCATTGTTCAAAACTATTTGTGAATTTTTTTTTTACCTCTAACACAACAACAGTCTCTAAAAGTCAGTTACTTTTTTGTGAATACAAATTTGAAAAAATGTTTTCTCCAACTCAAAGCTCATTTCCAAACACTGTGCTCTATACTCGGCACATTTGCATATCAAACGCCTTTAACATGCACTGTCACTATTCATATATAATCCAGAAAATCGTGATTTCTTAAATACGAGTAGTATGGCTTTACTAAAGGTGATATAAAAAGGCTTTGCTAATTTTTTACGAGTTTTTAGACGAGTTGAGTAATTAAAAAACCATCAACACTCGTGATAATTGAATAACTTTCGCGGCATTTTGGTAGTAAAAGTGATATGAATTAAAATTGTGTTGCGGAAATAATCAAGAGACTCGTTGGCGACATACATACATATGTAGTTGTTGAAATGGTTCCAAATGTACCTTGTTCAAATGGGAGGAATTTTAATATTATTTTTGGATTATTGAGAGGTTTATCAATTAAAAACTGGATCAAATTGTATCAAAAACTTAAGTCGTACGGTGGAAGTTTTCTAGTTCCCTAGCAATTTGAGAACTTTGTTGATTTTGGGTTGATCAGGGCTTACACCTAAAACTGCTCCAGATACTTAAATAAGGTAGACTTGAAATTCTGGCAAAGCGCACGCTTCGACTTTCTCTCTTTCTCTGCTCTCTTCGCTGCAGTTTAAAACATTGAAATTTTTTTTTTTTTTTTGAAGAACTTAAATTATGCCGCAAGGAAGTTGAAACACTAACTTGCTAATTCGAGCATTACGACTTAGAGTTTTGCTACTAAAGTGTTAGCAATGGTTCCGTAAAGTTTGCATAGCATTGCTAGCGTTGCATTATCATCATCATATGTCAAATGTGCAATAAATCTTACTAAAGTGCTAAAGGGCGGCACAAAGTGATGTGTGAAAATGCACAATACACAAAGAATAGAACCTTTTAGAATAAGAACACACAATGTATGTAGGAATTTACTATATACCGTGGAGTTAGAGAAGTTGCTTGTGGTTTCGCAAGTTGATGAGAAAAATGTTGAGAAAAACGACTGGCATGGGCATGAAGACTAATATGAAGTACCAACACTTGAAGCATAAACAAAAAGTACTCGGTAGAGTTACCCTGCAGCACTTTGCCATGTCAAATGACTTTACTGCGGATATATGAATGAACGAAATATGTGGAAGAAGAGAATTTTGAATATTTGCATGATTTTAAAAAGTTTTAAAAAAAATCACAAAAATTTTTAAAATATTTTGAATTCTAACTATTAGGTCTACAACTTTGCTTCCGCCGTTTTCCAATAGATGTCTCTAGGGTCAAGCACTGGTCGATTAAATCGTTTTATATCGATCTTGGACTTTTGTGTCAACATTAACCCAACAAAATATTTGTAGAGATCTGTTTGCATCCCAAACTTATTCTCAACTGAAAATGACACTTTTTGAGCCGAATTCTCGACATTTGCGGGAATGTCTCTCTATTATAATTTTCATTCAAATTTATTGTAATTATATTTTAAAAACATTCATTAAAATTTAACATTTTTAAATTTCAAGAGAAATGTAATTATTTTATAACAAATAACTCACGGAATTTCTGCACAAATTTTAGAGGGGGCGTTTACATGAGCTCATACACATTTTTTTAAACATTAATTATACATTCGGTATTCCCCCAACGCCCCATTTTTGTAGTCATGCATTTGCAAAATAAATTCATTTTATCTATTCAAATGCAAAAATATAACTGTTTGGCTCTTTATATTATTATACGGAAAATTGTATTTGTAATGTGATGATAATCATATATATAAATATAAATAAATATGTAAAATTTAACCCCAATTTACGGATAATATGGTCCCAAGGGTTTGGTTATTTATTTCTCGCTATTTAAAATTACTCTCTTAATTTATTGGTCTCTGCAAATTGAAAGAAAAAAATCATGCAAAAAGTATTATATTTGGTGCACTGATAAGATTCTGTTAATAAAAAATGTGGAAAAAAGTGGAACAATCTCACTCATCACATAGCAAAGCGTTGAGTTGTATTCAAAGTTTTGATAATTATTTAGACTATTTTCAAAGACAAAAGAGCTAATGTGATGATAAAGTGAAGCTCATGACAGTTCAAAGAAGAAACTTTGAATATAATTTGAATATAACTTTTTTGTTTGTGAAATTTTATTTAAAAACTTCGACAACTCAGACGTTGGCACCTCATCTCCCATGCATAGGACTCAAGCAACTCACGACTTTTGGTTTTAGTCCAAATATCCTCTGGGTAGCCAACAGATATCCGTTTGAAGGCAAGCTAAAGTGAGAAGGCGTAGCCCGCTTCTGCGGTTGTGCGTAGGGGTTGGAACCCACCACTTAAAAAAATCTCCCCAATGAAAGACCTCATCTCCCATGACGTGTTCAAAAAAGAACGTCTTGCCGTGCACATCATAACTTCTGATTGGTTCATCTAAAACCAATATTCCAAAAATATTTCGATAGTACATGGTTAAATCTAATTAATAAATGAAGGAAAAAAGAAAATATTGAAATTTGAAGTTTTGAAAGAATTGAAACCAACTAACCTTTTAAATGTCTTAATTGGTTTGGGAGATACGAAATGTCAAATTCTAATTGTTAAGCTGGATCTTATGTGTAACTGATACATTCATCTAAGTTTAAGTTATAGAAATTTATCTGTATATTATCCACGTAGCCTTGTTTCATATCTCTTCTGTTAATTTTTAGGGTGTTATCGCACTTATCAGTTTTGACCGACAGCGCTCTGTGTTCGTAATTTAGATCATAACTTAAATAATAGGAACAATATTCTATCGATTTTTGATTTCGCCAGTTATTTGTTTGATTCACTACTCTGCATCGATTGTTCAAATTTATTTCACTTACGCCAGCTTTCTTGGATATATTTATCAAGTTTTACGACAGTGATCCCTTACAACGTTACTGTTGACATATTTGGCTCTCCGTATTTATTAGGTTGTCCCTTCCGCCTTTTTGTCTTTTGAATTTCGCGGCTATGTATAAAGCGCTACAGAGCTCGTATCTGGTAATACCATACATCTTTGAAAGGTCTTGACATAACCTACAAAACGACGATATTGCGTCAACAGTTATGAACGTGTAAACATGGAGTTCACGAACGCCGCAATTCGAGCTATTTTAAAGTTTTCCTTCGTTAAAGGCAAATCCGCTAAAGAAACGTTCCGTGAGATTAATGGTATTTTAGGAGATGGTACGATATCACGGTGTCTTCCAAGATGCCATGGATAAGCCAGCCGGCGAAAGACCTGTGACGACGAATACCGATCAAATCATGAAAAGCATCGAGTTAGACCAGCATCGCCCAGGAGATGGGAGTTAGTCACCAAACCATTATTGCAACGGAACGTGAAACGGAACGAACTCGACCCATTTTTTAATAGAATGGTGACTGGCGACGAAAAATGGATCACATACGACAATATCAAGCAAAAACGGCTGTGGTCGAAGCCCGGTGAATCGTCCCAAATAGTGGCCAAGCCGGGATTGACGACCAGGAAAGTTTTGCTGTGTATTTCATGGGATTGGCAGGGAATCATCCACTATGAGCTGCTCCCATATGGCCAGACGCATAATTCTACCATCAACTGCGAACAACTGGACCGCTTGAAGCAGGCGATCGAGCAGAATCGTCCAGAATTGGCCAACAGGAAGGGTGTAGTGTTCCACCGGGACAACGCCAGACCACACACTTCGCTGATGACTCTCCAGAAGCTACGGGAGCTCGGATGGGAGGTTTTATCGCATGCACCTTATAGCCCGGACATAGTGCCAAGTGATTACCACCTGTTCTTGTCCATGGCGCACGGCCTTGGTGGTGTAAAGTTGAACTGAAAAGAGGCTTGTTAAAAGTGGCTGTCCGAGTTCTTTGCAAATAAGGAGGGGGCTTCTACAAGGGGGTATTATGAAGTTGCCATCTAGATGGAAACAGATTATCGAACGAAACGCCACATATTTGAACTAAATCCGATCACTGTAACAAACATCGGAAGGGAGACATGTGCCAATCTAATATTTTCTTATAGAAAGCGATCGACAAATAATGATGTTCTCAAGATTGTCCAGATTTTCCAGACTTAGGCCAGAGTTCAGCCGCTCGAAATAAAAGTCGCTTCTAATTTTATTGTGTATAATTCGATATTGTAGTTTTTTATTTGATTTTTTTTATTAAAAAGAACTTTTGAGAATTTCTTAAAAACTGCATACTTTGAATAAAATTATTTTTTTCTACAATTTCATCACTATTATCAAACTAAGATACTGCTTAATTGTGTGTTAATGTATGTACATACAAATAATTAGCTTAAACAAAATAAATTACAAAACACAATTCGTGAGTAATTGTAAAAAAAAGTGAGGTTAGTTGAGTGGATTTACAAAAGTGTAGAAAAAATTGTATACTAGTTACGTAATGATATTTTTTAATAATTAAAAGTGATTAATAAATTTCAGGCATTAAAAGTGTTTCGAGAATGTTAGTGTGTGTTAAATTAATTAAATATGAAATAGTTCTACCTCAACTACCGGTTTTATGTCTATCTTGCTGTCCCTTACTAAACTTCCTACCGTTGGAGTTTGTGGCTGATCAGGAAATATAAGTCAAAACAGCGCTTTAAACATAGTTGATCATTGAGCAGATAATATGGTGGTGTTGGAACCCGTTCTATGGTCTTCAATCCCTTAGCATATAAGAGCTGGTTCCTAGAGTAATTCCCTTGAAGTTTTTAGAACTTAATCACGATTACTTTAAAACGTCGAAAAAGTGTTCGTAAAAGGAATCCACATATGTAACTTTACTCAGTGAACCATATACAAATTTTCATCTAGCAACTGGGGTCCGACGCTTTACAGAAACTGGTCATATTGGTTCAGCAAGTCCTTAGATCTAGATTCTAGAACAATCGGAGTTATGTGTTGTAAGTTTCTAAGTATATGAGATTCAACGTAAATTAATTTACTTTTCTTATTTGCCGTGGTTTCAACAATGGACGTCAAGTGAAAAAACCAATTTCAAAAGCTTTTGCCATTACTAAAATCGTTTTGGAAGCTGTTGTCTTAAAAAAATGTTCTACATTGCTCTAATTTCTGTTATGTTTAACTTTCTTACAGGACCGCCTATGGAACTTATATAATATTAACATTAAATTGCACTTGTATTGGTAATGGTAAGTGAATTTTAATATTTAAACATTTAAAATTGAGCATTATTTAAGACAAAGTATTATATTTAGTCAACACTGGAGTCTTTCATATTACTTTCTGTGATTGAAAATACCTTTTCGCGATACATAGATACTAATATTAGTGTAGTATATTGATTGAATAGTTCAAAGAGTAAATAACCCATTAAAAACCCATTTTAGTTGTGTCACAGTGTGAAAATTATGCTTAATGGTCAAAAATATGAAGAAATGTGTGCATTAAGTTCCTAAAGGATCTTCAAGGTCTATGTTATAGTCAATAAAATCTCTAAATAATTCTCTTCATAACTCAAGTTCCTCAATTTTTACACTTTACCAAGAATTTTGACTCAAGTGGCATGTCGATTTTAATATTGGAGAGATATTGGAGAGTACTGAAACGGTCAAATATGTGGTATAACTGATAGAAACTGGCATAAACAAAAAAGAATAGGGTTTAATTAATTTGGTAGCCACATATTCGCTGTCTAACTTTGTTGTTGTTTTCTCGAGATTATTTTCTTTTGACAAACGAGCTCAAATTTAGTGAACAGAGAAGTGGTAAATCGACCAAGCAACTGGTATAAACTGGCATAAACCAACAAAGTTGTAAAGATGTTGCTACATAATGATTATACCACTCAAGTGAGGCACTTACATACTCTTTAATATATAATTTAACAGAGAAGCGGCGAATGTAAGACGACTAATGTTTATGAAATGGTTTATACTGATTTTACGACAGTAAACATTATTTTACTATACAATTTATCTGTCATGTATATATTCTCTCGAGTTTAAACTTAACGATCAGGAAAGTGGCGAATCGAATAAACAACTGGTATAAACTGGCATTAACTGCTATAGATATAAGGATGTTGCTACATAGGGATTATACCACTTTAGTGAGGTACTTACATACTCTCTTACATAGAATTCAAAAGACAAGTGGCGAATCGAAGACGACTAATGTTTATGATATGGTTTATACTGATTTCACAACAGTAAATATTTTTTTTTGTGTAATACAATTTCTCTTTCGAGTTATGAATGTCAATATTTGACCTTTTTACTGTTTCAAGATTTTGTTATAAATCTAAAAGTTGAAAAAGAATTGAAAAGAAAGAATTTTTGTAAAGAATTGAAATACGAAATGGTCTAAAATCTTTTTAACGAGTCTTGCCTATGAACAGACTACTGCAAATGCAACTCTGCGGTACATCTTCTAACTAACTATTTAATACACACTCAGTCTAGTGCTGGTCTAGTCTTTCAATAATTGGGCATATAGTATATATTTAATGGATTCATTGCATATATCTTAGCTATATCTTTATTCAGTATGTGTAGATTTGTGTAATTTAAAAAAAAAATCTAGTCTTATAAATATTTACTAAATGTACACATACAAAATAACTAAAATAATTGACTAGAAAAAAATAATAAACTTAAATATTTATTTAAAACAAAAATAAAAAAAATCATAAATATGTATGTACATACATTTTTTGTTAATATTAAATTAAATTAAAAATAATATACTAATTTTTTTGTGACTAATTATGAATTAAAAATTATTGAAGACAGTAGAAAAATGTACAAAAAATGTGTTAGTTAATAATAATAACTTAAATATGTAATATAAATGCTTAAATTCGTCTAATTTTAATGGTGTTACATTTAACTAAATTAACGCAGTCAAAATATCAATGGAATTGCTTACTTTTCGCACAGTATATCAATAATAGTAAAACTAGCGCATTAACTTTACAAATGCAAATGCACAATTTGTGTGTGTATGTATGTGTCTAATAATGGTTTAATACTATTATTAATTAATTATTTAATTTTTTTTTTGTATTTATTAATATTAGTTGTGTAACGTTTAACAATAATTTTAGATAAATTCTATTTAATAGCGTATTTGATTGATATTTTTTTTTTTTGTTTTTTATCGTCAACTACAATTCACTACTACATAGTACAATAGTATATACTTAGTAAAAAGTTCGCTGTTTAAAAGTCTTCACAAATCATATGTCTAAGTTTCAATGCAAATTGCATGCCATTGCTTTCATGGAAGTATTACAAGTGTTAATTGATGGGGAGTTTAAAGCACTCACTAAATGCCTTAGTGTGCAACAGACTTTAGTATAAATCATACATATATATATGCACATATATTTATTATATAATATATGCTTGTAATTGAGTAAAATTGGAAAGTTCATTTGGACTTATACGAGTTTAACTTTAAAACTTTAAATCACATTTAATTATTAATGCATAAATTTCATTGTTTTTTTTTGCTGTTTATTATTGTACGTTAGCGCATTTGAGTATTTCCAACAAAATATGCCAAATAACATGCCATCAAAATTCCATCATTTTTTTTTTCTCACAATTCACTCCCCCGCCATAAGTAGTTTTTTCGTCTAACTTTGTATGTATCGAATAAATTATTAATTGTAATTATTAAAAGTTATTAATACTTAAGATTTAGTTTCATTGTTTGCAACATGCATATGCATGCATGTCTCTCAATAATTCGTTTCAATGATAATCACTGCCGGCGAGCGCATTCGTCGCCAACATCACCGGCTCAGTCAGTGCGGCTGGCAATTGCTCCTCGCGCCGCGGGCAGCGTCCATACTTTTTGATGTAGTTGCCATGCTCGCATGTCGGTGGCTTACAACGGCCCTCGGTTATGCATCTGCAGTGAAAAAAATTATAAAATTTTAGTTAAATTTACTGCTAATTATCATCCACTAAACAAATATACTCACTTGCGATCGATCACCGAGAAATGCTCCATGCCACGCTTCAGCCAATCACAGCCGGTATTGCCGGACGAGCAGTCGCAGCGACAAAAACCATCTTCTTGCAAGATTTTCTCATACAATTTGGGACAATTACAGTTGAGTATCGTTGCGCGGCGCAGCGTCTGTCCACCGTAGTTCATATCGTACATTGCCATGTTGTGATATTCGTCGACCTGTTGTCGCGACTTGTCCACACAGTGACATTCGGTGTGATTAATGAATGTCAGACGTTCGACGGTGCCACGCTTTTCGTTGATGCTACGGACCTGTGGGTAAAAATATGAAGTTATTAAAATATTTTTTGAAATAATAGTATATAAACAAGATATAATTGAATTGACAGAATAATCGTGGGATTAGTTTTAGAAAGTACACCCACTTATCGACTAATATCTATATTCGGGAAACAATTAACAGGAGGCACGAAACCCTTTATATTTCGTATGGAGAGGTTAGGACCGTTATGCATCGAAGTCAAGAATGTTTAGTCCCGACAAATGTCACTCAATTGTCTAAGCTCGGCTGTCTCGCTTACGCTAGAATAAGATTTAAACATTTGGTGTCCATGTCTCAAATACAAACTTAGAAATTTTGGTATTATCATAAACCAGTGTTTCTATTGCCCAAGTGGGATCCCCGTAACCTTTATATCGGGTATTAGGCTCATGATCTAACTTAATATAATTCTATAGGTTTATAAAGTCTTAATTTGCTAAATAAATTATTTTCACCGAATATAGATAACTCAGATAATGAACTAAAGAGTGATCCATTTCGAGGTTTCCCACTTTTTGTATGAAAAAAACTATATACACAAAATTCAAATTTAATTGGGAATGTTTATCATCGTTCAAAAGAACATTATTTTGGCTTATTTAAGATTATCTCTGTCAAGAACAAGGTAAAGAGAAACAATGGAGCAACTCTTGTGCGCTTGTCCTGCATTGTCAAGTCAACGGCTCCAACATTTTGGAGCCCCACAGTAAGAGAATCTGGAAGACTATACTTAAACTCGCGACAAGCGCAGACATCCTGAAGGACGACTATTCTTCATTAACTACGTGATGGCACTCCATTTGGTATCTCAGTTGGTCCATCCGTTGGGTCTAATTTCCTATGATTCATTCGAGCATTTCGACTGGTTACCTGAGGTTTTGCTCCAAGGCCTGAATCGAAACGGGATTATACGCATAGACTTTAGAATTTACACAACCCCACAGGAAAGGGTCTAATGGTGTAAAATCATACAAACTTTGTGGCCAATCGACCGGCCAAAACGTGCTCACCGAGATTTCGTCTCAATAAATCCATTGATTGATGCGATGTGAGGGAAGTGGCGCTGTCTTATTGAAACCAAATTTCGCGGAGATCACAGGCTTCAATTTCAGACCTCCAATAGTCGCTTATAATGACGCGATAACGGTCGCCATTGATAGTTACGTTCTCATCGGCATCATTTTTGAAGAAATATGGACCGCTGATTCCACCGGCCCACAAACCATACCAAACCATTGTTTTTTCTGGATGAAATGACAGCTTTTGAATCTCTTTAGGTTGCTCTTCGCCCCAAATGCGGCAATTTTTCTTGTTTACATACCCATTGAGCCAGAAATGGATCTAATCGCTAAACTGAACTTTGTTCGAAAATTTAGGATCTTTTTGGAACTTTTCAAGAGGTCATAGAGCGAAGTGATGTCGCATTTGGAAGGTCGAGCGGCTTCAGTTCTTGCACAAGCTGTATTTTATATGCTTTCAATTTAAAGACTCGACATAAACTTCGCGATGTCGTGCCATTCGGCAATCCGAGTTTCTACGAACGGCGCAACGGTCTTCGCGTACTCTCAGCTACTATCTTACTGAACTATCTACGAAACGTTTTATTGATAACCTATCAATTGATAAGTAGAAGACTGCACCCACTTTCAACATATACTAAAGTAACAAGCAAATAAAGAGAAGTCTAAGTCCAAGTTATTCACTTATTATTCATAAAGCCTTCATAGATTCAGCATGGCCTAATTTTTTCCAATCAGTGTTTTTGAAGTTTTCTCTAAGTTGTGTACCAAAAAAGTACCGTTAAGTGAGTGTGCAAAAATCAATAATCCACCCATTTGAAAAAACCGATTCTTCCAAGGGGTCAAAGAGTACATACATATATCATTCATTACCCATCCAATTGCTGAAACTAAACATCACTCGACCTTTCCAAATACCATCTTAACGACTTTGTTCCGATTCTACTACACCAAATTCCAAGCAAATCGCCTATTAATTGATAAAACACATTCACATGCACATTCCCAAATCTACTGAATGGCATGTCTCTCCTGAATAAATCTTCGAATGTCCAGCAAGTGCCAGTTAGCGTAGGCTTTTTTACAACCACCTGTTGCACTTTCACCGTTATTGACCGAAGCTACGACGTGTAGGTGCTTCAAGTTAATCCGCTCATAAATCGAATGCAATTAAATTGCAAATCCTACAAATTGCTTTCAGACGAAAACCATCAAACAACGTTGTTGTATATGCTGGAGAAAGAGTAAATAAATAAATATGTGCATATACCTAGTCATACATAGATCGGCTAGGCACGTAAGTCGCTTAAACTGCAAACGAAATTGCATAATAAATTGATATGCACATTAACCGTTGACGTGGAACAAATACAACAAACAGACAACCAAGCAACGGAATATCACCGACATATGCACAAACTGCATGGCGCTGATGGGTTGACTCGCCGTTCAAGCTGTGACCACGCAAAAATCCTTGAGGCACTATTAAATGCCATAAAAACAAGCGGCAGTCAAACAACTTATTTACTTTCGACGCTGCTGCCGTTGCTGTTGTGCCACCCACGTGCGCAACCTTGCCACTTTGCAATCACTCACTCACGTTTCGTGTGGCGGCGGCGGCGGCATTCACTAAACGAAATCTATCACCGGCCCACCGACCATGCCACCCAATTATGCCACGAACAACTCCTGATTTTCCCTAAGCACTTCATGCCACATGCCGCACAGTCGCACTTAGTAGCCTGTCCAAGCCAGCGTAGTCAACGTTGCTTCACTGTACACCATCCACCGTCCACCTTCACCGCCAAACGCCCGGCGGCCTTATATGCAGATTTCCGTCATTCAAAGCTATTTAATTAATTTACTCACATTTTATCAGCTCAGAGAAAAGTAAAAAAAAAACAAGAAATATACGCTCTTCATGCTGTCTGCACCGCTATTACTACTCATGTATCTATGCAGCGTATCTACGGTGCTATCGGTCCGGCACGGTCCACGAAGTGTCTGCCTGTTACGGACTGCTGTTTACTTGGCCTGTTTGACTGGCAATGAGGCGATTATGAGTTTGCATAACAACCGGTGATGTGGGCCGTGGAACTGCGATGCCATCATTTTTTACTCCCATTCGTTGAGATTTGACTGATAACCACAACGAAATTGACACCAACAACAAGCGTCTGTCGCGTGATAACTACATTAGCTAAGCAAGTGGTCACGGAAAGTATGATATTTATAACTGTATGTAATCTAAACTGTATGGCATTTAACTGTACATTTATCTATATCGTATGTGTTTAACTAATGCCAATAGTTTATAATTTTATTTGAAATGGAAAGTGACGTTGACATATTAGAGGTGAAATTGTTAAATCGCTCAATTTTTCTTTGATTTTTATACACTTACATCAGGGTTCTTATTAACACCTCAAACTAATCGAGATAATATATAGAGTTATATACAAGTAACTATATCAATATATCCGATCGTCTGTCCGAGCAAGTGATCACTTTATGTGGCAATCTAAGATATTTTGGACCAAAAACCGCTATTTTTAACTAGACAAGACCACGACCAGCAGAAGCTTGTATGGCTCAAAACAGTTTTAAAATTTATCGCATTCCACAATGAATTTCATGTAAATATGTATCTAGTAAACTACGAAAGATATGTCAATCAAAGCCAATTAAACAATTTCGTACTACCGTTTCAAGCTTCATCCTCCATACGATGAAGTAACATTTACTAACTTATTGAACTGGAAATCTCACTTTAGTACCATACTAGGCGAAGAGGAATCGTCCAAGCACTTCCACCTTCAATGTCCAGCATTCGCCAGACTTAGGTTAAAGCACCTCGGTAGGCATATTTTCTGTGAACCCAGCGAAGTGACTGGAACTGACATTAGGCGACTTAAGAACTTTATTATGGAGTCCAAGCGCTTCGTCGCAACATAAGGGTCTTAATGATCCGTTAGGGGGTTTTCCGGGTGTCACAATGGACAGTCGAATCTGTCTCAGGGAGATTCTCTGCATTTACGGAGATCTATCCCTTAACATAACCTAACCTAACCATTCTAGTCATGAATCTAGTCAAGACATTCATTACGTACCATTTGGGAACTTTAATAATCCATATTGCCCGAAATGGCACCTGAAAATCTATCGTTGACACAACATTTCATGGCCTACAAGATGGATTTACCGACTGGTTACCTACATTCCCTGATTCAACTGTCTCTTTCGGTAGTGTAAGCTTTAAACAAACCCTATACCTCCCGAGATGCTTGAAAAAGTAAATGAAAAACTTAAAGAAGTAAATGGAAAACGCTGCAAAAAGGTACCTTCTACACTATCTGCTAACAACATAACACCAACAACTGAAATTGAATCTCGTGATCTCGCCGACATTTGATTTAAACAAGGCGGATCCACTTCCCAAACATCGCATCATTCAATGGATTTGGTGAGAGATCATTTCGGCGAGGAGCTAATTTCACGTTTTGGGCCGGTTGACTGCCACAAAGGTCGTCTGACATCACACCGTTAGACTTTTCCCTGTGGGAATAGGTAAAGTCTAATGTCTATGCGGACAATCCCGCTTCGATTCAGGCACGCACATCACGCTTGTCATTCGCCAGTTAGCAGTCGAAATGCTCGAACAAGTAGTCGAAAATTTGACTCAACGTATGGACCATCTGAGGCGTAGCCGCGGACGACATTTGAAAGAGATAATCTTAAAAAAAATGCCAAATAATGTTTTTACGAATGATAATAATCACTCTTGCCAACAGGTGCTACTATGGACTAAGTAGGCAATTGAAAAGTAAAGTCCTCTCTCGACGAACAAAAACCAAACTCTACAAGTCCCTCATCATTCCCGTCCTACTTTACGGTGGACGATGTCAACATCCGATGAGACGGCACTTGGAGTTTTTGAGAGAAAGGTTTTGCGGAAGATTTACGGTCTCTTAAAAATTGGCAAGGGCGAATACCGCAGAAGATGGAATGATGAGCTGTATGTGTTGTTCGACGACATTGACATAGTTCAGCGAATAAAAAGTCAGCGGCTACGCTGGCTAGGTCATGTTGTTCGAATGGATGAAAGTGCTCCAGCTCTGAAAGTATTCGATGCAGTACCCGCCCGTGGAAACCGAGGAAGAGGGAGACCTCTACTCCGATGGAAGGACCAGGTGGAGAGGGACCTGGCTTCGCTTGGTATAACCAAATGGCGCCAAACTGCCAGAAGGAGGGATACTTGGCGCGCTGTTTTGGACTCGGCTATAATCGCGTAAGCGGTGTCTACGCCAGTCAAGAAGAAGAAGAATAAACATTCTCCTCTAAATTTGAATATTCTTTAAAAATAGGGAGCCTCGAAATGGATCACCCTATAGAAAAGGGTTGTAATGACATTGTAATGATATCAGCGACTGTATTGGTTATATCGGTAATGGAAATTTGAGTATGGGAGCGCCCTGTTCATAGTTGGAGCCGTGCGGACTCATCGGACATCTATTGATCGGTTCACCGTGTCATGAAACAAAGAAAACGACAACAGATTTGAAGAAATTGGGCTTCGTAATCACCGTATTATTCAAAAAGCATATTCTAACTTTTCATATCATACATACTCATACTCATATTCATAACTTATATTCGCAGTCTATTTGTGCCTATGTTAGTGTCGGCTTTAGTTAATATTTGAGAGAACGCCAATGTGCGGAATGAGACTGCATAACTTCAGAACTAATAAGCACTCGAGAATCACTTATGTATGCGTATACGATATACAGCATATATGTGACTATATAGCACACGATTTTGGTGGCAGCATGAAATTCCGTTCGAACTTAACAAAAACAACACGGAGTTGCTAGAACAGCTTAACGCGCGCCAACCAAACGCTTTGGCAATTAATCAATAGCCTGGCAAGTGACCTCATTATCTTGGTTGCGCGATTGCTTGACTACCAGTCTGCCTGGCTGCATAATTCACCAGCAAGTACACTGTCACACACACACCCATCCACACATCCACATGTGTATATATATTTGTATATTTATGGTTTAGAACGCAACACTGAATCACTATCGCGGTGCACTAACGCGAACCAATCTGGTGACGTATTGACACCCGCGAACCGACACCAAAAATTGTGACATATTTTTTTTTTCTCGAATCACACACACTACCACAAACACCTATACTCATACTCACACTAATACTCATATTCATACTCACATAGAAATATAAATCGACGTTTTTTGTGCGTTTCGGTGCACACGTTTGACGTTCGCTGCGGCAACAACCAGTCTCGTCGGTGCATCGATGTAGCACCGTACAATGGGGCATGTAGGTCTTCGAGGGGTCGCGCTGTATGCGTTCAACGCGTCGTTGTGGTACACGACAAGCGGCTTCGCTTAGAATTTGCTTAACGTGTTCACCGGCCAAAGCTGCAAAGAAATGTCAAAAGCGATTAGTGGGCGTGGTATGAATATGAATTGCCAGTATGTGCTTAATATCCATATAAACACTTAATAAATGAACAATTTTGGAGGTTTGTAGATTTTAATTAATTTATAAGGTATAAATAATAAATCGACTCAAATTGAATTAAATTTTTAGGCAAACTTCAGGAACAAAAATATCCTAACCTTAATCGCTGTACTTATTAAAGTGGAAAAAACATATTGAACTATGAACTATTCTTATATATTCCTTATTTCTATATTGAGTATATTTGGATTATTAATATACTCAAAGCAAGGTCAAACCCGATTTCTTTTGAAGTCAAACGAGGTGTCAGCCTCATCATCGATTGTTCGTTCGTATCTGAACACCGATGCTTAAGTAAAATTTTGATGACTATAATTTGGTAAAGACCTCTTATATTAGGTTGGCAAATAGCTCCCTTCCGCCTTTTTGTCTTTTGAATTTCGCGGCTATGTATAAAGTGCTACAGAGCTCGTATCTGGCAATACTATACATCTTTGTAAGGTCTTGACATAACCTACAAAACGACGCTATGCATGATTAGTTTGGATATTGCGTTCAACAGTTATAGACGTGTAAACATGGGGTTCACTAACGCCGAAATTCGCGCTATTTTAAAGTTTTCCTTTGCCAGACCACACACTTCGTTGGTGACTCGTCAGAAGCTACAGGAACTCGGTTTTATCGCATCTACCATATAGCCCGAACATAGCGCCAACTGATTACCACCTGTTCCTGTCCATGGCGAACGCCCTTGGTGGTGTAAAGTTGAACTCAAAAGAAGCTTGTGAAAAGTGCCTGACCGAGTTCTTCGCAATTAAGGAGCGGGGCTTCTCCCAGGGGGTTATTATGAAGTGGTCGCCTAGATGGAAACAGATTATTGAACGAAACGGATCATATTTGAACCAAATCCAATCACTGTAACACTTTTTTACATATATGTATATATTTTTTCGAAGAAGCACTTACCTTTTTCATGCTTATGTTTCACAGCGTGAGAGCGTCGTGTTTCCTGTACAGCGGCTATTGTTCCCAATTCCTCTTGCTTTTGACGAGTCAGTGTGCCGGGAATATAGTATTGCGAATTGATGTTATTAGAGTCTTCCTGAAAAGGGAGAAAGAAAATAATGGATTAGTTCATGATTTTTAAACACAAACGCCGCATTTTAGGACTAAATTGAGATACACAAACTATTCTTAAAATAAAAATAAAACCAATTTTGTTTTAATAAAAGAATGTTAATTTATTGTCACTATTAAATATATTTATCTTCGATTCGCTACTATTCGCTTCGCTATGTTTGAGCACTGTTTTCCACTGTTACTTATGAGAGCAGTGCAATAAAGTGATTCAGTAGTTGAATTCAATGAAAAAGGGTTAGTGGATACTTCAATGAAGAAATAGAACCGCTTGCTATTCCAATTATACTTGATTATGCCAGTTTATACCACCGGTTTGTTCGATTCGTTGCTCTCAAAAGATTGGTCATTGGTCAATATAAGGCAAAATAGTATTTTAATAAAACTATATATTTAAGAAAAAATTTATTTGTCCATCTATCAGAGCGTTTAGCGGTATTAGAACCTCTTTTTCTTTCTGGATACCAAAACCGCCTCATATCATACATAATTACATTTGGCCCGTGCTGTGATTATAGAGTATTTCACTTACGCCCACTATGTTTGTGCTCTTCAAAATATACGCCCACATATCTTACCTAAATATATCTAAAGACACAGGTGTAGTTAATAACACAATATTCTCATGAGCATAACACACATCCAGACATACATAAGTATATATTAAACATCTATTTCCGCTGGCATCAGTCGCTTTGCAGTCTTACTTATCTGCTGGTTACTTTGGTTTGTGGCAACAGGTGATATTTCTCTGCGGCAAGAATGTAATTTGTCAAAACACGAGACACTTGTGTAATCTGCAATTATTAACTATTCCCTTGTCGACATGGCACAAAATAAAATATGACCGCACATATTCCAAGGCGCCTGTAGACAGATACATGACATCTACACACTTTAACTGTTTGTGTGCAGTTGGGTGTAGCAACAGCAAGTGTTTTAAAGTTTTAAAATTATTTGGAATTTGTTGTCGCAAGTTTGTGCAGAGATTTGTAGTTTATTTTTAAATTTAAACATTGAAAAATTTGTTGAAAATTTAAATCGAAAGTGCATTAAGGAAAAGTAGGAAAATAATTCTGAACATTCGTGGGGACATTTAATCAATGTCTGGTTATCAAAATTTAACACATAAAAACTTTTGGGGGAGCATTGACCTATTATTTGATCATATAGCATGGGCGAACTCGAATAATAAACACACCCATCTTTCACATAAATTATATGTTGGGAACAATTAAAAATATGTGATGTGAGTAAGTAGCCATCACGACAAGTTTAAATGTGGACCAGTTCAAATATTAAACAATTGACTCACTTTTAGTTGAAATTTCATATCTCACAAATCAGTCAACCGATTTGAATAAAATTTGGCTTGCGAACTCCCATTATGTTTCACTCATACAGTTAGAAACTGAGTGAAATCGGAAAAAAATCTCACCTATTCCCTTTAGATGGTCATTTCGAATACCTCAATCACCTCAGAAAATATGCTCAATATCAATAAAAGCATTGAAAGATATAGCTTAGCAAAAATTGTGATCCGATTTTTGGTAATCCGATCCGATTATTCTCGAAACTAATCCATACTTTCGCTAGTCACTATATCAAGTATCTCTACCGTACTTGAGAGTTCTTAATAATATCAAATGAGGGCATTTTGCATGGACTTGGTAACAAATTGGACTAAAAGAGTTCGGCTATAGGGGCTCTCATAAACGAACTATAGTGATGACTGACCTTCTATTTGACTATAAACCTTATATATCAACCGTTATGTATGATATAGTAGTGATTATAAGAGGGTATAATCCCTTATTATACTGTGGCTCTGATTCAAAAATGGATGGAATGGAAAAGGTTCCTCTAGTCGATATATCGCGAGACCGGAAATACAGGTAACAGAGCGAGATAACCCAGCGATTTTAGATAAGAGTGCTTTGAATGTCAAAAATTCTTGAAATCCATCCATTGGTCCTAAAGGACCCATAAGTTCTATATATTGATTTTCGTCACTCTGATGGACTTCAGCAGCATATTTATCGATTGAAATGAGTGAAACCAATCCTTGTGTTCTTATGGAGGTTCGGAACTAAAAAAATAGAGCTTTCGGTCCACATCTATAGCCAGAGTAAAAGTCAACTCTGCAACGACTATTGTCATGAATAAGAATGTATATGTATATGTTCGTTTTTCAAATCTAGCACTTAAGAATAATTTACGCAAGAAAGTTCAAACGCCAGGACGGTTTTCAATTTGTCTTCAAACATTATATTCTCCACACACTTAAAGTATTCTTCTTTTACACAATTCCTCCTTAATTTCCTTCTTTTTCGTGCTAAAAGTTCTTTTCTCTCTGGGAGTACTCTTTATATGCCGTTAGAGTATTATGTTGAAAGTAAAGCAGTTAAGCTCGAAACCACAATCGCTTTCATGGCAGTTTTAAATGTGAGCTACTTCGTACAAACTTCGTTACAACAAAGCACTCGCAACAAAACGCTCGTAATTGTACTCATTTTACGCGAAATTATTTCAAAAGGCATTACAACTTGTCCTCCTGCGCCTACACTATGTCATACCAATTTTATTCCCTCGTCGCTTGGAAGTTCGTGATGTGTGAAATTTTCTACCATACACCTCGTACGGGAAATGAGTTTCTCGCAAACCAGCTGCCTTTGCACGTTCGGCTGCCCGTACCCGGTGAGCACGTACTCACGCATTCAAGCTACCATAAAAATGAATAATTAAAACGGTCGACGGTTGCCAGTTTCATTACAATGCCGAAACAATAACTACTAGTGATATATCGTACAAACTCTCGTTCGTGTATGCCCAGCGCCTTAGGTGTGAATTCGTCGTCGGCGAGTAGTACGAAGCGTTCGTCTACATCATTGGTTCGTGGGTTGGTTGGGTGGTCGTTAAGAGCGAACTGTTGATTTCCCAGAGGTGACATTTTCCGTTGCAGGACACTATTTGCTGTGCCGGCGTACAAAGGAGCCATTTCAAGTGGGTCGCGGCAGTGCTTTAAAATTGCATGCGTTGCAGCCACAGCCACAGTGACGCCAGCCGGTGATGAAGTAACGCTTCCTGCGGCACAGTGTTACGTTAACGTTTAAGTAAATGGTTGACGACCTTTTTTATATGGAAATTTCGAGTTGGAAAATTGCTGATAATAAATTTTTATATCGAACACCCTGAATTTTGGAACAGTTTATTATTGAAATTGTCAATAAAATGCTTTCACTTAACGTTCACAATTTTCAATACCACAATCAAGGGGTGGTTGAAAAGTATAAACTAATTTCAATAAGAAGCGATTGTAGAGTGAGTTGGAAGAAGTTTAGAATACATAGAGAATATGGTAGATATCTTGCTATCAAGCAGCCAAAAGTCATTCTATTGAGATTGGTAGCTGAGCAATATTATTTTGAGCTGAAGCCTTTCCTTTCTCTTTCTTTTGAAGGAATCGAAGTCGACGGAGGATTGTTAGTTGTTTTTATACCCTTTTTTCCGACAGTTCGTTTCTTCCGAGAGTGTTTTGACAGCCAGCTTATCTAAAGAAGATGTGGAATCAGCATATTTCAGATATGAAACCTATTTTGACTCAGTTGGTCTACTTAGCGTTTCGTTGAGTAAGCAACTGCTGATCCCAGTAAATCCAGAGAGAGGATCCTAGTCGTAATATTGGAACAGGCATCAGATTACACTTAAGTATCTGATCAAACTATAGTTTTATAACGTAATTGCCGCTGCTTTCCTCTATCTTTTTTAAGAAAGACCGACTTTGACCCGAGTTTGGTAAGATATCATTTCTATCATTCTTCGTCAAAATATGCCTCCAGCGCTAATAAAAATTGAGAAAGTAGACTCTGATCAGCATTCAGAATGTTAAGAATGACAAGATGATTTGATTTCTGAAGTTCTTTGATCCTTCCTTATACCCAATGTACGTAGCCAACATTTGGATTTTATTTGAAAATCGCGACGGCCACAAAATATTTATATTCAAAATTCATGACTCTGTAGCCAATCCATCTGGCTCAAAGTAAATCGCAAAAGGTCAAGGGTACTCTTCGCACACAGCAAAGTCAATCTTTCCCCAGTCATAAGAGTTCTAACTGGTCATTGTTCCATCGGGATTCACGCGGTCAATCTAAAAATTTTACCAGATGCTAGCTGCAGAAACTGGTTGAAAGAGGATGAGATAGAATTTTCCCAACATTTCCTTTTGGAAAGCCCCGTCTTTGCGAGATCTAGGCAAAAATTCCTTGGATCTCACTTTCTTAGGCACCCTCACGTATTAGAGGATATAGAAGTAAAAAACCTCTGCAGAATTGTGGTAGGTTTAGTGAGGGGGTTGAATTTTATGGAAGGACCTTAATAGTCTTAAGTGTGTTTCCTTTTTAAGTTAACATTTTACCAAAAGTGGGCGTCAATACCTGAACTATGAGGTTTATCATAAACATAAATCAACAAATATCAGCTAAACTTGGTGAACTAAAAAAGGATGTACTAGAAACGTCAATCCTAGTTGTGATAACGATATATTTTAGCAGCACATAATTCATTTGAAAAATCGAACAACAAGAGTGACATTCCCCACGCCTCAATGAAATTTCAGATCTCTCATATCAAGGCATCCCAGGTCGTTCCATTGTACAGATTTTGTACCATAAATAGTTTTTAAGTTTAAATAGATAATGCACACGCTAAAAAGGGTATGGAATCTAGAGTAAACTATTTTAGTACAATCGATATGGGGGGGTTCTACTAAAATCGCCCAATAACTTCTCCAAACCGAATTCTTGTATTATATCCCGAGATTTCTCTTTACTTTTCAGTGAATATATCCGGCAATAAGGTAGACAGTTTAATGAGGTGTATTACAAATAGCTTAACGTGGTCTGGTACCACTAACGAAAGTAACCGATACATAACTGGTTATCAACAGGGTACGGAATATACCGATTTCCTTTAATTAATAGTATGGTGACGCTTGGAAGGCTACAAATGGTGGAAATGGTAATCAATGGAAACTACTAGGTGGTCCAAATCGTTTGAGTCACCACTCGGAGGCATATATACATATATATAAAATGAATACCCTTTATGTATCTCAAATTTCAGTTCCATTCGAATATAACTTTCTTTACTTCTTAAATATACTGTACAATCCATCATTAATAAAATTATGATATTCAATCATTATTGGAAAAAAACAATTATTCGGAAAAATATAAACAAATAGTTAAAAAAATATTTTTTTAATATTTCCCTTCTTTAAAATAATATTCTAAAAAAATTGCTTTCCATTATTCATATTTTTTACATGGCGAGTGCCACATTGTAAAGTAAATACAAAGAAACAAGTTCGATTTTCGTATGTGGAAATTTGCTCAAAATAAATAACAATTTATCAGCCTTTGTCCGCTGAGTGACACTGTAAAGCCAGCCGTGGTGACATACACTTGATTTATGAATCCACAGTGACCACTAGCGCCAACCATTCAACTTGCCTGTTTACAGGCGCACACAGAAAATATTGCCCCCACACGCTACACTCAGCCATACATACATCATGTGCATAGTACCTGCTCTTATTCAAGTGAGTCTGTCGGTGTTTGTTTCCATTTAGAAATTCTGTATTTTCAAAGCCATTGAGGCTGTTGTCACGAGCGCTAAATCAGTTTCACATAGTATTTTATTGGGCAATGTTTCTTCAAATTTCTTCAAAGCAGCAAACTGACAATGCAATTAAAACTTAATGAGTTTAGAAGATTTCTAATTTTTTTCATTCTTCGAAGTAGCGTAGACACACACTTAGTGTTGATCGTATGGGTTATTAAATGAAAAATGAAAAGCGAGCGTGCAGTGTAGAACTCATTAGCTGACTTTCCAATTTCCAAAGTTTTATACTTCTTATGCGTAGACGCAGATAAGCTTGTCTGCTGGCAAATATTATGATCTGTAATGCTGTCAACATTAAGCTACTTCATCAGCTCACAGCGCGCACAGACGCATATTTTATCATTTTGTATTAACCCGCTGTTTCGGTAAGTCGCTATTAAGTAATGAAATATTCGCGCCAATACAATGCTGCTGCTGCTTTAGAACACTTGCGACCATCTTTTTATGGCGACCGTAAAAGTTTAATTTGCAACATTTTGCCGCATAAACAATGCTGCGCCGTGAAAATGTTTACAAGGCATGTCTGATACAAAATTGCACAACATAACCTTTAAAGAAAATGGTAGATGACAGCGGGTGTACTGTCGTGAGGCATTAAAGAGCAATTTATCGGTAGAATTTTTGGACTAATATCGAACTAGTTGGGAGAGCATCAGCTTTATACCAGTTTCTGACAACGTTGTTTCAGGAAGTGAGTACAATTATGATAGCGAGGTTCCGTTCATAGATTACTTCTCCAATTTAAGAATCATCCCTGAGAATGTAAGTGGAACTAAACAGTTATGTATCTATTTTCAATCAGTATTTTACTGATATATTTCTGATCGAAATCTAACAAGGGTCATCTGTATAAAATATCAAGTTGGTATATGAAAAAAAGATTCAGAAGACGACTAGTTGTGCTTCTGTTTGCCGTTCTACTGGTTGTAAAGTACTCCTTAACTAATTCACTTCAATTCAGGGTTAATCAATATCAATATATGTGACCTGGTCTACGAAAAGGGGGCTTAGGTGTCAAAAAAATCAATTTTCACTTTTTAGTGGAATCGGATGGAAGATGAGATGCTTTTATTTTTAACAGCTGTTTCCCAGAAAACTAGTTTTCGCACGTTAGCTCCCTTTTCGTAGACCAGGTCACATATACATACATATTTGTGTATACTGATTCGGGTGAATTTTATGAAAGCCTTGCAATTCCATCTTCAATTATGGGCCAATAATGTGAACCAAGTAAATTTCTATAATTTTCATTAAGACCTCCCTTCACAATGTAATGAATAAAATTGCGACAGAATTATATATTCAGAACCCTAAATGTTTATTTTCCCAAAAATGTTCTTACCGAAAAATTTTGCTTTTCAACAACCCTAGATGTGGATTACTTTGAAATTTATTTTCGAAAATTTTTTCAACTACTTATTAGGCAATTCTCGGACGATCCCGACACATTGAAATAACATATCGAAAGGAATAAGAATTAAGGAGGTAATGATTACTTATGTGACTCTTTTTTGGACTCCAAACACTTCTAATATAAATAATATATCCACAATTTTGTCCAGGTCCTTGAAACCTGTTTTAGAAACTTCGTAGTTTTCGCATGATTTTTAAACCTAGCAAAGAAAGATCTTCAGCAATTCCTAGAATATATATTTTGGGATATCTATTTTTAAAATGCTTAGTGGTATTAATATGACCGGCCAAGGGCTTTCATGGTTTAACATCTAGATATATACATACATATATGAAAACTGCCTCGAACTCAATAAAAAAGTAAATACGAAAATAAAGAAAAGAAAAACGATCTGTTATTAGATGCCTTCAAATTTCACAAAGAGAGTTCAGAAAGGTACCATAAAAGTGGATAAAGCGCTTTCAAATGGAGTTTTCGGGTATTCACAACTTTGAAATGCTTCAAAATCTCGAATAAGGCCACAATGAGATTGGACTTTCTTGCCTTTCAGTACACTACAGTTCATTTTTGACGGTTCATGAGATCATTATGTTAACTTTTGCAGTGTTTCCGGTACAGAGACGACTAACGACGCTTTAAAAAAACCGTCGAATGTTTGTGCCCGTAGAGCCATAATATGTTTTATAAAGTGATTCATTTCCGAACCAAAATATTTTTTTGAGACCGCGATGAAATGGTTCCTTCAAAGGGCGCTCGAACGAAAATTTAATTATTTATATTTTATTTGATACCTAAGTTTGGTAAATGTAGTTTGAATAATACTTTAAAATATCCAATAACACAGATCACTTCTAGAGTACCTCCTCATTGTCCTCCTGCTCTATGTATAAACCAGAAAAGTATCACATTTCAATGTTCGAAGTTGCAAAGTGTTCTTTATACATTTGAAATCAAAGCGGTCTTATCGGATACATATTTACAAACAGTTATCCAAATACATGAGCTGTACTCCCAATAAACAACGCTGTGATATACCAAAGGTACCTCGCCCACTCATGCATGTCGAGATTCGAAGTATGTTTGCATCCGACTGAACTTTTACCAATCGACCCTCTCAATATCAACTTACATATGCTGTGTGTGTGTGCACAGCATTCGAGCTTCAGTGTCATCTCGCTTTTGAGAAGCCATTGAGTAGTCTCCAGTCTCGACACTTCCGTTGTTTCGTATGCACCCAAACACATCACAGGTATGTACTACGAGTGCATGCGGCAAGAGAAAAGGATGCAAATTTCGTTGTCAGTATGAGCTGAGGCGTTTGTGCAAACAACTAGTACTTGCACAACCACAAACAAATGTCAACTCAGAAGTTGGAAAGTTTGGTCATAAACCGAAAGCAACACTAACATGCCTAACGGCAATACGAATGGAAGCTTTATGCTGCAGCAACAGGATGGCACAAATGGACCTCTGTATATATGGTATATAAAGTGAATGTCATATTGAGGCAGTTTAAACAGAATTTTACCTTAACATTTTCAAGCGAACTGCAGTAAGAATGTATGTATGTACTTATGTATCAATGGAGAGACAGTAGCCAGGTAAATTGCAAAGCTGCCGCTGCGAACATTGCAAATAAATAATGCAAATGGAAAGAGGACATTGAGAGAGTGGGAGACCTTATAGGTCATTTGTTTGGAGATTTCATAATTTTTGTGCAAATATTGAGTTTGATTTTATTTGATTTTCTGTTTACTAAAAATTAGTATACAAAATTGTTAATTTGTTATTCCAATAGAAGCTATAAGCTGAACTTTGATTTCGGGATTTATTATTAATAATTGTTTATGAATTTTCCAGTATTAAATTGCGTTTATATGGACAACGTTGTTATATGTACGCTTAGTAGCAATTTGATAAATTAGTGAAATTGCATGAAATTTATTGGCAACAGTGCTGCTGTCAACTGACACAAAAACTCTCGTTGGATCATATATGGCTTATACATAGCCGAATGTTCCGAACAAAAGTCGATTCGAAAAAGAAGAATTGAATTGATGCATTGATACATTGGAAAAAGATCCAAACTAAATGAATCAAGTAAAACAGTCACCCTGTTTTGATAGTTAGCAGCTTAATAGGGCGAACTGTGGTTCCAGGTCTGTTCTGAACAATAGGTTAGGTTAGGTTAGGTTTGTAGGCAGATCTCTGCAAAAAAAAAAAACGCAGAAGATCTCTCAGCTTAGAGCGCTGTCCAATGTGATACCAGTAAAACTCCCTTTGGATCAAAGACCCTTAAGATTCAGCAAACCCTTGGAATCTGTTACGAATTTCTTTAGACGGCTAATATCGATTCCAGCCAATTCGCTAAGATCGCCGAAAAAGGTCTCGGATGACCTCAGTCTGGCAAATACTGGGCAATGGAGAAGGAAATGCTTAGATGATTCCACGTAGCCTTACTCCATACAGCTTTGACAACTTGCATCTGCCACGATCCAAGTCTCAACGTATGGGTACCCATTAGACAAAGTCAAGTAAGCACACCAATGATCGCACTGAGATTGACCTTGCCCAGAGAGAGCAGTTGACAGGACCTTTTACGCTCCACAGAGGGCCAAAAGGACCTCGCCACTGCACAAGTGCTGGTTGATGACCAGCGTTTGACGAGCTCATGCGTAGTCTGATGTCCAGCTGGACTACCAACCCGCTCCCATTCCGACGTCAATGTTGCTAGGGTACCAACGATTCCACGGTGACGGGGTATCCACACTAGTTGGATAGCAAAATAGCTAGAAGCTATTGATACGGATCAAAGACACTCCCTTACTAGCCCAGAGCGTACTGTCATCGATTCCAATGTCAGTATGAATACATAGCTCTCTAAAAGAGGTCACCATACGGAGCAGTGCGTCCACTACTTTTATCGCAGCGACCTCTGCTTGGAAGACACTGCAGTGGTCAGGTAGCCTAAAGTTGGTGTTGATAGAGAGCTTTCTGCACAAAGCTCCCCCTCCCACCTTCCTCCTTAGCTTCGATCCATCCGTGAAAAAGCTGAATACTGGGTCAAAAATATTCTAGAAATATTTCATAAAAAATTGTATCAGGAATAGAGTTGCCATCTATCTTAAAAAGTAAAATCGAAAAAATGTTTCTGAGATATTTATTAAAAGTAAGACGTTTAAAATAACCTTCTGGAAGGGTATACAAGAATTATTCTTCAAATCATTATGCATACTATATTTAGGGAAGTTGAGTTGCCATTTCATGAAAAATTTTTTAAAAATTTACGAACAAAGCTACCATCTATAGAAATAAGCACACAAAAAAAAATAAAAAACGTACAAAATATTGAGGATAATTTTTTTAAAAGAAAGGTGCAGTGTTCAAGGTAACCTATACATTTTTCGCTTACAAATGTTTGAATAAAAAAAATAAAAAAATACTTCACAATTGGCTTTAAGATAATAAAAAATAAAAACTATTATTTTGTTGAAAATCTTTTTTAAATTTATCTATTTTTTTATAAAAAACTTTTAATTACTTTTTGATTGCGCAACTCAAAATGTAATTAGTTGCGGTGGACGACCGTATAAAGTTCTAAAACTTAAAATTTACTAAAATGACAGTACAGTAGAATCCCGATATTCCGGATCTCTGTAAAACAATATTTGAATTTAATAAATTTTTAGTATGGGTGTTCTACATGCATTGTCTAGATTATACGATATATAAAACACGAGCTATAACGATAATAAGTACCTATATACATATATATATCATTATATCATTCAAATAATATATAATATATATATCATTTCAAATTTTGGCTTAAAATAACTTGTGATTGATCTTTGACGTAATGAATCACATCTTTGCACTGCGGTCAAGCCTCTGATGCGCTTAAATTTTAACGACAGTATGGGATTCGATTCGTCTTGCCTTTGAAACTACTTAAAAGCAACATTTAGAGCTTCAAAAGCTTCGGCATGAGATGGAACTTGACATGCATCCCCAGTTCAAGTATCTTCATCATCTTCTCTCTTCTTACTGTTGAACAAGTCAATGATTTCTTCTTCAGTTGATATTAGGAACCCAGGGTCTTCATTAATACAGTTCAGCCACTCCTTAATATGCTCTTCTTCGCACTCTCCACCAATGCTAAGAATTTTCATTGCTTTTGTTATTTTTTTTAAACTCGTCGAGTGGCTCATTTGAAAAATTCGATAGAGTTAATTTTAATAATTTACTCCATGCCCAATGTACGGAAAATCGGGATTCTACTGCATATATACAGTATATATTCGGCATGATATATTGTCTCTACCCAGCATTAAAATATATAATTACAATTACCGTACCTGTGCCTGTATAAGTATTAAATATCAAAAAGACAATGCACGGATTATGCAAAATCTTAAATTAATTAAGATGCTGTGCCACATGTGAACACTTCCACACACACATACCTATATACATATGTATATACTTATAACGAAATCTGAGCTCATGTACACTAATCATGAGCGTAGTGAAGTGTATAAGCGACATGTGCGGCTAGCAAAGACACTTTAGTTTTAGCTTGTGTGCCACAGCAGATTTTAAATAAAGTTTATGCAACCAAAAGCGACAATGCTGTTGACACAAAAATAATTAAGTTTACAAATAAGTTAAATGCATGGAAATTCGCTATTTGTAGACATGATTTCGATGCCAAAAACCGCTTTTTGGGATAACAAACAAACGCTTATATAATGTGGGCGGAAATTAATATAAACGCGCTGCAAGAGCGCCAAAACAAAAAGCTTCTTACGAACTAATATTCATACATATATTACTATTAACGACGGAAATCTGGCCGGGGTCTTTGGGTGTAGTTACAAATGGATTTCAGTTTTTCCGCTTTTTAGCAGAAATTTTCATAACAGTTAACCATCACCTGCTGTGAAATACAAGCCGCTTTGAAAATCTTTCATTTCTTTGCTTCCGGCTTCCGTGCTTCACACCCACGACCCCTCAAATAGTGGCCACGTACCAATAACACTTGCTTATAACAGCAACGACCTTCAAAAGCACTCCACTCGAAATGTATTAATAATCTTCATGAGCAAAATTTTGAACACTGAGTTGACATAAAGCCTTAGAGTGTTGCAGTGCCATGTTGCATTAGCTGGCTGCCATAATTCAGGCTTTGTGCTACGGTATTATATGTATTTGTTGCAATTGCAACAAGCAACCGTTGACAGTTTTGGCATCAAAACATAACCGAAAATAAGTGGCGACAAATGTCTAGTTGAACCCCCACATTAATGGCAATGCCAAAAATAACAGCAACTCTGATGGCAACAACAAAAAGTGTGAAGGCTACAATATATTTTAAAATCCCAGGATTACTACAACAACAAAATAAATAGAGAATTGAAAAGTTTATATTTGAGTGCTTTTAACTAAAAATTGCACTTTCATTGGGAGTGTAAGGCAGTGTTCGGAAAAAACGATTATAAGTGTCAGAAAGAGGTGTTCAATTTCCTGAAGGGTTAACTGTCAAAGTAAACACATTTACTTGACATTTGTGGCCAGAATACTAAAATAAAAATATATTAAAATATTATCAATGAAATACTGATTAAAAAGTATTGAAATTTATTTCCAAAGCCAACGTTCTGTAAACAAAAATTATTCACCAAAGTTCAAAGATGAACCACATTTCTGTATTAAAGAGCGAATTGTCACATGTGGAGTACCAAGAATTCTGAAGAGACTTCCCAAGCTCTTTGCACACAGACTGACTGGTGTGAATTGAATGGCATATCTTTTTAAAAATTTAATTGGAACCAACGATACCAACATTTGTGTCGCTATCGATAAATGAATCTATTTTTTGATTCCCCACATCAATATTAATCGTCCAGGAAGCTAATATTAAACGTATTATTAGGAAAAAAAACGACAGCTGGAAAAAGTGCTCTGAAATTGGAGCATGAGAATGTCCGACGACCAGAGTCCGATCTCATAAAAGCTGCGACCAAACCGGTTCTATTGTGTATCCCGGAGTTTATTCTTCCACATTAGATTACAGAAATCGCAGATCGGTGCTCCGAAATTGGAGCTAGAGAATGTCCGACGGCCAGAGTCCGAACTCATAAAAGCCGAACCGATTCCATTGTGTATCCCGGAGTTTATTCTTCCACATTAGATTACAGAAGTCGCAGATCGGCAAGTCACCTAGTCCGAAACTCATTTAGTATCAAACAGTTTGATAGTGTCTTCCCAGTTCTGACTAAGTTCGACGGTTTCTTTACTGACATTTTAGAAATACGTACAATGTACTCAGTTCGTTGATCAAGATCATGAAATATTTCCTGGGCCCTGACAAGTATTAGTCGTAATAGCGATCTCCAATACAGTATATTGACCAAATGTATGGAAGTTGTCTGCATTCAACAGCTAAAAAAAAAGGTTAATTGTACCGTTTTGGTCAGGTCCCTATCTTACTACTACATATATTTCCATCGTGGATTGGATCCAACTTTAAGAAAACTATCTGTCATCATACCATTCTATCATTTCCTGATTCAGTATGTGAATCCAGAGAAAAGTTCTTAGAGCAGAGATACTATAAAGACAAACCTATGCACTGAGGGCCCACAAAATGTGGATATGTCTGTGAACTTCAAACTATTTATTGTAAAATATGACTGAAAGCTAAATGAATATAATATAAAAGTATACTCATGCTTTCTACACTAAATTAATCAACAAGACGCTTTAACATTCTCAATTAATGCGCCGCAGAAACCACGTTCAGTTGAAACTAGCGCAACTTTATAAACTAACCCTACTTATTTCAGTTGTGCGCTTCATTTAATTTCCTTTTTCGTAATATTGTACCGAATTTTCTTCGTCACATTGTATACACCCATACATAGTATAGGACGGAACACCGCACAACCTTCACCTAAATGTGGTAGCACAGTAGGTAAAATCGCGTCCACGACTATCCAATTGAAATTGCGGAGAATTTTTCTTCGGGCCACGGATGAAGAACGCCCGTTGGAGCACAGTCGGTGTTTTGCTTTACTTTGCTTTTGGTTTCCGGCAGAAAAATGCTGAAAAAACTGTCAACCCCTTGGCGCTTCAGGTGCAACGTGCGCAACAAAGTGTTCTTTTGGCCATGGTAAAAATTTTCAATTGTAAATATTCATGCAAATTTTATTTTATTTGCGTCTACGCGTTCGCGCGCGCGGCACTCCGAGTTGTTTATATATGCGCAGATATATATTGTAGATGTGCAAATATGCTGCAGTTAGGTATAAATGTAGGGGAATCCTTAGACTTCCCGGTCGGTAATGGCTTGATTTCGTGAGGAAACTTTGGATTGGGTGTGAAGAGACGTAAGATATAGATGTCCCTTGCCTTCAAGAGCGCGCTACTGCTTTTATAACAGTTTCGGAGAGTTTGAGGAGAGCGCTTCAAATGAGATATCGAGATCGAGATCTGAGTTCTAACCTAACAATCCATAAACACATGGACTTAAGTCCAACACCTTCATTCGCTTACTGATCACGTTAAAAAATTTCGAACAAATCAAATTTATTCAAAAGTAGTCAGCTTTCAACCCCTAACCCACCGGTATCCCACCCCAAACCCACCAGCAAGACCACACACCCACCTTTAAAACGGAAAAACTTTTTCCCTGCCGGGTCCTTATCATCCTCCCATTTTGCAAACAAAAAAATGAAACAATAACAAACGGAAGCCGTTTGCCATTTTTTAAACTCACCGCAGGGCCAACAGACGGTGCCGGAATGCCGTTGCAAAGTGGGCAATAGGAGATTGGCGCGCAGGCGGTCGTTTTACATAAATTCAGCACTGATACAGCGACCAAACAAACCAAGCAATACCAGCAGGACCAATTTGCAGAAACCGAAAACCATATTGGCTTTGCACAAATAACAGAAAAAAGTACCAAAAACAAAAAAGAAAATGGCTGTGTAGCGAAACGTAAGAGAGTAAATGCATTCCAACAACCAACATATTGCAATAACTTTGTTAAATATGAAAAACTTTTACCAACGGCATGTGATTCCGTGATTCCCCCCAATGCTTCCTTTCTAACTTTTACACGGGAAATTTGTGAATTCCTCCCTCGCAATATTTTTAATAAAAATCTGCATATACAAACTACTCGTACACGTTTTTCTGCACCATAAGATTGCCAAAGCTAACGTAACGGGATTAGAATATATTTGTATACATTTGTATGGATATATATATTTGTATGTATTGTAGTTCTCTATTTAATTTGATATAAGGGTGAACCTTAGTTTCGTGAAATATGGATCATGAATAGGAACATGGAACGTGGTAAAAAAACCGGGGTTCCAGTTCCATATAGGAACTTTGGAAAAATATATACATTTACGTATATATATAGTTTCCGTAAACTAGTTTCAAAGGCAGCACTTACAGCCATCCAGCGTGAGGTTCTCAGACACTACGAACAATGAGTTATACTCGATCTTGTTACAGAACTCAGACGAGATTGGTAAAATTTCCAAGAAAAGGAGATCTTTGGAAAGAGAATTCATTGCAAAAAAATTATTTTCTCAATTGAAAAAATTAATAACACAGGAACCGGTTTCTTTTGTAACAGTCTCAAAAAAAAAACAAGATAAAACGTTAACTTCGGCTGTACCGAAGCTAATATACCCTTCACAGGTTCAATTCTTTTAGTAACTATGTCTTTAAGAAAATCTAAAGACGTAAGAAAAAGTAAGTCAAAAAAAAACATTTTACTAACTCTTTTTAGCCGGGTTGTTTGCTAGAAACATTAAGGTTATATAGTTAACCGATCTGAACAATTTCTTCGGAGATTATATTATTACCTTAAGCAGTAATTCATGTCAAATTTCGTGAAGATACTACGTCAAATCCGGAAGTTTTCCATACAAGCCGTTGATTCCGATCGTTCGGTTTGTATGGCAGCTATATGCTATAGTGAACCGATCTGAACAATTTTTTCGGAGATTAAATTATTTCTATGAGCAATAACTCATGTCAAATTTCGTGAAGATATGTCGTAAAAGGCGGAAGTTTTCCATACAAGCCCTTGATTCCGATCGTTCAGTTTGTATGGCAGCTATTTGATATAATGGTCCGATATCGGCAGTTCAGACAAATGAGCAGCTTCTTGAAGACAAAATAACATCTGCAAAATTTCTAAACGATATCTTAAAAACTGAAGGACTAGTTCGTATATATACAGACAGACAGATGGATGGACAGACGGACATGGCTAAATCGACTCAGTTCAACATACTGATCATTTATATATATACTTTATAGGACCTCCGACGCTTCCTTCTGGGTGTTACAAACCTCGTGACAAACTTAATATATCCTGTTCAGGGTATAAAAATGGACAACACAGAAAGAAACTGGTTTCTTTTGTAACAGTCTCAAAACAAAATTAAGCTTAAAACTAAATGTCCGCAATTCAGTCTTTCAGACCCAAATTTTGAGTCGAAAAGAAAGCGCCAAGTGGGCCATCAAATCTATAAGAGTGCGAAGCAAAGTTAGATCTTACCGGGAAGCTCATTTATCTGCTTAACCCTATCTCTAGTAGCGAGTCTATCATAGTCGATCTTTGGACTTTGTAATTGATATTTCTAATCTGTAAATGTTGTGTATGTTAAAAACCTCCTTATATGAAGAATTTCTGGTACTCATTAATTACAACATGTTCAAATCTGTAGCCGTGGTCATTATGGAAATGATTTGGGACCATCTTTACATTCTAATATGTCTTTACTTAGTAGACTTTGTATCTCTTCCTTTGTCATCAGAATATTTTGTTATTAAATTAGTAAAGGTACATCTCTAACCTCTCTAGAAGAGTACAGTTTTTGATTTTTGAGAGACTATACTAGTGTAACGTATGAAAAATTAGGCAATTTTCGTTTTTTTTTTTAAGAAAGTACTCGATCGAATGCTTCGAAGTCTTCGGTGGGGCCAAAAAAATTCCAAAAGCTCAAAAAGCTAATTAAAGTTAAAGGTCTTTCAAATACAATGACCTACGATTTTTGAAAAATATCTAAAATTTACAAAAGGGCGTAGTTCTGAAAAATGGTCTTTTTTATTGCCATGTTTACAAATTTCAACCAATCAAAAAGATCGTAGATCATTGTATAGTAAATATGAATATTCAAGAATACTCAGTTTCAATTCGATCGCTCAATTTCTCGTTGAGTTATGATGTCAGGAATTTTGAAAAATGTCGATTCAAGAAAAACTCGCTTAAGGTTTCAACTATAGCGGCTTATACCTGTGAGCGATTACTCTTTACCGATTTCACAGGAGATTTTTGAAAGTAGAAACTATCGAATAAGCAAAAAAAATCGATTTTTCAAAATTGTCACACTGGTATAGACCCTTAAGATTAGGTAATGTCTTCTATTGATTTGCTGTTTTTGCGAGTACGTACGAAAGTTTTCTTCCTGGTCGAGATGTTTCGAATCAGCTTAGCGAATAAATGGTATAAATGGTAATACTTCTGACCATGAGTCGATGAACGGAGACTTTAAACGAATTGGGAATTAGAAGTATTACTTTTAAGTATTATTCTAACCTAGAATTTACCACAGTCATGTTTTGAGCCAATGACAAAAAACACTCGCTAAAATCCAGACCAGATCCATATAAAGCAATAACACAAACTCAACTATTTTTGTTATAATTAAGCAAGGTTAGCTGAAAAATAAGTGAGACTGAATGCAATTAATTTTTGAAATTTTCCAGTAACCGCAGCCAACTTGTCAAAAACTAACAACAACAAAATGAGACATGTGTTTGACAGCATACTCGGATATTTTAATTGAGTTATTCACTATTTTAGCACGCGCTTGCAAAAACAACAAATCAAATTGATCAACTCAAGTATTTTTTTGTACTGCAACTTCATTTGCAGTATAAATATGCAAATCATGTTTTCTTTTCGAGTATAACTCACCCTAAAGTATGCAGCTAGTTAGTTATTATTCATCCATATGAAACACCGAATCATTTAGATACAATGTTCATGCACTTAGACACGTGTAGGCATATATAGACTCATATATAGACACATCTGTGCTGGGCTTAAAGCCATTTGAAAAAGAGTGCTTAAAAATATACATTTTATTTGAAAGACTCTCGACAAGTCTTCACATGCAGTTGTGGTCACTTGCAACAGTGAAGAGGCGGGAGTCAGCTTAAAAAGTATATTTTGTTAAAATTTTGCTAAAATTTTGCCTTCCAAAGCCGATAGTAAAAGCTAAAACTTCGTTTATCTATGCAAATAGCTTTTAATATTTTTAATTTACGAGCAAAAACAATATTTCATAATACAATTGGTAAAGGTTTCTTGAAACTAACTTGGCTGCAGTGCCCGTAGAAGCACAGGAAAGCGCACACCTACATAATATATATAGTATATATTCTTATAAATATGTCTGTTCCTTTCTGCATAATAGCGCTTCTGGCTGGCAGAGCCGTCCAACTAACGCGCCATACTGTAAATTTCAATTGAATAAAAATGGCCGCTATAAAAGCTATAAAAGCTCCATGGCGCGCATTGGGTCCTTTTAGCGCACGAGGCATTTCGGTTTGGAGTGCAAAATACAAAAACATCAAATGGCTGTATAGCTTTTATTTAGGAGCAAGTTAGCGCACTAGCGACGATATGGTCGACGGTCGAAAACTTCACTCTGCTCTATATACAAACATAAATCATAACTAATGAAAACTTTTGCCATTTTTCATATTCATAAATGGGAAGTGGTTGGTGTTGGTGCATGAGGTACAATATGCTTTCACCGAAACCCTTATTACCGTGTTTTGCAAAAATTTAGCAATTTATGTAAGTTAATATGAATTTTTAATGTGGGTGTATGTGGGTCTATAAGTGCGTGAATTTGTATTTTTTAAATAGTGAAAAAGCCGCAACTATGGAGCAAACTCTACTAAAGGAGAAATAAGTTAATGAAAGAGAACTATATCAAAGGTTTCAAAAAGGATATCTCGAGGATCCCACTTGGATAGTTTTAGTACTATATTTTATGATACAAGATAACTGCTAAAAATTGTTCAAAACTTGCATATATACAGCTTTGAACTTTGCTCATATAAAGGGGTTTTCAAAAGGGAAGCTACAAGACCGATAGGAACAACAAATGACATTATATTGTTTTTCACTCTTTTGACATTTATCTTCAGTAAGGTTTGCCATGTCATCATAGAAAGATATACGATCCAACAATGTGTCGAATTTATTAAAATTTACTACCGAAAAAATCGTAGTCAGTGGCCTCAACTTCACTACGCGCTACGTCCAAATTAGGGTCGTCATAATCGTCCTGTCAGATCAACAATTGAGCGTCTGGTAGAAAAAAATCCACAGGCACAGTACAAAATCTTGCGTGCCAGTGAGACAAAGAAGTGCTTGTAGTGTCGAGCGCCTCAATTGAGGAAGACCCAAATCAGTCTCTCACACGTCGTTCTCAAGCTTTGGGCATCTCTGTGACATCGTTGTGTCGAATTTTGCGAAAAGAAGAAAGTCTACATACAAGATCAAATTGACGCAAGAACTGAAGCCACTTGATCACTAAAATAGTCGTATGTTCGTGAATTGCGCTGAGCAACGACTTAAAACAGATCCGGATTTACATCGAAAAATCGTCTTCAGCGATAAGGCTCATTTCTGGCTGAATGGTTTGGTCAATAAGCAAAATATGCGTTATTGGTCAGGCAGCAATCTACACGTACTCCATAAATCACCATGGCATCCCAAAAAAGTGGGATTTTTGGGCCGGCGGCATCATTGGGCCGTACTTCTTCCACGCTACTGTGAATGGAAATCGCTACCGTTCAATGATAACTGAATATTTTTGGCCCGTATTGGATGGTATGGTACTTGGACAATATGTGATTCCAACTGGACGACGCCACAAGCCACAAAGCGAATGTCACAATGAAATCTAAGTTTGGCGAACGTGTTAACTCACGAAAGGGGTCCAGTCAATTGGCCGCTTGACGCCGTTAGCCTATTTCCTATGGGGCTGCGTCAAGTCTATGGTCTATGCCAACAAGCCAGCGACGATTGATGAACTTCGTACGAATATCGAACGTGAAATTGCAGCAGTATCTGTCGATTTATGCTTGAAAACCGTTAAAAATTTTGTTTAGCGTCTGGACTTCTCCAAGTGTACCCGTGTTGGCCATGCATAAGAAATCGAATTCCATACATAATGGCATCGAATGTACTTTCACAGGCGCTCTTATTGAAAACCCCTTTAGTAACAATTCATGTTAATATTCGGTAATTAACAGTTCGTCCGAAATAATTACTGGTATCCTGAGTTATATGACATGCTTCAAGATTCTGTTCGAACCGTTGAGTAATTTGATAATTGATATTGAATAGAATTGCATTTTAAAGAATCAATTTCGATATTGAAACCATAGTTCCGCTGTTATGCTCTGCTTGTTAGTTTGTCAAATATACTGTAAAGAAATGTGAAACACATGCAGCTACTTTGACAGCTGGATTGATAGCTATTCTATATGAAATTATATACCTTTAAAAACGCATTAATTCATATCATAGCCAAAAAGGGTTTCCTTATAAATAATGTGAAACTGATATTGCGAATAATATCTTATAAAAGAGCAGTGAACTTGATCTTCATTATTCTAAATAAAAAAGAGAGAAATTGTACCCTACTATTCATAAAATTTCTATGCAATACCTTGCGCCACAACGCAGTGTAATGCATACCGCTGCATGAAAATTGATCTCTGCCCCCAAATTAGTTTTCATTACCGCGCGGAAAACTGGGTGTGTATGAGCAAGCGCTGATGTGTGGTGTGCCTGTAAGTGGATTAAATTTTCAAAGATGCTTACTTTGCGACGTGCATGACAACAAAGAGGTGTCTATATATGTAGGGATATATATTATATATAGAGGTATATATAATGTTATATATCTATATATATATACATATATATATATACCTATAGATGTATATTGTAAGCTGCTATGTCTTTACACATGCGCTTTGCTCTTAAAGCTGATAGATGTGATCAACGCAACACCGTTATCATCGTGTAGTCTTTCTTTTGAACATCCAGCGAATAAACGCCCACTGTCTTTAACGACACATATACTCGTACACACAAAGATATTTGTCTGTTTTTCTCGCCATTACCCTTCAACACCACAAAAACCACCGACTTGAAAGATTCCTTTTGCTACAGACAAGAGCTAACAGCACACACTTGTGAAACATAGAAGCCACAGAGAAATCTCAGCCAGCTTCAACCGCAATTTGTGTGCGTGTGTGCTTCTTTTTCTCTCCTATATATGTATATATGTATGTATGTGTGTAACTCGGTGTCTAAGTGATAATATCGCACCGCCGCACATTCACCAAAAAAAAACAACAAAAATTAGTTTTTCGCCTGTGTTTATCGAAGCATTTTAAAATTCATTATAAAATTTCCAAAAGGATAAACACACAAAAGCAGCGCCTCTAGTTGATTATTTGTCGGCAGCCGCGATATAGAGGGATTCATCAACAGCAACAACAACAGCTCGCTATTTGCTTCTTCTCGTTGCCTTTGCATTACTGGCCTGTTGCCAGCTGTACCTTTAATTAATTTCCAACTACTCTAATTACCACTCGTTCACAGCGTACTTACAGCAACACCCACACACATTACTGCACATACACACATACATACATATATCCAAACCAATGTTGAATAGACCCCAAACCCGCACCATAGTTGGTACACTCATCACAGTCCATCTGTATTTGTAGTGCTATCATCCTGTTGGTGTGCAAACCCCCTCTACTTCTCCAAAAGTATTTCTTCCTCGATGTATGTATATACCCTTTATACATAAATACTTTATGATTTTCCATTTAGCATTTTATTGTATGCCCGCCACCACACACACAAACAAACAAATATTACCAACCGCGCTCGTTTTCTCGTTTTCTGTTTTGTTGGTGCTCGACACTAAATTTTGTGTGTTAATGATTTTTCATGGAAAGCAGAGCAAAACGATAAAATGAGCGCGCTATTGTGTTATGGCAAAGCGCAGCGCCTGGAGGTGGCTGTATTTGGAGCAGGCGCAGGCAATTGAAAGTCACTCAAAGGTGCCGGTTGCCGCTTGTCCGTTGCCTTATTTACTCGGTTAAGGGTAATAAGACTAATTACGTACGTATTTTTACAAGAAATGATGAGAATTAACCGCTCTACAAATTATAAGCATTTTCATTAAGGCAGCGCAGCCAGAAGAAGCGCGAAAAGAGTAGGCTATAAAATGTTGAGTACAGAGTGAGTTCAGTTTGGCAGGAAGATATTTGTTAAATTAAAAATTAATTAATAAGGAAGTTTGGTCAACCTATATTTAGCGAGAAATATATTAACGGAAATGGTTTTATGCTTGATAAATTAAAATTAAGGTCCTGGCGAAGCATCTGAAAACAAAATTGTTCAATCCTAATTTGCTTTTTATTTACTTATTTTTCGAGAGTAGCCATCCTCGATTCGTCTCTCTTGTCTAAAAAATGTAAAGGGGGTTTCTATAAGAGAGCTACAAAAGTTCTTTATTTTTGTGAAAGTACATTCGATGCCATAATTTATGGAATTCTATTTATTTTGCATGGCTACCACGGGCACGCTTGCAGAAGTACAGACGCTGAACCCAATTTTCAACAAGTTTTAAGCATGAATCGGCCGATACTGCTGCAATTTCACGTTCGGTATACGTACGAAGTTCTTCAATCGTCGTTGGCTTGTTGGCATAGACCATAGACTCGACGTAGCCCCACAGGATATAGTCTCACAACCGAGGCGTCCAATTGACTGGACCATTTCGTGAGTTAACACGTCCAACAAACTTGGATTTCAATAAATAGAATGTGATATTCGCTGTGTGGCCAATTCCCATTCAGACCAAAAATATTCGGGTATCATTGAGAGGTAGCGATTCCCATTCACAGTAACGTGCCGGTCTTGATCATCACGAAAGAAGTATGTACGGCCAAATGACCCGGCCCATAAACCGCAGCAAACTGTAATTTTTCTGCATAGGTGACTCATGGAGTATTTCTAGATTGCTACCTGATCAATAACGCATATTTTGCTTATTGACGAAGCCATTCAGCCAGAAAAGAGCCTCATCGCTGAAGATGATTTTTCGATGAAAATCCGGATTATTTTTAAGTCGTTGCTCAGCCCAATTCATGAACATACGACGACTCTGGTGGTCAAGCGGCTTCAGTTCAATCGTCAATTTGATCTTATAATGATGTAAGCCAAGATCTTTTAGCAAATTTCAACACAACGACGTCACAGAGATGTCCAACGGTTCAGAACGACGTGTGAGAGACTGATTTCCTCAATTGATGCGCTAGCGGCAGCAATATTCTCGACACTACGGGTACTTCTTTGTCTCACTTGCAATGTACCAGTGAGTTCAAAGTTTTCCACTAGACTAGGCCACTAACTCCGCATTTCGGATGTAAATTGTAATAATTTCGACTCGTTGTTGGATCGTAGATTTTTCCATGATGAGATGGCAAACCTTACTGAAGAGAAATGCCAAAAGAGCGTGAAAAATATGGCGTCCTTTGCTGTCCATATCGGTCTACTTTTGTGGCGACCCTTTTGAAAAACCCTTTATAAGTCAAAGCAAGAGTTCTTGATTGGAATTCAATATAAAAGTGTGAGCGATTACTTCATTAAACTGATATAACGGTACTGAGTTACTATACGCCTATCTTCAATTGTGTTTTACTCTACGGAATGTTCTATAGTATTTGATTGAGAAGTCAACGTAGATTAAATAGAAGGTCAATCACATCGCTATTTCGCCAGCTAATTGACCGACATCTAAAACAATTTGAAACTGATAAGATAATCAAGAACCTTGACTTTAGTATTTCAATTTAAATAATCTAATGAATGAAAACACATATTGCTGAGTTGACCTTGATCTAGCTACTTCAATATTAAATTTCGGTTTCGTCATCTGCAATAAATCACGCATAGAGGTCGTTTCAAAGAAAGCCCACTTATTTGGTAAAGCAAATCGTAAATTAAACATCTAACACTTTAGCTTATTCTCAATCACACATTTCAAGGCTTAAACCCACTCGCAGCTTAACATTCTTGCAATAAGTGGGGGAAATAAGCCCCTCAATCTGTAAATAAATGAAGAAACATTAAATTAAGCACTACACACTTTGGCTAATGTAGGCGAAACCACTTTGATAAACTACACTCAAAAGACCAAATCAATCGGCAATAAAATGTTGCAAATCCATACGGACCACACGAGCTTCACTACACCGCACAACACTGGCAAAGCACAATTCGGCCGCCAATTGTGTAAAATCAATGTTGCCAGACTTAAGTATGTTTAGATAGCATAAATGTAAGTGTTTGTTCGTACATACATATGTAGAGCCACAAGCATTTATGAAGACAAAGCTATCAAATACACCTTCGCCGAAGCATTTTATTATGTAATGTTAGCCGCCAAATGCAACATTTTTTATGAACCTCATAGAAGTTTCCGAAGAACATAAAAGATTTAATGAAATTCCTATTTACACAGCTTCTATCGCGCCGTTTCGGCGAAGTCAAACACATTTTTTTTGTTCTTATGCAACCGATAAGGTACGCGTCTTGTTGGTCAAAGAGTTATTACGGCATGATTGCTGATTTAATGTTTTGGGTACTTTATAGGTATTTACTAAATATGTATAGGTATACGTTTGTATATATGATATGTTCTTAAAATATATACTTCAGTATATACTATATACACTTTAGAATAGGTAATATATTTTTTGAGCTCTTGCATGATTTTTCGTGTGCCATATATCTTTAGGAAGTATCTCAAAAATTGTCCGAAAATAAACTCTCTCAGAGAAATTGTTATCAATAATACTTATCATTTTACGACACCACGCTTCACCATTTGAACTCTGAGATAATGGATAAGATCCCTGAAATTGTATTTAATAGCCTAGTGTAAGTGGGACCTTAAAGTGAGGTTAAGGATTTGAGCGAGCTCTACCGTTTCTAAATTCAATTGCCAAGCACTTCTAACGACAAACAAATCCATCAAATTTTTAAGGTTATGGAGACTGCGTCCATCAAATCATTCATAATCGTCCAGAATACTCAGTTAAGAGATGTTTCAAAAAGTAATTTTCATGGTAAATTGACCAAATTTCTGTTCAGTGAGGTTTAGTTTTCAGGGCAGACCTTTTCAGGACAGGTTTACTGTTTATAAAGTATGGGTGTCTGCCCTTAATAGTTACTAGAAACTATGACAGTTGAAAATGTATGTGTATTGAAAAAATCATTGTTTTATCGAACCGATCATATATAGACCCCGATTTCGATTGGAGTCTTATGTTTTCCAACAGGTCCCTCACACTTTCTATGTTCGAAAATAGAAGGGATTAACTGAGAACTGAAACTAAGCTTTTAGAATCAATCAAGGAATACTCGTTTTATTTGTCGTGGGTTTGTAAAAAGATTTCCAGAGAAACTTTACAATTATTACTTTTTGACATTGTCAAAGAAGTCTTTCTATTGACGAGTATACATATATCTGCTAAGAAAAACGTAATAAAAAAATTACTTAAGCCTTCTAAGACCTCAAGTCAGACAATATATTTGGAAAGAAGACTCAGTTAAGAGTGGGGTGGTCCATTCAGCTAATACCAAAAATGCGTAAATGGGGTTGGTAATAGGAAAACATAGCCTATCCACTCTAACGTCAACCAGACCTTCACGTGGTACCCTCAGTTCACTACTCTGACGACCAAGTAAAGGCGATATAACCTTAGCACCTGCAAAGAGGAATCTCCTACGCCACTGCCCATCTAGAAGCAGAACTGGCAGCCCCGAAACTAGGCTCGGATGCAGAAGGCTAATCACCTACTCATCTTAAACCCTCTGAACACGAAAGTGAAGAGGCCTTATGTTTCAACTAGGATCTATGGGAAAACATATACAGTTGAAAATATATACAGTTCCATAACTCGAACTTCTATAACCCAAAATTCTCCATAGCTCCAACTCTTGAATTGGCAATAAAAGCCATCTCATTCACATTACCTTCCATAACTTGGACGTTTCTATAACTCAAAGTTGTTTGTGGATTATGGTGATTCAAGTTAGAGAAGTTCAGCTGTATATATATCTATGTGAGCACTACCATTACAAAGGTTACGGATTTAAACCGAACTCGGAAAAGTTATATCAAAATGCCTAGACATTTACTCCGATATTTTAGATTTCCCAGAGCAATACCGCTTTTGCCGATATTTGAGGGCAGTTAGTTGCTATCGAAGTTAAGTTCTTATAAAATTTGTCTATTTTTAAAGCCAATCTTTCTCTGAAGAAATTCGTCAATAGGTCTGAGCGTACATCACTTCTAAATGCTTGGCCATTGGCTCTCATTACGTTTGAGGTGTGCGCATGGAATCATTTTCCGAGACCTTACATTTTTAAACCATCCAAATGATTGATGAATCTAATAGAAAATCATTTGGCATTAGAAGTGCTTAGCAATTCAATAACAAGATTACTCAAGCCCCTACTTAACCTCACTTAAAGGTCACACTTCTGTTCGGCTATTAAATAATATTTCAGGGAGTTTATAACATGACCTATCGGGGACCTTCAGCTGTTAGAAAAAGCTTTGTGATTTTGAACCGGAACTTTGATCAAATCGGGTCCCTCGAATCAAACGCTAACATTACAAAGGTCTCGAGTGCCAACGTGGGTCCGAGTTATATCAAAATTCGGTTAAGAGTTGAAAATGTATCGCTTAAAATTAAAATTTGAACAAATAAATTTGAAGTCCGCTAAAAAATTGTAGATATCGCAATTTTTCGGGAATATATTCAGAACCCACTTCACGGATGGGTCAAAGTGCCAACAATTGAGTATATATATTAGATTAGACTTAACCTATATACTCAATAGTTGGTAAGTAGGTTCTGAAGGATCAAATATATGGATATATATATATATTTATATTCCAAATCCTCCATATCCCTGCAAAACTAATACGGCTATGTAAGCTGACGTTGAGCAACACCAAAAGCTCCGTCAGGATCGGGAAGGACCTCTCCAAGCCGTTCGATACCAAACGAGGCTTCAGACAGGGTGACTCACTATCGTGCGACTTCTTCAATCTATTGCTAGAAAAAATAATACGAGCTGCAGAACTAAATAGAGAGGGTACAATCTTCTACAAGAGTGTACAGCTCCTGGAGTATGCCGATGATATTGATATCATCGGAAGCAACAACCGCGCCGTTTGTTCTGCGTTTTCCAGACTAGATAAAGAAGCGAAGCGTATGGGTCTGGTGGTGAATGAGGACAAGACGAAATATCTCCTGTCATCAAACAAACAGTCAGCGCACTCGCGTCTTGGCTCCCACGTCACTGTTGACAGTCATAACTTTGAAGTTGTAGATAATTTCGTTTATCTGGGAACCAGCATTAACAACACCAACAATGTCAGCCTTGAAATCCAACGCAGAATCACTCTTGCCAACAGGTGCTACTTTGGACTGAGTAGTCAATTGAAAAGTAAAGTCCTCTCTCGACGAACCAAAATCAAACTCTATAAGTCGCTCATTATTCCCGTCCTGATGTGTGGCGCTGAAGCGTGGACGGTGACAACATCCGATGAGACGACTCTTGGGGTTTTCGAGAGAAAGGTTTTGCGCAAGATTTATGGTCCTCTAAACATTGGCAACGGCGAATACCGCAGACGACGGAACGATGAGCTGTACGATTTATACGACGACATTGACATAGTTCAGCGAATAAAAAGACAGCGGCTACGCTGGCTAGGTCATGTTGTACGGATGGAAGAAAACACTCCAGCTCAGAAAGTATTCGATGCAGTACCCGCTGGAGGAAGCCACGGAAGAGGACGACCTCCACTCCGGTGGAAAGACCAAGTGCAAAGTGACCAGGCTTCACTTGGTGTTTCCAGTTGGCGCCAAAAAGCAAAAAGGAGGAATGAGTGGCGCGCTCTGGTGGATTCGGCTATAATCGCTTAAAGCGGTTCCTACGCCAAATATATACATATATATTTATATTCCAAATCCCAACTTCTGTTCAATTTCGTTTCGTGGGAAATGCTTTCAAATTCCAAATACCAAGAGCACTCCCTTTTATCGACTCGTAAACACTTTCTCCATGTTTACGAAATGTAACTGTTTTACTATCATGGGATTAAATCGTATGATATTTGATTTTCCCACTATAAATTTTAACATTAAACCGCTTTTCATAAAAACGCATACATAAACAGAAAAAGTGCACTACTTTTCTGTCCAATCACAAATCCAAAAAAAATTACGTACTGCTGTACTGTGTTTATTGTTGTTGCTTGCTTGTTGGTTGTTGTATAGTTTAATTGTCAATCAATACAATTACGAAATGCGAATCCCCCAGAGCGCAAACAAAGACGCGTAATTACGAAATGCGGTGAAATTAAAATGCACATACTACACTACAAAGAGTTTAGCTGCCACCACCAATGATGGTTTCCCGTTGGTGTTTAGCAGCGCTGAGGTACTTGCTGCGTTGGGGAGCGCAGGTGAGGCAGCGAGGAGTGTGTGTGTGTTTCTGGTATGTAAGCGTAGCTTAAACGCCTGCTGCGCTTCACACTAAGCATGTTGAAAATGTTACAACAACAACAACACAACAAGTCCACTTAATTAAAACAATCAATAGCGCATACATTTTGTGCAGCGTTGCAAGGAATTTCCCCCTTTCGCTGTGCAACAGTAATTTAAACAAAAATTTAATCAATATAAAATCAAAAAGTCAACTATCAAACGACCAACTAGTCAATCGCAAGTGTGGTGCAACAAAGTTGCGGTTGTGACGGTTGTGGAAACTTTCACGCGAAATAATTCCAACAAATTGCTGCATAAATAAATTATTCATTAGAAACGGAGCAGCAAGAAACGCGAAAAAAAGCAAATAGCAAATAGCAGAAAAAAATATAGATGAAATGTGCATTTTCCGTAAAAATCAACAATGTAAACGTTGACATTGCAATTGGCAACGTTGAAAGAATCCGTAATGAAGTGCACAACGTTAGAGCGCACTTTTGCGTCATGCAACATTTGGTGGCACAGCACAGTCGGTCATGACTTTGCTATTGAAGCTGGAGCTGGTGGTTGAATTGGCCGTCAGTGCTGGAATTTAATCCCTCGGCAAACTTTTTTGTGCTGTTGTTTTTCTGTTCACACATAACGCAGCGGAAATGTGCGAAAACGCTGCTAACAAATCGACTTAGCAACACACAAAAAATGAGAGCGACTTAGCCACACCTAATACATTTAGGAAATTTGTAATAAAAACTATTTTTTTTTCATTTAATCCGCTTAATTCCAATTGCTTGTAACAAAAATATTCGTAACTGTGCTAATTGCATAGCCACTTCAATTGCGCTTGCACTGAGATCCTTAACAGCAGAATATGAAACCTCGCCAACAAAAATACACCCGCTGTGTTGTCGTGCTTAGAGGTGCTAACTTGAACTTTACAGAATCCAACAGCAAAACACAAAAATCTCTTCTGTTTTTCGATCCAACGCTCGAGAAACAATGGTTAATATAAGAGTTCACTTTTTTAACAGAAAAGCTTTTCGTAAGGATCCATCTATACCTCTTAAAAGGCTTACTAATGAGTAGGTCTCTCTATTTGTCGGAAACACCTATATGTACACTTTATCCATCGCAAAGTAAAGGCAACTTCAACGTTTCAGCAGAATTAGAAGACAAGAACCGAGCCTGGTAGTCGACTTCTCAATGGTTTCGGCGTTGTATATTGCTCAACTTCAGTAAGCCTGCAGGAATACAACAAAGCGAAACCCACCAAAGTCTTGGAATTCATAGAAAATGGAATATATTACCCTTAAGCCTTCTCAGACATTGGAATTTTTGAAATGTAGAATTTGGTTAATTTTTCAAGTCAAGCATCAGATCTAATACTGTGTATGCCGTTGCACGAATTATGAAGTGTGGAGAATCTAACTTGTATTACTGGATTGTTCACTACATAAGGTATCTCCTGGAGCCTTTCAGATACCCAACTAAAGTTTTCATTGAAACAATACAATAAAGAACCTTCCTTCTCTCTGCTATACTATAGATATATCTTTCAAAGCTACATTTTTCGATTTCCTAGACTTCCACTCAGATTAGATTTCTTAGAGCAAACTGCTGTTCTTTTTCTGTGATTTGACGACAGTTGTTTGCCCGTCTTACACTAAACTTTCAAGTTAAGAAGAGCTATTTTAAGTCGGCGGTAACTATGTTCCTTCCTTCTCATTTCGTTTGAGGTGTATGCCTTCATTCTTAAACTACCTCTAAAAGACTGATGGATCAAATGAAAAGGCTTTTCGTGACATAGTATGGAAGGGACTACTAGGGAAACCTTCGCTGGAAGAAAAATCCGTTTCATGTTGTTGTAACGGTTACCTAAACGTGCCTGAACCGGTAAGCACAAGGCAATTGTCATCGAAGTCATCTATGGAGAGCCCCAAGAAACGAGCTCTTTCGGCAGGATCGAACCAAAAGCAGAGTGTTGTTAGATGAGTGGGATTGATTGAGCATGCTGCGGGAGTCTGCCTCGCAACAACCTCAAATGGTGTCGCCAAACAACACCCAAGTGCGACAATTATCTCTGCGGGTATCAAATCCCTCTCCCTTCCTGGATCACCACTAGTCAACCGAGACAAACGGAAACTTTGGTTGTTGTTGTTGTTGTAGCGGCATAAAATATTCGCCAAATAATTTTGAGGAATGCTGCCGATTTGACAGTCCTTGGCCGAATAAAAATCCGGGTCCGTTCCGGTTACGTAGAACCGACTGTCGTGGGAACGGCGGAAACTTTGGTCGAAGTACTTGCTTGCGGAGTCATAGTTTGTACCTCTAGTCTAGTGGTGACTAGTACTAAAACCGTTTAAATGGTTCAACGGTGGAATTGAAAGCAAAATATAATAAACACTAGCACCTACCACAAGTGAAATGTCAGCATAGTCATCTAACAGGAGGCCCAGTTAACGAGCTCTTTCGACATGGTCGGACTAAAGGGAGATAGTTGTTAGATGAGTGGGATTAATTGAGTATGCTGTGGGGTCTTCGTCGCAACGACCTCAAACGCTGTCGCCAAACAACACTCAAGTGCGACAACTACCTGTCCGGGTATCAAATCACTACCTCACTCCCAGTATCACCACTAGTCAACCGAAACGAACAGAAACTTGGATCGAAGTACTTGCTTGCGGGGTCTTAGAATGTTTCTCTAGTCTAATAAATGTAGTAAATGATTCAACTGTAGAGTCGCAAGCCAAATTTCCTAACCACCACCCGATTGCTTCAAAAAAATTACTTCCTGGAGTAAAAAAATATTATTTAATTTATCACATCAGTAAACAATGGAGAAGTTAAGTTCTTGTCAAAATAACTTTGTGACAACTTTATTTGGTAATTACCGCATTTGTTGTATGTTGCTCATCAAAAAAAGCCATTTTATTAAAAAATACGGACAATATTTTTATTTGTTAAATGATTGCCACAATATAGTACATATCTCTATTTTCTGCTAAAAATATTATTTCAGGCTTTTTATCAAGCAGAAAAATATGATATTAATTTTAAACTCACTTATCTGGTTTAATATTTTTACTCATGCATATTTATCTACCCAAATATGCAAATACGAGTAAACAAAAAAAAAACACTTTTTCTCTGCCATTTTCAAAAGGACATACAAACGTTGAGTTATTAAACCGCATTCCATTGCTAAATAAACAAATAAAATGCGGAAAAATATGCGATTGAATACAAAATGGCAAAATGGCAAAACATTTCAAAAACTATTGCCACAAATTGATTGCTTTAGTCTAATTGAATGAAATGACCAATCAGGCCACAGAGCCAATTAAAATAGGTCATCCCATAGAATTAATCTGGGCGGATGCTTGGTTTTAGCAGCGTGCTGATACCAATACGATATGCCAATATACGAGTAAATTCATATCGAATGCGGAAATTCATGAACACTTTCAGTGATTTGCATTTCATTTCAATCTAAACACGCACACAAAAATGCCACACAGGGACACAGCACTTAGTGCAGTTATTGCATGGTGAAAATATTTACATATGGTTTGGTGGCTGTTTTTGATATGGCAAAAAATTGGAGAGTGGTGAAGCGAACAAGCAAGTGGCATTAGTCTAATAATGGGGATAATCAAATAGATGTATAATAGTTGGAGTTTAGAGCATTTTAATGAAGTATTCCTGCAACTTCTTGGTCCAATCTCAATTCAACTTTGCTTTCTCTTGTAAATTATATGACAAGAGAGCAGAGCTTTAAGCTAGCGTGTAGAGAAATGGCGTATCGAAGAAGCTTGTTTCATCAATTTTCTAGAATAAGCCAAGCTACCGCATACAATCCGAAACTCTGATCAAGATTCCATTGTCATTTCCACTAGAAACCTCCTTCGAAGGAACAAAGTCTCAGCACTGAGCTTTCATGAGCGAGCTTTCACTAAAGCACGATAAGGTTGTCGATAGGTTTGTCAATACATTTTTAATAAAAGGTTACTAATGCCTAAAAACAGTATTCGAAGCTGTTTTGAAGAAATATGGAAATATGAAAAGCGAGCTAGAAGAAGTGGAACAATTACGACTATACGTGGGGGTATCTTCAGGGCCAAACCTCTATACAAATGTAAGACTATTCAATGATCTAAAGAGAATATATAAAATCGTTAAGGTAAAGAGAAAAACTCATGCAAAACATATACGAAAAATCTTCGAAAAGCTTTTCATTCTTAAAACAAATTAGTTTCGGAGGAATCTAAACCACAACCATGAGGTCTTCAATGTCAATTATTATGAAAATATTTACAATTTGTTCACGAATCATTAAAATTCTATCGTTGATAAGTTCAAAAACATTCGGGAATAATTGCAACCCCACTAATCCACGAAAAAAACACGAGTCTCCCTTCTTTCGTCATGGAAGATTTATGAATAAAGTTTTCGATTACGACAACTCGTTTACGATGGCCTGCTGTTTACTTAAGAATTCGTGCGTGGGCGTAACACCTGCTGCGTGCACGAGATACTATTTAAATCACATGCGATTGCACGTTCCAAAAGAACACACGATAGAATGCATAAATGTTCGAAGTGGAATGACTGATGACATGGTTAATGAATGGAGTAACGTGAGTATATTTATCTAGTTAAAAATAGATGAGAAGTAGTCTATGGATGAGGATATCATATCAGTTAAAGGACTCTTGAATAACTTTTCGAAGAACTAGGATTGCTTTAACCACTACTTACTAGTGACCAAAATACTGAATGATTCAGCAGAATCTATTTATAGAGCATCTAGCACAAACTAGTATTATGACTGAAAACACTACTCCTACACTTGATTTGAGACAAATCTAATTCCCTACAAGGTAAAAATATACAAATTCTCGCAATAGAGAAGTTCAGAAAATACCGAAGAAGTCAAGCATATTGCAATTGATTGATCTTCAGCTTGTAATAAATGAAATTGAAAGTGGTGTTGATTTGCCGGAGCAACAACAGAAAAAAAATGAAGAAAACGTCAAACGTGCATGATTGATTGAACGAACGCATTGATTGAACCCGCATTTTGCTGTCAATAATGCCGGCGTGTAGCCGGTCGGTCACATGCCAGTGCATTGGCCGTGGTCCATAATTGAAGGATGGGGCTGTTTGGATTGCCCCAAACAGTTGCGTGAACAAAGAAAATCAAAAACAATTATTTACTACATTGCAGCGACAACGAGTGAAATATTGTATATATCGATGTATGTCTGGTATGTAGCCGTCAAGCGTAAGAAAACATTATCAATCTTGTGTAGGCGGCAGCACACCGACAGTTTGGAGGCTCAACACGATTTATGCACCGCCATGTTCAATTGGAAAGTATTGAATGTTGTTCGATCACTTTTACCCGTGTCATATAACATATAATTTTTCAGTTAGGCAATATGGATTTAAGTAAGATAAATGTTTCAATTTTGCCGCTGTTTAGTTTTCGATTTTTGGAAGTTGAATGTATTTTCGACTGTATTGTTGATCGTGAACCCGGAAAAATTAAAATTTAGAAAGTGTGGACTAATTCAATGAAAATATTCAAATTCTCCTGAGGAGAGTAGCAGATAACATATTCAATATTTTACTTTAAGCAGGTGGCAACTCTTTGATATCAAAAATAGATATCAATGAAGTAATTCTTGAAACTGTATAGTTTAAACTGTATTTTTTATCGATTTGAGATTTTTAAACAGATGGCAACACTACTCAAAAATAACTTTAATTACAAGATCTTCTAAACTCTTATTGTTTTGGTACTTCTTCATATATTTATAAACAAATATAAATTAGTTTGTCTTAAAACTTTCAACAGGTGGCAACTCTATTAATTAAATCTAACCCTTCTAAATCAATTTAATGAATCTATTTTCCAAGTATTTTTTATGTTTAATATTTTTTCGATTTATAAATTTTAATCAGATGGCAACGCTTAAATATCAAAAATAGTTGCAATGAATACTTCCTTAAACCGGTATAGTTTTAACCTGTAAAGTAAAGCCTCAAAGTAAAAATTCATAATTTCTAATGAATTTTTAAACAGATGGCAACACTATTCCGAACATATTTTTAATTATAAGACTTTCTAATCCTCGTAATTTTGTATTAAATCTGCATATATGTATTTATAAATAAATATAAGTTCTTTTGACTTAAAATTTCCAAACATGTGGCAACTCTGCTAAAAAAAATTTTAAACTAACCTTTCTAAACCTTTTCAAATCTATTCCACCAGTTTTTTCATGTTAAAATTTTTTCGGTTATCAAAATTTCAAACAGATGGCAACCCTACTTAATTATTTTTAACTAACCATTCTAAAACTTTTCAAATCTATTTCACTATATTTTTTGTCTTCAATTTTTTTTCGGATATCAAAATTTCAAACAGCTGGCAACCTTTACTCAAAACATGTCGAACATTCCCCAGCTCTTGTATAAATACTACTTAACTCTCTGATTACCGTAACCATTTAAAATTAGAGTGATGTAAAAGTGATCAACTCATCAACAAACTGTAGCGCAATAATTGATTTCACTCAGTTAATGTGTAATGAGTAAGTACTTTGATTGTAATGTAACTGCAGTTAACATTACTCAAATATACACAGTGGAGTTAGACACATATAAGTATGTATCTATATACATATGGTATTTACAGATCAACGCCAATTGCGGTTGAGGCTATTGACCACAAATTAAATAATTATTTCTAAACCAACGAAATTGTTGTGACGGCAATTGGTGTCAAATTTCAGGGCAATTTCTATGCCTAAATTAATTGCTGCATACGTTTACATGCGGGTAACAAAACGTCAAGCCACACCACACCAGTGATGCGAGTGGCTGGCAATTTAAGCGTCATTCGATGATTCATGAGTTGCATATTTATACCCCAACCCAGTCTTTTGATGAAGGGTCAATGGTAGCTGCCATAATATATTAATTGTGCTCGGACAATCGGGGGAAACTTAAGAATGTGGGAACTAATATGGTGTTGTATGCATTTATGAGTATTTTCCAGCTATTTTGATTCCAATTTAAATAAGTTTAATTGTTGTAAACTTATATTGGTGATTCATAGATCATAAATATTTCCCTCAATCCCAAGCACTAAAGCAATGAGTTTTTCTTCTCAGATATTGTGCTCTTAAACTACTTAATAACTAAAGGACTTATTACAAAGTTAATATAGTCTGTTTACATAAGCTTAAACTCTTTGAATTGTGTGGGTTGTCTCTTTATTACCAAGGGATTGTCTTAAAGTTCGAAGTAATGAGTTACTTCTCGATGGTTGATCGCTTTATTGACTTCGATTTCAATTGTTTAGCTCGTACTCTGTTTTTATACTTTCTTAGGTATCAACTTGCTTGGAAAGATCCTTCAAATCTGTAGAGAACCTAGTTTTTACTCATTTATATTATAAGAACATCAACGACAAAGAGCTAGAACTTTTACTCTCTTGAATGCCGAGAAAAAGCTTTAAAATCGACAAATTCTATATACAACATTGTGTTCCTGTTGGGTGTTCCTCAAAATTTATTCCAACAATAGGTTTTCACCATAGATGATTTTATAGAATGCCATATGTAATGAAATGAAATGGAGTTTCAATTCTTCAGCTCGAATTAGATTCTGAAACCATATTAGCTGTCAACTTGTGTCGGAAGTAACCTTCCTAATCAACCTAAGTTTTGCTCGTTTATCTAATAACAAAATCAACGTCAAACAGCTAGAACTTTTACTCTCTTGAATGCCGAGAAAAAGCTTTAAAATCGACAAGTGATATATAGTTCATTCTGATCCTCTTACGTGATTTTCAAAATTTGTTCCAACTATAGGTTTCCACTACAGATGCCTTTATAGATTTCTATACGTAATGAAATCTGATTCCAGTGTAATTGTTTCAGATTGAGATTGAGAGATTGAAATTTCGTGTGAATTGAAAAGAGAAATCTTAAATGACAATCATCATTGAAGTCTCTAACAGATTCTTTTGAATCGTAATAGCCCCAATAATTCTCCATCTACAAAAACTGCGTTTGATCTCAAACTTCTTCAATGTCATTGCCATATTTTAGTGTTTCCTAATCATAAAAAATGTTTATGCGAAATGTTTAATAGGTGGCAACACTTCTAATAATTGTTTTCAAATTAAATATTTTTTATATGTATTTAGTTTAGTTATTTAGTACCTCTAATGCAATAAACCATGAATATTGCAAATTTTAAACAGGTGGCAGCACTGTTGAAAAGCTATTTTCAACTCTAATTTTTTAAAACTCGTACAATTTTAGTGATTCTACATAAATGTCAGCCTCGAAATCCAGCGCAGAATAACTCTTGCCAACAGGTGCTACTTTGGACTGAGTAGGCAATTGAACAGTAAAGTCCTCTCTCGACGAACCAAAATCAAGCTCTACAAGTCGCTTATCATTCCCGTCCTGCTTTACGGTGCAGAAGCTTGGACGATGTCAACATCAGATGAGACGACACTAGGAGTTTTCGAGAGGAAAATTTTGCGCAAGATTTATGGTCCTCAGAACATTGGCAACGGCGAATACCGCAGACGATGGAACGATGAGCTGTACGAGTTATACGACGACATTGACATAGTTCAGCGAATAAAAAGACAGCGGCTACGCTGGCTAGGTCATGTTGTCCGAATGGAGGAAAACACTCCAGCCCTGAAAGTGTTCGATGCAGTACCCGCCGGAGGAAGCCGAGGAAGGGGAAGGCCTCCACTCCGTTGGAGGGACCAGGTGGAGAGCGACCGGGTTACACTTGGGATCTCCAACTGGCGCCGAACTGCGAAGGAGAGAGACAGGTGGCGCACTATCGTCGATTCGGCTATAACCGGCTAAACGGTTGCAACGCCAATCACACACACATAAATTTGAAATGAATAAAACTTTAAAAAATTAATTATAAATTAGTTAAAACAGGTGGCAACACTCTGAAAAAATTTTAATTGTAAAATTTTGTAAGACTCTTAAATTTCTAACGCTTTGTCATAAATTCACAAAGAAAAAAATTAAAACTAATTCTAAATTATTTAAAACAGGTGGCAACACTCTAAAAATTTTAATTCCAAAATTTTGGAAGACTCTTAAATTTCTAACGCTTTGTCATAAATTCACAAAGAAAAAAATTAAAACTAATTCTAAATTATTTAAAACAGGTGACAACACTCTTCAAAAACTAATTTAACTACACGTTTTTTCAATTTCTCTAGTTTTTTGTGCTTCTTCATAAATTTGAAAGAAATAATAATTAATTGGTTTCAATATTTATCAGCAGGTGGCAACCCTGCTTTCAAAATATTTTCAATTCAAACTTTCCTAATCTTAGTTTTTCTTTCGTAACTTTTTTTTGTCAGTCCGGATCCTTCCCCAACAACAGCAACATATTTACTATCATTCAGCCTCCATATTCCGCTCCATACTACATCATCTTCGCTAATGGCTTCCATAAATTACTCATACTTTGTGTCGTCTGTCAGGAGTGCGCACACCACAAATTCTTGCAGTCATTCCTTGATAGGTACACATTCTGCACACCATATGCGTGGGTATAAAAATTCATACGCTGTCAACCAAACTTCAACATTTGACTTATTTACTTCTTTTAATATTTCATTGGCGCAGTTGTGCGATGCATGCAACATAATTGAAATATCTGCAACAATTACACCATTTAATATTTTTATTGGAGCGTGAAGTGTCATGTTGTGAGACACATACTCGTATGTATATGTGTGTGCGTATGTGGTATGAAAATGAGTTTGCCAGCAACATGCAACACGCAGCCAGACAAGCGGACAATTCCAGCTTCAGCTTCAGCGATCGATGTGGCATACTCAGTGACACGAAATGCCAATATAAGACTGTATGTGTGTGCTTGTGTGTGTTTATGTGGAGCAAACGTGCGGTGTCGCCACTGGTGCGGCATTTGCGGTTTAACGGTGGCGGTAAAAGCTCGGTGCTTGGTGCTCGGTGTCAACATGCAAATTAGTGCGCTCAATTTCACTAATGATTGAATATGTTTCGCGCCTCGTATGGCACTTTACCGCCACCATCCAAACACCACACCACAGTATAAATATGAGACAGCGTGCGCTGTCATAATGTCCCACACGAATGCATGTGTGATCTTTTATTTTCCTTTTTAAGTGCATAATTATATGCTTTAATGGCATGTAACTGTCTTCTCACATCATAAAGCACATGAAGAATTGAAAGAAAAAAAAATACTGCGTTCTTGTAATTGGAACACAATACCATTTGAACTCAGCAAAGTCAAAGGTTTCATGCGCTCAGTATGCTTTATCGATGTTGCTGAAGTAAATGTCTTGTCTATGCTGCAATTGTGGTTTGGCATTTTATTTATTTACTATTTGTGAATGAACAAATAAACTCAAAGTCCGAAAGACTGACATGCAGCAGTCAAAAGCAGCGAAACAATACGAAAAGCAGCAATCTGATATTATATGAGTTTCAGCGTGGCTCATGCAACGAAAGAGAATATAAACAATAACATCAAAGGGCATAAATATGAAGGAAAGAAGAAAAATATATTTCTTATTGTATAACACAATTAACAAAAGATAAGACAAATTACAAATAAAAACCATCCAATTAAGCGGTTGCGCCCACCTCTTCGGCGTAAACAACAGAAACCTTAACCGGTTTCGGAAGAGGCGAATCTCAAGGACAGGCAAAATCGAAATAATCGCACAAACGATGCGGGCACAGCGGGTCAGCTGCTAACTGTGCACTGTAGAGCGAGAGCTTTAGAAATGAGGGTAAAATTTTATATTTTAAGGTTAAAATATTAATTTAATGTCACGATATAAAGATACTAATTGATTCATCATGTTCGGTATCAAAATTTACACGCTTTAGCTCAATGATTTAGTGTAGATTATTATATTTAACTTTTATGGTGTTATAGATACTTATCAAAAGCTTATATGTACTCTTTTCGCACAGCCAAATAAATTTAGTACATTAAAATTATAATTGAGAAGCCAGTTTTCGCCTTTCGTACAGCCTGCTACTCGATTAACGGTCAGATGTTATACAGTTTTGTTTTTTCATCAGTCGATTGCTATTTTAACAATAATCACAACTAAATTTACAGCGTGGACAACACCGAATTCCAGAGTTACATTGCAGTCTCAACTCGATCTGTATGCGATTAAAAATTAATGTTGTAAAATAATATTTTTTTTTTTGTATGATAAATCGATCTAAATCGGCGCTTTAATCGAGCAAAAGCCGGTTAATTGATCAATTAACTCCTGTGCGAAAATGCTATCAGATGTCAAGCCAATTGTCATTGTAAGCATATTTAACCGTGATCGAGAGATTAAAAATCGTGAAAATTTTCTTCCCAAAATGACATTTAGTATGAAAAGCTTATAGAGTACCAATCTGCTTAACTATCATTTAAATAAGCAATTTTTGAGTTAGACAATTCTGCAGATACTCTCCAAATTTCTTTGCATACTAAAAAGTTTCTGACCATATTCCAGAAATAGACCACTTTACATTGCCACTATAATATTATTGTGAGATTACGTTAAGCCAATGGTCTACGCTGATAAATCAAATATCATTGACCAGTTAGAATCAGCAATAAAGATATTATTGGCGAGAAGCGATCATCTAAGCTGGAAAATATAGTACAAAACTGGTTTGAATGCCAACTTAAATCCATAAAACACAACTGCGGCCATTCTTTTCCTAAAATCCTATTCAATTATGGCGAATACATACAATTTGCTTCATTAAATATTAATGGTATATTGGTTATCTTTTATTACACTTGGAGACATTTTCTCAATAAACGACAATTTCTAAGGGTTGCATGAGGTAGTTTAAATCAATTAAATACTAAATCAGTTAGTTAATTGCTTCAATGGATGGTAAATTTTGAACAATTTGTGCTTAAATAAGGGAATCTTCATTGCCTAGTGAGAAAATGTGAATGAATCTGGTCAGTCGTTTAATTCAATTAAGTTTTTATGGTTCTTTTATTACCGACAAAAGTGATTTACTCATGCCTTAGCATATAAAAAAATTATCGCTATTTATAATACTAAAAAAATAAACAAAAAATGTAATAAAATATAAGCGCTGAATGAAATTAAAAATTAATAAGAAATTTAGATATTATTTTATAAATAAATATATCAACGAACAGTGTTCAGCATTAAATTTAAACCAAGATTAAAATTATCGGTAGCCATTTGGCCGTTCGAGTGGTAATAATGTGTTTAAAGTAGGGGTAATAACTAAATAAATCATATTTTAAACAAGATTAAAAAATATATATAATTATTTGTTTAAAAATTTGCATTTTTCATACTTTCCGATTAAAGCACATTTTATACGCATTAAAAAGAAACATTTAAATAATTTTCTTTGATTTGTGGTTTGTTTAATATACGATCTCAAGAAAAACTTATGAAATTAGAAGAAAATAGTCTCATAAATAAATACTAAGCCTACTGGTGATATTTCCGAATTATAATTCGGAATATTTAACTACAATTCGAAGACTTCTTACTTGAAAGACACAACATATTGTTGCAATTATTAACGCTACAGAGCTCGTATCTGGCAATCCTGTAAATCTTTGAAAAGTATTCATAACCTACAAAACGACGCTATGTATGATTATTTTGGATATTGCGTTCAACAGTTATAGAGTGTAAACATGGAGTTCTCTAACGCCGAAATTCGCGCTATTTTAAAGTTTTCCTTCGTTAAAGGCAAATCCGCTCGAGTAACGTTTCTAACCTCACGGAGTTTTAGGAGATGGTACCATATCACTTCGGTGGTGTCTTCCACGATACCATGGATAAGTCAGCCGGCGAAAGACCTGTGGCGACGAATACCGATCAAATCATGGCAAGCATCGAGTTAGACCGGCATGTGGCATCTCGTGACATCGCCCAGGAGATGGGAGTTAGTCACTAAACCATTTTAAACCATCTACAGAAGGCTGGATACACAAAAAAGCTTGATGTTTGGGTACCGCATGATTTTACGCAAAAAAACCTTCAGGACCAAATCAACGTCTGCGATATGCTGCTGAAACGGAACAACCTCCACCTATTTTTGAAGCGGATGGTGACTGGCGACGAAAAATGGATCACATACGACAATATCAAGCGAAAGCGGTCGTGGTCGAAGGCCGGTGGCCAAGCCGGGATTGACGGCCAGGAAGGTTTTGCTGTATTTTTGGTGGGATTAGAAGGGAATCATCCATAATGAGTTTCTCCCATATGGCCAGACGCTTAATTCTACCATATACCGCGAACAACTGGACCACTTGAAGCAGGCGATCGACCAGGAGCGTCCAGAATAGGCCTACAGGAAGGGTGTAGTGTACCACCAGGACAACGCCAGACCACACACTTCGTTGATGACTCGTCAGAAGCTACGGCAGCGCGGATGGGAGGTTTTATCGCACCCACCATATAGCCCGGACCTAGCGCCAAGTGATTTACCACTTGTTACTGTCCATGGCGAACGCCCTTGGTGGTGTAAAGTTGAACTCAAAAGAGGCTTGTGAAAAGTTGCTGGCCGAGTTCTTCGAGAGCAAAACAGAGGAAGGGATATTTGCCAACCTAATATATAAAATAATCAACCAAATAAAATAATTAGTAGGCTCAGTAGTCGATTATATACTACCATTCGACACTCGCAATAGGGGGGAATATACATTTACAATCAAGTAGTTGGCAAAAAATATCTAAAAATACTAGAATATGCAATGTTAACATTTTTTTTAAGACTTTTTGAATCGAATAAAGATGGATTGCGATCTACATAAGTTAGTTTAGCTTTAGGTCAGTTTTTGATATTTTTTAACGATTTAAATTCGAATTATTTTTGTTAAAATTTATTTTTGTGCTATATTTACTACTAATCAACAACCAAAATGCCTTTACACCTATTAGTCATTCATAAAATATAATTTACATAAATTATACAAAATTGGTGAAAACACCCCACTGTGCATATGGTATGACCATGATGGTATCGTACTGTGATTAACCCAGTTTAATGGGCTTTTAATGGATAACGGCAACAGCATCCAACATAAACAAATGAACTTAACCACCAAGCAAAAGGTGTTTAAGCCATTAATGTCATTCACAAATATAATAAACGCAAAATCCGGTGCTACATAGGTGCTCAGATATATAGTATACATACGTACATCCATACTATATATGTAAGTAGTATAGATGTATGCATGTATTTATACACACGTGACTGATTTCTGCTTGAGTAGCATTTAGTAGCCACACCAAAGAGTATTGCAGCTGTTGCTGTGTGTAATTGGAGACGTTGCTTAGACAATGTGAAGGTGTGGGGGTTATTAATTGTAAAGTAGAGGCATAAATATGCTAAGAAATATATATTTTTTTCTGAAAATTTTGAAATAATTTATTTGAAAATATTAAAATTTAATGCGAACTATATATCATAAACAATTCGAAAGTTGCTAACCTCAAACAAATATTGTTGAAATTTTCGATATTTATTTTTGGTTTCTGCTGTTCCACAACACATATGAAGGTACTTTTGCAGTTATTTCGCAACAATAACAACAACAATATTAACAAGCTCCAATGCCACCGCACTGCTATAATTCTGACCGCAATTGTAAACACTTGCACTTAAGCTGAACACGAGCAAGTGCGTGTTGGCTGCTGTTTAGTGTACCCCCACCTTCTCCCCCTGAAAGCATACTTGCATCTCTGCATGCCAGTGCGCCAAATATGTTTACATAAGGGCGCATAACAGCGGGCGCTTGAGCATGGCCCAGCTGGCGGCCAGCACAGAATTGGCATTGTTTCAATTCGGAGCATTTGCATTTGCATTGCCCCAAAACGGCACTAAATCAGCGTTGGTGTATGTGGTATTTACAACAAATACCAACAAATATACAAACAAACACACACATACAAACAAACATACATGTGTTGTCCATATGGTGGTTAATATGTAAATAGTCGTGCAAAGGGCGCTGCTGCTGCTGTTGCTGCTAAATATTGTTGGGCGTTAGCGGCATCAATTGACGATAAATGTTTGTTCGTTTATCGGTATTGTTCGAAGACGCTCTACGCTTTATTGCCATACTAATTTAATTGCTTTACTAATTTATGTGTACTCGAACACGCCGCCGTCCGTTGACCAAACGTGTTGTTTAGCTTTTAGACTAACTTCCTACACACAGGCATACATACATATATACAAATATACATATGTATTTTTGGAAGTAATCGTGTAATCGTGTTTACTCTACTCGTATTTGGACTACCATGCCAAGCCATGCCATGCCATGCGACAGTTGCGACAATAATAATAAATCTTGATTTTAAAATATTGTTGTAGTTTGGCTTAAAATTGCATTCCATTAACAATACGAAATTCGTTACACATATTACAAAAGCAAAAGCAAAAATGAAAATAAAAAAAAATAAAAAAACTTGTCTTCATTTTCACTCGTACTTTTACCATATAAGTACATATATTTGTAAGTATATATATATATATGTGTTTGTATATTCTCACATAATTTATATTGTTGTTGTTTATTGCATTTATTATTGCTAGGAAATAGTCACTGCTCAAAGAGCTCGTTAAGCATGCATAATAAATCACTTATAGTAGTACACAAGCTCTTCATTCGTTACGGCAAAACGGAAAGAACTTGGTCACATTTTAAAATAGCTACGTAATCTAAGTATTTTTAAAGTTGCCGCTTCACCAAAAAGACCAAAAGCTGCTCTTAATTTCCGCCCACATATTTTAGTTTTAGCTTAAATAGCAGTTGAATATGCACTTTGATTTTATAGGCAGATTAGACTGAATGGCATTTGGCATTGGCAGCGACAAAAGGCATTTTAAATTTTAAAGGAAATAATAAATTATTTTTAAACATATAGACATAAATATATATACATATATATATATACATACATATGTACATATATACTTAAGTATATACATTCATTTAAAAATCCAACATATTTATTTTACAATGCTTCAATAACAATTAAACCTAATTACTTGAGAAAGAAAAGCAAAAACTTTTGTCGGTATTAACTGAAGTTCATATGTAGTTCGAAATCGTGACATCCGCTTCATATAAACAATCGATAGAATAAAAGAAAATCCTAAATCAAACTAATTTTCTCAAAATTCTGACATTCGAGATTTATTTATATTTTTAATACTAAATTAGGTTATTGATTACTTAAAATTCCATTTAAAATGAATGATTCATGCATCGAGGAATTTAAAAATAAATAAATGCTTACTCTACTTCCAAATTGAGACACGATACAAAAGAAATCGGTTAATAATCAAGACTATTCCTCTTGTCAGTATTGTGATAAATATTATGCATTGGATAACTTAAGACTTAGATAACATGGGATGGCCATGTGATGAGCTCAAAAAATTGATTTTTTGTTTATAAATTGCTTTCTGAACATGTCTAGAATACGGATCCAACGCAGAATCACTCTTGCCAACAGGTGCTACTATGGACTAAGTAGGCAATTGAAAAGTGAAGTCCTCTCTCGACGAACAAAAACCAAACTCTACAAGTCTCTCATCATTCCCGTCCTACTTTACGGTGCAGAAGCGTGGACGATGTCAACATCCGATGAGACGGCACTAGGAGTTTTCGAGAGAAGGGTTTTGCGGAAGATTTATGGTCCCTTAAACATTGGCAACGGCGAATACCGCAGACGATGGAACGATGAGCTGTATGTGTTATTCGACGACATAGACATAGTCCAGCGAAAAAAAAAACAGCGGCTACGCTGGCTAGGTCATGTTGTTCGAATGGATGAAAGTGCTCCAGCTCTGAAAGTATTCGATGCAGATTCGGTGCATGCAGACCTCCACTCCGATGGAAGGACCAGGCTTCGCTTGGTATAACCAATTGGCGTCAAACTGCCAGAAGGAGGGATACGTGGCGCGCTGTTGTGGACTCGGCAATAACCGCATAAGCAGTGTTTACGCCAGTCAAGAAGAAGAAGTTAGAATAATGTGCCGTTCGCAGCGCTGAGTTGGCAGCTGAAAAGGCGTTTTTCAAAACTGTGTTTTTCAAATGTTCCTCCATCGTATCTCAAAAACGGCTTGACTGAATGACTCAAAATTTGATTAAATCTCAGGAAAATTCCGATTTTTTTATAGCAAAAAACCAAATTCTAAATATTTTTTTTAATGTCTACCAAAGTATTATTATTGTCTACCAAGTAATTGGTATGGTATATTTATTTGGTAATAGTCCGTTCTATGCATTTAAGCTAACAGATCAAAACGCCGCTAATCAGCCGGAATCGTGGGGGAAGTGCAAGCACATTGTTTCGAGGTGGGAGTGTTCAGCACGCTGTAACTCGAGTTCCACACAATATTTTTAGGATAAAATTTATATTTATACTGTCGAAATATATGTTAATAAATGTTAATAAACTTAAAGTTCTAACTATCTACAGGTCGTAGAAAAAAATTCTAAAAAATCTCTAAAAAAACAGGAAATCATATGGGATGACCCCCTTAAAGAAGTAAGAACAAACAGCAATGAAACTTAATAGAATATGTTTGTCAAAGTATTCCCCTATAGCGAATATGTAGTATCACTTTTAAATAGAATGTAACCGCTTCATAAAACTTCTCACTGATAATAAATTAATAAGGTAATACTGAAACCGATGTAGGCATATGACATTCAAATCTGGGACAGCTTAACTGGCTGTTACTGGCTTCAAGCAGTTAAGAATGAAGTTTTTCTAACCATAGCGGAGTCACCTTTCTACGTACATATGTTTGTGAGAAACGATATCATCCACCGAGATCTAAAGACAACAAAACAAACTTAGTAACAAAGAAAATTGCTTTGGATTAGAGAGTTGTCTAATCAAAGCTTATTTCCAATTAGTTCTCATTCAAATTGAAACAAAACAAGTAAGAAAAGGCTAAATTCGGGTGTAACCGAACAACTTATACTCTCGCAATTTATTTATTTAATTTTATTAATATAACACACAATTTGACCCGCATATTCGTCATATATAGTGTATAAAGTCCATTGAAAGTTTGGAAACCCTAATATTAGGTATGTGGGAGCTAGGAGAAGTTATGACCCAATTTCACTCATTTTTGGCACGAAGACATATTATTAGCAGAAAAATATTCTCTCTGAGAGACTTACCAATATTTTCGTTAAAAAATGTTTTAGTAGCATTGAGGTGATCCTGTCCGATATATGGGGCCTTAAAAACTTATGGTCCGATTTCGGCAAATTTTTAGAAGTGCGTTGCCACACTATTAATTCAGTATTTGTGCAAATTTCTGTTCCGATATCTTGACTAGTGCTTACTTTATATGTTGTAAATTTAACGATTCAGATTGACTTCACAGTTCAGCTATATAGGAAGTCGACGTGGTTGTAAACCAATTCGACCTATTTTCATAACATATCATTGGGATGCCAGGATATTACGAATCGAATTTCATTGAAATTTGTCGAGTAGTTTCGGAGATATGGTTTTTGACCCATAAGTGGGTGGACCCCATTTACAATTTTTTATACCAATTTAAGTGTAGCCCTTCTGTACCATCGTTATAATGAAATTTGAGATTTCTGGTGTTTTTCCTTACTGAATTAAAGCATTTTTAGTAGTACATAACCTTTGTATGGGAGATATATATATATATTTGGCGTAGGAACCGCTTTATAATCCGATTTCCTCCATTTTTGCACCTAAAAGACACGACTGTTAAGAGTTTGGTTGATATAGCTTTAGTAATTTACGAGATATGTCCAAAAAACAGGCCACGCCCCAATGATTTTATATACATGGCGGAATTCAATCGATTTCCCTCTAATACACACCATAACTATATCCGACAGTAACAATCTGGCCATTTTTTATAACAAACATGTCATGTTATGTCATATGTCAAGATTGATCTTTTTCTAAAAATACTCTTCCAAACTATAAACTTTTATCGAATTCATTTCAATGATAGCTACACGATAAAATGTGAAAGCTTGCACGAACTATGCAAATTATTTAAATAAGATCTGCTTATCTTATCACACTTCTAAACCAATTGATAAAGAGTTGTTAGTGTGTCTAAAACGAAATATTTCTTTCCTAGTCAACTGACAGCGCACCCGTTCAACCGGCTATCTAAATAATAAACCTAAAATAAAATGTGCATTTAAAAAGTTATCTTAGGCAAATTTTTATTTCTGCGAAATTGCGGAGTGCCACACACTGAAGTCTGAAGTATCCGAACATTGGTGGAGTATATGCATTGCTTTGCTGTTTGTAAATTAGCAAGCAATATGCAGCGTGAGGTGCAGCAAAAAGCGCTGGTTAGTCACCAATGCAACGCGCTTGCATACTTACTTTCCAGATATACACACACACTCACACATATGCATAAATAGCACATAAAAACGTAGTATAATCACGCGACAGGCATGCCGAATTGTTAACTGTCAATAACTTTGAGCTGCTCGCCGTTAAGCTTGTGCAAAGCGTGGATTAAACCAAAGTGCCAAATTCTCGAAGTGACACTTGAAGTGCAACTATTTATTGAAACAACACACATTGAAACGGTGACACATACATACAGACAGATGCACAGACAATGGCAAGCGCAACGACTTGGGTGGTGGTCACAATGAAAAAATTACAAAAAATTACAAAAAAAATTAAAAAAATAAAAAAATAAGAAATAAAATAAAAAAAATTACGAGAAAAAATATATAAAAAATATATAGAAAATAAAAAAAATAGAAAAAATCGCAAAAAAGAGAAAAAATCACAAATAATGCAATTTAAATGCACGCCTTGTGAGTACAGCAAATACCCTGTAAGAAATGCATAAAATTTTGAAACCTCTAGTATGAAAGAGACATTTGATATTCAGAAATACTGGATTTACTAGTGCTGATATATTTTTTTTAAATTTCTGAAAAAAAAGTTCAAAATAATATCCTATTGATTTCATCAATCTTTTGTATATTATATATTAAAATGTTAACATTTCCTACAGGTCACTATTATATACTTAAATATATTATACACTTGGCACTGAAGAAACAATTGCAAATATCCGAAACTACTTTACTTCATCATTCCTTTCACTCTGTGTGTGTACTGGTGGCACAAATTCCTACCAAAAACGTGAATTCCTTAAAACGTGCAGATTTTTCCATGTATATATGTATACATTTGCCAAGAATACGGTGTGCTTAACTGAGTTAACTGGCATAATTGCGGGATTACTATAGATTTACTTCTACTACTCACAAACAAACATATGTATTTGAGTTAGCATTTTTTGTGGATATGACTTTGATATACTTAAATTGAAGTCGGAAATACTGACTGTTTACGATTTGGCAGTTCATGAAAAGTGATGAATCGAACAGATAACTGGCATAAAACAATTAGAAGGTAATTGCGGGATTACTATAGATTTACTTCTACTACTCACAAACAAACATATGTATTTGAGTTAGCATTTTTTGTGGATATGACTTTGATATACTTAAATTGAAGTCGGAAATACTGACTGTTTACGATTTGGCAGTTCATGAAAAGTGATGAATCGAACAGATAACTGGCATAAAACAATTAGAAGGTATAATCAATGATAGATAGAGTAGCAGCTAGTTTAATGAGGCATTCATATACTCTGCTTTATTGAAGTTACTTGGAAAGATTTTTGGAAAAGAAAGCAATGATGAATGAAATAAAGCAAGCAGTGAAATTTTGTAACGAATATCTCAGTAGTACTAATTTAATGGAGCTCAAAACAGTTTAGCTAAACGCTTTCAAAACTTTTTAAATGTTTCCAATATATACTCCGTGTAGACTTGTTGTCCAAAAGACGAACTCGATGAGCATAGCCTTTTTGATTTCAGTATCTAACTTAACTATCTCTAATGAAAATGTAGTTTTCGAATCACGAACATATTGTGATCGTTGATAAATCAGAATGGGTCGCGAGATTTTCCATAAAAAGTCAAGACTTCATTTACTTCTATAGTACAATTAACTTTTGGGAGCATTCACTTAAAAAATTAGATTAAAAAGTTGTTATTGGAAGTGGAGGTATTTCTCTTCCTCTGCTTCCTCCGGCGGGCACTGCACCGAACACTTTCAAAGCTGTAGTGCTGTCATCCATTCGGACAACATGACATAACCAGCGTAGTCGCTGTCTCATATAACTCGTCCAACTCATCGTTCCATCGGCTACTGTTTTCGGCGTTGCCAAAGTTCTGAGGACCATAAATCCTCGCTAAACATTTCTCTCGAAAACGCGGAGTGCCATCTTATTGGATGTCGACATCGTCGACGCTTCAGCATCATATAGCAGGACGGGGATGGTAAGAAAGTTGTAGAGTTTATTTTTGTTTCGTCGAGAGAGGACTATACTTTTCAATGGCCCACTCAGTCTAAAGTAGCACCTGATGACAAGGTAGCACATGTTTAGTGGAATGCAAAACGGAAATGGAGAATGTAATTGGTTAATTAAAAGAGAGAGGTTCCAAAATATACTTTATTACTCCGTGTAGATTTGTTGTCTGGATGAAAATCTCGATTAGCATAACCTTTTGGATTCAGTATCTAACTTAACTATCTCCATTGATGTGAATGTGTTTTACGAATCGCAAACCTCTTTCGGCTATTTCAGAAAAGGTCGCGAGATTTTCCACAAAAAGTCAAAAACCTCGACACTTATATAATATTATTATCTTTTGACATCATTAATTTGAGATCAGAATGTTGTAATATTGACCCTAGTAGTAATGGTTTAAAATTTACATAGGAAAGCTCCTTGCCAAGGAACTATTTCGTCTATATTTTTCAGTTCGTAAATCCCAACGAATATTTACTAAACCTTTGAAAAAATGTTCACGATATCGGAAAGTCTTAAAATATATACCAATGAAATATGAGTAAATATTAAATAAAAAAGCTCACAAAGCTTCATGAGAAATGCAAGAAATACATTTGAAAATCAGACTTGACCAGCCAAGAGACCACCACTTACTATATATGTAATGTCTACAACCATAGAACTTGCTTTCAGTCTAGTTATTTATATATATATATATATATATATATATATATATTATTTTTACTATTTCTCCTTCTGTTTTGTGCTTCCAAATAAATTTCACTCTTGTTGAGAATTTTTGAAAAGCATGTGCAAGTGATGACCCAAAAAAATCTGGTAAAGGGAAAATAAAATATTTTCTTTCCTCCATTTGCTTTTTATTTGTGCAAACATACGAGTATATGCTACTGCACAAACACGCATATCAGTTGAAGGATACTTCATTAAATGAGCTTTATACCAGATTACAGTGAATCCTTCACAACAGCTATTAAAAGAACAAAAACAAATATGAGAGAGTTACACAAATTGATGAAACCGAGGCGTTGCATGAGGTTATTAAGTCTCTTGTACGAGTATATACGAGTATTCACCACATGCGCATACATATGTATATGATGCTGTTGTTGAAGTCTATTCGGTGTATATTGAGTTTATATCCTGGCAGGAAACTTTGCAGAAAAACTGGACAGAAGATAAATGAGCAACGCGATGATGACAAAGTCAGCTTCGAGCACACCACCAACAGCAGCGTGGTCACAGTGATAACTTTAACTTTTAACACCAATATTTATGCAGGTCCTCCATATAAATAGATCAGTATATGTATGTATGTATTTGTGTGTGTGTAGCATAATAGTTGAGCGCGATAGCGCACCCGTGAAAAATGACTTTACTTAGGGCAATGCAAAAAGGTTTCGATGTATAATGGTGTCCCGGTGGACTCGTGTAACTTTTTGATTGATTGCAAAAACAAGGCATTTACCAGTTGCACATTCTGAACTATTTGAACTCGGTGAATGAAGAGGAAATATTTATCAAAGATACTTACATATATTTGGCTATTTTTTCGAAGAAGGAAATTATTATGAAATGATATGAGTGACTCTAAATGGAAGCTGGGAATACAAAAATAAAATTTTTTTGAAAGATGCATTCATGCAATGCTGGGGTTTGGCTTGAATAAATAAAACTCGGTTTTTACAATATTCTCTATGATATACTATATGTAAAACAGACGACAAAGACAGCCACGAAGCGTAAATGGTAGTCATGTTGACCGGAAGCATTTTTATGTGTTTATTCTATGCAAAGAAAGACAATATTTGTCATTTCGTATAAATTATAAATTAGTGGTACTCTAAAAAATATCTCTGTGCTTGAATTTTTTATCTTTTTCGAAGGAATTATCACCGCTGGGACTTCGGTCTAATCTGTAAGAAGGATGATCTGAAGTAATGAGGACAGATCTCATGAAGAGTAACCAACAAAAACGGGCAATTGAAAGAGCCATAAGAATAATTGGTATCAATCTAGCCCTAACCCTAGTCATGCCAATATAAATATTTAAATATTATCAACTCAAACACTCTAATGAACTATGCAAACCGCTTTTTATCTAATCCAACATCTTTCAGTAATATTTTTGCAACTGTTTCACTATTATCTGGACTATAATCACCGATTAAACAACCTATCCAAGGATTATATTTATAAAATAAAACTGGAATAAGGAATTTCCATTACAAATAATTGAAATCAGTCAGCCCAGAAACCTTATAAACTCTTTTAATTAATTCTAGAACAATTTTAATAAAATATCCATGCTTGGTAGGTAGTTTTAGTGGATATCAGATGACGCACCTAGACACTGCTTAATGAGAACCTTAATGAACACAACTTAAAGCGTTTTTAGACAGGAACTAATTGATCAATTAACCAGCCTGTGCTCGATTAAAATGCTTATTAATATCGATTTACCATACAAAATAAAAATCTTCATTTCCTTTTAATGGAATTTTAATCGACTTAAAAATCAAATGCAAGACCGACAAAGACCGTATTCGTAATTGTATATACGTTCTTTGTCTACGATTGGCTGAATTTTTTGAAAAAAAGCGCGGGTTTCTCAATAAAAATTTGAATTGATCAATTAATTTGGCTGTCAAAAAAGGCTCTTGGTACTAGATTTTCTCCGTACTTCATATTTTCTTTCCATTGAGTTAAGTCCTACTGCATTGAACTTCTTGCTTCAGAATATAAATGAAGTTAAATTTAACATTCATTATGTATACGACGTTAAACTCGGTACTTGAGAGTAGTGTTTAATATTAAATAACAAAATGGTTAGTAAACTCGAGTTTGGGGAGTCACAATTATAGCCTTTTCACACAGGAGCCGGCCTCTGCTCGATTAAAATGCTTATTAATCTCGATTTACCATACAAAATAAAAATCTACTTTGATTTTTAATTGAATTTTAATCATCCAGCAGTGTGAAGGGCAATAACTGGTTTCTCAATAAAAATTTTAATTGATCAATTAAATTGGCTGTGTGAAAAAAAAACGCATTCAGAAACTTAGAATAATCATAGCAGTATACTGTGCTTTAAGAAATTGTTACTCGAATTTTTTTATTATTTTCAATCGAATTTTTAAAGTAATTTTTATCAGCGGTTCTTTACTACCGATCTATCAATCAGCTGTAATATTTAAATAAGATATATTTACATATATAACTACCTACATGCCTGGCAGTAAGTAGCGCGTTAAATTTGCTCAAGGCTTGTGGATTATAGACCATTGCATGTAACTGTATATATATAAAATTGCAAGAATTGATTTAACGCATTTGCATATTCGTTGCATGAAAAAACTTAAAAAACTGTGGGAGCGGAAATTTAAGTGAAAGCTTAATTCCATGTGTAAATAAGTATTTTCACGCACATGCTTGCAAATAAATACAGTAGACTCTCGTTAATTGGGGTTGAAAATATTTTTTTCGAAGAGAATATCAACCGCTTATCATTAAGTTCCACTTAAGCGCGTAACACTGTACTACTTAATATGATCAAGCCACTTTAACAGCTTTAACAATGCAAAGTACGATTACATATAAATAAATACATTTATGCATAATCACCAATAAAAATAAATATTTATGCTTAAGCAAACACTCACCACCCCCGCACTTCACTTGCAATCCAACCAAAAGGGCTGTGAAAAGCACAGTGAAACCCTGCGTAAAAAAGGTGAAAACTCATAAATGCCCTTCCAAAAGCGCGAATATTGCCACAGCGGCCGCGGCCACCAATAGCACCAGTATAGTGCCAGGCAGCCAGCCGAAAGTTGGTAATTATAAAGCTGACAAAATTTCAATTTGTACGTTGACACGCTGCATTGGAATAGCGGCGCATAGCCGTTGTCGGATTTGCTAACTGACAGCAGACAAGTAAACGAAACGAACGCACCGACCGATACTGCCATAGGCAGGCAACAGAATCAAGTGCGCGTTAAAAATGACGGCTTGAAATGCATAAAAATCGAGGCGTGAACATGCCACAAAATAGCAACCAAACACACACAGACACATGTGTTTGTGGCATATGCCAGCAGATATACATATGTGTGTGTGGATGTCTATTTTTTATATATCGACGTGCTTGTGCCCTGCAAGTGCAGCCACACGGGGGCCAAGCTGAGTTTCGAAAAGCCATATCAAAAATTTGAAAAGCGTAGTTGATACAACGACAGTTGCCCTTTACTTTTTCACATACATACCTATACATATATGTATGTACCTAAACATGTGTACTGGCTTACTTACATATTGACGTCGCGTTTCACCGTGGTGTCAACTCGACAATTTCATAAAGTGTGTCAGTAATGACACTATTCATCAGAATTTTGGCGCCCGAAAAATGTTCAACACAACGCATACCAAATGTAGCGCTCTGGAAAGTCGTAGCTACATGCATACATACAGATGTATATGTACATGAATATTTATGTAAAAAATGTGTACAAGATTGTGCAATGTTGCATACTAAATACACACACAGCATATTTAAGTGTATGGCATATGCATAAATATACCCTAAGCCGACACTAATTTAGTTTTGATAGCCATAGCAGCAAACGCATTGACATATGTATATACATACATACCTAACTATATCTCCAAATATACATACATAAAAGTATGTATGTGTTGTACTTGCTGCTGTACGCCCTTTGATGTTGTTGCTGTTCAACAGCAAAGTCTACATGCAGCATTTCAAGGCCAACTATTGTTGGTCGGTCGGTGTGTAGTATTACACATTTGCCTCCAAACCCGCAATTAATTCGAAAACTAAGACACAAAACAGCGAAAAAAACTCGTCTGACTTGTGTGGCTTGGCGTTTCGCAACCAAAGCCATTTGACCCTAACAGCCTCCCGGAATATTCGTGATGCACAGCCACAATGGTGGATTAAGCTGTGTGCTGTATGGTGTAATGTCAGCACAGCAGTAGCAACACTCGTTAACAGGTTCATTTCAATGATATTCAATAGCAAGTGTTTCGACTGTGAAGACCGACCGGTACATACATATCATATATTATATATTTATTTATGTGCAGCTTAGTTGCCTAAAAATAACTCTAATCCGCTTACAAATTAAATTGAGATATTTCATAGCCTTTTTTCTAAGCAAATTGAGTAATACACAGCGATGATGAGATAAGTGTTATAATAGCTGTCATTGATACGCCACTTCTTTGTTCACTACGTTTGAGGTCAGCTCGCTTGTAAAAAAAGTACACTTTGGCAGCCAAAAGCAAAGCTATCGAGTTGAATACAATACGCAAAAGTAGTGTATGTTGATACCTTATTAACCTCCCTCTATTATATCCCTAATTGATTTAACATTTGTCTCAATTTGACTTATGCGAGTTGCTTGTTCGATTCCTCACCCACCAAGTTTTAGCGATATCATAAAATTATTACTTAATTTTGACGGAGATGCACCTCAAACTTGTTATAAAACAAGTAAGGAAAGGCTAAGTTCGGGTGCAACCGAACATTTCATACTCTCGCAATTTATTTAGAGATTTACCTATATTTTCGGTGCAAAATTACCCTTAGGCACTGAGTTCTTCATGTTTGATATCAGGGGCCTTGAAAAGTCATGGTCCGATTTTGACAATTTTTCCACAAGTGATGTCACAGCTCAAATACAGTATTTGTGTAAAGTTTTATTTCGCTATCTTTATCGGTTCCTTATGTATACATTATAAAGTGAAAGAATCAGAAGGATTCAAAATTGAGTTATATGGGAAGTAGACGTAGTTGTGAACCGACTTCATCCATTTTCCACACGTGTCATCAGGGTGCCAAGAAAATATTATATAACGAATTTCATTCGAATCTGTCGAGTAGTTCCTGAGATATAGTTTTTGACCCATAAGTGGGCGACGCCACGCCCATTTTCCATTTTGTAAAAAAATCTCAGTACAGCTTCCTTCTGCCATTTCTTATGTAAAATTGGGTGTTTCTGACGTTTTTCGTTAGTGAGTTAACCCACTTTTAGTAATTTTCAACCGAACCTTTGTATGGGAGGTGGGCGTGGTTATTATCCGATTTCTTTCATTTTTGGACTGTATAAAAATGTAAATGTGTGTAAATGTGTAAGGAAATGGCTAAAAGAAACGACTGCAGAAAGTTTGGTTTATATTGCTTTATTGGTTTGCGAGTTATATACAAAAAACCTATTTGGGGGCGGGGTCACGCCCACTTTTCCAAAAAAATTACATCCAAATGTGCCCCTCCCTAATGGGATCCTATTTTCCAAATTTCATTTTCATAACTTTATTTATGGCTTAGTTATGACACTGTATAGATTTTCGGTTTCCACCATTTTGTGGGCGTGGCAGTGGACCGATTTTGCCCATTTTCGAAAGCAACCTCCTCAGGTGCCAAGGAACATGTGTTCCAAGTTTCATTAAGATATCTTAATTTTTACTCAAGTTATCGCTTGCACGGACAGACGGACAGACGGACGGACAGACATCCGGATTTCAAATCCACTCGTCATCGTGATCATTTATGTATATATAACCCCATATCTAACTCTTATATTTCTTGGTGACACAAACAACCGTTATGTGAACAAAACTATGATACTCTGTGCAACAGGTTGCGAGAGTATAAATATAAAGTCCAGAACAGAATAAAATAGAACTCAGATACTCAGTGAAGTCAAATATTCGGGAAATTGATCTATTCTGCTTAACCATTTCTGCTTTACAGAATCATAGGGGTCCCAGCGATCCGTCAGGTGTATCGGGGTGTCACGAAGAACAGTCGAATCTGTCTAAGCGAGACTCTCTGCAGTTCTAACTTTTGACCTAACCTAATCATTTCAAAGATACATGATTTATAAATCAATATTAGTATATCCTGTTGACCAACTGTTTTAGTATATCTTCCTTGTTTATATCCCTAAAGTAACTTAATCTTATAATCACTACTAATGGATCAATAACTCATAAATTAATGATTTTTTATAATTAAAAGTTCATTAAATTTTAACATCACCCCAACAAAATATTCTCCATTATAAAAATAAAATAAACCCAAAAAATGTAAATAAAAAAAAATATAAAGATTTATAGGGTCTTCTCGTCTTTTAATAATATTTTAGCTTTTTGACTAAAATATAAAATTCTATTATAAATTTATATGAAACAGCTTATACCTCGTCCAACCGTTCATACCAGCCTTCAATTAAAAGACTAATGATTATTCTAACTGTGCAAAGGTAGCATAATCCAAGTTAATTATTAAATAATTTATTAAGAACATTCGTTACTTGAACATAAACTGAATTTTCAAACTCGATTTTATGAATAATTTTGTTTCGTTTTTGCAAGATGAGTTAATTGGACTTGATTTAAAATCTATACTAAATAAATTCAGAAAATCTCCACCGCCGTTTTTAATGGATTCTTACAAAATACCTTTTGGATATGACCCATGCTATTCTAATTTTATAGAGAATAATTTATCGAATCTAACGAAATTAACGAAAAAAAGTACCAACTGTTGTACCAGAAATATGATTATAAAATTTAAATTTGAGATAATGAAAAATTGCCTATTAGTAATGAATCCGCTAGGTAATATAAAAGCTTCGGAAGTCGATGAAACGACAGGTGTTCTATTGGAACTATGAGAAAATATATGTATTACATACTATTCGGAATATGATCCCAGAAAAGAGATTCCTTTTTTGAATTCGAATTAGAGGTGCTTCAACAATCTGTATAATCTATCCAAGAATTAAACTTCCTGTATATATTCGAATACTACGGAGAGAATGAAGTTAAACACCAGGGCAAGATCAATCTAGAAAATCTACTTTTTAATTTCACAATGTCCCAAATCGTGAAAAACTGTATTTGACTATTTGGATGGAATGGCTTTTGTACCGCTTTATATGTTGTTGATATCCCCGCAACTTTTTAAAGGGATTATATACAATAATGTATAATATTTAGGTTAGGCCTTTAGGATACATATCTATACTAATATTATAAAGAGGAAAGGTTTGTTTTTTTGTGTCGAATAGGCTCCGAAACTACTGAACCGATTTGAAAAATTCTTTCACCGTTGGAAAGCTATACTATCCCTGAGTGACATATTTAGAAAAAAAAATAGGGTTCCTATGCTTTATATGTAGTGTTGTATGCGTCACTCGGGCACGGTGGTACGGGAGGGGGTTAAGATCACTCGCGCGGTCGATTCCCTACTGAATGGTGCTGTGCGGAATTAAAAAAATTGTCGCTTGATAATAATATAATATAAACATGAATTACTGTTCGTTTGTGCCGCAAAAAAACGAGAACGGCCAAACCGATCTGGCTAATTTTAGTCTTGAAATATTCGTGGAAGGCCATAAAAAGATTAGAAAGTAAGTAAATATGGAAAAATTGCGAGGAAGATAATAATAACAGAATTTTATTCGAGTTGACAAGAAAAATATAAAAAGCAAAAACAAAAAAATAATATTTTGAAGGTTTACATTGTTGCTTTGTTAAAATATTTTTGTTATTGTTCAATTGTATAAGATTGTGTCGATAGCCCAAAACAATTTGTAACAAATAAGGAAAGGCTAAGTTCGGGTTCAACCGAACATTTTACACTCTCGCAATTTATTGATGTGTAAATAAAATTTTATTAAGATGACACACAATTTGACCTATATATTCGGCATAAAGTCCAATAGAAAATCATCGTATATAGTATATGAGGGCTGATGTAATTCCAGAACCAATTTCACTCATTTTCACCACCAAGGTAATAGGCAAACAAACGGCACATTTGGCCTTAAAATTACTCCTAAATTGCAAATGAACGAAACACCAGTCGGCAAAATCGCCAAAAATAGCGCTATAACGAAGATTTTCCAAATATTCAAGAAGTCGCTGGAGGTACTGCACAGGACTTTAAAAGATCTTGATTGTCGATAAACGTTTTTGGTGGAGCCAGGATTCTGTTAACAGGTGATTTACGCCAGACTCTTCCAATTATTCCTGGATCAACTGTTACTGACGGGCTAATCGCATGCCTAAAGTCATTTAATTTGTGGCGACACATAAAGTATCGCCAATTAACAACTAACATATGAGTGTTTTTGCAACAATATCAAATTGCGAATGTAGAAGCAGTTGGCAGTTGACACCTCGATGGATTAATAGCATTTCCAACAGATTTCTGTCACTTCATTGACTTGAAAGAGAAGTTTTCCTGACATGAAACCTCAATATGATAACCATAAATGACTGATTGAATGACCTAAATTGGTGGTAAAAAAAAGATATCGATGATCTTAATGCGACAATTTAGAATATCGGTCCAAAAGAGTTGACACAGCTACAAACCAGGATGACGTAGTCAATTATCCCAAACTATTTAAAATTGCCTGTACTATCACCACTCACTTTGCAAGTAAAAGTAGTGTGAGTTGTCATCATGCTGCGTAACATAAATCGACCTCGAGTTATCAATAACGTCGCCGAAGCAAAGATTGGACCAAATTAATTTAATGTATACCTTAGCAAACATGACAAAAACATGTGGCCGGGTCTGCTAGTATCATATATTCGGAATCATTATGGAAATTCGAAATATATTGATGTCCAGTTGTGCAAGAAAAAAAAAACGACTGTCTGGAATTCAATTATAATATATAAAGCTTTTCTGACTCGACTCGCAGAAATCATAAATTCTATTGCGAAATGATTGAAACGTGATAAACACGCAAATTTCATTTTGCGAATACAAAAAAAATCACGTTCAGAAAATTGCGAAATTAAAATTAATTTTCAGAAAAAAATAGCTGCTTATCAATATAAGCAGTTCCACAATAATGCGCAATGAATGACTCATAAATAATATTATTTCATGAAAGCTCAAAAGCCATACTTCCGGATAACGCTCGCGCGACATTTCGCTTGCCACCATTTTTGAGTGAGATTTTATGTAAAATACGCAACTAATTTTTTCTACACATTCGTAGTACTAGTACCGCGCTTATCAAGAAAAGCACTTACCGCAGCTGCCAATTCAGGGTAGTGAAACGTTCGCCAAGTTATGACACTTCTGCCATTACTACAGCATTTCTAAATCATGTGTGCTTAGCCTATTAGCTGCTCCATTTACAAGCGCCGCCAGACGCATGCATTCAAATGAGAATATTTATGCGTTTGGATTTCTGTTTGTGTGTGTGATTGGGTATGAATATATATTTTTAATGTCGGTATTATTTCTGTGGTAATGCAATATAGTCGGTAATTGAAGCCAAATGTTCAACGAACGTCGTAGAATGACGTTTGATTATACGCTTTGACGGTCTGGCTTTCAATCTCTACTCAAGATACACAGAAATATATGCTATATATGGTTTATTTGTGTGTATTTTTATCTTTCTGAGATGTGTTTATTATGTGCATAAGGGTGGTCCTTAAAAAGTCATTGAGTGATTTGATTTATTCAGTTTCATTGCTTCAATGAATAACATGAAGACATTGCTAATAAATTTTGATCTCATTTGAGAACATTAAGGTGGGTCATAAAGCTTCAGATATTTTTTCACATTTAATGCTCAAAATGGAATTAATTTATATGTAGATATAATTTTAGAGCGTATTGAACTATGAAGTTTTGAATCGACTAGCTACTATCCACTTTTTCATTATCCCTTTTATAGTCCAAAAATAACTTTGTGTTCTGATTTGTGAGCTGTGGGCTAGCCCACGTAAGAGAGTCAAAATAACGAGGGAAAATAACGAAAAATATGAAAAATGTATGAAACTTTTGTTCCTGACATTTTAAAATAAAATGGGGCTTGTGGAGATCATTGACTATAGGCATGACATCATTGTAGAGCTACTCGAAACTGAATTTCTAACAAATTTGAATTTTCTCAACGAATTCTTTCAATATAATTCATTATAATAGGGTACTAAAGGATCAAGAAACACACAGGCAATATTTTTGGTATATAATTGTTTGCAAAAATGGTGGACAATTGAGGAAAAATGTTGGTTTTTTGCCTAGAATATGTACTATACATAAAAACAAGTATTCTTTAATTTCATTTGATTTCCATTTTTGAAATAGGGAATGAGCAAGTTACATTTCTGATCAAGTGGTTTCAAAAAAAACTCTTCAAACCTTCTATGTTCGCTCCACCCGACTTCGGTGGGGTTTAAAATATAGTCAATTCTGAATTTCCCCACCTTATAAATAATGTTATATCTTATTTATAAGATTCTGGGGTAGCTTAGGTTAGCTGAGGTTAAAGGGCTGATCTCATTGACACAGGAGATCCCACTTTTAGTGGGATGTCGCAAAATTCTAGGGTAGTTTTTAAGCGAAAATATTATTTTTTGAAAATTCTGCTTGAATTTTATGGACAACTTTAAAGACTTTTCCGTCTTAGAAATAATATAAGCTGTCATCGATTGGCTAGGCGTTATAGAGAAGCCAATAGAACACATTATCCAGTAATTCAAACAAAAAACGCAGCACTTCTGGTGCAACCCTGCAATATTTTTTTTATCCCTTTGTTTCGAGCTGCGTCTATGCTTTATGTTTCATTTAATCAATTAAAATTAATTTCAAAGTAAAAACAACAAAAAATATATGTCAAATATTTCATTCTTTGAGTCGTTTTAAACATTATGAATAGTCGACATATGTAAAGCAAAATTTTGTAGCACTCAGCAAGCGGCGGTAGATTTTTATATGAGATATTTTTATATGAGATATCCGCAAACTCTCTTGCTCGAATTCAACTGCATAATTTTGTTGTTGCTTTCACATGTAAAATTTTTGACAAACGAAAGATAGCGAGCAGAGAGTGACCAATCGATTGCAGCTATTATATATTAAGTTTATATTTTATAATATTATATATAATTTCTAAAAGCTTCAGATAGCTTATAAGCGAAAAAAAAAATTTTTTTGAAAATGTCAGCTAGTTACAAACTTCCAAGATTCTCCTTTGGCTACCAAAATTGAATTATTTCTTCTTCATTACACTAAAACCGAGTTCACTTTAGCAAATTTACTCCAAAAACTTTCTGCCAACATTTATGTGCCGCCCTAATGTACATCCCTTCATACACACTCCAGTAAGACAAACGTAATGAAGAGTGAACATGTGAGATATGACAAAGAAGTGCTTTAACGTATTACCCTTCCACAGCGAATGCGCGCGTATAAGGAAATAAATGCAGACATTAAAATAAATGCATAAACTTGTGCACATATGTCTCTGTATATGTTACAGAGAACAACAACTTTCAATCTAACCGCTGTTGATCCCACTGACACAGCACAGTTAGAATTAAAGCACATAGCAAGCGAGTGCGGCGCATCTCTTACGGATTTTATTGGCTGCACATGTGCAAACAACCAAATGCAATGCAATGCTTGAAAAAAATGCTACAAAAAATGCCACAAATGTGTAAAACGCCAACTGCATATGTATGTATGTGTGTGTGTGAGTGTGTTTGTGTATCACTGCAATTACGGTTGAATGCACGGTCTAAATCTACGTGGTGCTGACTAGTATATTGCAGTTACTCGGAAATGGATTATCTTTATTCAGGCAGAACATTATCGTACTCACAAGCGAGAAGTGGAAGCAAATGGGCAAACAAACAACACGCTTTTCTCCACACACACACACACTAATACATACATGCGTGTAAATATATAATGAAAGTTTGTGCTCCCCTGGCATGCAAGTACTAGTGAAACACCGAAACGGAATGTGCACTCTTGGCGCTTGTTTGGAATGTGTGCGTATGTGTGTGTGTGGGGAGTCTTTGACGCTGCAAAAAGTGCTTGTGTGTGAGTGTGCGTGTGTAATGTGGTAGGGCGTGAATAACATTTCCAGTTAGTTGCGGATGGATGCGTTGCATTGCTTGGCGATTTCATTGCGATTTCGTTTATTTTTCCTTAGCGCCTTGGTGCCACCGCTTCAGCGCTCCACACCACACCACACCACTCTGCGCTCAATTGCAATTAAGTTACCAGCAAAGTTCAGTTATGAGGGAAATGCAAGCGCACAGACTCTCCCGTATTAGCTTTTAGACGCATGAAGTGCAAGTGCTTGCGCGCAACGGCTGCTCAACAAATGGCTGCATACTAGAGGAAGAACTCACCACATCAATTCCCTACATATCTCGTAGGTGCTTGAGTTCTTTTGATGATGTATGATAAAAGATTATGCAGCTTTACAGTTATAACTGGCGCTAAGGCGCATCTGTTTGTATGTATGTGGATGTTTAAAATTTTGTGCAAATAATAAAAGTGAATTAGTGCAACTGTTTATAGGCCTAGAATTGGATGTGAAACATATGCAAAGTTTGCATTTCGGCTTTGAGAAGCTTAATAAACATATAAATGTTTCTAACAATATACAACTACTGATATACATATAAACAGACTAATTAAGCGGAATTTTATATCGGTGAGTCTGTTACCCGGTGTAGGGGGAGAGCCTGACTATCACTCGGTGGGTTTAAAGTGAAATTATTTAACCAGACTTAATAAGAAACGGAATTTTAGATCGACTTAAAAATACTCTGAAAACCCATTCCCCCTTTAGTGTTCTGAACCTAAGATAATTTACTAAGACAGTATAGATTTTGTTAAATTAAGGGTTTTTAATAAAATATAAAAATCTCCAACCAATTAAATTACAATAAACTTCTGATGTTCCATTTTAATGGTTTAGTATCAACTTGTATCAGTGGCTTCCAGAGCATTTGTAAAATATTAAGCCCCAATTCTATAATACCCCGGGCAACTATAACAAAAAGTTCAAAATATTTGCCTTCGAAGGATACAATCTGAATTTTCTCCTTAATTCAATGATATATCAAATGATTCGATGAAATTTATATGACCAAAGTTATAAGGGTTTAAAGTTGAATGCTCAAAAAAAATATTTCCAAAAATACTGGTCAAATTTTTGAAAATTTTGTATGATGTAAATCTGATCGAATCGAATCGACCTTTCTCTTGGTATCCGTACTTATTAAATTTCTATATGGATATTCCAGGAAAATACATTTACATTAAAATTGATATTTCTTTGAAATAGAAGATTAGTAGATAGAAGAATGTTGAAGATATACATATCGCTCATTTACTTGAATAGTGTCACAACTCAAAAAAACACGATTTTTGAGTTGAGTATGCAGAAATGTGCGCAATTTCAGCGTCCATATTGTATAAAAATTGCATTCCGATGCGTAGAAAAATAAACCGTAAAATAAGAATGTGCCGTTATTAAACTTGTTATGTTGGATTATTTTTAACTACAATAACCACACTTCTCAGTTGTGCCAGAATTAGGCATGGATTTTTATCTGAAAGAGCGACATATTTTGTGTTACAACACATATTGTCATAGGGTGAAGTTGGTTTTCTTTTCAGAAAGAACGACATATTTTGTGTTGGAACGATATTGCTGAAAATTAATTAAATTTTTCATATTGCTTTTTTTCAGCAAAAACCACACATTTGACTTATGACGGCGAAATTTATTTATATTTTTCACATATAACGGCATAATTCAAAGTGGGTCACGTTTCTGTCCAAGAAAAATCATTAGCAATAGAGTGTCTATTTGGTCCATTTCTGCTCAACATTGTATTTAATATATTAGAGGTCACTAGATTTGTCAAGAAATTGATGGCATTTTTCTATATTTGCTAAATTAGAGACAATTGAAAACTTTAAACCGCTCTCCTGAAAAATCGACTTTTTTGAGTTGTGACACTATTCAAGTAAATGAGCGATATATTCTTTTTGCTATCGCCGGCACCGTTTTCTAACACTTGTGAAAATGAAAACTCGGGAAAACGCGCTTTAAAGTCTGCCTGAGCATTCGCACCTGCTCGACGCTCGGCCACTAAAACTGCTCTAGCTTCGAAAATATGTCGAATTGGCCTCTGGAATTTTAAAGACATATTCTTGGATATTTTTGGAAGAGATTTAAACCAAGAAGAGAAACAAAAAAATCGATTTTTTGAAGCCTGCCTTAAAAAAATTTATTGTTTAATAGTTAACATACCGTTGTCCAGTAGGTGGTTTATCTCTATACATCTGGACAATAGTCCATATACTCATATAGCTTGAAATTTTAAATACAGTGGAACTTCCATAATTCGAATTTCTATAACTCGAAGTTCTCCATAACTCGAACTCTTGAAGTGGCAGTGGCAATAGAAGGCAACTTTCATACAAATTTCTTTCCCTAACTCGAACTAATTTTAAAAGAGTCCCTCTATATGATATGTATTACACTTATAGATTGCATAAATCATATAAAACAAGTAAGGAAAGGCTAAGTTCGGGTGCAACCGAACATTTTATACTCTCGCAATTTATTGAAGAGATTTTACCAATACATATACATATGCGGAATAAAGTTCACCGTATTTTTGAAAAACCTATAAATAGGTATATGGGAGCTAGGAGAAGATACTTTTGAAAAACCTACAATGAGGTATATGGAAATGTTATGACCCGATTTTAATAATTTTTGGAACAGAGAGACACTATTAGAAGAAAACAATTTCCTCTGAATTGCATTAAATTATCTGAGAGACTTACCCATATTTTCGGTTAAAAATTAACCTTAGGCGCTGAGTTCAACATGTTCGATATCTGGGGCCTTGAAAAGTTATAGTCCGTTTTCGACAATTTTTTCACAAGTGATGCCATAGATCAAATACTGTATTTGTGTAAAGTTTTATTTCGCTATCATCATTGGTTCCTAATGTATATACCTATTATAAAGTGAAGGGTTCAGATGGAATTCAAAATTGAATTATAAGGAAAGTAGTAGTGGTTGTGAACTGATTTCGCCCATTTTTTGTCCGTGTTATCAGGGTGTCAAGAAAATATTATATACCGAATTTCATTCGAATCGGTCGAGTAGTTCCTGAGATATGGTTTTTGACCCATAAGTGGGTGATCCCACGCCCTTTTTCCATTTTGTAAAAAAATCTGAGTACAGCTCTCTTCTGCTATTTCTTCTGCAAAATTTAGTGTTTCTGACGTTTTTCGTTAGTGAGTTAACCCACTTTTAGTAATTTTTAACCTAACCTTTGTATGGGAGGTGGGCGTGGTTATTATCCGATTTCAACTATTTTCATGGTGTGTGGTGGGGTATGTAGGAGAACTGACTGCAGAAAGTTTGGTTTATATAGCTTTATTAGTTTGTGAGTTAAATACAAATAACCGATTTGTGGGCGGGGCCACGCCCACTTCTCCAAAAATATTACATCCAAATATGCCCCCTCCTTCTGCGATCCTTTATTCCAATTTTACTTTTATATCTTCATTTATGGCTTAGTTATGACACTTTATGTGTTTTTGGTTTTCGCCATTTTGTGGGCGTGGCAATGGTCCGATTCTGCCCATTTTCGAACTTGATCTTCTTATGGTGCCAAGGAATATTTGTGCCAAGTTTCGTCAAGATATCTTAATTTTTACTCAAGTTACAGCTTGCACAGACGGACAGACGGAGAGACGGACGGACGGACAGACAGACATCCGGATTTCAAATCTACTCGTCACCCTGCTCACTTTGGTATATATGACTCTATATCTAACTCTTTTAGTTTTAGGTGTTACAAACAACCGTTATGCGAACTAAACTATAATACTCTCTAATACTAAAAATCATATACAGACATCAAGAGCCGACCAAAAGCAAAATGTAACAAACAAAATTACAGAAAACGACCTTTTAACGTATGCCCATAAAAACTTTTGCGAAGTAAATAAATAAAACAGTGTATAAATCTATATTTAAAGCTATTTGGAAAAAAATTATGTTTTAATGAAAATTCTATTACTCGAAGTCTCTCTAAGTCGAAGTTTTTTTGTGGATTATGGTGATTCGAGTTAGAGAAGTTCCACTGTACTTACAATAAAATAGTTTAAATAATCTTTGCACTTTAACCTGAACACTTTTAGATTTGCGGTAATCTTTTGAATTTGGCTTTGATATAAAAATTCGGAATTAAGTGAATTGAAAGCCTAGCCAGTATTTCAATTTTGACATATAAATAAATACTTTTAACACCAAAAACGTTTCTCATTATACTATATTAATTCATTTCAACATTTCATCATTTAGACATTTTTGATCTAGCCGTTATTTAACTGATGACTGATTGCCTTCTCACTGTTTTGCTATTTGTTCTAAATAAAACTGAACAAAATGAAAAGAATATGAATAAAGCTGCTTATGAATTTCTAAAATTTCAAAATATGCATGAGCAAATTTAACAGACATGCACAAATGCAAACATACATGTTTCCAAGTGCTTTCTATTTAAATTCAACTGACTTGTGTTTTCACAGAAAGAAATCAATAGCATGAATACAAATATATACGTTTAAAAATAAATAGAAATTTTTGGAAAAATCTCCAAAGTATTGTATATACATATATATGTATATAAGGAGAAATAAATTTATTAGCAATATAATACATATACAGATGTTATGCAATAAATATCTTAATATTATAGAAGTAAGAAACTGCTGAATTCAGAAGAAATCGCACACTAAATACTCTCTTCAATTGCAAGTCAGTAGAATTTAGTCTGAAATTTATCGATAAATCAACAAAATTAAAAGGTTGCCTGAGAACCTTGACTCGTATCCATCGAATGGATGGCAAAGAATCTCAATATACTAAGCGAAAAGTACTGACCAAATTTCCATCAAATATATGAAGTTATTATCACACAGGAGCTAATTGACCGGCCTCTGTTCGATTAAAATGCTGATTAAGATTGATTTACCATACAAAATAAAAATCTACATTACCTTTCAATTGAATTTTAATCGACTAGAAAATGAAATGAAACTCTGCGACAATTTCAAATTGTATATACGTTCTTTGCCTGCGATTTGCTTAACTTTTGATAAAAAAAAGCTACGCTGCTAGATGTCGCTGCTAAAAATCAAAATTAGCAATCAGCTGATGAAACTTACCTATTTCTTCTGAAAAAAACAAAAATGTATAACAGCTGATCGCTTATGGAGTAGGCGGTAGTGTGAAGGGCAAACACTGCTTTCTCAATCAAAATTTTAATTGATCAATTAATTTGGCTGTGGGAAAATGCTATAACATGAGTGATTTAAATAAAATGAGGTACAGAAATCAACTTATACTGTATACAGAGCCTGAGCAGAATATTTTACATTTTCAAAATGCAATCATATGTGTATATTCGACTTTGCTTTAATGAAAATATTAAGGCATCATTACTCCCATCGATTTATTAATTTAAAAATCGCATTATGAACAAATAAATATATGCATGTATGTATATCTACAAAATAATATTAATCTATATTTCAGTGCCACTTATTCATCAAATTGCGATTACAACGAACCATTTAAGCTTAACTTGCGCTTGCATGCAAAACAATAATTATTCAGTCATTAGTCACACATTGCGATTACTAAGATAATTCTGCGACGATTATATACATATGTATATGTATACTATATATAGATATATGTACATACATATACAGATCAAAGCATTAGTAGCACACCTGCTGACAGCTTTGAGGCACTTGTTTATGTCGCATTGCAAATAATTTACATACAGCTACTGACGCGATTTACACCGTTTGCAACGCCACTTTCAGTCAACTGTGTTTGCATGTATGTTTATATGTTTGTGTCAACTGCGTAGATCAACAAAAGTGCAGCGTTCAATGCACTTACTCATACTCTAGGCAATGTTGTTGTTGTTGTGACTTTTGTCGTTAAATGAGGGCGCTTAATAATGTATATGCTTACATACATACATACATACATATACATATAGGTATACTATCTTCAAGATGTTTGAATGTAGGAGGGGTGGAAGGTGGGTTGGTGCGTATGCGCAACATTTCTTTTGTTCAAACCGACAACTATTTAAATATAAATATTTTATATATGTATATATTTATTTATATTATATATAATAAGTGATGACATTTGGATGCTTCACTTTCTTTGTTATTTATATTAGTCACGTTGTCTTGTGAGCGCATGAGAGTAGCAAGAGAATACTCGCTATTTCCATATTCCTCCGAAGTCAGCAAGGTTACAAGGTTACCCGAAGGTAGGCGAGCTCAAAACTAGTATTAGAATGTGGAAACATCAAGTATTTGAGTATTTCATATTCAAAATTCTGCTTTCTACTGAGTGTTATTAAAGTTGATGTATATATGAGCCGAGCGTGCTTTCCAACTCTCTTGCAATAAAAACTATTTATTTAAATCAATTCTGTACAATTCAATTGTAAACTGTATTTTTTGGAGCTATAGAAATTTTATTAAAAAAAATATTAAAATTGATAAAATTGCAAATTTCTATTTACCAAATCGAAGGAAACTGCACGAATGGGCCTCTTGAAGATCGTCTTGTCGTTTTAAATTTCTACATTTTCTTATAGCGTTTTTAGACAGCCAAATTAATTGATCAATAACCATTTTTATTGAGAAACCCTTTTTTACCTTTTATACTGCCGGCTATCGATAGCTGATCAGCTGATTAATCATCATCAGCTGATTAATATTTCTCAGCAGCGACATCAACCGTAGCTTTTATTATCATAAAATTCAGTCAATCGCAGACAAAGAACCTACATCGTTTGTCCTTGTCGCAGAGTTGCATTTGATTTTCAAGTCGATTGAAATTCAATTTAAAATAAATGGAGATTTTATTTTGTATGGTAAATCGATCTTAATAAGCGTTTTAATCGATCAGAGACTGGTTAATTGATCAATTAGCTCCTATGTGAAAATGCTATTACATTGTCGGCATTATCTCAACAACAACGCACCGAATGTTAATTTCGAACTGATCCGTCATAACTGATCTGGATCATTGACTTGATATTCTCCCACGAAGGTTTTCTTAAATAGTTCATTCACAAGACGTAAGCGACCGAATGACAAGTCGTGTCAAGAAAATGATTACTTTTCGTCAAATAAGCTTTGTTATTAATCCCCAAGGTATGGATCAGACATGGACTATACAATAGCAATAGAATCTATACAATAGCAATAGAAATAACAAGAGAAAATTAATTTGAAATCCATGAAATACCTTGCTTGTTCAAAAAGGTTTTGACTATTTCTGGTTTCAATCGGAATCAAAAACTAGTGCAAATTATGGATAATAGGAAATTTAGAAACAAATATCTCAATATCTCTTATAATAATGGCGATCGTTTGATATAGAAAGATCCACACCATGTTTATATACATACATATATATTTACATATTATTAGAAAAAATTTAAAACAACTGGTATAAATTGTGTATACTGGTATAAAAATGTTTCGTCTTCTAAAAAATACCTATACTTTTAAAAAAATAAAAGTAAATAAAAACTGGTATAAATTTGGTATTCTGGTATAAAAACGTAAACACTTCTAAAAAATACTTATATCTAGCTTTCTAACTTTTTAGAAAAAAAATTCAAAACAACTGGTATAAATTTCGTATACTGGTATAAAAATATTTCATCTTCTAAAATAAATACCTATATGTATATATGCAGTTGTCGCACTTTTTAGAAACAATTACAAAAAACTGGTATAAACGAAGGTATACGAACTGCAATATACAATTGTTATTATTCAGTCTAGCTCACCTGAATGCTTATGATGTCAGTTTCGAGATTTTTTAGGCCTTAATCTTGCGAAGGCGGAACAGATAAAAAAGTAGTGTTGAGATACATATATCTACCTTCTCCATACTTTTTAACCTTACAGCGAGCACACCGATAGGACAATGATGAGTTGGAAGTGGTTAAACTTGCTTAGAAGAAAGAGCTTACTAGAACTATCGAGATAATTTTCCAAAGTTTACTGAGCATGGAAGTCAAACTCATGTCTTACTTTGAAAGCTTTTCCCTATAGTTATGATATATTATGAACATATACACATGTATATATGTATGTACATCTAAAAAGAAACACTTTTAAATATATAATTTCTACTTTCGTAGAGAGTAAGAGAGAGATTAAAATGTAAAAGCCGTAATTATGTATTTGCAGCTTATGAAAATCTAACTACTTTCTTTTATTGTACAAAATGGAAAAAGCCATACCTTAACATTTTTTTTTTCTAAAAAAAATATAGAATAATCTCTTTTAAGCCTTAAAAGCAAAATATTCTATGTGAAAAAAAAATTTTAAAAGCTCAAGCATAAATACAAATGGGGAAAACGATTTTAAGTAGATTACGCACTTTTGTTACACTTAACAACAACAACAAACATATAAATATACATACATATATATCTACATATACATACATACATATGTACATATGTATATATATAATATTGACTCCGCCACCAGTAAGCTATGATTAAACAATTATTAGATTAAAATCCATACAAAAATGTTGAGCAATTTAAAAGGGTGCTAAAAGCTTCGGGCGCTTTAAAGCGTGAATGAAAATTTAACGAGTACGACGGACCCGGGAAATGCATTAATCACAATTTGCCTGCTTGGCGTCTGCAGCAACTCAAATTATTATTAGCTATACATATATATGTACATATGTATGTATGTATATTTTGTTTTTTTTTTTTCTTTTTTCAATAAGAAACTATTAATTAAAGCAATTGAAATTGAACGAAAATAGAAAAAAACGAAATCCCAAAAGTATTGCAGATGTGTGAAAATGCCTTGGCAGCGTTCGAGATAAAAGATTATGCGTTAAGAAAATATTTTTTAAAGCGCTTTTTCCCAATTTCTACAATTGCTTTAACAAATATGTAAACAAATGAACTGTGAAGCAGCACAGATACACACACACACACACATAGAAAGATACAGGCAACTAACTGCATGCACACAAAGCGTTGGCTTCCGGTGCACGAAGCATTCATTGTGTGTGCGTGTGTGTTGTAGATTTGCTGCTTTTCACATTACCAGAGGGTGAATCCCAGCTGCGAATGGTAACAATTACTCAGCAACGCCCAGAAGAGGCAGCAGAACCACAACAACAAGTGTGCTGTAATGCTATTAGCATTGTTACTGGTACAGCAACAAATTCTAGTGTGTGGAGTGCCGCTGGCGCTGTTGTAACAAATAAAAAAATTACAAAAAACAACAACAACAACAAATTTTGTTTATATTTTACAAAATTCCGTACGAGTCAATTGGTATTTCGTTTGTTGGTTTTGTTTTCATTTTTTATTATTTTTTTGTATTTTCATTTTTTTGTAGATAGCCCACAGGTCAGCGCTGACTTTAAGTAAATTCGACATGCATAAGTACTAAAGCAATATTTTCTCATTAATGCTAGTAGCAATTGCAATAATACTCAAAATTTAATTCATTAGCGTGTGTTATAATTTTGGAATGGGCGCATAAATATTAACTCTATAGAAACAAAATGCGATAAGAAAACATTGTATAGCTGTTGTAGATTCATTCATATATGTACTTATTTACTTATCTATTTTTGGTACGAAAGTATACTCAAATAATATTGTTTCTAAGGAAAAAAATTGCGCAAAAAAAATAATAACATTTGAAAAATTCTGTGTTAATCTTTTGTTGTGATATTTCCATGCGGTCATAGATCCAACATACTTAGTAATTAAATAAATAGAATAATAGATGATAAGAATGACAAATTATTTAAACTTTATTTAAATAAATACAGAATGCCTGATTATTAACCTCATCATTAACCAGATTAGAGATATTTTGGAATCCACCATGAATACAATTTTAACCATCAAATACTGATTTTTATAAGCTGTGAAACCCATTATACACTCTCAAAAATTCCCTATTTCAGCAATAGAAAATCAATTTGAAGCCAATGAAGAGTAATGAAGATATTTAAGGGTCAAGGGTCAATTAAGGTATTGGTTTCAACAGGATATAATATAATAGAGCAAATTAAAAACAAATAACTCAAATATAAATAGCGATTGGTTGATAAAGAAAAGCTCAGTACTCTGTTTATATACATCCATATGTATGTAATATTATTAGAAAAAATTATAAAAAAAACTGGTATAAATTTCGTATACTGGTATAAAAATATGTTTTCGTTTAAAAATACGTATATGCAGTTTTCCAACATTTAAAAAAAAATTATAAAAAATTGGTAAAAATTTCTTAAACTGGTATAAAAATATGTCATCTTCTGAAATAAATACGTAGCTGTCAAACTTTTCAGAAAAAATTTCAAAAAACTGATATAAATATCGTAAACTGGTATAAAATATGAGATATTTTAAAAATTATTTTTGTAGCTTTCCAACTTTTTAGCAAAAATTATTAAAAAACTGGTATAAATTTTATAAACTGGTATAAAAATAATTTAAATTCTAAAATTAATATCTATATGTAAATATGCAGCTGTCGAACTTTTTAGAAAAAAATTTCAAAAAACTGGTATAAATCAGTTTACGAACTGGTATAAAAATATGTCATATTCTAAAATAAATGCATGTATGCCCATATGTAGCTGCCGAACTGTTTAGAAACAATTTCAAAAACTAGTATAAGTTTCGTATACTGGTATAAAAAAAATTAGAAAAACATGCAAAAACACTTGCATAAACACCGTATACTGTCATAAATAATTTTTAGAAAAAAATATCATACACAAAACTGGTATAAATTTCCTATACTGGTATAAAAATACTTATAGTAGCTTCTCGACGTTTTAGAAAAAATTATATATAAAATTATATAAATTCTGAAATGAATATCTTAAAATAAATTACAAAAAACTGGTATAAATCAGTATACGAACTGGTATAAAAATATGTCACATTCTTAAATAAATATTTGTATGTAAATATGCAGCTGTCGAAATTTGAGAGACAATTTTACAAAACTGCTATAAATGTTTTGAATACTGGTATAAAAATATGTTATATTATAAAAAATGCCTGGGAAGGGTAGGAAGTCGTACTAAAAACTGGTATAAATAACTGGCCTCATAAAACAGAGGTAGAATTGCTAGCAGTTATATCACCTTCATAAAGTATACATACGTACTACGTTTATAATCTCTTTCCCAAGCTATTTTTACGACCAGAGAATTATTAAACACAAGTGCTAAACGATGTCTTTTAGGTAAGAATCATATTATTTTTGTAAGTATGACTAAAGTGAAAATCCTTCAACATTTTCTCAAATATTATATGTATGATATCTTGCTTCCTTTACTTGAATTTTTTTTGGTAATAAACTTTTAATTTTTTATTTATTATAATATTATATGTACCGTTATAAAAGCTGCAATGTCAGTACTAAAATCAAGATCTTCATGAGTCCACTGCTTTCATATTACCACAATGGAATACCACACAAAAATATTTGAAAAATTCCACACCAAATTACTTCCAATAAACATGCTTAAAAGCCCCAATAAATGCCATTATTTTGAAATGAAGAATGCTACAATATACCAATATTGAGTACTCATTCAAAAGAACGATGTGAAAACTGGTAACGGTAACATTCCAGAAGGTCACTCAAGTCAAAATTTCATTTCCTTTATTCATTTTAATTAAGGAGCAATTTCTATGAAAGCCAGAAGTCAAACCTAAGGGATAACAACTTGGTAGAACGCAAAATGACAAAAGGCGCTGGCTTGGCTTGGTGCTTGGCGCTTGGCGCTCCGGGCACCGGGGGCACTCGGCACTCAGCGGGCACTTGGCAAACGTACAAAATGAGCAAAAGTAAACAAAAGTCAGACAGATGCAAGGCATGGAACACACACACACAAAAAATGCTACTAAATGGATTGCAAGGGAAACCCCCCTCCCTCTTTCAACTCGTTGGCGCTCTGCTTCTTACGCTTTCAATAATGTTTTTTTTGTGTTTTTTTTTTTTTGCTTTCTCCGTTTCGCATGTCGCAATAGCCTTTGTTCGGGTGCAATAAAGTGTAGACAGTGATCGGTCGATTGACTAGCAGTTGAGTCGGCACTATGTGCCTATATATATATGTATATATCAACAGATGTATGTAGGTGTGTAGGAATGTAGGAGGTAAAGTCAACTAGAATATGCCGTGGGATGCGTCGCAAAGTGCTGAAGAGTGTAGTGAAGCGCTTATATATCTATATGTGGATGTGTATATGAGTGTGTGGGTGTGTACATATATATATGTATGATGAATGGGGCGCTACCCAAACGTTGAGTAGCACAATGAAACCACTCGCATTGCAAATTTCCTGCAGTTCAGTCAACCAGACAGGATATGCATGTGATTGTCGGTAAGATAGGAATATGAAAGCAGCACAGTACATATCGCTTTAATCGAAGTTTATTTTTCGCTTTTGCTATCTATGCAAAAAGATAAACAGAAATTTTCGCAAGGCAAACTAAAAAAATATTTATACTTTTATGCAACTAAAAATACATATCTACATATTGATATACATACATATGTATATATATAAAAACGACATTTGTTTATAAATATAACATAAATACTAATTTAGTGGCGCGTATAACCCAATTATAATTTATATGAATCTTCATAGACACACATAAACAACTAATCTCGCCTTTTTATAGTTCTAAAAATACTGTTCGCTCTAGGGAAATCTAATTCAACGTATTTAATGAATATTTATGAGTTTTTTGTTTTGGATTTTGATGAGTGTGCGTAAAATTAATTAATTAATAATTTATTTTTATTATTTTTTTTATTTTTTTTTTATTTTCATTGTATTTTGCATATATCTCGTATTTGATATGATTTTACTAGAACAATATTTGCACTATCATCTATTACTAAGTGGCTAAAATATAGTTTATATTTTTTTAGAAAAAAAAATTTTTTTGCTAATGAATTATAATTAATAGCTAAATAGAAAACTATTAATTTTTTTGAATAAAAATCACCATCAACTTGATGGCAATTATAACAAGAGGAGAATTTAATTTTATTATAATTTTATTATGAAAATAAATTCGAAAAAGCTCTCAATAATACGCCGAAACTGAGAGAGTGGCGAATCGAACAAACAACTGGTAGTGTTTACAATAGACCTGTGTAGTGAAATACTCGTAAAAATAACGAAATGTTGAATACCACTTTAATCATATGCCCAAATACTAATTTTCTTCTAGTTATCAAAACTTGGATAGTAGTGAATCGAAAACAGAACTGGTATAAATTTGATCAACTAGTATAACTAGTATATATATATAATAAAACTAATTATATAGTAAATATTACTTTAAATGGGTATGAAAAAACAAGATCCCCTCGATTCAACAGAGCTTGGAGAGTGGCAAATTGAAGACGAACTGGTATAACCAATATATTCGTATAATCATATAAAATCAAATGGTTAATATCACTTTAATCAAGTTATAATAGCTCTCTTCAATTCAATTCATAAGATTTTGGAAAATAGTGTACAGAATACAAAACTGGTATAAATATAATAAATAATACTAATATAATCAAATATAAATAATGATATAGAGAATAACACTTTAATTATGTATGCAAATATTAGTTCTCTTCGATTCATTAGAGTTTGAAAAATTGCGAATCAAACAAAGAATTGGTATAAAAACAATAAACTGGTATAATCACTTAAAAGTAGTAAAAAGGTTAATAGCACTTTAATTAATTAGGCAATTCACAAGCTTTGTTGTATGTCTTTAATATTCTTAAAAAATACGACACTTGTGAGCACCCTTAACTGTTGTATGTCATATTTTGTCATATTTCTACACTTAATCAGCTGATAGTGAAAAACTAAGAAGACAGAAATGCTATATATCCGCGATCCGCGGTAAAAAATCATCAATATATATATGCGATCATCCGATTTTGGCCAGGTCAAAACCAGATATATGTCCGTATTTTCAGGCAGAAGGGCACGAGCAAAACCGACCACTGGCCGACCCAAAAAAACCGGTTCTTCACAGAAAACCGACTACCCACTCGTCGAAGTTTTGCCCCAAAACGCCGTAAAGCCCCACCCACACTGCCACGAGTGTGTCCCAAAAAAAACCGGTTCCAAAAAGTAACCGGTTACTGCAGTACAAGGCATATGGGGTATAGAATAGCGAACTCAAGAAACATACCATGCAGTGTTGTATCAGTCATATTTTAATTTTGCATGTGAACAACAACAGTGTTGGTATTACAGTCATAAAAAAATATGACAATATGACGATATGACACATTATGACACCTTGTGAATATCCTAAATCATTTTCAACACATTGGGGATAAGAGAGTGGCGAAAAGAACAAGCAACCGATATAAAAGTTGGAGAGTGGCATTACAAGCCAATGATAAAATCAATAATTTATACCACTACTCTCTTTCAATATAGTCAACTAACTTAGTTATTGCTTTCCCATATAATTATTTGGAGAAGAGAGCAGAGCCCAAGCATAATACAGCATAGCAGGGAAGTTTCTACGATAATCGAGTCTACAGAACCGGAACGATCCCAAAATTTATGCCGCCGAACACCGTCAACTCAACGGCCTTCCTTACTTCAGTATTTTTTTTTTTTCTACTGCTCAACAAGAATAATTCAGAGAAACGAGCGAATTGCAGATTGGATATTATTAAGAGGGATATTTTGCAAAATTATATATACATTTATGACACAATTTTTAATTGAATTAAGAAAAAAATTTGCCGAATGAGGACTAACATTTAAAAACCAATTTCGGTGCATATCTATACTACCCTTATAAAGAGGAAAGATTTGTATGTATGTTTGTAATGAATAAACTTAAAAACTACTGTGCCGATTTCAAAAATTCTTTCACCATTGGAAAGTTACATTCACCCCGAGTAACAGTAACGAGTAAGAATCTCAACTTTCTGGAAACAGTTCCCAGGTGAGGGTATCAAAAAGTCGGAGCAACGAACTCTGAGCATTCCCAACGCCTTCATAATCAGAGCGAAAGACAACGAACACTAAAGACTAAAGGTCATAATCAAATTTTAGTTCATTTCAAATAAAATTTAATTTCTTGTTCGAATTATCCTCATTTTACTTTTTCAAAATGGGTCCACGCAAGAAACGGGAAAGTGCATACATCTGAGAGTGTGTAAAAACTTATAACTTTTAAAATATTTGTTTAAACCCGTGCGAAGGCGGAGTGGTCTGCTAGTATATTATAAAGAATATTATGATATATATATATAAAGATATATATATATATATATAAAGATAGCATAGATAGCTTCTTCTTGGGTGTAAAACCAGTGGGCCAGAACTATATAATTTATATTTTAAGAGCTTCGATACACTTCGTTGCCCTTTAAATATTTAAATTTCACGAACAACACGGATGGATTTGTTCAAAAATTGGTCTGAGAAATTTTGGTTTATTTTTAATAAATTATATGATCGGTTTTTCAATAACCTTCGCATTTATTAATTTTAAATTTTTGTAATGAGAGCTATGAAAGGGTATGTTCAGTAGATAATTTTTGTAGAACAAACTTATGGTCCAGCACGTCTGAGTTTTTTTTTTACAGTGGGTCAAAGTTTTCATTTTTTGGTCGAAGGGAGCATTATACTATATAAAAAAATGTTGTAAGTTAATGTCTGAGAGAATTCTTATGGTCCGAGTTGTATTGTGGAATTGTATGAGGATTATTTTTGTGGAAGATCTTAACCCTCTAACTGGTTTCTTTATGGGTCAATTTGACCCTTTTTTCGAGAAAATAAAAAAATATCCTTTAAAAAAGGACATTTAAGGATTAAAATATTCTACGAAAATGTTTGGCGGAAAATTTCAGTGGGGGTCACCAAACACACCATTGTTGTAAATAAAGCTCTTTACGATTGATAAAAAAATTATAATTTTGTTTTAATAGTGGTTTATTTACAGTATGTACATATTTATTTTTATGCTTCAGCAGTAGTAGGACAATGGATTAAAGATTAAACTTAATATGCTTTCCTGTATTTAGCTTGACGCGAATGTTCCGATGTGTCAAGGTTTCTACCCCCCCCCCCCCCCTACGTATTCAGCAAGCATTACAGTTTGGGATTTCCCTTTGAATCTTTCTTCCAATACCTTTATATCCTGAGGAAACCTTTCAACGTGTTCATCTGAAACCGCTTCAAGGTTTTCTTTAAAAAAATTTTAAGCTGTGTTTTGAACTATCTATAAATAGTCGCCACGCGGAAGAGTCCAGTGGAAGCTTTAGATATTTTAGAACCTCTTCAATACTGCAACAGTATAAAAGTTCTTCTGGTTTTTTAAACGGCCGAACTTGACGACGTTTTCACCTACTTTGTATAAGTTGGCGTGTAATTTTGCCAATTAATCGTAAAGAGCTTTATTTACAACAATTATGTCTTTGGTGACCCCCACTGAAATTTTCCGCCAAACATTTTCGTAGAATATTTTAATCCTTAAATGTCCTTTTTTAAAGGATATTTTTTGATTTTCTCGAAAAAAGGGTCAAATTGACCCATAAAGAAACCAGTTAGAGGGTTAAGATCTTCCACAAAAATAATCCTCATACAATTCCACAATACAACTCTGACCATAAGAATTCTCTCAGACATTAACTTACAACATTTTTTTCATATAGTATAATGCTCCCTTCGACCAAAAAATGAAAACTTTGACCCACTGTAAAAAAAAACTCAGACGTGCTGGACCATAAGTTTGTTCTACAAAAATGATCTACTCAACATACCCTTTCAGAATTATGGGGTCGCTGTTCTGTTCCATTCAAAAAGTCTTCATTTGTTGGACAGTGTTATTATCTTGGATATACATACCACATAAGTATGTATGTCTCCACTTAAATTTCTTGAACATTTAATAACAAAAATCGGTTGACTACATCGAAGTCTGTTATTAACAGTAGTTATTTTTTTAAGCTTAAGTATCATATGTACATTCATACTAATTTTTATATAGAATATAAGTAAGTAAATAAATACATATATGCAAATGCCATTTTCTCAATTAGCGTGTCCGCCAAAGAAGATTTCCAATTCAAACAAACTGCAAATTCAACTAAATGATTAACTCAATGATGAAGGCCCAAGCATTTCAATTAAGTCATCAAGTCGTTTCACTTACTATCTGCGCTGCAGCTAACCGACTGTCATTAACAGCAGAGCACAGCATAGAAAACGCTGTTGACAGTACAGCCGGGTCTATTACAACTAATGAATTCAACTAGCGTATAAATTAATTATGAGCCAGCTCAAGCGTTGAATGCGGGGTTTCTTCCTATCGGCGGTGAGATGGACTGGACCAAGCCCTGAATACAATGTGAATATGCAATTTTCATGCGAATAAAAATAGGAGAAATGTGTATGTGTATATATATATTTATAGTTGAGTATGTATGTATATATGTATGTATATACATATTATATAGAAAATACCTGAATGCATCAAACTGGCATTAGTATGGGAGATTAGTCACAGAACAGTAAACAAGCAATCGAATTGTTTGTATATAGAAATATATTGAATTTAACGACACGCTTGCGTGCCACAACGTACATATATATGTATATATCTATGTATGTATAGATGTGTGTGTGTGTATACTAAGTAAATTATGGTAATTAACGCATAGGTTGGTGATTACAATTTTCATCAAATATGTCAGTTTGGTCAGAATTTTAAAGGCACACACACGCGTATGTTCGTAATTAAATTAAATTATTTAACGCTAAATTTCAGCAGCTTACCTACCAAAATGCACTCACACATCCACACACATAATGCCACTCATAGCGCCGTATTATGCATGTGTAGCCGGCACACAAATGGAAATTAATTTTTAACAATTTGCCGTAAAAGCAACGGCAACCGCATCTGCTGGCAAATAACAACAACAACAACAACAACAGCATGAAACAACAAAAATAGAAACTGTGTCGAATAAAACGTGTGCATTTGTTTATTTTTACTGGATTTTACGCTTACAACCAGACTTTTATACCGGCATACATACATACATACTCTCATATATTAATAAATATATATACATATGTGTGTGTGTGTGCATTACCAATGTAATGCATATGTAAGAGGGCAAAGTTTTGTAAACTACCTCGATAAAAATTTACAAGTTGTAACAAGTAATGCTACACTTAACTCTAATTTTTTTTCGCTGCTCACTTCAGTAAACAACCACACACATGATCACACATCTTATTTGTAGAAAAAAGATTTGGTTTTTTAGTTTTTTTTTTTGGATTACTTAGTTTATGTGCAAACAATACGCATGATTATGTGTAAAGTTTGAGTTATAAGTCTCGGTAAAAGTTTGCTTTCGAAGGGATTATGCATGGTAACTGGGCGGAATGGTACATTAAAAGCACCTTATCTGCTGCTACTAAACTTAATCTTAAGCTGCTTAAGGTAGAAATAATAATCGAGGGAAGAATATAAAATGTTTGGCTTTAATAAGTATTTTATGGTTTAAAAGAAAATTGAAACTGGTATAAATTGAAGTATCCTGGTCAAAAAGAATTGAATAGGAAATAACAAAAAAGTTAGCGAGTTTAATTCTATAGAATAGCGTTTACACAGTTTCAGTTTAATACAGTTTCTACGACTAATAACAGTTTATAATATTTATACCAGTTCGTAAGTCTTATACCAGTTTATAAATTGTATACCAGTTTCTACGATTTATACCAGTTTATAAATTTTATACTAGTTTATAGATTTTATACCAGTTTCTACGATTTATACCAGTTTATAAATTTTATAATAGTTTATAAATTTTATACCAGTTTCTACCATTTATACCAGTTTATAAATTTTATACCAGTTCGTAAGTTTTAAACCAATTTATAAATTGTATGCCAGTTTCTACGATTTATACCAGTTTATAAATTTTATACTAGTTTATAAATTTTATACCAGTTTCTACGATTTATACCAGTTTATAAATTTTATAATAGTTTATAAATTTTATACCAGTTTCTACGATTTATACCAGTTTATAAATTTTATAATAGTTTATAAATTTTATACCAGTTTCTACCATTTATACCAGTTTATAAATTTTATACTAGTTTATAAATTGTATATCAGTTCGTAAGTGTTATATCAGTTCGTACGTTTTATACCAGTTGTTTATTAGATGCGCGACTTTTTGAGGCATAATGAACGAAAATCAGTTTTTCATTGCCTTTGAATACCCATTATTGATAATCATTTGTGAATTGGTAAATTTTATATAATAATAGTACAGGTAGATAGGTAGGTAAAGTGGTTGTCAAATGACGCACCTAGGTCTTTAGGAGGCCCATTGTGAAGCCGCTTACACTACAATGTCCTCTTTGAACCAGTCTATGGCTTTTATAAAGTTGAGCTTCTACAGTAGTCATTGTTTGGTTACCCCAGTCGGTCGGCATGTCTTCCAATAAGACAATGACCAGTTAGCACTCCAACTAGAGTACTTATGCCCTTTCTTTGAAATTTCAGTAGCCGGCTCGTAAGGCCTTTATTCCAATTATCCTCCTTACTCGGCTCCAATTGTAAGGTTGTGCCTAATCGGGCTAGTTCATCTGCCACACAGTTACCTGGAATATCACTATGTCCTGGAACCCATTGCAGGTTTATCGTGTAGTATGAAGTCAGTTTCGGTTCATACAAAATACCTTCCATAACTTGAAATCACTCTAACTCGAAATTTTTTGTGGATTAAGATGAGCAAGTGTATATAAATAGTGATTTCGAAATATTGGTTATTAGATGAGTTATCTGCATAAGATTCCATAAAAAATATCGCTCTCGGTAATAATACCAATTTATTTCACTCAAACTTAATGCTAAGTTTTGTTAAAAATCATGTATTTTCAATTGAAAGGGGAAAGGAACGAAGGATTTATGTTGATCAATTCCAACAACAATAATAGATAGAAATTACATAAATGACCTAAAATTCGTTGAAAAGTCTTGATAGAGTTGTTAGCTGAAGTTAATCAAGATTTTTAGCCGAGAGGTTTCATTATTTTAATAATAATTACCATGTCAATCCCAAATGAAATTCAGTGTTTAAAAAAAATCGAAATAACTCTTAATATTATCGATTTTCTCCAGTGGGAGATCTAGGTAACAATGATGATCTCTGCAAAATAAAGTTTTTCGAAAGTTTTCCGAAGGTTTGAGATAAGGTTCTGTATCAGTTTAGGAAATATTGAATTTTTCATACAAATAAGTCCATAAAACGATAACTTTTGGTTTTGTTTCGATACATACGAATCGATTGCCAAAACTAGCGATTGTTCCCACTATAGATATTTGTCAAATTATCGATTTCTTTAAGCCATTGTAGTAGGAAAGCACGAAAATATCAATAAATTTCTCAGTATATTTGAGGTTTAAGTGCATTTGGCCACTGCTATAACATAATAAGGAAACTAATACTAAATTTTGAGATTTTTTCAACTTTTTGTTGAATTAAAATTCTTCATTAAGGTACCCATATCGCACTCCAAACTATTATATTTTATTTTACTACTTAGTACTTCAGATACAGTTTCAGAATGCCGAACATTATACATATGTATATAGTGATCTTATATATATTTTTAGTACTTCAAAGATCTCTTTAAAGCAAACCGTCGATAGAAAAATTGCAATAATTCGCGTGCTTGAACAACAAAAAACTACAAACTGATAGTAAACTCATCAGAAACACTTTCTTCGGTTCCTGTTTCGGTTGAACACGTTTGCTGATAAAATTAAGAAATGTTTGATAACTCACAAACACGCAACTTCTATATTAAAGTCCAGCCATTGCATGCCAACAGCGAAAAAGTGAAATAGTGGTGAGTAACCCATTCTTACCGAATCTACGAGTACGTTCAAGGAATTGCAAATTTTATCGGCGAACTGCAAGTCATTGCTGCTAGCCAATGGCGGTTGATTCGAATGCAATTTATTGCCCGTGTAAATCTGTGTACATTTAAAATGCTACATGACTTGCATTTGCATTTATTTAAATTGGTTAAAAATATATACAGGGTGAGGCTATCGATATGGCGGGGGCTTAGGTTTTGAGGTTCAAATCAACACTTCCACAAAACGAGACGGGGGTTCCATTTCTTTTCTGGATTACAATAAAATATGTTTTCTAGGAGAGATAGAGTCTTGGAAAGGTATATTTCTGCCATTGGATAAATTTTCATAATATTCTCTCACTGACCGGAGTAGACAAACTCATATGGGTCTCTTTATTTATCAAGCTTACACCAAAAGAGGGAAAAGGAAATACAAAGCAACTAGAATCGATAAATTGGAAATACTAGGAGGTTTCTCTTAAATTCTTACGTTTGCAATCTCAAGTTGTTATCTATTGGAACATAACCTATAAAATTCCTTAAACTGATTTAATTGACTTGAAGCAGAGAAATTGTAACCTTAGTTCGAGGAAGTCTTAAGTCGACTGTTTTACGAAAGGTTAAGAAATGAGATCTTTGTTTCCTCTACCAATGGTCGTCAAATTATTGCGAAAAACGAAATGTCAGCACCTTAATGAGTTAATACCAGTAGGAGTTCTTCCTTGAAACACCTACAGGCACACCCACTACTCTTCTTGTCTGCGATTTATTTGTCTCTATTTTGACTTCCGCTCCGTAGGTGATAATGGTTTTATTGCAACCTTTTCTATTTAGCACATTACTTGCGTATATACTCAAATACTATAAGAACTTGTACTTAAGTTGGTTGGTTGGTTCACAGCGGGGTGTCAGTCTTCGTTAATTTGCAACGTCGTCTACCTTAGGTTTTCTTCCAGGCAGCCTTGTAGCCTGATTTCATTTACGATAATCAACAAGAGACTTTGTGCTGGTGTCTATTTCGACATCAACCTCGTCGTCGCTTTGTTGCCAAACGTTATCTGTGCCGGACTCACCGACTCTATGCGTGCAATTAATTTCAATTAATGTTCAGCAATTATGCTGTGCAATTAATTTAAATCAATTGCTGCTTGTTGTTGTGCGCACTGAATTAGAATTTCTTAACGCCATGCTATCAATATGCTTAGACTTAGACCATTTGTAAGTATATACATATGTATGTATGTATGTATGTGAATAAATGCTTATAAGTACCGTAAATGCTTTGCATTGTGCTCCAAGACACCGAACATGGTGCATGTAAGCATTTCTTTGACGTTCATTCTTTAGCATGACCATCTTAGATATAATGGTTGTCCATGTATTCAGTATAATATGGATGTTAGGGTGGTTCGTAAAATCCCGAGTTATCGATTTTTTCGATTTTTAAACAGATTTTTTATTATAAAATTTGGTTAAAATTACAGATTATTAGATACAGTTGTGAAATTTTTAAAATTCAGATTATTATATGGTGGCCGGAAAAAACATATTAAGATGGTTCTTAAAACTAAAAGCAAAGAAATTGTCGATTTTTTTCTTCTTGTTTTAATCAATCGGTATTTAAATTTATAAAAATGTTATTTATAATCTTAGATGCAGATTTCAAATCGACAAATTTCAGATTTTTTAGCGGTCAAAGTTCAAAATGTGTATTTCGAATCTAAAATTTAGATAAAAATGTAGATAAATGGCTTAAGTGCTGTGGAGCACATCTTGTCATCCCAAAAAATAGTTATTGAAAGCCTGTCCACTTTTTGGAAAAATAATAAAAATAATGTTTCTTAGAAAAGTCTAAACTTTTAACAATTAAAAACACACCCTAAAAATCTTCAATCGAAAGCAAGGTTTGGTAGTGATTTTCACGACTATATTAGCTTCACTATAGGAGTTAAAGTTTAGAAAATCCACTTAAAATATTGGGTTAACACATTTAAAAACCTCCCCAGTGTATATAAAAAGGTTAGGAGAGATTTCTTCGACTATATTACTACCAATAAAATGGTTAAGGCTCAGTAAAGCTGATTTTTCTACACTTAATGACCACCCTAATAGGTATGCAGAGCTTACAACTGATATTTACTACTCTAATAATATCATCATACCGATTGAAACTTAAGAAGTCGGCCGCAAAAATTAAATTTTTACACTTAATGACCACTCTAATATGCATAAGAAGCTTATTAGTGATATATACTACTCTAATAATATCATCACAACGATTGAAACTTAAGAAATCTGCGGCAAAACTTATTTTCCAACATTTAATAGCCACCCTAATGCATATACAAAATATGCAGGCAATCACATATGTATGCTCATATATGGTAGCCACCAGCGCTGCACTGCTACATTCAATTATATTCTAATGCATAAAAAATTCGAACTTACTTTTCCACACGCCGGCATTTTCACAGTGTTTTTGGCTTATTTTTATTGTTTTTTGTCTTTTTTTGATTGCATTTTACTTTGAATTGGTATTTACGATTTGTGATTTTATGCACGCGTCCGGTGCCAGCAGCATTTGTAAGCAATGCACACCGACTTCGCACTTAGCAAATTAGCAAATGTTGTCTAATGCATTATTAATCGCATTTTAAGTGCTGCAATTACAAGCTGAAATTTTGCTGAAAATGTGTGTATGTACAAAGACGGGATGCGAGCTGACCATAAGTAAAAATACTACATTGTGCATTTCATGTTTGATGTGAGTGTTTTCCACACATTACATACATACATACATACTATATACAGATATAGCGGTAATTCATGTTGCCATTGCCATATTGTGGGTTACTTGTACGAGTGTACGCTCGGGCAGTGAAAGACAACAAGCGCCAATTTCGGTCGGAAAGGCAATATGTCAAAAGAAATGTTATATTTTTGTTAATGGAAATCACAACTACGTGAAAATGTTGCTCTTTATGTCGTAAAAATTTCAATTAAGTCATCAAAGCCTAACGAGTTATGTTTTTTGTAAATCTGAAGATAATGGAACTGGATTTGAAAAGTAATTTTCACAAGTCTCTTTTGAGATCAACTTTACACCCCCAAGTGCGTTCGCCATGGACAGGAACAGGTGGTAAATCACTTGGCGCTATCTCCGGGCTATATGGTGGATGCGATAAAACCTCCAATCCGAGCTCCCGTCGCTTCTGACGAGTCATCAACGAAGTGTGTGGTCTGGTGTTGACCTGGTGGAACACTATACCCTTCTTGTTGGCGAATTCTGGACGCTTCTGATCCATTGCCTGCCTCAAGCTATCCAGTTCTTCGCAGTAGATGGTAGAATTAAGCGTCTGGCCATATGGGAGGTTATAGTGGATGATTCCCTTCCAATCCCACCAAACACACAGCAAAGCCTTCCTGGCCGTCAATCCCGGCTTGGCCACTGTTTGTGACGATTCACCGGCCTTCAACGACGACCGTTTTCGCTTGAAATTATCGTATGCGATCCATATTTCGTCGCCAGTCAATCACCATCCGCTTCAAAAATGGGTCGAGATCGTTCTGTTTCAGCAGCATTTCGCAGACGTTGATTCGGTCCAGAAGGTTTTTTGCGTCAAATCATGTGGCACCCAAACATCAAGCTTTTTTGTGTATCAGACTTCTGCAGATGCTTTAAAATGGTTTGGTGACTAACTCCCATCTCCTGAGCGATGTCACGAGATGCCACAAGCAGGCCTAACTTGATGTTTTCCATGATTTGAGCAGTATTCGTCGTCACAGGTCTTCCGCCGGCTGGCTTATCCATGGTGTCGTCTTCACCTTGATTGTAGCGGCCCAGGTGACGCTAGGATGGCTACTAATGTCGGAAATTGTAGCCTATAGAATCTACTAGGTGGTCCGAAGCGTTTGAGCCATCTCTCGGACGCACCCGATACTTTCCACCCACAATTTAAGCGGAAATGAATAATACCAAATCGTTCAACCGAATTTAACTAATTTTAGTTCAGAACATTCTATTCATGCCCTCTTAGCGCAGATCTTGAAAAGATCGGGCCGTAACTTCGCTCACTTTCCATACTACTTTATTTTGGACCCATAAGCATAAGCAAAGCATAAAGCACCCATTTGGTGTTAGACTGTAAATTTACTAGCTTGTCTATTATAGTAACAAACACACTATTTTAAACAAGTCTGCACACTAAATTATCATGTCACACATGTAAGTCTGTTGTTTATTCACATATGTAAATGAAATGTATTTTTAAATAGTTTAACATAGCATCTGTAAATTAGAGCCGATTACGATGAGTCATTTGAAGAACTAATGGCCCCATTAATGTGTCTAAAATGCGGTCAATGCTAAGTATTCATTAACGCACCAATAATGCACACATCACAACACATATAACACTACTCCTTTGGAGCTTATTTTTATTGCAGACAGGGGCGTAGTCAAAATAAGAAGTTAGGAGGGGTAATTTTTTGATTTAAAATTCTTAAATAAAAATTAAATGATTGAGTAAGTTGCTTCAATAATAATATTTTTAGACAAAATGTGAAGAGATCAGTGATCAGAAGTCGTATCAACAAATGGTTATAAATATGGAAAAATATATATTTCATTTTAGAAAGCGAAATTTTTGTTTTATGAAAATATTGTTAAAGTCATTACTCATAAAGGTACTCTAGGAGTATGGTTGGAATACTCACTGGCTACAGTCTGGTGGAGGCACTCGTCTATAGGATGGGAATGACGGATCTATATGACTGCAAGAAATTCCAGGAGTAAGGTATAAGATAACTAATGGAGCACTAGCATTTGGGTGTCTCACAATATGAGAATCTGGAAGAGGTAGCGATAGTAAAGCCACATAACCTTTTAAAATCCGCGTCAAGCGCAGGCATCTTAAGTATGACCACTCCTCGTGGACAACGTGACGGCACTCCATCTGGTATCGCACCCTACCAGTTTAACCTAACCTATTTCTTACTGAGTCACTCCAATATAAAAGTGTTCAGCCGTATCAAGCCTTAGAAAACAGTGAAACGAAAAGTCAACTGGTACCATATAGAATAACATAATAGACCGTTCCCACACCAGTTGGTTTTAAGTAATCGAAGCGAACCCGTAGTTTTAACCGACGAAAGTCTATCAAACCGGCAGGATGCCTCAAAAATATTTTGGGAATATTTTATACCGCAACAACAACAACAAACTTAAAAATGAAGAAACTATTTATTGAGTTAATGAAACACTTTATTGAATTAATCTCTTACTCTCTTATAGTATGTTTACATAAGAAAATAATCTCGTTCTAAGCTCGTTCAATAATCTAAAAGTTTACATACATATAGCCAAATGTGATTATCAATTGTCAAATGTGTTGTATTTGTTGTTGTATTACACGAATAGCTCTCGCTGTCGGCCATTTTTGTTTACATTTTCATTTGACATTTCTCCTCTTCTACGCAAAATTATCGATAAAACTAGGAATAACACCGAAAATCTAGTTGTATAAAACGAGATAATTTTATAATCGCGGATTATCAAGAGAGGAATTTGGTATGAGAAATCTCGTTTCTTAGTTACAGATTATCGAGTTAAGCTCGAAATGGAGATAATCTCGTTATATGTAAACATAGTATTATGTTAAATTCAACTCTAACTCTCCATTCAACTCTCCTAAACTTTGTTGTTGTCTTTTTTACAAGAAGTGGTGTACCTGAGACGTTTGATATATATATATATATTTTTTTTCAAACAAACAACTACCAAAAGGGGTTGTTCTTTAAAAATACCCCCTCAATGCTGCGTCCCTGCTCTACACACACATATATTTACATATTTACAGCAGCTGATAGTCGCTCGCTGGAATCAGGCACATCAAATGCTCTTTAGGGTTATCAGCCCAACGGCCTAGAACGCGAAATTCTTCTACATATATATATAAACTTTCATATGTCTGATTGTACAAACAATAACAATTTTAATATATATATAAAATAGTATATATATATTCATTTAACAATACATTATAAAAAATAAGTTAATTTCAAAACTGCACTTACATCATCATGCTGACGCTGCTGCGTAGCCGTTGCTGCCATTATCAATGGCGTTGCGGTGGCAGCTGCCGCTGTGGGCCGGTATTTACCGTCGTGACGCGCACGCAAAGCCATCATTTGACGCTGATGTTCTTGCTGTTTGCGATGATGCTCCTGCTCGATGCGCTGCCATTTTTCGCTGGAAAACTCCGCCTCGCCATTGTCAACAACACCGGTGTCGACACCGAAATTAGCATATGTATTGCCATCATTGCCACCACCACCAGCACCCGTTGCTGGGTCGGCGCGGCGGCGTATTGATGCATATGGGTGCGGTGAATAGTCGCGCTTCTTGGGTGGCAAACGTAAATCGTTAAATGGATTGGTATAACGTTTTACAGCCGTACGATGTGCGCCTTCGTATATATTATTGGCGTTGGGAAATTCATTTGCGCTTTGCACCGCCTCTGTGGAGTCCTCCTCATATGAATAATCATCGTAATCATCACTACTGCTATCGTTGGCGTCATTAACAATTTCACTGTCATTGTCTTGCGCCTCATTAGTTTTATACTTCCTTTCGCCAGCATGCAGGCCCTCCTGCTCTACTGGTGTATAAGACGCGTCTTCCTCTTCTGCATTTAGATCGAGTGAAATTCGCTGACTATCAGTTTGTTTGCCGCTTGAAAACTCTTTTGTCTTCCAATAATTCGCATCGAAGCGCACTTTCGGTCCTCTGGTCGTCCAGATGTAAGAGGAAGATTGGTAGAGTCCATCACGATCGAAGTAACGATGTGGTTTTATATGCTGCTGCTGCGGCTGCTGCTGTACGCTGCTACCATTCACCGCGCTCATAATGGCCGGCAATATATTCGACTGCTCATTAGTTCCAACGCCATCGTTAGCCGCCTCAGTGGCTGTTGGTGCTGACAGCGGCATTAATGGTGACGTGGTTACCACCATTGTTGCATCTGCCACATATTCCGGCTGTTGATTTTGTTGCTGTGCTGTTTGCTGCTGATGGCGTTGATGGCGCAACGGTGGCAACATATAACGTTCCCAAGCGCTGACCGGTGCCAATGAATGATGTCGCTGATTGTGATGACGCAAGCGTTCTGACAGTCGTGGTTGTAATTGTGACTCGTAATGCATGTAGTTGTTGTTGTTGTTATTAATACCGCTATTGTCGCCATTAACGCCGCTGCTCTCCGTTGTATTGCTATAATTTCCGCTGAGTTGCTGCTGCAATTGCGTACGTTTCAAGTCATTCACGGCCTGCTCAATGCGGTGCGAATAATGTTCTTGATGTCGAAAGACATGCGACAGTTGTAAGTTTTCTGCAGAACGCTTGGCCAACACGCCATCAACATCTTCAATGGAGGCGGTGGCATCGGCTGCATCGGCTGTTGTAACTGAGTCCACAGCATCCACATTTGCTTCGGTGCTGCTGCTGCTGTCAACGCGTTTGCCCACAACGGTAGCGAATGCCGTTGGCAGTGAAGCGTTACAACAAAACAGCACTGCAAATAGTGCAAGGATGTGCCATTGCCGTGAAGTATCACTTCGTTGATTGTTGTTGTTGTGGTGGTAGATATTATTGTTGACGTTGGAGCGCGCCATGTCGGTGTTGTGCTTGTCTGGCTGGCTGGCTGTTGTGTTTGCAGAGATCTTTGATCTTTTTATGGTGCGCAGTACAGATATTTATTGCTTTTGCTTTTACTCTTTTTTACGCCACTAACACGGTGAGTATGGAGTGCCTTCTTTTATTTTCTTATTTATATTTGTTTTTTTATTTTTATTTTTTTGTTTTTATTGTTGTATTTTTATTTACTTTGTATTATTGTTACTGCTGCTCCGAGCTGCAGCAAATGCCTGTCATACGCTGCACAAGTACTTGTCTTAGTAACGCTACCTTTGCCGTTGGCTCGCTGCTGGTATGCAATAAAAATAACACTACACTAACAACATTGGCACATTGCATCATAGCAAGGCGTTGTATGGGAAAATCATAACTCTTCTGTGTTTTATGGGCAAATCGTCGCCTTTGAGATTATTATTTTTTGTTGTTGTTGTTGTTTTTTTTTTTGCACTTTTAAGAAACACTATGTGTAGTACATACAACTGCATACAACTATTTTTATTTTTTTATTTTTTATCAGCAACAAGAAATTTTTGCTTGCACCCACGTATTTATGTCTCACACATTAGTTTATGATGCTGCAGAAACAATTTTCAATTTTTCAATAGCGTTTATGCTAACACTTTGTCTCACAACACTTATTTATGAATATATATTTGAATAAATTTCAAACAAATTTATGCTGCAGTGTTCACTATAAAAAAATTTAAATTAATAAAAATTAAAAAAAAAATTTAATTAATAAAAAAAATTTAATTAATAAAAATTATTTTTTTTAATTAAAAAAATTGTTAATTAATAAAAATAATTTTTTTTTTAATATTTTACACTCTGCAACATGTTGCGTGCATATTAAAATGCAAAAAAATATAAAAAATATCTATATATGTATATATGTATGTAGTTAAAAATATATGTTTATCTACACAAACATATACACACCCTTACTACATATTTATTTTTGCACTAAATGTCACAGTACTTCAAAATATAACCTAAAATTGCGGCACAGTGCCATTATCAACATTTCACAAGCACATAAATCAATTTATTTAAATCAGCTGCAACAACAAACAACATTAAGTTGTAGTGCTTAAACCAACAAACTCAACACTAACTACGTTTACTGTTACTGCAGTTGCATAGACAATTTGCTGAGGAGCAGCCAGCATCTTCCTTAGCGCGTTGGCGTTGAGTTGAAGAGCGCAAAAAAAAATCAACGGAAAGGCGCACCTTTGCTTGCCAAGCGTGCAAACACTAATACCACGGTGTTGCAAGACAATTAATTTTTTTCTAAGCAACTTGATTATTTTTTCAGATTTTTTATAATTTTTTTGATTTTTTTTTTTTAATTTTTTTTTTATTATTTATTATTTTTTTTATTATTATTAATTTTTTTTTATTTTTTTTTCAAGATTTTTTTTATTATTTTCTCAATTTTTTTTATTTTATTTTTTCATAATTTTTTGTTGTTTTTCATTTTCGATTAAGTAATAATTCACTGTTTTATAGCATGTAGGAGTTGCGGCAAATAGAACAAGCAATAACAGTAAATAATCAAAAAATGAAGACACACATACACATATACACTATAGAGATGTCTCACCTCACCGTAGCAATTTGTGCTAAATTTCATTCACAAAAAATCACAAATTGTTGCGCTCGTTTATATGTAGAAGGAAGCATGCAGTGGCCAGCAATTTTGCCGAAAATTTATTTATATACATACATACGTACATATATCAATTTGCATAGAAGCAAATATACTGTAGACGCACACGCCAAATCATGCGTTTGATTTAACACTTTTGTCTTTTTTCTTTATTTTACTTTTTTTTTGTTTTTTTTTTATATACTTCAATGCTCATACAAATATGAGTTGCATTATATGATTTTTTGTAACAATGTAAAATGCTTCGCGCAATCCGCTTACAATACGAAAACACACACGAAAGGTTTAATGTCGCAGTAGTAACTGAATTCTGATTCGAATAAAACAACCAAGCATTCGGCAGCTGCTAGCATCAACAACAACAGACGTCGTCGTCGTGGTCGGCGAGCGTCGGCAACATGTTAACAATGCACTTTCGCAACATCGGCGTTGACTCTATGCATGCGCACGGATTACAAAACGAATGCTAGGCACATGTTGCTTGCGCTGCAGTGTATTACATATTTGCGCTCAGCAACATTTGTGTTTAGCAACATTTGTATATGAAAACATGTACGTGAGTGTGGAATGTGGAAGTTGTATGTTAATCTGATGCGAATTTTATGCTGTGAAATTGAATTTGGTTGTTTAAATTAATTTTTTATTGTTGTTGTTGGTTGAAAAATAATTTGAGTAATGATAATACCTCAGTAAAATTGATATTTGTGCATCGTTAAGTATTGAACGTGGATTATCCACCTGGAACACCCAGATGTCACCATGATATTCCTTAGCAAACCTGATAAGTTCACTGTTCAGCAATTCCATATATATTTTGCTTTCATTCAACTCGGGACAAGACAAATGGGAGACTTATCTTTGGCGCTAAGAGCAGCCTACATCATTAGAGATCCATATTTGCCATATTTGCGCTTATAGTAAGTATGACGATGGTGCCGTAGATCCCTCCAATACTTATGATCCATCTAAATTTAATGTTTTCCCATTCCATTAAATATCAAATTTTTGAAACTCTACTTCTTAGAAGTTGTATTTTTCGAAAAAGGATGCATGCGATCTTATAAGCGCGGTTTAGACACTTTGCATTCATATTTAAGATTTAAGTCTCCTTTCAAAATTTGTTGTAGACGTTCTCTTGGCACTTATAGACCAAATTCCGCTATAATTTGGAGCAACTAATCATGTCCTGCGTTGCCAACTTGCGAATATGTCATTTGGTACATTCATGTATCGAAGATTTTGGTCCAGTAAGCGTATGTTTTTTGTATTCCTCGGGGTTTCTAAACGGTTTTGTTTGGTTTTTCGATGCCACATTAATTCAGCAGTAATTACATAATTTTTTAAACCATCTTTGTACATAACCTCAATCTTTGTTCTTCAGATGAAATTCGGTTCCAGGTGGTATTTTTAGCTAAAATGAAAGTTAATTGTTGCTTTTATATACAAAGAATTACTTTTCAATTATTGCTTACATCCTCATTAGTTGTTTTTATAAGTTCACTAGTCGAGATGTTGACACCGCGACAGCCAAAAAAGAAATAAATTTGCTATGAAGCGATATGATTTGCTGAGTGAGCTTATACGAACGGTACTATGAGCAAAGAGCATAAGAATTGGCTCCTAATGTATCCAACAACAACATTAAAATTTAATTTCATAACACAAAATTCCCAAAAGACATAAGCTTCACAAAAATACTGTATTTGAGCTGTGGCATCGCTTATTATAAAATTGTCGAAGTCGGACTATAACTTTTCAATTCTTCGGATTTCGAACATGAAAAAATCAGTGCCTTATGGTAATCTTTCAACGAATATAAAGGTAAGTCTCTAAGATGTTTTCTAATAGTGTGTCTCTGTAACAAAAATTTTTAAAATCGGGTCATAACTTCCCATAGCTCCCATATACATATCTCAGTGTAGGTTTTGCAAAAATAGAGTGGTCTTTATTCCGCATATATCGGTTAATATATGAAATATCTTCGCCAATTTAAGTGAATATATAGTCTTGGATATAGTATACCTTGATGGTGAAAATTTGTGAAATCTATTCAGGGATTACCTCAACCCTCATATACTATTTATGATGATTGTCGTTATTCTATTGGACTTTATGCCGAATTTATGGGTAAATTTGTGTGTTATCTTAATAAAAATATAGCAATAAATTGCGAGAGTATAAAATGTTCGGTTGTACCCGAACTTAGCCTTTCCTTACTTGTTTGAAAATTGTTGCTGCCTATTATGATATAGTTTTTAAACGAATAACAATTATTATAATCTATTTCGCACAGTGTATAAAATGAAATGTTTCTAGCAACATAAGCATCCGGAAATACCGTCCACAGACCGTAGGAGAGACACTTGCTGCCAAAAAACATAAACATAAACAAAAATAAACACAAACATACAAACGCACATAGCTTCATAAGTGAGTGAGTGAGTGGCTCCGGCATGTTGCACTGGGAAAACACCTTGCGCATTGCACCGACCACCGCTCGCAGCTGAGAGCACAGCAACATGTATATAAACATATGTATATAAATACAATATGTATGTGTGTTTATGAGTGTTTATAGGTAAGTGCAGTGATGCTAATTATTACACTGTTCTTCTTGTTGTAAGTCCGTATGTATGTATGTTTGTATGTGCACTTGTTTGTATGTCAGCGCACCGCATTTGTTTATTTGTCTCGTATTTATTTTTATTTTGAAGTGTGAGTTTGAATTACTCGAAAATTATGAACTGAAAATGAAATGACATGTTGAAAGTGCCGCCGTCTCAGTGCCTCTAAAATCAACATACTATTTGGTTAACCCATAATTACAGACATCTGTTTACATGCAGTACGTTACACTTACACTTTTATTTTATATCAGCAGCAAGCACAACTGTTAATTTCACAAATATTTACGGAAATAGTGCACATACATTGTATATATATATGTATGTATGTATGTAACGCAGTTAACAGTCAAAACGCTGCTTAGAAACCATAGCGTGTTACGAGCGCTTCTCGAGGCGTATAGTTTAGCAGGTGTCATCAACACGCGTCATTTCAATTGGAAATTTCGCCAGCAGCCGAAATGGTTGCATATATAAATATGTATATACTCATACAAGTGCATGTGTGCTCGAGTGTGTACGATTGTTTATGAATGAGTGTAGAATTGGACCAGGTTGGTGGCGTGATGCAAAATATTTTCGGTTTACAAAAAACAAATGACTAATATACAGTGACTGCAAAGTATGAACGCAGTGCTGGTTGCACGTATTTGTTTCAAGTATTATTATATATCGAGAATTCTAAGACTAAGGAAGATATAATGTAAAAGCTTTTAGAGTAAGTTCAGCCTATAAAACTTGAACTGGCAAAATTATTTATTTTATAGAAAATACAAAATTTGAATCAAATAATCCACTTAAACACTTTTCCTCTCATAACAAAAATAATTAAATAATCTTTGTGCTGTATTATAGCAAAAATTTTGCCAGGGAACAGATATATATATATATTTGGCGTAGAAGCCGCTATAAGCGATTATAACCGAATCCACTAGAGCGCGCTACTCGTTCCTCCTTTTTGCTTTTTGGCGCCAACTGGAAACACCAATTAAAGCCAGATCCCTTTGCACTTGGTCTTTCCACCGGAGTGGAGGTCAGGGTAGCCTCTGTCTTTTTATTCGCTGAACTATGTCAATGTCGTAGTACAACTCGTACAGCTCATCGTTCCATCGTCTGCGGTATTCGTCGTTGCCAATTTTCAGAGGACCATAAATCTTACGCAAAACCTTTCTCTCGAAAACCCCAAGAGTCGTCTCATCGGATGTTGTCATCGTCCACGCTTCGGCGGGAATATTGAGCGACTTGTAGAGTATGGTTTTGGTTCGTCGAGAGAGGACTTTACTTTGCAATTGCCTACTCAGTCCAAAGTAACCCCTGTTGGCAAGAGTGATTTTGCGTTGGATTTCAAGACTGACATTGTTGGTGTTGTTAACGCTGGTTCCCAAGTAGACTATCTATCTATCTAGAACTATCTCCGACTTCAAAGGTATGACTGTCAACAGTGACGTGGGAGCCAAGACGCGAGTGCGCTGACTGTTTGTTTGATGACAGGAGATATTTCGTCTTGTCCTCATTCACCTCCAGACCCATTCGCTTCGCTTCTTTATCTAGTCTGGAAAAAGCAGAACAAACGGCGCGGTTGTTGCTTCCGATGATATCAATATCATCGGCATACGCCAGCAGCTGTACACTCTTGTAGAAGATTGTACCTTCTCTATTTAGCTCTGCAGCTCGTATTATTTTCTCCAGTAATAGATTGAAGAAGTCGCACGATAGTGAGTCACCCTGTCTGAAACCTCGTTTCCTATCGAACGGCTCCGAGAGGTCCTTCCCGATCCTGACGGAGCTTTTGGTGTTGCTCAACGTCAGTTTACATAGCCGTATTATCTGGTCCATCGTCGATTTTCCAGGTCTAAAGCCACACTGATAAGGTCCAATCAGTTCGTTGACGGTGGGCTTTAATCTTTCACACAGTACGCTCGACAGGACCTTGTATGCAATGTTGAGGAGGCATATCCCACGGTAATTGGCGCAGATTGTGGGATCTCCCTTTTTATGGATTGGGCAGAGCACACTGAGATTCCAATCGTCGGGCATGCTTTCTTCCGACCACATTCTACAAAGAAGCTGATGCATGCTCCTTATCAGTTCTTCGCCGCCGTATTTGAATAGCTCGGTCGGTAGTCCATCGGTCCCCGCCGCTTTGTTGTTCTTCAAGCGGGTAATTGCTATGTATTTATAAGCCTTAAAAAAGTAAAGTATTATTATACGCAATATCTTTTAATGAAGTAGTATAAAAAAAGATCCCAGCGCCACCTAGCTTATCAAAGTTCATAAAATATGAAATTCTCGGAACCAAAAATCTATTCCCTAACCCAAATCGAATAATGTACTATATATTTATTGAAAAGAAAAATATTATTTCAATAAATTTTCCTCAAGTTCCTTCAAAAATTACAAAAAATGCACCACAGCACCACCTATCGTAAGTCTTAATTAACATTAAACTCCACAAACTTACAGCTGCGGTCACATTCTTAGTAGTGTGCAACCGTAGAAGAGGATCTATTAAAAAGTGTGTGCAATCGCTGTGACAAAAAATTGTCATTATTTTCCAAAATAGACTCAACATTAAAAAATGCAAATCACAAAAATTAACTTGTTTCGGAAAAATAAAAATAAATTTTGAAAACTGTACAAAATGTAAGCAGTCAAAATCTTAGTAGTCTATAACTATAACTTTGCTTCCGCCGTTTTAATTGTAAATTTTAGGTTTGTTTTGTTTAGAAACAGTTATAAATGTCGATGAGCCTCAGGCGCACTTTTCTTGGAATTAAAAAAGATATGCAAAATTTCCCGCAAATGTCGAGAATTCGGCTCAAAAAGTGACATTTTCAGTTGAGAATAAGTTTGGGATGCAAACAGATCTCTACAAATTTTTGTTAGGTTAATGTTGACACCAATGTCCAAGATCGATATAAAACGATTTAATCGACCAGTGCTTGACCTTAGAGACATCATCACATTTTTTAGTATTGCAGCACAGCGACGAAACTTCGAGTTAATTCTCTTTTTGAATCATTCAATCGAAATTGACTCCCCTGATCTCTTCATACCCTCTCATAGTTCCGTTTTAGATGTAGGCTTACATGAGACTACTTAATCCACCTACACATTTTCAATAGAATTTATATCAGACTCCGACGGTCATTCCATAATCTTGATATTATTTACCTCGAACAATTTTTAAACAGTTTTAGTTGTGTGATTAGTCTGTATATTATTTTCATAAGTTTGTGACCTTTTGACATTGAGACCATTTGATACTGACTATAAGTGAGTTGTGTTTAAACGTCATTTCCTTTGTTTCTTAAAGTCACCTGATGTTTTTATTGAAGTTAACAAATAATAAACAGATTTATGTACATACGATACATGATTCATAGACATACATATATGTATTGTATGTATTTTTTGAAACTCGCGCAATTTTACGGTTGTTTGTAATACCTCAAAATAAACGAGAGTAGAATGTCGAGAGAAAATGAATTTCGTATGCCTCGCGCAAGAATATTTCAGTATTAATTAATATAACTTGACTTAACTTCTTGGTACTCTGAGGAAGTTGGTATTGCGGTTGGGTAATATCGGAGTATAATTACCATAAAATGCGGTAAATCGAAGATATATGTGGTAGGAACGACCATCTGTGGTTGCAAATCAGACAGGTGTATATTACTATTATCATATAAGAATGCTAACAATGAAAAATATATTTTCAAGACCCCTTAGAAATTTCTAGACCGTATAATATTCGCCTGTACAGGAACTTAACTCTCGCTTACTTGTGTATCTCTTGCGTGAATTCATAGATAATTTTTCTATTAACTGTAAACCAATTCTATTAATGATCACATTAATTTGTCACACATATGTACATATGTAGCAGGTACATAAATATATATATATAAGAGCATATATCGCATTAACATAGATATATGTATGTATACTATATTACTCGTGTGTGTGTGTGTGTGTATGTGTAAGCAAATGTCTTAACAGTATTTATACAGTTGGCACGTCAGTCACTTTGTCGCTGTCTTGCAGCGTGCAATGTTTTGCTAAGTTTAACGCATTTAACGACGAACCGGCAACTGTTGGAGCTTTAGCACCCATATGTATTACACAGTTCCATCAGAAAGTCAAAGTCAACGTTGTGACCAACCCAATTGACGTTGCAATGACGGCTCTTTCTTTACGCAAATATTTCAATTTATTAACCATTGATCGTTTCCTTATTACATATTGCTCGCTGTCAGTCGAGGCGTGCTCATATCGGCGGTGGGACTTGACTTGGCTGGGGCCATATATATGTAGAATAAGAAATGTTTGCAGTTTTATTTATGAATTGGTATTAGTTGGAGTTCGAAGGAAGTTGCTAAAAGGATTTTGCCAATCATACTGACACTTGTTGACACATTTTATGAAGCGTTTGACAACAGAATAAAGTTGTCACAAAGTAAAGTTGTGGTAAAGTATATCAATGCAATTTTATAGCACATGTCTCTAAGTCTATTATTTATACTCTCAAATAATAATAATCAAATAAATATAAATATATTAAATACATATCAAAAAATTCATAAAAATTCAAAGGATAGTTGGATAGTTCTTACCTATATCATATTTGTATTGTATGATATACGACGCAAAGTCCAAAAGTCCCCATCCCATTATTTGACTTTACGAAGATACATTGGTATACTATATAAAAGCATCTTAGATATATAACAAGCCCTTCTTCGATTAATCAATTTTGGACTGTTAGACAGTTTTATGTTTTTATCGAAGGAATGTACAGAAACATGTTTCGACTGGGAATAGGTAGAGACTTCATACTACGGCCTTGAGAATCCCTATAATTTTAAAAACAATTTACTGTTACCTTACGGGCGTTAATCTTAACTAGCGGGGTTTTCCGTGCATAGAAAACTTGTCCTAAAGTCCTATAGTGATAGGAAGAATCTGAAACAAGTTTGGTAGATAGCAGCAAGAATTTGGAAAAGGTTAAAACGCCTATTGAATATTCATCACAAATTTATTGCGATTAAATCATGATCTAACAAATATTCTATAAAAACTATGTATATATGTGGATCAGGGTTGTACATAAAATATTAATTAATCGAATTCTTGAGACTCACTTGCTTAATCTGTATCACCAAGTAAAAAGTTATGTACCTAATATAAATGGTATCCTAAATAGGGACGGATAAGGCGAGGCTACCGTCCAGATTTCAAAACATTCTTTGGCAACTAGAATTTTTTTTTTTAAAGACGGTTAAGGTACTTACAGACTTCAAAAAATCAAGTTTTTTGTTTTGTTTTAAATCTCTTCCAAAACTATACAAGACTATGTCTTTAAAATTCCAGTGGCCAATTCGACATATTTTCGAAGCTAGAGCAGTTTTAGTGGCCGAGCGTCGAGCAGGTGCGAATGCTCAGGCAGACTTTAAAGCGCGTTTTCTCGAGTTTTCATTTTCACAAGTGTTAGAAAACGGTGCCGGCGATAGCAAGAAGAATATATGTGTGATCGAAAAAACCAAAGTGATCTAGCTTCAGTATTAAATTATCTGTTATTTGAACTAAAAAAGTTGGACAAAGGTATTATTTAAACTACTTGTTTTGCAACTTAAAGTCAATTTTTTTTCTTAAAAAAGTTATTTTTTTTTCAAATTTCGAAAAAATTTGGAATTTTATAACTTCTTCGGTATTTTTTTAGTTCATAAAGAAAATAAACTTAAAAAATTAAAAAAAAAATTTAGTTCGACTGTTTCAGATGCATCGCACGACCTCCATCATCGGCACCGATTTACAAGTGCAGACTCCAGGCGCTCCAGAAAAATACTTACAACTTTGAAAAAATTTTAATATTTTTTAATAATAAATATTGTTTTTTTAGCCTTAAATATAGTACACTATCGTCTTAAAATTCCGCTTACCGCAATCATTTCATTCCCTTAAAAAAAAAATTGCTAAAAAACGCTTTTTTTGGCTTCTAAAGCAGACTACTGCCTTAAGGGGTTATGTGGGTTTCAGATGCTAAAAACAAGGATATTTTTACAATTTTTTTTTAAATATATACAATCATATATTTCATTTAAACATTTCTGCGTATAAATTTACATGTATAAACAGTATTTTGTGAAACTTTTATTCAAAAATTTCGAATTCTCCCTTGATGTTTCAAAAACTGTTCTTGCCGTGGAAAGCTTAACTTATTTTTGATTCATCTAAAATCAATAAACCAAAAATATTTCCATATTGCATGGATAAATCTCATTATTGAACGAAGGAAAAAAGAAAATATTGAAATTTGAATTATTGACAGAGTTTTAACCAAAAAGTCATTTTTTGGTAAAATTTTCGGCATATATTGACCCAAAAACAATTGTTATAATAACAATATAAAAAAATCTTTCGTTCGCTAACTAGATATTGTTATTCCAAAGATGTGTGCAAAATATGAACCAAATCGCTTCTTAACTTTTTGAGAAATCGCGTCCACCGACTTCAAAAATTTAGTTTTGAGATAAATTCGTTTAAATTTTATATTCGTACTGACGTGGCCTGATGGACTAAACTTCTCTTAGAATATCGGATTGATTTGATATTTTTGAATAATATTTTAAACATATTACAATATTTAATGAGATAATACATTTTTTTTAATTTTTGAAAATTTGAAACCCACCTAATCCCGAGCGAAGTTTAATTGTTCCAAGTTTCTTATGAAGATTCAAAAAATTATAACTTTTCCATTTGATGTCAATATCGATTCTACTACAGTCTAAAATATCAGAAATAAATATTGGCGCAAGAGACATTTAAAATGTCTCTCATAGATCTTATTTCTCTAAAAAATTTTGTTAGGTCCATGGTGTTAATATATAGTTGTCTAGAGTTTGATGTTTTCAATTTTTTTTTTTGATTACAAATTTTCAACTAAATTTAGGAATTACCCTAATGTATATACTTATACATTAATATTTACAAAAATCACTTCTGCTAAATATTTCGCATATCTGTCTTCTAGACAATATGAAAAATGTAATTTCCATTTCGATGTCAAAATCATCAGTGTCATACGGTTTGGTGAAAGTTTATTTGTGTCACGGTATTTTTGTTCTATTTACGTTCGTTGCCAGTTTGTTACGAAATCTAAAATTGCCGGCGCACGAATGAAATATGGTATTTTTATAGCACTTCATTCAGTCTCGTCAATTTTTAATGGCAACGCCTCGTTGTGGTGTGTCTTCCAACCAAGTATGCATATTTGTTTGTATGTGTGTAGGTGTGTGTGCGATTAACACATATACTCATCGAACCAGAAATCATCACCTTCAATTCATTAAAGCTTGCGGTAGGTCGGAAAATAAATAACAGTTGTTTTTGTAATATTATAGCATTTCTAATCACTTGAATGGTGTACATACATACATACACATGTACTTGGGTATCAGCAAATCTTGTTCTGCATTAAATATTAATTTTAGAACTAAAAACTGCTCTAACTAGAGTGTGTCATAGTTTTTATTTAGAAATAATTTCTCGAAACTTGTTCATGTGCGGAGTACTGCTCCACACAATATTTCTAATTATTTTTACAGTCAAGGCATAAGCTTAAATTTAAATTCGTGTCAATCGGCTAAAAATTCGTGACCATGTGGCGCTGTGTAGAAACCCCATCAGCGTTTGCGGAAGAAAAGTTTGAGCAAACACAAAAAATAATAAGAAACCATAGGGGCGTCTGCTGTAACGTGGAGACTACTTGGAGTATTTTTGAAATTCTTGAGTTTAGGCTGATTTTGTTTAGAATATTTATGACCATCACAAATTTTTACCTTTCAATAAAATTTTAAGTGGATATTCACTACCACAGCTGTTAAATTTGTTAACAGCAAATAATCCAAACAATTACTTGAATTCGGTAATCTTAGTGATATATTAATTGTAATTGTAAATACAATCAATATTATATTTATATACCATTAAAAAGTAATCCAAAAAATGTATTAAAATATGTTTTAATTACTTTTATTTATTCAGGATTACTTTAATTACCTGAAATTATTTAAACATGTTTTATTTATTTTAATAGCTTTAATTTTAGATTACTATTTTGAAAGAAAACAATCGCTTGATTTGGGTAATCATCAATAATTAAAATAAATTCCTTTTAATCTTTATTGAATTAGTAATCTAAACATAAACAATCAATTACTTTGAATTATTTTAATTGTATTCACTTACTATAGCTGATAGATTTAAGTTTAGATTACTATTATTAATGAAAACAATTACTTGAGTTTGGTATCGGTTAATTAAATTTACCGATATTTACCGATGCATTAGTAATCAATTGTAATTGTAAATAGTTAAAATATATTATAATAAGAACTATCTATTATATTTAATTATTTTCAATAACTTTCGATTACTTTAATTATATTTAATTAGTAATTGTTATAAATTACTATTATTTTAAAGAATTATTAAAACAGAACGGCTTGGCAGAAACATTAAATGTTAAATATTATAATTAATTAAAAATAACATATTATATATATAAGAATATAATTATTTAAAGTAATTTGGATATTTAAAATTTTTAAAAGTAATCTTGTTATTTTTTATTTTATTAGTCTACAACTTTGCTTCCGCCGTTTTCCAATAGATGTCTCTAGGGTCAAGCACTGGTCGATTAATCGATTAAATCGTTTTATATCGATCTTGGACCTTTGTGTCAACATTAACCCAACAAAATATTTGTAGAGATCTGTTTGCATCCCAAACTTATTCTCAACTGAAAATGTCACTTTTTGAGCCGAATTCTCGACATTTGCAGGGAATTTTGCTTTTCTTTTTTAATTCCAAGAAAAGTGCAGCTGAGGCTCATCGACATTTGTAACCGTTTTTATACAAAAAAGGCCTTAATTTACAGATACAGATAAATTTTAATTAAGTTTAATCTCTTCCTGAAATGGTTAAAAATGTGCTCAATCATGTTTAACAATCCAAAAGTAATCTATATAAAGTAAAAAAGAGTAAAATAATTAATTAACATTTGCAAAGTAATTGCATTACTTTCCATAATCAATTTGTTCAAAATCAATTATACGTTTTTAATAGTATATAGTCACTTATAATTACTATTCTTTTTAAAACTAATTACATATTTTAATATTTGTATGTATATTAAAACCTGTCTATAAAAATTACGACCAAATAAGGGTTGGAGAATCGTACCATATTTAATAGATACCGGTAATTATCTGTTAAATACCAGTTATCAGTTAAATAGCTACCGCAAAGGCATATTCAATAAATTTGAAATTGAGCTCTAGAATTAATTATTCATCAAATCTCTAACCTCGGTTAACCGAAGTCAACCACCAGAATCGTATTTTTTTGCTCATCTCAAAAAGAGAGGTTGTGGTGTATCACGCTACCTTTGATCAACGAAGTAATAACCCAGTAGTATTAAAGCTATATACATATATTATAAAAAATATGGATATGGATACATAACAGCACAAGAAAATAAATTATTCCTTAATTATTTTACTCATTCATAACGGTATTAATTTGAAAGCGTTGACAGCTCAAATTTAAATTTGTATACATTCCTTAAATGTTAAAAAAAAAATTAAAATCAGTATAGAAACAGATCAATTTACTTTTTTTATGCCTTCATACTGAAGGTCTTACTATAAAGAATCAATTAACCTTTGTACGAAAGTTGAAAAATGCATTCAATAGAGCTAAGCCGCACGCACAAAAAAATGTTATTTTAAGGTTACATAATACAAACAAATAGCAAATTAACATAAAAATGCAATTGATTTAACACACTCAGAGAATAAAGATCCTTTTTTTTAATCTGGATGTATGCGCATTTACACATATACGTATGTATGTATGCAGCTCGGTAAAATTGACAGATGAGCTTAAATACCAATGTGAACGTATGCAAATTATTTTAGTGTGAATGTATGTTTGTTAAACAGGGTTGTTCGTTAGAAGTTAGAATATATGATAGTATGTACGTATGTTTGTAGATTGGTGGAGGGTATATTGTTGCCACCACCTCCATTGTAGAAGGGTGTAAGGCCGTTAAAAAAGATAATTGTCGTCACTTACGAAGATCACTTTTGCAATTTCAGCAACTACCTTTCCTATACACATTTCCACAGACACAAACAAATTTCAATACATTATACATAGATTATATGTACCCTGCAGTGAAACATCTTACTGGCCAGGGAAACACTAGTTTTTAACTGGTTTGAAAACGAACTGATTTGAACCAATTATGATTTATTAATGGATATATTACTTGACTACAACGATTTACTTTTTTTTGGAATAATTTTACTGAAATATACAAACATTTACTCCAGATTTAATAATTTTCAGCCAACTTTTTCAATCCATAATCGAACTCGGTTTTTTATGGGTATATTTTGAACTAGTATGTTACTGGTATAGTAATACAGTAAAACTTCTCTAACTCGAATCACCATAATCTACAAAAAAACTTCGAGTTATAGAATTTTCGTTAAAACATAAAATTTGTCAAAAAGACGTAAAATGTAGGTTTATACCCAGCCTCAGAGAGTCTTTTAAAATACTGGCTCGATAGTAAAATTTTAATTTTTTATTATCCCCTGGTCGAAAAGTTCGGTTTATGGAATGAATTTTGTATGAAACTTGCCTTCTATTGCCATTTCAAGAGTTCGAGTTATGGAGAACTTCGACTTTTAGAAGTTCCACTGTATATAAATACTGGATATTGGACCAAACTAAGTTTTTCCGGAGCTTGAGGCATAAGAAAAAAAGTACATTCTAGTATTTTCGAAGTTAGCCTCCAATTCGAAATATTTGATTTTGAAGTTCGAAAAAAAGTTTTTTTAAGTAATTATTAAAATTACCATAAGGCACTGAGTTCTGCATATTCGATTTCCGGGGCATTGAAAAGTTATAGAACGATTTCGACAATTTTTTCACAAGTGATGCCACATATCATATACAGTATTTGTATAAAGTTTTATTCCGCTATCTTCATTAGTTTCTTATGTATATAATACAAAGTGAGGGAATAAGATGGAATTCAAAATTGAGTTATATGGGAAGTTGTCGTGGTTGTGAACCATAGTTCGAGAGATATGGTTTTTGACCATTTTGTAAAAAAACTGAGTGCAGCTTCTTTCTGCTATTTCTTCTGTAAAATTTAGTGTTTCTGACGTTTTTTTCGAAAAAACTTAGTTGCGTCCAATACCAGGAAAAATGTCGATTTTGCCGTATAGTGTAAGTAAAAAAACTAAAGTGATTGTATCAACGAAACACCACCGCCTTGACTTTAAGAAAAATATCGGGGGTCTAGTAACATTTTGCGGTTCTTAAGAGTTATAAACTACTTCTTTAGAAGCTACTTTACTGCTAGTTAACTTTGACACAGGACAATTCAAATGTATATCGTTAAACTTCAATACTAATATGAGCAAAATTTTATCTAGATCCATCTCCTACATAAAGTGAGTTCAGTTTCAGATCCCGAGGAAACTAAACTTAAATAAAAAACTTCTAAAAGCTGGCATTCCCCATTCTCTTTAATTTTACAAAATAATATGCATTATATACCCCCTAAAATATAGTTCCATTCATCTTTAAGACAGTCTTCTAAAGTAATGTGAACAGATGATGCGGTGAAACACAGATTTTTTAACATAAACAAAAGAAAAGGAAGAAGGGCATTTCTGTGAATATAATTATCAATTAGTTTGCTTGAAGTTCACGGCCTTTCCAAATTAAATTATAATTGATTACCTGTTGTCTTTTATTGAGCTTTGCTTGTAGAAAGGCGACCGTGTCGAAAATGCGGTCTGCGATGTGGAATCTTTAGTAAATATGTATGTACATACATATGTATGTATGTATGTATATATTTATGTTTGTATAATCGCATGGACACACCAAATCATTGACATATAGACATATGAACTTGTACATATTAGGGTGATCCTTAATGAATAAATTTACTAATAAATTCTGTTATTAAAAATACATTTCGATCTCAATAGATGCGCTTATCAAATTTTAGATTATCTCAAAAATGCTCGATATTCATACATTCTTCTAAAATTTAAGCACTACCTTAATGCATACACCATTGTGTGTGCGTCAGCATTATATTTACAAAAACATGATTGCTCTTCCTTTGGTGTCATATGCTTTGACCTAGAACTCAGCATACCCTCAATGTAAGAATGCACTGCATCGATGCAGAACAAAAGGATTATTGTTTACAATCTTTCCAGCAGATTAGTCTACACCGTCTCACCGCTACCGTTGCTACAATAGACGCCAAATTGTAGGGACTACACGGACTACACACTATTTACCTTTCGTACAGCGAGCGAGCAAGAGTTCAATGAACGCTGCAACAAATATTTGTTGTAAATGCGGTCTAACTCACGTACAAATGCAATGCAGATGTGTGAATATAAGTATGAGTCCATGCACTACTATTTACAAACAACGGTTTATGCAAACATATGCACTTTTCACACGATTCATTATAATGGCAAGGCACATAGCAATATTAGCATAATCCTGTTTCATTGGCTTAGAGTCACAAAGTCTATTTGTGCGGCAGACAAATACACCGCTGTTGTTTAATATTGTTTTCGAGAGACTTGAAGGATTCAGCGCATCTAGGCAAATTTCGAAAGGAAAAGTTTATCAGTTACTGAAGATAATTATTTCTTTTGTTTTGATGCTTAAATAAAGGAAGTTCTTCAGAGGAAGATTAAGTGGATATGTACCATGATCCTTATTGTTGCTGATAAAATTTTTATTTGCTTAGAAATATGTGAGAAAAATATTATTTGAACATTACATACATATACTTTAAAGAGAAAATTTGATAAATAAAGGATGCTTTTTAGAGGGAGTAGGTACTACAAAGAAATCACAGATTGAAAAGACTCACAGAATTTGGTTTTATACTTTCCAAAATATTATTATGATTTGTGCTTAAACTCTTTAAACCCTTTTAACGCATCAGTCCTCAGACTTTATCCCCTCCATAAAGCGCCGAATATTTGTTTCCCACTTTTTGGTCGTTGCCGTTTTATCGTCGTAGACTTTTGACTTGAGGTATCCCTACAAAAATGCTAGTCACATGACCCCGACATCTATTGACAGACCCATTTTTTTAAGATTCTGATGCTAAAAGTTTGTTCCAATTAAATGATCCTTTGACGGGCGGAAGTCTGCTGTAACCATTCATCTCTCGGATGATTCTTAATGACCTGAGAACTAAAAAAATGCCTTATGTACAATGTCGACTTCATTTTCCGTTTAAGAAAAAAATATATAGACAGTAACTTTTTGAATACAAGGGAATCTGGAGAGTATCTTTTGTATTATTCGTACTTCTTAAGCCAGAAATGAGAAGGCGCAATAAAAAGATACTCTGCCCCTCAGGAAATTAGATTCGTAAGTAGATTTCTTTGAAAAACCCCTACCCCTACATACATGGTTGGTTACTGAATCATATACATAGATCATGTCATAAGATTTAATTTCAAACTGAATACTCTTCGGATGCCAGGATGGTAACCTTTCCATTGTTTAAGACTTCTGTAGTCCCAATTGAAATAATCCATGACAATCCAAAGCAGACAATTCCACTCAGGCCGCCAATGCCGACTATTGAAATTTATAAGGAAAGGAATAAGAATTCACACCGACAGACTGGTGATACCACAAAATTGCTACGTAGACAATGCGGAAGAGATGCAGATATTGAAGAAGAAGAGACAAAGTATTGTACAGAAAAAGAATCTGAACAACCGGACAAGACTTTTCGATATCTCGGAGGTTATCCTCATAACATTTTTTGAGTTTATTAACTTGATTATTAACATCGAGGTCATAGAGTGGTTCAGAGAGGACATTGTAGTGTGAGTGAATTCTAGTTTCGGTGGATTCACAATGAGCCACCTAAAGGACTAGGTGCGTCGTCTGACATCCACTATACTTAGCTACCTAAGACTTCAGTATAATGAATTTTTATTTTTCACTTCCCTCAAAAACTATGAGGCTCAAGTTTGGTTAATTTGCCCCAGAAAGGAGATTGGAGCCTGAATTGCTTATTTAGTCCAGTAAAGATTATCTCCGACGGAAGAATAAATGAAAAGACATGACTGAATCAATTTAAATAGTCATTCCTACTTTCCTCAATTATGCTGTTGAGAACTCTGGAACGCAGAGGTTTCTATTATCAAATCAAAAGAGTATACATACTTTGTGTCATAACCTCAGAAGCGAACTCTAAACGAGTGGAGCAATTAGCATTCATATTTACATATTTATATTCATAAAGCCCTATTTGTTGGTATTCGTATAAGGTTGTCTCTTTTCTTATATTTACATATGTACATAAAGATCAAATGCTAAAGTGGCCAGCATCCATGACCATCTTTTATTGAGCATAAGACTGCTTTATGCCTCGTATGTATAGAAGAAGTTCTAAAATAACTTTCGGCACTTTGTTCTATGTACACACTATACATACATACATACATACAGATGCATGGACAAGACAAGTTAATACCATGCGCTCTTTAGTAGTCTTAGCCATAAAAGCCTTCTTCAGCCCATACCAACCCAACTCCATTCACCTACTGCTATTCAGTCGGCAGCCGCCAAACGCAGAGGACGCATCTTCAGAACTGATTTGGCCTATACTCGTACTCGTACTTAGCGACTAAACTTGACTTGTGCATATTTGTTCAAACGAAATGAAAAGTTTAGAACTGGTTCAGCGACGCGTTGCTCGAAGGCTTTTCTTGGCCTTATTGCTTTTACTAACGACAGCCAATGGACAACCGGTTGATGATGCGTTGGCCGCGGACAATGCAGACACCAAAGTTATTTATGATCAAAGGCAAAGTGGCAAGTACAATATACGCATCAATATTAAGGATGTGGCTATCATAGAAATGGATAATAGTGGCTTCGGTGATGTAGGTACCCATGTATTGCTTATAGCAAAGTATATATGTATGTAAAGAACTATTATTATTTGTTTCTTTTACGACGCAGGAGAACATCAGTGAGGAAGATTATGATTATTATGACGAAGAGGATTTAACGGTTAAGCCCTTAAACTTCACAAAACCGCCGAAAGTAACGACTCCGCACGAAGTGATTTCAACAACAGCGGCGCAGCAAGTCACCTCGCCAACAACCCAAGCGACATTATTACCAACAAAATTGGAGGAGTCCTTAAGCGCACATTCAACACCAATTGCAACAACTATATCTCAACATAATTACAACACTCATCTACTGATGGACTCCATGGCATCGCAAGCAACACCAGGTGTTACAACACAAGAAAGCAGCGGAATGAGCTCCAGACTACTTCCTTCACTGCATACGACGCAAAAGCTATTAGAACCCCGCACGCATTATACAATAATCTCCAGCTTATCAACAGCACAACCAACGGCACCGAAACCATCACTCACTTCACCAATTTCTATCCAAGCAGAATTGCCGAAGATTTCGGGTGCTCAAGCGAAGAACAGCAAAACCGCCTTCGTGTTAAAGTCGCAAAATAATCAGAATTTCGTGAACAAATTTGGCATGCTCCAAACCCCAAGGTCACCGCTTTATCCACCAGCTAAAGGTTATGGTCTACGTTGCCGCACACATCAGTACCGCGACTTAAGTGGTGGTTGTCGCAATAAGCGTTCATCTTCATTTTTGTAAGTAGTATTTTAATTAATTTCTATATTGCAAACTTTAATGAGGGGACTATCGATGCGTGTGCAATGGTTAACGAAGGGTATTATTACTATAAAAGACTTACTTCCGATACCAGTTCCGATTAAGATCAAAGAAAGTGGTTCCCAATGACTTGTTGTTGTTGTGCCTATGTCGGCAAGCATAAATGAATTGTCGTCGAAGTCATTTAACGAGAGGGATCGAGATTATATATCTAAAATATCTGAAACACAAGTGATCAATCAATCGTTAAATCCCTTTTCAAAAACCTTTTTACAACTCTTTGCTGTTGTTGTAAAAATTTTAGACCAATAATATTCAGGAATATACTACTATAACTCGATTATAGATCCGGGTCCTTCGTTTAGAAGAAGACCGATTATAGTGGAAGCCTGTTACAGAGGTTTTAGACGGACCAGCGGAACTTGAGATGATGTTGCCAGTCCGTGATATGAAGCTGACTTTCAAGTCTTGCTACAGTGCCTTTTTACGTTGGAGTGTTGGCCTCTATATAAGCCAGAGGTAGTATTGGTGTTGTCTAATACAACTCTCTTGTATGGCAAGTTTGTTGAATCTTTGTTGAGACATATGATTAGTTTCACAAGGGTCAGCCTGGCTGACGAAGTTTATTATTGACCGGCTATTGGCAGGGAGATCATCCAATGAGTGGCTTTAGGATCGGTTCCATAGCAGTCGGGGTGTAAGGTGTATCATATTTAAACCTGATAAACCTGCAACGGGTTCCAGGACATACTGCGAAGCAGGTGAACTAGCCGGACTGGACACCCCCACCAGTTAGATGTCAATAAAGTGAGAATTTACATACCTTAGGCTAAGTGCATATAGTTAAACAGCAAACATGTTGTAGTTATAGCTGAGTCTTGGAGGAACCAATCACCGACTTGCTCTATAGGCAGACAAACTTGACTTGAGTGGAATAAGAGCCGCACATGTTGCCTATTGAAATTTAAAATAAATGAAATAAAAACCCTTGTAGGGAGATACCTCAGCAGACTGGACATACCATGTAGAGGTGCAAAAAGTTGAAGAAGAAGAGACTGTTATACAGCTGAAAGGCTCTGTATAGGAAAATAATCGCAACTTCCCGACGCGGAACTTTATGAATTATTTAATTTTATGAAGACCATAGAACGGTTCAAAGAAGACATAATAATGTGAGGGGATACCAGTACCGGTGCTGTCACAATGGGCTTCCCAAAGGCCTAGGCGAATCCACAGAGAACCACTAAACCTAACCTAACCTAAAACTGTCTGATGTATTTAGAATTCTGATTTCTGATTAATGAATCGCATCTCGCTTCTCATATCTTTAAGGGGACACCCCCCCCCCCGCCCCCATTCTCGATTTAAAATTTTGACGATTTTGAATGGGCTGGTAATTGAACATACATTATTTTTTAGGGTTGTAACTTTGCATACATTTATTTGAAGACTTAAGAAAGAAGAAAAAAAATTTACATACTTTTTTGTTGTTGTTGTTTTTGTGATCAAACAAAAGCCCTTACTTCGGCGGAGCTCACTGGAACATCTGAAACCAAAAATTCCAACGGGATTAGAAAGAGTACATGTTTGGCTCTGGTATAACCTAGGATTATTAATTTCGCACAAAAATTAACAAAATGGCGGACCTTTGAATTTTTTTTTTTGAAAATCGACTTTTTTCAGCCACAAATCAAGTTGAAACGTAAAGAGGATCTTTACCGATTTGATTTATCGTAGTTCATACCATAGCTATATACATATGTATAGAATAACGTATTAAAATGTGGAACCGATTGAATTAATAGGTTTTGAGTAACCTCATGCGCCAGTCGTAAAAACACTATTTCGAGAAAAACGAGTTTAAAGTCGCCTCCGTCGCCTGACGCTTCCACCATAAATCGGCTATATCTTCAAGAGTTTTTGCAATTTTTACTTGAAAGGAACATTCTTGTATAGTTATAGTTTAGAATTCAATTTAAAAAAAAATCGGTTTTTTGATTTTCCCTTTAATCCACATTGGATTGACTTCAATGCATGACACTTTAACGAGGCTTTACTTCAGATTATATTGCTTTTGTTATTTTCAAAATTCAATTAACTCTGCTGAAAATAATTTTCTTAATTATATATAAAAATGTATATATATATACATCTGTTTTCAGAAAAAAATTACTAAGCATCATTGCCACTTTTCCTTTCAAACACGCTGCTAAAGATGAACCAAGTGAATGAGCGCACAAAGAAAACACACACGATGCAGTTGAATGTACGAGCACACACATAAAGAAGTACATAAATATATATACATATGTATGTATAAAGGTTAAAAAACACTGTGAATATACACATATGTATAGATACATATTTTATGTATATATAGTATATACATATATATTTAAATAAATGCATATATAATTCATGTACTTGTTGTGCTTGTCATTTATAATAAATAATAAATATTAAAATGCAAAACAGATATTTATTTTCTTTTTTTGTTATTTCATTGTTTTATTTGACTTCATCTCAAAACATTTTAGTGCAATTCAGTACACATCATTTAATATATTTATAATATTATTCAGATATATTGCAAATCATAAAAAAAACGAGTACATACTTTAGTTATGTAGTGTAGTGTATATATATAAAAAAAGGAAAGTAGTAGGAAGGGGGGAGAGCAAGGAAATTCATTTAGTAATTTCGTTAAATTTGTTTTTTTTTTCAAATATTAAATAATTAAATTTCGAATTAGAAAACAACTTAGTTAAAAAAAAAAAATAAAAATTAAACGAAATTTTAATACTTTGAATACGTTAAACAGCTATTGAGTTTACATAATTTTCTATTTTTATTTTTTAATTATAATTGATTTTTGTTCAACTTCGATATGATTTTTTTGATTTGCTTTAAACGACTGCGTGACATGTTTTGTGTGAATTTTTGTTTTTGTTTACTGTAATGCGAATTCTTCTTATAACAAACAACAATATATAGTGTCTTTTCTTTTATTAATATCATGAGCTTAGGCATATGGCATTTAGGAATCAATGTATGTGTGTAAATACATTCAAGTGTGTAGAAATTTAAAATTTAATTCGCTAGGTTAACAGTTTTTTTGTTGCAAGTTTGGTAGACATATTTTCACGCTTTAACTACTTACTTAAAAAGAAGACTTTTACAATAAATAAATAATAAAAATAGATATATATATATATATAAAGTTACATGCATACAATTAAAAATCAATACAAACAAATTTCAATAGTCAACACCAAAAAATCAAAAACAAAAAAAAAATAACCAAACTATATACCAAACTAGTAGCTACTTATGCTGCAAATTTTCAATAAATTACGCTTTATTTAACTATTTATATATAAAATGCATAAAAACTGCTTAGGTCATAATTAAAAAAAAAATATATGCATTTTGCTGCGTACGATTCAAAAGAAATCAAAATACATTGGAAAGGTTCATGTAAGTCTCGAGAGTTAAGAGTAAGAATAAAATAAAATTATTGTTTAATACTCGCATTAAATAGCTACAGATAATAAAAGACAGACAGCGTGTGTGTGTGTGTGTGTAGAAAGTAACATAGTCATGAATACCACACGTTTTACTAACTAACAACTAATATCGTAAAACACTACGATCTGCGCTACCACGTTCCATATGTGTGTGTGTATGTATGTATGTATGTATGTAATTAACTATTGCTAATATTCAGTGTTAATAGTGTGTGTTAATTTCAGGTGCCAAACACGGAGCAGTTTGTGCGACATTTTTGTTCTGTTTCTGTGGACATTAAGGCTTGCATACGACGTTCAATTATTAACTATTATTCATAAAACAACAAAAAAGACACACGCAATACATCCACTTCATCTTTGGGGTTAACATCTGTTAGCATTCAGTATTGTATATATGTATGTATTTAAGGCATTCCCGGCAAACCATTCAAACCCTGACGCTGTTGATGCATCATATTCATGCGCGCACGATGCTGCTCCAACCGTTGCACGGTCGCGGCCAAATGCGCATTCTCCACATACAAATCTTTCACCAACATATCGGCATTCTGCAAACGCTGCACTTGCTCGGCAAGCATAGAGCCTTGTGTCTCGATGCGATTGTGTAGATCGGCAAGCTCCATTTGGTGTTGCTGCCAGGAGCCTAGAGGATTAAAAAAAATGAAATAAATATTAGAAAAAAAATATAAAAAAATAAAAATAATTAGAAAATATAAAAATTAATTATTAAATAGTTAAAAAAATAAAATTAAAAAAAATATTAAGAAGAAATATAAATATTATAAAAACAAGTAAGGAAAGGCTAAGTTCGGGTACAACCGAACATTTTATACTCTCGCAATTTATTGCTATAGTTTTATTAAGATAACACACAAATTTACCCATAAATTCGGCATAAAGTCCAATAGAATAACGACAATCATCATACAGAGTATTTGAGGGCTCTGGTAGGTAATTCCCGGACCGATTTCACCCATTTTCACCACCAAGGTACACTATATCCAAGACTATGTATATGCTCACTTAAATTGGCGAAGATATATCACATAATAGCCGATTTATAAGGTATTAATCCCATCATATTTAAAAAAACCTATAATTAAGTATATGGGAGCTAGCGGAAGTTATGACCCGATTTTAGCCATTTTTGGTAGAGAGACACACTATTAGAAGAAAAAGATTCCCTTTGAATTATGTAAATTAAGATATCTGAGAGATTTACCGATATTTTCGGTGAAATATTACCATAAGGCACTGAGTTCTTCATGTTCGATATCCGGGGCATTGAAAAGTTATAGTCTAAATGTGGACAATTTTTCGACAAGTGAAGCCACAGCTCAAATACAGTATTTGTTTACAGTTTTATTCCGCTATCTTCACTGATTCCTAATGTATATATGTATTATAAAGTGAACGAATCAGATGGAATTCAAAATTGAGTTATATGGGAAGTAGGCGTGATTGTGAACCGATTACGCCCATATCCGTGTCATCAGGGTGTCAAGAAAGTGTTATATACCGAATTTCATTGAAATCGGTCGAGTAGTTCTTGAGATATGGTTTTTGACCCATAAGTGGGCGATGCCACGCCCATTTTCCCTTTTTTTAAATCTAAGTGCAGCTTCTATCTGCCATTTTCTATATAAAATTTAGTGTTTCTGATATTTTCCGTTAGTGAGTTTCGCACTTTTAGCAATTTTCAACATAACCTTTGTATGAGAGGTGGGCGTGGTTATAATCAGATTTCCTCAATTTTTGGCCTGTATAAGGTAGTACCTAAAAGAAACGACCCTAGGAAGTTTCCTTAATATAGCCCTAATAATTTACTAGATATGGACGAAAAACTTAGTAGGGGGCGGGACTACGCTCACTTCCCCAATATGCCCCTTCCTAGTGCGATCCTTTATACCAAATTGGCAGTGGTCCAATTTCGCCCATCTTCGAACTTAACCTTCTTATGGTGCCAAGAAATACGTCTTCCAAGTTTCATCAATATATGTATCTCAATTTTCACTCAAGATACAGCTTGTACAGACGAACGCACGAACGGACCGTTAAGTGAACAAAAATGGATGGGAAGTACTACTCTTACTCTCTTAGTCACTTTGTTGCGAAAGTATAACAATAATGTTTACTATTCATTAATAAAAATAAAGATTAATTTAAGACTAGCTACTTACGTTGCATTAACGACTCGGTTTGTTGTTGCTGCTGTTTGATAGCATTTTGCAAGTGACGATTTCTCAACTCCAACTGATTGACACGCTGGATAACACTTGGATGTGGTGTGCGCTAATAGAGTTTGTGAAATTAAAAGAAAAAAATTAAATTAAATAAATTTCAAAACCAATTTGAGATTTCCACTCACAGCATAAGCCTTTTCTAGCACAGGGCGCGCCTCCTGCAGCTGCTGCAGTTCCATGACTAAACCATCACGCTGTAGAGACAAATTCTTGACTTGCTCGCGTAGCGATATCTCAAAGAACTTCAAACGCTTCAGCTCCTCCTTCATTCCAAGGCTCGATATGCTATTCTCTGTGCTCGGTGATTTCTTCAGTTGTTGTTGTGTCTGCGATTGACGTGCACTATGCGTGGATGCTGGGCTGTGACTTTCGGAACTCTTGCCCGAGGCGGTGGAAGAGACCTCATCCGTTTCCGATTCGGACTGCTTTGAGCCTGGTGGCTTTTGTATAGGCGCTATGGTGTCAACGGGTGTGGTGCTGAATATTGTTGTCTCCGATGTGGTGAGATTGTTTCTAGAATATATTAAGTGCGACATTAGAGGTATGTAAGTACATGTGTTTATGTATATGTATGAGTGGTGCACATAGAAAGGGTCGAGCAGGTAAATCATATTTCAAGGTCATTCGAAATTTCTCGCAGATTATAATGAGGTAGATATTTGCCGTGGGAATTGTCGTTCCCATGACAGTCGGTTCTACGTCAGCGGAACGGACAAGGATTTATATGCGACCAAGGACTGTCAAATCGGCAACATTCCATAAAATTAAATTATTTGGGGAAAGTTTTATGTCGCAACAACAACAACAATAACAAGGTATTTAATCATAATGAACTCGGATTTATATTCTTTTACCAAACGTCCAACTTCATTTTTAAGTTAAGGTATAATGGTCTTGCGGTCATTATAATTTGATTTTACGAATAAAGCAAGGGTTTAGAATAAAAATAGCCAACGACTGAAAAATTATTCACAAATAATCTCTCGTCAAATCTCAAATTTAAAACACACACAGAATATACAGTATACAGAGTATATCTGACTAATCTGTTGCTTTGACGATTACTACGAAGCGATTATTGAACGTTAATAGCACTACATAACAAAATCGACTTTTTTCTGGGTATTGGACTATATATAAATTTTGAGGGAGATGGAGTCATGAGTATAATCTCCGTTTTTCGAAGTTAGCCTACAAAATTGAAATATTCGCATTCGAATTTCGAAATTTGGTTTACTGGAAATGCCATTATTAATTATATAATAGTATGTAAGTTACCATAAAAGAAAAAATTATGGCATCATTCAGCCTTTTCTTCTTATTCAAATGGTGTAGAACATTTTTCAAGCAAGCTTATATGACAGATGATATAAGCGACCAAAGTTGGCTCTTTGAAAAAAAAAAATAATTAAAAAAAAATACTGGCACAATTTTCGAAAATTTGGATTTTACTCTTTTGCAAATGCATACAGTTTCTTCTATTTCAGAAATACATAAATATTCATTTAAGTAGGTATTTTTGCCTGAAAGATTTATACTGAAATTAAATAAGTACGGATACCAAGAGGAAGGTGGCTTTACCACATTCACAACCGTACAAAATATTCAAAAATTAGACCAGTATTTTTCGAAATATAAAGCTTTTATTTTTTTCGAACATCCTATTTTAACTTCTAATAACTTCTGTCACATAAGCTTGAACGAAGCATTTTATACACCATTGAATTAAGAAATAAATTCAGATAGTATACATATTTTGGATATTTTAGTAACTATATCCAGTAATTAATAATATTATTTTTAATAAGCCATTTTTGGAACTTCGAAATTTTTCGATTTCGAACTTAAAAAATTTTAATATTAGTGGTTAACTTCGAAACTGGAAGAACGCATATTTTTTTTACTTGTGACTAAATCTCACGGAAAAAGTATGTTTGGTACAATACCCAGCCCAGTGTTGTACAGTGTAGTACATACATACATATATGCCGAGAACATTCGTGGTTAGTTAATTTAATTTAATATCAAGCTTCGTCAATTGCAAGTGAAGAGATTACATCGGATTTTATTTGTCTAAGCGGAATCTGTCTGAGTCTAACTCTATGCCATACCAGGCTTTTCAACTATTATTCTCAAAAGCTGATCCAGACATGAAACCCTTGCTCAAAAACCTCATATGCAGAAAACTTTTACTGCTCGCTGTCTGATAACAAAAGAGGAGGGAAACCGTAAAATAAATATTAACAAACCTACCGTTACATAATAAGTACTCGCTAAATAACTTTCGACAGGTACCACCCCAAACATTTTAATTTTGGTGCGAATTATGCAATAGAAGATAAGATAAAAAGCTAAGAGCCCACCCAACCAAATTTTTCGAAGACCAAATATTAAAGAAACAACCAAAAATACTCATCACCGCACCTTAAATAGCAATATAACGTCATTGAATGTTAACCAATCCATTTTAAACCCAATAACAACAATATATAAAAATCTTATGTCAATATTATCTATGAGTCGGCAATATATGTACATACATATATCCTCAAGTGTCTCATCTCCAAAAAATATCAACTATTTCATTTTACTATTCATACTTTATTCATGTAAAAGTAGTGTTCAGAAAAGCCCTCACACTCTACACTGCATTACATATATAAATAATGCAGCAGTCATTTTGAACCACTAACTAATCACTAACCCACCTAACCTATAAACCTCAACACAAAAACACCTCAACAAAAAAAAATAAGTAGGATCAAGATTGTCAGCCAACATGCGGAATGGACAGTCAGTTGTGTTTATTTGTGTACAAATTGAAAGATGGTCAGTCTTTAAATATAAAATAATAATAAATAAATAATGGTCTGTCTTAACATATAAGTTTTTCACTAATATAGGAATCACTCCTAAAAAGCAAATATATATTTTCTGCAAACTATCTAATTGATTCTTTAGTTTTTTTGACTTTAGGCTCCATGCGCAATAATAAGGGGAATCTGTTTAAAAGAACATATTAGGGAATAAATAAATTAAATGAAATTTGAGTTAAGCTGATGATGAACGCCTTAAGCTAGGTTAGGTTATAACAGAATTTATGAAAACAAACTTACCGATTTGCTTGACGTGTCGGCGACTCGGGTGATGGTGGAAAAGCGGTGTTATAGTTTTTAGCTGGCTCCTGTATGGTGCTCTGATGCCACAAATAACTAATCGGCGAACTGGCCGGACTTTGTTTATCCGGATTGATGTGTAAGGCGCTCACTGCCATAGCTTCGTTGTTTAGTTCACAGGCGCCGGTCAGAATTTCGACGCTTTCGCCCAGACGCGTACGTAAATCTTCGATTTCTCGTTGTAAATTCTCGATTTCGTTGCACTTTTCGTCGAACAGTTTTCTAGCGGTTTCGCGTAATTCATTCGCTTCGGCCTCCAGATCGGCATATTGCTGCTCCAACGCATCCTTCTCTTCGATGGGTGATAGTCTACCGTCACGACTGAATTGCTCCTCATATTCACGCACCTTTTCCATTAATTCGGTGAATTTCTTATCGCTCTCCTGTTGTTCCTCCTCATAGATTTGACGTTCCTTCTCGAATAGTTGTCGCTCTTCAGCCAACTTTGATTGCCAATAATCTTCGCAGTCTTCATAGGCGCGTTGCATTTGTTCCAAACTGGCTTCTAATTCCTTGCAGCGTTCATCGGTTGACACACCCACACTGGCTGTTGTAGTGTGGGTTTTCTGCTGTGCCTCCTCCAACTCTGCCACCTGCTGCTTCAGCGCGCTAATCTGCGCCAAGTAATCTTTCACATTATCTGTCGCATTACTCGCGTGTGTCTCCGATTCACGCAATTCGGAGTTCAATGCCATCCACTCACCGCTGGTGTCACTCGCCTCACTGCCTGTGGTATCGGTGCATTTCCGTAATTTGCCCAAACGTGGACTCTCTTCTGTGATATGTGTTTTGCTGGGCGAGTCACCGCGTCGCTTGGTAGCCGTCAAATTGGCGGCCTGCTCCGCATCATCCAAAGCAACACTGGCAACATCTAACGCTGTAGATGAATTTGTATTGCTTATGGATGAGGATTTCTTATTCTTCGTTTTAGTACGCAATAGTTCTAAATTCAAGCTTTCTAACTCTGCAACTAACTCATCAGTCTTATCTCTTAAGTTTTTATTATCTACTTGCAATTCAGTTACTTTCTCCACCAGACGTGCAACTTCTTCATCCTCATCCGCGCGCTTACCATTGCGCTGCTCACGCATATCGGCGCTGGTGTCTCTATCTAAATCTGCCAATTGCATATTTAGTTGCACATTCTTTTCGAGTAGTTCCGTAATTTGCTTTTGCATTTTCTGCAACTCATTTTCTAAATCACAATTCTCATTTCTTACCAACTCCAATTCGGTTTTGTTTTTGATCTCCTCCTGCTCGAGTAGTTTGATGCGCGCTTCCAGACGCGTCGTGAAGCTGCTCCAATTTTCACGATCATTGGCCATGCGCGTCGACAACTCGCGCACCAAAGTGGCATGCCGTTGCTCGAGTACGCGTATCTGCGGAGAATTAAAAATGTTGAGTGACACTTTAATGTAAACAATTATTTTGTAATTACCTCTTTCTTTGAGTTATCCTCCAAGTTTGCATGCCGTTCATCAATTTCAGCTGCCAACAGTGCCAAACGTTGATTTGCGTCTTTATTACTTGCATGCAGCTTCTTATTTTCATCGCGCAATTGACGTGCATTTTGACGCAGCGCTGTCACTTCCGACGCCTGCAACGCCATGTAGGCGCGTACCAGCGCCAGCTGCGTGTCATCATCCAAACCACGTAACTCCTCTTCCAGCACTTTGTTCAACTGCGCCACATTCACCTCATCGTCATCAAAGCCGAGCGCTAGCAAGATACCTCTGCCATTTGCGATTTGCGCACCCTCGAATATGTCTAGTATTCTATGTACAGGCAGTGTTTCAGGCTCCGTCAGTGGCGGCGATTCTGTAAGTAATTTTGATTTAGTATTTTTTTGTTTACATAATCTAACTTTATATTTACCTAACGATTCCATGCTGCTGGTCAGCACTTGTTTCGGTTGCGGCTTGTCCCAAAGTTGTGTTTTTTGTATGCTTGAACTCAAGGACTTCGAATTAAGCTTATGCTGCATGCTGCGTTGCGTGGGCAAAGAGGAGCAGCGCTTGAGTTTGCCACCGCCATTAGTTGTGGGAGGGCGGCGTCTCCCTTTATTAGGAATGTCCGTTTGTGAAGAAGAACGCTGCACCTATTGAATGTTGAGGATGTTTTCAAAAAAATATTATTGAAAATTATTATTTAATTTAATTTGTTTAAGAGCAATATACTTACAGCTGAGAGACAATTGTGTACATTTATTTCGCATGATCTATGGTCATTACTATCAGCATCATCATCGGAATCTGTTAGCGATATATTCTTGGTATTATGTGCCGTAGGACGCGAACGTCGTCCATATTTTTTTGAGCCCATTACAAGTTTCGGCGAGACTTCTCGATCAGATACAGCATGATCGCTGTCCACAGGTTTCGTGCCTTCATTCGTGTCACATATGACTAGAGTACGCTCTGTAATAAGCAATAACATTTATTAATTAAACGAAACAATTTTTAATTTAAGCACATTATTATAACAAATACCTAGTATGCTTGCTAAAGCGTCTACACTCGTATCCTCATCATCGAAGTCAATTTTTTTCTTATAATAAAAGAAAGTACCCATCTCGAAAACTTTTTTATACTAGTTATAGTTTTTTATTTTTCTCATGAGAGCACTTGCACTTTTCATGGAATTTCGAAACAAACTGAATATACTAGACACGCGTGCGCCTATTTATTATAGCTCTGCTTACATTATACAAGCTCAGGTAAATTCAAACATTTTGCCTAAAATCAGCTGTAATTCGCGATTATGTTTTGTCGCGGACTCTACTGAAATTCTAAGAAATTGAAGATGCAAAACAAGATAAACAAAGGGATAACAGCGTGGGATATTGTCCGTTGTTATTTACTTTCAACTGCTTAAGCCGCTGCAAAATATTTTGAAAAACAACGCACCAAAGGCATGTTTTGGAAAATAGATAAAGAACGTGCGCTTAACAGCATAACAAGATGTTGATGTTTTTATCGCTTCATACATTGTTTTTAAATAATTAGTATTGATTACTTAAAATATAAACCAGGTTTCTACACATGTGTATACGCACATACATACATACACACACATGTGTGTGCATTTTGTGTTCAATACTCCCGCTTTCACCGTTTAGATAATATGCAAAAAAGGTTTTGCTTTCAGATTGATAATAACTGCACTGATTGTATTTAATCTCAAGGTGACTTCTGTGGGAGGCGCCGTTGTTTGTGGTAGTGTTATGCCTATCATATATGCATTTACCTTTAGTATCTGGCAAACAGCTACTGTTACTATTACTACTATTGATGATCGTCGCCGCTGAGATCACATCGCTACTGCGTTTGTATGTGTCACCTTTCATGTGTTGTTCTTTTGTATCCAACTCGAGTTCTGCACCGAGAAAGTTTAATAGCGCTTCTTTGAAACAATCGAAAGACACACGTCCATTGCCAGATAAGCCAGCAATAAGCACTGCTCCTTTGTCCTGAAGCTCCAGGAGGCCACACAAACGACGCAATGATTCTTCATCCAGTAAACCACATTGCTCTTTGTCACAACTTTGAAACATTTGATATAATTTTAATTCATATGGATCAGACGAAAGCTCCATTGCATCACTTCTTTAATAAGGAAATTTTATAAAAAAGTGCAAAATATTTCCTACGTTAAACTAAAACAGAAAATTAATAAAAAAATCTTTTCACTTATATTTTGCACTTGTGAATGAACAGTATTGCCAGTTACAATTTACATTACTGATAAGTGTTGATTAGTTGAACTGATTACCAGAGGTAATTGGTTGTTTTGCAGATATGTGTCCCTAAAATTAAATTAATTAGTTTAATTTTTAAATAAATATATTTAATGGTAGTTTTCTGTTATATTTTGCAACTACAACTATTAAACCGTTTAAATTAAAGAACATTTAAAAACTCAAAAACTGCGAAAACTCAAGATAATATATTTGAAAATGAATGTTATAGAAATTATTAAACTCTTTATTAATTTGTAAATAAATTAATTTCCAATAAAAAATTATTAATGCTTAACATATAAAAATTCATTTGAAAATCATATTATTCTTTGATATATTATTTTCTCTTATTTTTTCAGTGTAATTATTGTTTAAAATTTGTGTTTACTGTGCTCTCTGCATTCCAAGAAAAATGCAAATTTATATGTACGAGTCACCCTGTGTCGGCCATTTTCAAGTGGTGGTAGGTATGCAGAGTTGCATTGGAATTTATTCTTGATTTTTAATAAAATATACACTATTTTGTACTTTAAATGCTTAATTTGATAATAATAATTTATTTAAATATGCACTTAATAGTTTTTTTTATAACTTGGAATAAAATTATGATTCATTAAGCTACTTTTGTAGCCTTTTTTGTGAGCGATCGTTGCACAATAAAAATATCTATGCAACCCTGCAGCATACGTCAAGGTGAGTTTTTACTTCAGCTGCCGTATTTTGCATTAAAGTTAATTCAATCCTAGTTTTTGATAGTTATTTTGTAGTGAAAACAAAGTAAAAATTTAGTTAATTGTTATTAAACAATACAAACACTATTCGGGAGTGTTTGAAGTAATCGCCTCACGTCTGGTGCCGTTGGCGATGATGAATTCTTGTTTGCCAGTGCTTGTACCTACGGATTCAATGCACGGCTTCCTGAGAGACAAACAAGCCTGGGAGAATGCAATCTCCATGTACCAAGGGCCTGATCCACTCGATCATTGGTATAATTACATTTGCTGGTATGAAAATCATTTACGCGGTGATCCAGAAAATAAGTTCAGAGAAACGCTTGAACGTTGTTTAGCGCTCTTTGAACACAGTGATTTCTATAAGCAAGATTTGAGAATGGTGCGTCTTTGGTTAAAATACATTGAAATGCAAACACACCCACTGCACTTCTATCAAGTGTTGTACCAGCGTGGTGTGGGTAGGCAAGTTGCTGCATTCTATATTGGTTGGGCTGGTTATTATCAGTCAATTCATGCATTAAAAGAAGCTGAGTCTGTGTTCAGCTTGGCATTCCAAGAAAAAGCTCAATCATATGAAGAACTTCACCATGCGCACAATAAGTTCTTATATATGCAAAATGCTGCACAAATGGCGCTACATCATCAACAACAGCAACAGCAATTAAGCCAACAGCAATCTCATGCAGTTCATTATCAACAAAGTGGGCAGTGTCAAACACAAACCGTAACACATACAATTCCGCAACCACAAATGCAGCAACAAAGTCATCCGCAACAGCAAACACAAACACAACAAACTTCACAAATGCAAACAACACAGGTGCAGTCATCGCAACACCAAAACTATCACAGGCAACAATCTACTGCTGATGCAACGGCCTCCAATTCTTACTATCAGCCACACGCGCATGCCAACGTACGCTCCACACAGGATCAATTATATCAACAACAAGTTTACCAAAATCAAACGGCTGGTTATCAAAATTCCGCGGAACAACCTACTAACCAGGTTAGTCATTATAACTTTTAAGTGAAATTTTATTTTAAAATAAAATCTAAATTTTTTAAATTGCAGTTTAACGGCGCCACAGTGTACCAAAATAATGTGGAAACTCATTCGGAAACGCGCACTGCAAAGAATATCTCCTCAAATGAGCGCGAAGAATATGCAAAGCCGAATAGAACTTCATTTACCACTGAAGGAAGTCATGTTAAAGTTGAATCAACATGTGAAAAAACACTTACACCAACAACAACACCAATTGCTCCCTGTAAATTGCCGCGAAAATTTGCCGCCTATTGTCGCAACAATTATGAGACATGGAAACCAGCATTGTTTCTGGAAGAGCCCGAAGACCCGAATCGTCGTTGTCACTATGCAAAGCAATTAGTGTATCCACCCGGCACAGGTGTAGAATATAGCCCTGAAGAATTGAGGGCCAAAAAGTATATAACACAACTTATAGAAGTGAAAAGATTGAAGGAGCAGGCAGCACAGCTGAAGTCAGAAGTTGTAGTAAAAACTGAAGTGAGTGAACATATAACGCAAGAGATACAAGAAATAGGTGCTGTACAACAGCAACAAGCGCAACAAAATATAGAATCGAGTGCAGCAAATGTGGGCATAAATGCAAATGGTCCCACTAATAGCCACAAACATAGACCGAGTACAAATGAGCAAGCTGGCGCGAATGGTGTTGAGCCATCAGCACAACAACATTATCAACACACTATCACCTACGCTCAAACACAAATTCAGTTGCAGCAGCAGAATCATCATCATCATCAGCAGCTCTATCGTCACACTATCAATCACAATTATCACAGTGAGAAGCAACAACAATTCCAACAACAAAATAAACAGGCAGTTACTGAGTTGGAGAATGGCTTGGATGATTTAGAAGATCAAATTGAAGCTTCCACAATACGTTTAGGGGAAAATAAGACTATAAAAATTAAATTTAAAAAGGAACGTCAACAACATGGGCACACAATAAAAGGAAGTAACTATGTCATTGAAGGAATATATCAGCAGGAGGTAAGATATATAAATTGCTTATAATTCAACTATCGATATATGAATATTATTTTATATTTAAATATACTAATTTACCACATCACTTTAGGTCTCCGCTGCTTCACCATCCACGCCGGAATATGGACGCATTAAAAATGGTCACAGTTTTCATCCTTACAACATGGATAACACTTCAACGCCCAAAACCAGTTCCAAACGTTACAAAGCCAAATTGAAGCGGATTAATAAACTACCAATTAGTACTGGTAGCAGTAGTAACTCCTCGTCTGCTGAAAATGGTGGCGATACAAATGGCAACAACAGCGCTGTCACAACCGAACACATACCACCTGTTGACACTGTGGATGATGTTGTACACAATGCTACATTCAATGATAATGCAAATTATTCATTTTCAAGCGCCGTTGCTTTGGATAACTCACACTGTTCGTTGACTTCTGCCGTGGGACGTCTGAATTTCCGTGATACAACAACTACTACGGCATACAATACGAGTGCTGTGGCAGATATTTCCACGTATCAGGAGAACTCATATTTTGCCACACAACACGATACGGAGGCGAAGGAGCGACGTCTGCGCAAAGCACACGAGATCATTGAGCACCACTTGACCAAGGAGGCCATCGATCCGTTCAGTAGTGAATTGTGTCGTGCATTCCTCACTAAATTGGACTTCCCCGGCTCGGATGATAGTTGTGCCAACTATAAAATCGTACAAACACCACTGCCAAAGATAGCGAATACGCGTACGCTAAGCTTGCCCGATGGCGTGCAATTCAACATAGATAAGGAGGTGGGACGTGGTTCATATGGTTCAGTATATAAGGCTACAGATGCTAACACTGGTAATGTGGTGGCGTTGAAGTTTCAGAAACCGCCAAACACTTGGGAGATTTATATTTGCGATCAGGTGAGTGTAGCACGCGAATTATATAATTTTTATATTTTCGAAATTTTATATATTTTTTAAATTTTATGTTTTTGAAATTTTTTATTTTTTGTAATTTTTAATTTTTGAAATTTTATATTTTTTAAATTATATATTTTCAAAAGTTTTTATTTTTCTAATTTTATATTTATGAATTTTTTTTATTTAAATTGAAATTTTTGTTTTCAAAATTTTATATTTTTGATTTTTTTTATTTTTGTAATTTCATATTTTTTAAATTTTATAATTTTGAAATTTTTTATTTTTTAAATTTTATATTTTTAAAATTTTTTATTTTTTAAATTTATTTTTTGTTTAATTTTTTATTTTTGTAATTTCATATTTTTGTAATTTTATATTTTCGAAATTTTATTTTTTTAAAATTATGTATTATTAAAATTTTATATCTTTTAAATTTTTTATTTTGGTAATTTTTTATTTTTGTAATTTTATATTTTTGGAACTTTATATTTTCGAAATATTATATTTTTGAAATTTTATATTTTCGAAATTTTATATTTTTAAAATTTTTTATTTTTGTAATTTTATATTTTCGAAATATTATATTTTTAAAATTATACATTAATGAAATTTTATATTTTTGATTTTTTTTATTTTTGTAATTTCATATTTTTTAAATTTTATAATTTTGAAATTTTTTATTTTTTAAATTTTATATTTTTAAAATTTTGTATTTCTTAAATTTATTTTTTTTTTTAATTTTTTTTTTTGTAATTTTATATTTTCGAAATTTTATTTTTTTTAAATTATGTATTATTAAAATTTTATATTTTTTAAATTTTTTATTTTGGTAATTTTTTTATTTTTGTAATTTTATATTTTTGGAACTTTATATTTTCGAAATATTATATTTTTGAAATTTTATATTTTCGAAATTTTATATTTTCGAAATTTTATATTTTTAAAATTTTTTATTTTTGTAATTTTATATTTTCTAAATATTATATTTTTAAAATTATACATTAATGAAATTTTATATTTTTGAATTTTTTATTTTAAAAATTTTATATTTTTGAAATTTTATATTTTTGAATTTATTTATTTTTCAAATTTTATAAATTTTGAAAATTTATATTTTTAAAATTAATTATTTTTGAAGTTATATATTTTTGAAATTTTATATTTCTAAAATTATATATTTATGATATTTTATATTTTTGAAATTTTATAATTTTGAAAATTTATATTTTTTAAATTAATAATTTTTGAAATATTATATTTTTAAAATAATATATTTTTGAATTTTTTTCTTTTTGAAATCTACAGGTGTTAAAGCGTGTGCAGTCCTCCAACATACTGCCGGGTCTAATGGACATTTCGGTTGCCATAATTGCGCCGAATGCCAGTATTATCGCCACAGAATTCTCGCCGTTCGGCTCACTACTCGATATCAACAATAAGATACGTCAGGCTACCACAAAAGTAATGCATGAGTCATTGGTCATGCACTTCTCCGCGCAGATCTGCAACATCATAAATCATCTACACATCAATAAGATAATCCATGCGGACATAAAGCCAGATAACTTCTTGCTAATGCGCATACCGAGCACCGATTATCACTATCCCTCGTTGCGTCTCATCGACTTTGGCTGCGCCATCGATATGACGCTCTTCCCCGAACCGGATACGACGAAGTTTCGCAAAGTTATACAAACGGATGGCTTCACCTGCATCGAAATGCAGGAGGGTCGCCCGTGGTCATACGAAACGGATCTGTTCTGCATTGCCGGTACGGTACATGTGATGTTGCTGGGCGAGTACATGCAATTGCAGAAGCGCGCCGGTACATGGGACATTAAGCAGAAGTTGCCGCGTTACTTAAAGAAGCACGTCTGGACGAAGTTCTTTAACGATATGCTGAATATTAAGAGCACAAAATTGCCAGATTTGAACGAAATGCGTCACACTTTTGATCAAGAGGCGGCACGCATGGATTCCGAATTGCAGAGCCAAATACGTACGCTATCGAATATACTGCATCGGCGATAACCGTGGCGTTAGTTAGAGGGCGCAGAGAATATGGCAATTGTCAAATAATCGTTACCACCCACACTTAATTTTTATATTTGTTTCTTTTAATTATTATATTATATTATAAGTTCACACTCATGCCCAACAATGACAATGTCTTACTAAGCGGCAAGTATTTAGAAAAACCTTATATTTCCCATGCAATCGGTATCATAAATGAAATTTGTTTTACGCAAAAATAATTGTTTGCAATCAATACCACGTATTTTTTGATTTAAGTCAATGTATTATTAAAAAATTAAAAGAGAAAAAAACGCCGTAAAGAAAGGAGTGTCCTAACAGCAAAGCGCAACGCAATGCCACTACTTGGGCTGCTCCGTATTAACGCTGCGGTTCTTACGCGTCGGTCCCAAGCCGTTCATTACACACATATATATGTATTTCGTTCGCTTAATTTAAAGTTCAAACAAAAAATGCTGCAAAGCTTTGCAGGCGTACCGTGTGGACAATGGTTTTGTTGATGAGGTTATAATCAAGTACGAAATTATATATGATGTATGTGTATAAAAAATCCAGAAAATGCTAAAATTGTGTATATATCGAGATAAATGTGTAAAATATTAATTTCATTATAATTTCAAAAAGTAATTGGATTGAGAAATAAAAATATACGATTTTAAGTGATAATAAAAATGTAGTTGAACGTATTCTTCTGATATTTAAAATACCAAAAGGGACATATACTTGAATATAGAAATATCACAGATAAATGCTGATTATTTAACTTCAAGACTAGGCACCACATAGATAAGGTTGAGTAGCTTGTTCCAGCTAAAGAGCATAAGGTAATTAATGGTGACTTAATGCTTGTTGTTGCCTCAGAAAAAATTGCGTAAAAAATAAAGTTCCCTAGTTAAAAGTCCTCAGGCTCATATAACGATGTCAGTTCCTAATATTTAGTTTAGGGGCTTTTATGATGGGGGTTTATTGTCATGAAGGTGCAATTTGCTAACAAAAAAATCATAAATAAATCAACACGTAATATAAAATTTATATAATTTCAATAAATTTTTAACTAAGAGGTTGTCCATTTCGAGGTTCCTTATAATTTTCTAAGAAAAAACACAGAAAATTCTAATTTAATGGGCAACGTTTATCATGATTTGAAAGGAGATTCTTTGGCATTTATCTTTTAAAGATTATCTCTTTCAAATGTTGGCAGCGACTACGTCTCAGATGGTCCATCCGTTGAGTCCAATTTTCCATGGCTCGTTCGAGCATTTCGACTGGCGAATGACACGCGTGATTTTTTTCTCCAAGGCCTGAATTGAAACGGGATTGTCCGCATACAATTTAGACTTTACAAATCGCCGCAAGAAAAAGTCAAACAGGCCCAAAACGTAAAGTCATTTGGTCACCAAAGGGGTCTCTCCTTTTATTTCCTTGTATTTGCATTATTATGAAAGTACCATTATACCGATAAGAAAACTTTAAGTAGGAAGTATCCATTAAATTTCCATACCTTAAACTTGATTAACTTGATTATGACTTCAAATAACTACTTTCAAAGCTGGAGCCTCAACATCTAGTCATAAAGTTCTAACCAGAATAGCCTTGTGTTTTGGTGAACTAGGGGGATGCCGTTAGCAGATCGTTCCATCTCTAACAATATTCACCTCAGTCAGTAGAGCGATGAGCCTTTCTATCTTACGATCACCTAGTTCACTTAGGAATATTGTATTTCATGAGTTAGTGTTGCCGCTCGAACTTTAGCGTTATATATGTAAATCCCTGCATAGCCACATGCATCGAGCTTTAAAATCTACAATTTACCATTTGTATCTGGCATTTAACAAAGGTCGGTCAATGTTGTTGTTATTATAACAGATATCTAAATCTTGAAGGGAAAGTGTAAATTACTTGTCATTGTTGTGACTGTAAGGTGGGAAAGCATTCTAGCAAAAATTGCTTGGTCAGAAATAAGCTATGCTCCTTCATAAGAAGCATGAAGGTCTCGTTATGTTCGACAGAAGGCATCATGCGACATTCTATATTGGTCTGGAGTGTGGTATTTTGCGTACTAATATATCCAGGAGACCATATTAGTGAATGGTGACTTAAAACCAGGGCGGCCGATTTCCGAGGATGGACAATATTGGTCAACAGTAGATTTGGGTTTAAAGCCCAACTGAGGAGATCTAATCAGTTTATAGAGTATCGCAGTGAAATCTTTATATGTATGTATATGAAACGCTTGACAGAATATTATATTAAATATCAGGATGACTAGCGTGTGGTGGCAGTTGTCCCTTGAGAGAACACACACAAATTCTCAACGACGGGCATGCTTTCATCAAACATTTTCTATTAGGTGAATCCTTATAAGCTCATTGCTATTGAGTTCCAACATCTATATTGACTAATCCATCGGTTTGGAGAGGTTTGTTACTCTCTAGTCACATCATTGATGTTTCAACTTCCTTATGGTTGAGTTACGCCACAGGTAAGGACTTGAGGACTTGGGTTTTTGGGTTTGGGTTTTTCTTATTTAGATAAAGTTATGTTACGAGGCTTATCCTTACATTAAAGGTCACGAAGGATCCCACTTGAACAGCTGTGAATCCTTTGCTATTAGCGATGCCATTAACTTCTAGATATGCGTAAAGGTCGAAGAAGCTCTGAGCCTATCTCTAATTTCTTAATGCGACTAATATCAATTCCAGTCAATTCCCTAAATTCGCCGAAGATTTGTCTATCTAGATGATTCCACTTTAGTCTGGCGAATATTGGAGGAGAAAGTGTCTAGATGAGAAATATGCCATTACAAATGAAAGAAAAATCAACAAATTGATTTTAGATGGCAGTAGAATAAGATAAAGATCGAGTGAGTGACAGCTATCACTTAAGGACTTCAAAGGAGTGTGTTAGACATACTATGGTTCATGAAAATTAGGCCACGAGAAAGCTTAAAGTGAAACACAATGAAGACAATGTACCGAGTGACAAATCAACTAAACGCTAAATAATTGCATGAAGTGGATTTCAATTTGCTGGATACTTGTGACAGAATTTAAAATCTTAAGATAATTTTCGCTGAAAAGAAATCGACGAAACTAAAAAACTTAGATAGCAAAATGCAAAATCCTAGCTATATTCTTTCAATGTCAAATCAAACTTTGGTGACAAAGAAGACAAAACATCACCAGATTTAGTGGATTTGTTGTAATTAATATATAAGTAATTAAAATCACTGAGCTGCAACTGCGATCATTTAGTATTACATTAAGTAAATGTAATCGTCTTCTAAACCTCTTCATTGGCTCATATACGAGTACATATGCATCGTCTGTATCACCGTGTTAAACGCCTTAATAGACAACTCACGGCACGGCAGGCCACTCTAATTCAACAAAGAGAAAACTTAAATTACTAACAAGATATTATGGTGTTATGATTGACCCAATTTCCTATAATAAACAGTCTTCGGTTGATTTTCACGACTCCGACTTGGTGGAAAAGTGCAAAAAGTAATCGCACAAGAGCCAACAGAAAGAAAAGCAAAAACAACTGCAGCAAAGAAAGAAAACCGCAACGCGAAAGCCAGCGCAATATTGCAGATTGCACATTGCAACAATAATGAAAACTCCGTCCATGCAATAGCAATGTTAGCTAAAGTAATAGCAACGCTGGCTGGCTGGCTGCCTGGCTGAAAATCACACAATCTCTATGCGCCGGTTTTTTCTCGATCTAGTGAAAGTAAAGTGGGACAAATGCAATTATTATTGCATCCAGTAACCGAGATACCACTACAGCGACTAATAGACAAACTAAGCGCTTCGCTGCTTCCATAGTCGCGGATACCGTCCTCAAACTGCACCACTCCCGCCCGCGTCGCCACTGCATGGCCAGCTTGATCGTTGATTGCGACTGCAAATGCAACTTTTACACAATATCTTGTATATGTATGTTTGTAACTATTTCACAATAGAAAATAGCAAAGAGAAAATTGCATGCAACATTGAAAAATTGCAAACTTTCTTTTTTGCAAACGTACACTGAGAGAAACTTAACTTTCGTGGAGTAACACCGTCGATTTAAGTTAATATAATAACAAGCTGCTTAATTTTTGACTGGAACTGATAACGGCCAGGTATGAGTCCATCAAAGCGCTGGTTCACGATAGGATCCACAATTGCAAAACTGCCAAAGGGTTGTCCTTTCAGCAATCTAAACATGTTTGAATCGGTAATTAGCAGTATTGCAAAACATCAAGAGACATCCCTATCCACTCGGTCCTTCCAATGCAGAGGAGCTCTCGATCTCCAACTGCTAATACCAGTTCAAAGGGCTCTGGCTAAAGCTAAAGTGTCTGGACCAATTGTTCAAACATGCTATTAAATAAAAAATGATGAGCTGTACGAAGATAAGTATTCTAGCCGGAACGGACACGTCTTTATATCCAGCCCGAGACTACTACTTCCGCAGTATTATCCAAAACTATAACAATATCAACACGAAACTAAGTATAATGTAGATACTAGAAACGGAGATCGGGGACTCTTGAGCTAACGTTCCCACTACAGTCGGATATGTAATCGGAACGAATCCAGATTTTTACCTGGCCAAAAACAACGGCAATCCTCAAAACTATTTCCGGAAATTTCTCTGCCGGTACAACAACAACAATAAGAACTCTTGAGCTAGAACTCCGACTTTTAGAAGAAACGCCTAAAAGAGGTGTAAAGACCAACTATAACCATCCTTGGCGTACGTCAAATCTCTGACAACGAAAGGTTCTCAAAAAGCCTATCAGTTCTTCGTAGAGGGATGCCATAAAAAATAGAAGGAACTTAGATTAAAATTTGGGATATTCTCTCCATAAAATATACAATTTGAGATTGTCTCCGCCAACTATTGTTGGGATTGTTTCCACTGAACTATTTGGCTCTTAGCAAGACTGAACTCGTCGCAATGGTTGGAGTCGTTGCTGAATACTGTCTAATGAGTTTATATGCCATGAGGCCAAACATCGATATTGTATTGAGGAAGACGAGACTCAAATAGACTCAAAATACTTTTTCGACTCTTGAAGTCGGTGGTATCTATATTTAGGAGTTTACGGTATCATAAAGGACTGAGGACTGTGAGATCTACTGTATCAGCCCTTTAAACTAACTATATATGTATTTCTGTCCGTGCATTTTGTATTATCGCACACAATTGCCAAACGCAATGCAGCGCAACAACATGGAGAGATCGTTAGAAAACAACACAAACAACAACAGTACATACTTGAATAACGATCCGAGTATATGCTGTGACACCGTTCGTGATTTTCGCCAACAAACGAGCAGCGAAGCAACTGGTTGCCACACCAGCAACAACACACAACTGGCACTACAACAATCGCCAACACTGTCACTATGCCACTGCCACTGCCACTATGCCACTATGCCACTGCCATTGCCATTGATATCTACGGCATGGTAAGTGCCGCTTTGGCAATGATTGCTTGCTGTTTTCCCGCTGGTTGTTGGTTGCAATGGTTCCCGTCGTCGTCGTTCCGTCATGCATTGAAACTTTGATTGTCATGACCAACTTTTTCTCGTGAAAAACGAAAATAGGAAAAAGCGGTTGAATAATTGCATTTAGCAAAATGCAACCTAAGCACCAATGCAGCCATACACCCATACACCGATACAGCCATACAGCCGATGGAACGTTGGCGAATGGTGTTGGTAAGGAAGGTGGTGCGGTGGCACGGCAAAGTGGAAATGTGGCATTTGTTGGGCTGTTGTAGGCAGGATAAAGGTAGTAGAAGGTCTGGTTTCTATGCGCATGCCTACATACCGTTATATGTTAATTTACATACATACAAATAGACACACACATACATACATCCATACAATAAAAAAATTTCTTACATCCGTTTAGGAAAAGTAATACGACGCAGTTTATCCACAGACAAGCGCTGTCATTGCAAAATCTTTCTCTTTCTATGTGTGTGCGCATGAGTTTTCATAAGCCTATCTCTCGACTCTTCGTCACCTCTACACCAATGGTGGCTTTTGTAACTTTTTCGCAAATGTTCCAACAATGGCGTTGCGATCATTGCAACAATAGAAAGTGCCTTGCGGTGACTGTTGAAAGTTGCATTGCATTTCAGCTGCATGTTGTTGCGCAGTTACAACAACAACAGCAGCAACAGCAACGCTTAGTATGCAATATTTTCCATCGTTTTTCCAACACAAAATGCATTATGTGATCTCTAATGGTGGTAAATCGTTTGTCACGTGACCCATATTGTGAAAAAATGCGACTGGCGTTTAGGTACTCGTCGCGCTGCCACAAATTTGTTCGTGCATAACTGAAGTAAAATCTGCTTAGAATTCGCAAATTGAGCGTTTTCCGTGAAAAATATAAAAAATGCGATTTGGAAAGTTGGGCTTAGAAATTTTGTGTTACAAAAATATATACTCCAGTAGGGAAGGGCCAACTGCGGCTTATATACATATTATATGTAGTACGATTTTGTATTTAAGTTTATGGATATTTTTTTAAATTATTAAATTTTGTAAGTAACACTTTCAAATATTTTAGTTCTTACTCTGTTATTTGGGGCGGGGACGATTTCTAGAAAACTGAAGTCTTTAAAATCGGTCCAGTCGTTCTTGGGTTATACATAGTATAACTAGTCGACTAGAAGGCTATAAAATTGAACTTAAAAACTTATTATGAACACTTACAGCATCAGAACGAACCGACAGTTACCCTTTTCTAGATGCTTGGATAAGTTACACCTTCCATTTATGTGATACGCCTAGAGTTTTATGTAAAAACTGGATGTCTAATAGATTTCGAACGAATAATAGTCTTTATGAAGAACATTTTCGTAACAGAAAAATATTTGGAAGTCTGTCGACAGTTTGAGTCATCTATTGAAGTCAAGTGATTTTCTGCTGGGTCTTTACTCCTCACATAATATTTAAAGCTTAAATATTTATAGCCTGAAAGAGATATAAGATATTTCTCTAAGTTTGTAGGATATTGGTTAAGAAGTACGAAAGTCTAATGCCTAGCAAAGAGGTTGGATTTCAGATTAAGCTTTTACATTCAGAAATACATTGTGGGATCTGGAAAAGCCTGCCAAACCGGGTTATTAAATGTTTCTAAGATTTTAGATTTCGATAAACCTGATACAATAGGCGTTATGATGCTCAATATTCTTAATTTAAATATTTTAAAATCTTAAAATTGCTGAGCTGAAATTGAATTTACCTATCCATTTTTTGTTAGGAGAAGAAGAAAGTGTGGAGACCATTAAACACTGGCTTCAAACTACTGTTTTGGCGCATGCCTAAGTAAAGGGCTTTCCAAAGGGGACGCTACAAAAGTAGACCGATAGGCATCGCAAACGACGTCATATTGTGTTCCGCTCTCTTGACGTTTCTTTTTAGTAAGGTTTGCCATCCAACAACGTGTCGAAATTATAAATTTATTACCGAAATTCGGAGCCAGTGACCTCAACTTTAAGGTCACTACGTCCAATTTATGGTCGTCATAATCGTCCTGTCACATCAACAGTTGAGCGTCTAAAGGAAAAAATTTGAATCCATAGGCACAGTACAAAATGTTCCCGTGTCAGTGAAACAAAGAAGTGCTCGCAGTGTCGAGAATATTGCTGCCGCTAGGGCATCAAGTGAGGAAGTCTCAAGTCAGCTCTCACATGTCGTTCTCAAGCGTTGGGCATCTATGTGACGTCGTTGTGGCGAATTTTGCGAAAAGATCTTGGCCTACATCCTTACAAGATCAAATTGACGCAAGAACTGAAGCCACTTGATCACCAGAATTTTTGTATATTCGTGAATTGGACTGAGCAATAACTTGAAAATGATCCGGATTGAATGACCTCATTAATAAGCAAAATATGCGTTATTGGTCAGGTAGCAATCTAGACGTACTCCATGAGTCACCATTGCATCCCCAAAAAAATTACGGTTTGGTGCGACGTCATTGGCCGTACTTGGATGATATGGACTTGGACAATATGTGGTGTCAACAGGACGGCGCCACAAGCCATGCACAAATGTCATAGTCAATTGGCCGCTTCGGCCGTGACGCTGTTAGACTATTTCCTGTAGGGCTACGTCAAGTCTATAGTCTATGCCAACAAGTCAGCGACGATTGATGAACTTCATACGAATATCGAACATGAAATTGAAGCAGTATAAGCCGGTTTATGTTTGAAACTGTTTGGGTTCAGGGTCTGGACTCCTGCAAGCGTGCCTGTGGTAGCCATCCATTTCATTGATTTATTTAGAAAAATATTTAAGAGCCCTGAATAAAACATTTATTACTGGCAAGGATAATTGGAAAATCTTCGAGAGTTCAACCGCTCAAGGCTTAAAATAAAGATATTGGTGACAGTATTTACAGAAACGACAGATCTCTTACATAATGATGATAGGATCTATAAAACCGAGAAAAGTGTACGGGATCTTTCTCAACCGAAGTATAAACGGAGAGATTATTAGAGTGCTAAAGTGGGACGGGACACTGTGAAGAGGGAAAGGCCCAGGTCACAGTGAAAAACTGACTTTTAAATGGATGTGTTTATCTAATCGACCTTAAGATAATCATAAGAGTTTCAAGTATTTTTCGTTATTTTTAATTAGAACAATATTTCTTATATTACTTTTGCTATAGAATATAAGACACTATGATGCAAGTTTGAACTTATTATCAAAAAGATTATCAGACAAAAAATTATTGAATATTAAAATATTGTTTACTAGTTAAGTGTCAAGTTCACATATGGAATATAAATAACAAGTATATACTTATGTACGTAGATGTCTTCATATTGACATATTATTTACTTTTTGAGGTATTTTTAAAACGCGCACAATCCTACATACATACGCATACAAAAGTATGCTGACATAAGCTTGCATCTACATATATACATATGTATGTATAGCAATGAATATGATAATGATATTAAATTTAATGATGACGTAGCCACGCTGACTATGCCAGAATCAATGTCGGTGTCCTTTCTGCGTGAGTGTTTTGCTTCTAAATTTCAAGGTTGAGTCCGCCGTATAATATCACGTTGTGCCGTGTCATTAACAGTTCGTTCACATGGCCCGTTTCCTTCTCATCTTCATTCTACTTTCGTTTTCGTCCTTACCACAATGACTTTTGGCCGCTTTAGTTCGCTAGAAACCGCAGCAGCACCTATTTGAATGACTGTATGACTGTAGGACTGTATGTATGTTAGCATGCATGGGAAGTAAACTATTTGGGGATCAAAGAAATTGTGTAATGATAATGGCATTTTATATAATTTAAATATTATATTATTATTGTTTTTATTGATTTTGATTTCCTTTATTTATTGTAAATATTATTCTCATGTTCTGCAAATACCGAACATAGCTCAATTGCATTCACTACGCATTCATTCTCTATAAATATAATATAATATATATATGCATAAGTATACAAGATTCTCTGTAGGAAAAATTTCGAATCAAAGAATTTTCACAATTTGTTGTTCTCAGGAAACAATAATAAAATATACATAAAATATAAAAATATTATAATATTATAATATTTATACCGGGACCTATGGGAGGCTAAATAGAGCTTAGGAACGCATATAAGAAAAATAGAAAGACCGTGGTATGACCAAATGTCTTATAAACCTATGAAGGGTTCCATTCGCCGGGTTCGACAAAAAATGAAAGTTCGTTTCTAGTTGGTAATATAGTTAGTAACCGAACGGACCCGAAAATTTTTAGATCACTAGATCAATGAAGAAGAGAAGAAAAATCCCTTAACAGAGATATAAGGGTTAATTGGAAGTTAGATTTTCTAAGTATATTCTCCTATTTCTAAGTAACAGTGTGTATGGAATATAACTGAAAGAATGCCATAAATGGTGAAATTATCAACTACTTTTTCCTACAAGCCCTTTTCATTCTAAATTCCGCGTCATGTGTTTGCGCATGTCTCAGGTCTCTCTAGAAACGAGTTAAGAGTTAAACGACTGCAAAAACACCAAACTATTTGTAGAAAGCTTACATAAGGGTTCAAGCAGAGCGCATTGGACTTGTATACCAACAAGAACATAGGTCCTTATCGCATTTAAATGGCTTAAAATGCATTTTGCCTTATATATACGTAATATAGGTATGTCTGAGAAAATATAACCCAGCTGTGAACTTAATGCCTTCAACAGATTTAGGCGAGTGGAAATGGAAGCGAATCGAACAAACAACTGGTATAAATCAAATAGAGATACATCACATTAATGAGATATCCACTGAATCTCTAATTCTATTGTTCCGTATAATGTTTTTGACAAGAGAGGAGTAGTAGACAAGTAGGAGGCATAGTAAACCGTGACGTGTTGAATCGAAGACTACCAAGGTTATTGATGAAGTCCCCTATTTTTTAACCAAGCTCACTGAACTAGAGTTTCTGTTGTTGCTTTTCGTGAATTTCAACGAGTATTCTTTTATAGTTGGCTTACAAGAGAGTGGAGCTCCAAACTCACGATGGCACTATCTATAGTACCGAATGACTTTTTTCGACTATCGTATAGTCATTTGCGAATAACGATAGTACTGTAAGTACTCTACTACTGTTAGTACTAACTCCTAGTAGTGTAAATTTTATTATTATGTGGTAGTACTCACGCCTCGTAGTGTAAGTACTATTCGAATTGACCAATTATCGATAGTTTTACAGCTCTACCTAGGAGCTTTAACCACTGTAGCAACAATAAGGACAACTCTCAATAATTTTACCTCTACTGGGATATGTTAAATACACATTTACTGGCATTTGCAAGTGTTTATTTTTGTTGCGCGTATGCAATACGCTCTTTCTCGCTGTATTCCTCATTTGCGTTGTATTTCGCTTGTCTTCCTCTCAATTTCGCGCTTTTTGAATTCTAAACGAAAGGGAAAGGCCATTGTTCTTATGTACATACGACCAGGATGGTGTGCCCAACCCACATATATAATTTACAAATACATATATATTAAAGTGTCTGTCTGTGTGTAAGTGGTATTTACGTTGCCAAAATATTTTGATTTGTTTTTATTGTCAGACTGAACGCAGACGAACTTTATTAGTTGCATGACCCGACATTATGGTCACAGACATTTCCCAAACTCCGTTAGATTCTACTTAACCTCAAATTCAACAGTCATCATGTAAGTTGTGAGGAGAGTACAAATTGGTGTATGGAGCAGACAGTTAGGGTACATTGACACTTTACTTCCCTACAAGTGGATGATATTGGGCGGGTGAAAATTATGTAAAATGTAATTATTGTATTGTTAAATACAATATATTTTTTTCTCATGAAAAGTGTTAAATTTATTTTGTATTTTGGATATTCAATCTAATTTGGATTTTATGTGTTCCATGAAATAAATATAATTGAAATACGTTTCGAACAAACTAATTTATTTTTAACATCATGAACATAATTTCTCTACCATATTATATATTTTCTGGAGTGTTCACAATGGTTTGATGAATAACTGATTAAACCTAATTTTTTTCAACTCTAAAATACTCTTTTTCAACTCAGAAATATTCTGCCGTAAATTCATCGAACAATATTTTGAAACAAAAGACTAAAGCAACGAACTAGATTAGGGCTAACAATACTTTTATATAGTAAGTATCATACGATAAATAGTCCAGTTCTAACAATTCTCATAGATCAACTATGTTATATTGGGTTTTGTCATTTCAGAAACCAATTCATTATAAATTTCTCGAAATGTTACATTTTTCAATTTTTTTTTTCAAAAACGAAAATGCAACGAATGAATCAACAAATCATGTAGACCATTTTGGAAAGCAGGTTTAGTGTCAATCCTTTTTAATCCAATTGGGTGTATCTTCTAAATCGTCTGAGTTCTCTGAGACTCCACAACTCCACAAGAAACCTCAAATTTCGAGCAGTACAAAATTTAAAAAATCCATAGAATTTTTTGCAAAAAATGGGCCAAATCCACTTTTACGACGAGTTTGAATCACTCGATCAATGAAATTGTTTATACTCTATTATTTTAATGCATTCTAGACATGGTTTTAAAATAGGTGTAATGTTTCTAAAATCGGGTTATTTTCGAAATAACAACATTTTGAACCCCAACAGATTCTTTGACTAAATTATATGTAAGTAAGGAAAGTGACGTCCCTGATTTTTTTTTTACTTATTTAAGGGGTTAAGGGGACCCCCCCATTCTCGGTTTAAAAAAATCGATTTTTTTTCATTTAATTTGAACCTATAACTATTCAAGAATGATCCTTTACAATTTAAAATAAAAATTTCAAAACCTCTTGAAGATATATCCGATTTATGGTGGAAGCGTCAGGCGACGGCGAGAGCGCTTCAAAATTTTAAACGCGTTTTTCTCGAAAGAGTGTTTTTACGACTGGCGCATGGGGTTACTCAAAACCGATTAATCCAATCGGTTCCTAATTATAATACGTTATTTTATACATATGTATAGCTATATGGTATGAACTAGGATAAATCAAATCGGTGAAGATCTTCTTTACTTTTCAACTTGATTTGTGGCTGAAAAAAAGCGATTTTCAAAAAAAAAATTTCAAGGTCGGCCATTTTGTTAATTTTTGTGCAAAATTAATAATCCCAGTTCATACCAGAGCCAAACATGTACTCTTTCTAATCCTTTTGCTTTTGTTTGATCACAAAAAACAACAACAACGAAAAAAAATTATGTAATATTTTTTCCTTCTTTTTTAAGTCTTCAAATAAATGTATGCAAAATTACAACCCTAAAAATACATATAATTTATGTTCATTTACCTGCCCATTGAAAATCGTCAAAATTTGAAATCGAGAATGGGGGGTCCCCTTAAAATACATATAATATAAAAGTCATCTATAATAATGAAAATCATAATATTAGACCTATTGGACTAGGTGAACTAGGTGAACTAGAGAAAGTATATATGTATTATCATATGACCGATTCGTGACAACTTTCTTACAAAAAAGGAGAAATCGATCTATGTATAATTTCATTCTTATTCAAAGAGTCATACTAAAAGAGGGAGATTTTTATGTTCCCTTTTTATTTTTTTTTCGAGAAATATATTGAAATAAGTTTGAAGGCCAAATTTTCTGAAATTATATATTTTTGAAGTAGTTTCCATATAATTATAAAGACCCTAAAATTAGATGAAGCTTGTTCAAATAATTTAATTTTTTAAATCTTTTTCTCCAGTTTACTTTAAAGAAAATTATATTTGAAGACATTCTCGTAATAATACACAGTCCCTAAATTAACAAAAAAAAAAACAAGAAAAAAAGTTAACTTCGGCTATACCGAAGCTAATATAACCTTCACAGGTGCATTTCTTTTAGTAACTATGTGTTTAAGCAAATCTAAAGATGTAAGAAAAAGTAGGTAAAAAAAAGAAAACATTTTACTAATTATTTTTAGCCGGGTTGTTTGCTAGAAACAATAAGGTTATACAGTTAACCGATCTGAACAATTTCTTCGGAGATTATATTATTACCTTAACCCTTTCGAACCTGAAAGCAACCAGCAGGAAACTTCCTGATTTATTGATTACTATAGCTTTAGTATAGGTCTTAAAAGTGGAAAATTTTGAAGTGGACCCCCCCCCCCTCTGGGAGGGCCTAAGGGGGGTGGGACATATGTGTCCATTCCGTTGTTTTGAGCGGGACGTATAAGTCCCGTTGGGTCTCTATATCACATAACTCAATAAAAACTAAACAATATGTTGGATATTTTTTTATAAACTAAAAATCATTTATTTCATTTATTTTGAAGGAAAAGTTAGTAAAACTGAAATTATATTTCATAAAAATATTAGATAAATCATCGTTTATGATAAGGTGCGAAACAATTCTTACATAGTGAAATTTGACACTCTTCACATATCGTTTTAGTGCGTTTTTCAATATTATTGAGGCGACAACCAGCACATCTTCGTCTTGTGCCTCCTTCAATTGGTAAATGAGTAGCGGTATTCCTATAAGTCTTCTTCTTTTTGGAAATGCAACCAGACCTTCCACTGCGAACATTGACTGCCGTTTTCTGACCTTCATCAATGAGCTCTTCTGCTAAAACTACTAGAAAATCAATCAATGGCGTCTTCTTACGACGTAACTCTGAATATATTATCCATGAATTTACAACAGACATCATCAAGAGACGATAAAAAACTTTTTTCCACCACTTATTGGATTTTCGGTTCAAATCATATAAGCCAGCCATTTGATCCAGTCTATCGACTCCTCCCATAATCTCGCGATGAGCGTCTTCTGTTTACAATTTTAACACAAAAAAACACAGAGCCGTTACCTGAACTTCAAAATACCAGACGGAAGGTTTTAAATGAGTTTAAATGGAAAATTAAGAATTTAGTTATGAGAAAACTTTTTCTGGGATGTATGTGTCCCAACAGGTCCGAAAGGGTTAAGCAGTAATCCATGTCGAATTTCGTGCAGATACCACGTCAAATGCGAACATTTTCCATACAAGCTATTGATTCCGATCGTTCGGTTTGTATGGCAGCTATATGCTATAGTGAACCGATCTGAACAATTTTTTGGGAGATTAAATTATTTCTATGAACAATAACTCACACCAAATTTCGTGAAGATATCACGTCAAATGCGGAAGTTTTCTATACAAGCCCTTGATTCGGATCGTTCAGTTTGTTTGGCAGCTATATGCTATAGTGAACCGATCTGAACAATTTTTTCGGAGATTAAATTATTTCTATGAGCAATAACTCACACCAAATTTCGTGAAGATACTACGTCAGATGCGGAAGTTTTCCATACAAGCCCTTGATTCTGATCGTTCAGTTTGTATGGCAGCTATATGATTTAGTGGTCCGATATCGGCAGTTCCGACAAATGAGCAGCTTCTTTAAGAGAAAATAACATCTGCAAAATGTCAAAACGATATCTCAAAAACTGAAGGACTAGTTCGCATATATACAGACAGACAGACGGACGGACATGGCTAAATCGACTCAGTTCAACATACTGATCATTTATATATGTACTTTATAGGGCCTCCGACGCTTTCTTCTGGGTGTTACAAACTTCGTGACAAACTTATTTATACCCTGAACAGGGTATATAAAACTGTTAGAATATATAAGGTTCCCAGCAGAACTCTGTTCTATATTTGAAATATATTCTAAGATATATTTAGATTTAAAAAGCGACCTCTTATCATAACGGGTCAATAATTAACAACAAATTTTCATGTCGAAATATATCGACATATCCAAATAAGTCTAAAGGCCAGACGGAAATTATAACAATAACTACATATATTTAAACGTATCTAATAAGGTTAATCATATAACAAGTGGTCTACAAATTCTATATCTACAATATAATGGTATGTATGCACGTGCAGATATAAATTAACATTAATAGACAAATGTGCTAGGCACACACAAAGCTACACACACATACACAGAAGCAGTTATATGTTTTATGCAATTGAGAATAAGAAAGTTGGTTAGCATACATATTTTCTTTAGATTACATACATATATACATACAAACATACTTAGAAACATATAAACATATGTACAACTGAACATAGCATAGTGGTAACATGTTGCTTCTGCTAAGAACCCAAGGGCCAAGTTAACGCCAAATTACGGTTGAGAAAAGAGAAAGCGATCGCGTACATGCTCACATAAGAACACGACGACGACGCAACACTATCATACATAAGTTATAAGTAAGCAAACAAAGAAAAAGAATACAACAACAAAAATAATAAAAAAGTTAAACTTCTTTCTTTTCTTTATTAAAAACGCTTTAGAGTCGGAAAGTAGGTCAACCACTTCTACATACAGTTACAGGTTAGATCGCGGTGACTGCTTGTATTAGTATTGTATTATAAATACTCGTTTGTAGGTGTGTGTATATCCACACACATGTGCATGTGGAAGTAATTTAAAAATACAACAATTGAAATTATTTTTATGCATGGCATTCGAGTTGGTTACATATATAAATGAGAACAAAATAAATCGGTTTTCATTAAAGCATAATAACAACAAGAACAACTATAAGTGACTTCTAAAAAGTTGGTAGTTCTCAATTCGAAATCTAGTTTCAGTTTTAATGGACGAATTGTCATATTTTCATTTCATTTGTTAGCTTTTTATAATTCCCATGCGATCTGTGGAAAATACCGTAATATAGCTTTTTTTAATCTCATGAAATGGAACAGAATAAAAGAATCCAATTAGAGCTTCATTCAATATGTTTGAAGACTTGTTCGAAGAAAAGTGGGAATTGTAGAAAGTAAATATCAATAAGATTAAGGTTTATGCTTTTCTTATTTAATATAGATTAGAAGAGTAAAGTTAGAGTTAGTCCGGTTCAAGCATACAAAAAAAGTTAAGACCTGGCGATCTTACTATGTGTATCTTAAGTTTTTGTGGTCGCTAAATCCAAATCGGAGGTCCATTTAACCGCATCAGAACAGGTTTTTGACATAACTTCAAGAAACCAATGACAGCGTTTTTTTAAATTCATCGGAATCGGTTGAATTCAATAGATAAGAGATAAGTCGTTCTTGTACTTTATTTTATTTATATAGATTTTGTATTTCAAATCAGTTAATAATTAGCCTTTGGAAGGTATCACATATAATAATTCTAAAATAAACACTTGGCCTACCTTCAATGTTTATTGAAATTAGTGCAATCCAATCAGCAATTTTAACTAATTGGACCCCTATTAGCGAAACAACCACCGTGTTGGAGTGATTAAGGTTGCCACTATCCAGCCATCATAGAAAAAATTTAGACCTTAGCTGTTCGGACATTATAATTGCGGAGTCAGCTTGAGGGTTTACATGGATTTCATCCGTGAAAAAAGGAATATTTTTAATATTTTTTCTTTAAATATTAAAAAAATTAAATATCTACTTTATTTCTATTGTCTTAATTTCTGAAACTTTAGAGAAAAAATTAAAAAACTGCCATTGTGACGTCATTTCCGGCCCGCAATTTTTATTTAAATAGTGGACAACGAAGTCCAGACTACTAAAAAAATGTTTGTCTCTTTTTGGCGGCCATCTTGAAGCCTTCAACGTTTGGTTCTTGTGCTAACTTCGGTACCGACATCTTCAAATAACTCCAATTCAATGAGCTCAGCAGTTTTGAAGAGATCCCTCAAGCTTATACATTCACATCACCCGATCTTCCTTTAAATACAAACCGATGGGTTGTCCGGATTTCACTGTCCACTACTGTCAAATAGATAATTAGACTGATGCTAATGGCTGATACTCAGTATGTTATCTATGCGTGCTAGATAATATATTTCATGGCTTGAACTGAATTATATTACCTTTTCAAAGCCACAATTGTCCACCAGTGCTGAGCAGTATGGAACGGCTCAACTGGTAGTAGCTTCGGTTACAAGGTCTTATCAGAGGCCCTACCAAGGTGGCATAAAGAGTGTCCATACCACACGCCAATTGATTGATGCGCTTGTGTTTTTGAACGCACGTGAGGTTAGGCCGTCGTCGGTAGGTACTTACGTAAATCAAACACACTAGTTGTCCACTACTGTGTATTGTAATTAAAAAAATCTTTTGTCCAAGTCTTTGTAACTTATATCTCGAAAATGTGTCTAAAATTTCATTATGATCGGGAAATTTAGACAACCGACTTCGAAAACACAGTTTAGAGAGAAAGTAGTTCAGAATTTTGGGTGACAAGGCAAAAGACTCTGGAGTTGCAAAATTTCTTCCGCTATCGATTTATCGATATAATGTTCAAGAAGATTTGTATTTTTACAGGAAGAATAATTTTTAAAGGGTATTTAGAGCGAAAATGTTCTTAAATTTAGTTTTTTTTACGAATTTATTTAAATTTAGTTTTTTAATAAAATTAACTTTTTTCTTAAACACTTCCATCTGAACAAGTATAAGTGTATGTAGATATATGTATACGATTTTCTGTTATTTATATTATTTTATACTTCAAGATGCACCAAGGAGAACACACGCCTTCAACTTCAACTTAATATTGTATTTGTTGTTACATACTTCATATGTATCCACATTGAAATATATTATTCCCAATTATGAACGAATGATTTAAAGTTATTTAATTTATGAGGTCAGCGCGACGATTATCAGCGCGCTTAAGTAATATTATGTGTACGATTACATTAACGGAAACTTTCACTTTGAAGGATCATCCAAAGCGCACGAGAGAAGAACCTACTTTTGCTCAAACCAGCGCCGCACCACACATAGCATGCTATTAGCGCAAGAGCCGACAAGTCAACAAGCCGAAGAGCGCAAACGATCGTGCAGAGAGCGTAAGCCAGCTTAAACGGGACTTATTTTATAGGCGCGCTCCGAAGCGTGATGTTCTACTTTTTACAGTGATTTCTACACTACACTGGTACATATATGCTGTTGTATAGTCATTCTTGCGCACACAAGTGTATGTTTCGTATATGTACATATGTTTGGTATATAGAATTGTAATAAAGAAGTTTCAGCTTCACTGTGAGTTGCGCTGCTTACCAGTTCCGTGGGATTGGCCCCATTTGCATGCAACTAAGGCACCCAAGCGCTCTAACATGCTGTTAGAAGTTGTGAAAATCGCTTTCTGTGTGTATGTTTGTATATGTTCTATAGATCATTACTAACGCTTACAACTTGGTCACCGATATTTACTGTTCTATACAAAAGCCGCATATCAAGCTCTACGTTACTGGGTAGAAGACCCACTCCACATTGCTGTTAGCCATTTCTTTGGCTTTGTTTTGCTCAACGAGAACAAAATATATTACATACATATGTACATTCACACATATTTTCTTTGCTCTTTGTATTGGCTAAGTTTTTCGTGCCGTCAGACTTTCTTTCGAAGAGCAACAGCACACACAGCACACCGCACACTTTCGTCGGTTCAACGTAAAGCTATAAACAACACGATAGTCATGCCCACTGGCATACATACGTTATGTATGTGTGTGTATATATGTGTGTACATATACAAATACCATTAAACGTTCAACGTGTAGTCGAAGCAACATCAGCAACACAGCACGAATGCCATTGCAATTCAAAACAACAAATCAGTCATAATTCTTACGGCAAACGTTAAGGAACATAGCGACCGTAGTGACACAGTCAGTTCAATTTTTATGAGAAAAAATATGAAAAATAGTTAAAATAACGGATTTTTTATTAAAAATAAAAATTAAATATTTAAAAAATAAAAAAACAATAATAAATGGACATGTTTTTGTACAACATATATACTATTCTTTACAATTTTGAACCTATAAGCTAGTAGTGTCTTCTTTGTGTGTCAAACATTATTTAATTAAAAAAACAACAAAAATAACAACAAAAAACAATAAATATTACTATTATCCATAGTATATTGCCGAAGCTAACTGTAAACGACGGTACACGTGTATGAAGTGATTGCTTCATCATTGTTATTGTGTTGAATTTCATAATAAATGCGCGAGACATTAACATTATTAAGAGCACCATTAATAGAATATTACATAGAAAAATAAGCAAATGCACAGTGATACATACAAACAGTTATAGTACATGTAAATGACAAGTTGATTTCGGTGAGAAAGCGGAAAAAACGCCAAAAACCCAAATGAAAAGCGCATTTTATCTAATAAATAAAGAAGGAAAGCAATAAAAAAAACAAATTTTGTATAAGAAAAAGAAAAACAACAATAAATACAAGCAGCGCAACAAAAACACCGCGCAATTAGAACTTTCGACAATTACCGTTCCCATTCGCCATTCGGGCTAAAAGCAGGCGTTTGCTAAAATTGCGCCATTCATTCATTCGGCTTTCAGCTAACGACAGCGCCATACGTCAGCTGTGCGTGGCGGCATAAATAAAATTTTTGCCAAAACAAATCTAACATAGTACGAGTACAACGCTTGAAGTTAAAAGCACAGCGTGTCTGCAATGTGAAAATTTGCGAGCAAAACAAATAAACAGAAATTGTGTCACTATTATAAGCATAAAGTGTGTTTAGTTTTTTATATGTGAACATACATACATACATATATGCGCAACAGCTCAAAGAAGAAAAAAAAAACAATAATAAATAAACAATAATAACAACAATAACTACTAGTGTTAAGTAGTTGCTTTCGAAGAGACTTCAAAACGCACTCTCAAACTAATATTTGTGTGAAGTTAGTGAGCATAGACGCATTGTAATTGGAACAAAAAAGCAAAAACATTAATAAAATTTGCGTAAAACAACAACAAAAACATTAATACAAATAATAAGTACGAGTGTAATGCGCAGAAAGCATTTGCTCTAAAAAGAATTGTGAAGAATCCGCAAATAAACTGTGATTTCATTTAAAGAAACATTCGTTTAAGCTTAACTACAGTTAGCAACAATAGTAAGCTTGTCTTCAAAGACCTATTACATGTTGGACTCAACTATTGCAGACAACGGTAGAGGCATTTTCGATTTGGGTAAGTGCTGAAGAATGCATTTCACTGCATATGAATTATGTTTTCATATATTTTTAAGCGTATATATGTAGAAAGAACTGTTATGAATTTTGCATTATTAAACTATATGCACATAAATATATATATGTATATATTATATGTATGTATATATGTAAATATAATATTAAAAAATTATAAATTAATAAAAAAATATAAAAAGTGGAAAAAAAGTATTAAAAAAAAATTAAACAATTTATTAAAAAAATTTAAAAAATATTTAACATATATTTTTTTTTTATTAAAAAAAACTAAAAACAATTTCAAAATATAATATAAAAAAATAATATAAAAAATATGAAATAAATATATAAAATGGAAAAAGTATATAAAAAAATTGAAAAAATATAAAAAATGTAATAAAAATGTTTAAAAATACTATAAAATATTTTATAATACATATTTTTTTTATTAAAAAAACTAACAACAATATAAAAATAATATAAAAATATAAAGAGTGGAAAAAAATTATATAAAAAAAACTAAAAATGTATTAAAAAATTTAAAAAATAAAATGAAATATTTTACATATAATTTTTTATAATTATAAATATTTAAAAATATAAAAAAAATAAAAAAATATAAAAAAAATTAAAAAAAAATATATTAAAAAATAAATTATATATTGTTTGTATATAATTTTATAAAGATTTAAAAATATAATAAAATAAAAAAATATAAAAAAAAAATTAAAAAATAAAATATAATATTTTATAAATTTTTTTTTTATTATAAACATTCAAAAATATAAAAAGTAAAAAAAAAAATATTTTAACAAATATTAAGAAATAAAATACAATATTTTTATATATATACTTCCATATATATTTATTTTAAATATAAAAATAAACTAATACAAAAAATTAAAAAATCTAAAAAAATAAAAATAAATATTTTTATTGGTCACCGATATTTTCCAAATAAATTAATAAATTTTATATATATTTTTTATAATGATTTAAAAATATAATATATTTTATATATATTTTTTTATAAAGATTTAAAAATATAATAAAATATAAAAATTAAAAAGATTTAAAAATAAAAAATTAAAAATAATATATAATATTTTATATATTTTTTTTCATATTATAAAAATTTAAAACTATAAAAATCTTAAATGAAATATGCAAAAATTAAAAAAAAAAATATTTAGAAATAAAATAAAATATTTTTATTTAAATATAAAAAAAAATTTAAATAAAAAAAAATAAAAACAATAAAAATAAATATTTTTATATAAATAAATATAATTTTTTATATACATACATACATATTTATTTTTTAAATATTAAAAAAAAGGAATTAAATATAAAAAATTAAAAGATATAAAAAAATATTTATTTTTATTTTTATTTTTTTATATATAAATATATTTTTTATATACATACGTATACATATATTTTTTATAAATATTTAAAAATATAATTTCTTAAATATAAAATAATAAAAATCGAAATAAAATATAAAATTTGTATATAAAAAAATATATTATTTTTTAATAAATATTTTTAAATATTGCCTTATAAAGACTAGTGCTTTCATATGGTATGATACATACTTCCTTACATGCAATACATATCTACATATCTACATATATACATACATTTCATTCTTATCGTCACTATAGCAATAAATATGCATACAAAGTAAATTCCTTTATGCATAAATATGCATAGTATATGTAGATATGTATGTATGAATAATTGTTATTTAAAAGCGCATAAATATGACTCATGCGTTTTTCACATGAAAGAATTTCACTTTCGTTCGCTTGCAATAAACATGGCGCACAACCGGACGGACATACACAACAATATTGTGTACTATTTCTTGTATGAATTTTATTTCTTTCATTTTATATGGCAAGTGAGCAACGCTTGTATCATGCCTCTCCTACTCACACAAGGCAACAACAAATCTATTAACTATACACACATACTTGTCTATGCAGTGGGAGCTATGGGCCACGTGCTAGAACGTTTGTTTTTCTAGCATTTTGATAAGAGCGTAATTTAACATGAAATTTAAATTCATGTAAAAAAGTGTGTATATGTTATGTACTGATTTATGAATATATAGCATTTTTGTGTGTTTCTAACATTCTCAGTAAATCAGAAATTAAAAAAAAAATCAAAAAATATTTAATTGAAAAAAATTTTAATTCAAAAAAAAATTTGAATTTAATCAAATTTTTATAGTAAATCGATGTCATAATATTTTGTGCACTTGCATCAGTAATTCTCACATACATACTGGTTTGTGTGAATATATGACTGCCGACACATTAATGCGAGTGGGTGTGTATATGCAGTCATACTGCTAATGTAATTCTTAATTTACGCAATCTCTATCTCAATGCAGCAGTAGCACATAAATAAAAAACAATTGAGATAATATTTAAGTAATCGACCAACAAGCGACAGCGAACGGCATACACTTGCAGCAAAAGCGAAAAAACGAAAAAAAATTAAAAAAAAAAATAAAAAAAATAAAAAATAATAATAATAAAATACAAAAAAAATTCATATGCAATCATATACAAAGTACATATGAATAACGCAATCAAAAATGTCTCGCACACAGACACACATACCTACATACACTAATAAGTATATATTCTGACAGACATTCCATAGAATATAAACAACGCAGCTATACTTGCACCAAGCAAGCGGGCAAGCGACCCAACCTCGCCTAAAGTGAGTTCATCCAAGTCAGTCTGTCCATACTGCCAACCATATGCAATGCATATACATATATACACATATATATAAATTCATAATACACTTTACATTGCTTGTATATAATCTCTATATACATATGTATGCAAGCTCACTCTTACACAAAACGCCAAAGTATCCTCATACTATTACGAATATTTCACACCAATACACGGGCAATGTGACGCAAAACCCCTGCCGCCAATTCGAGTGTAGTGCAGTTTAAAGTTAATGCACTCTAACAGAAGTTCAAGGCTGTGCAAATCAGTCGTCGTCGTCGTCGTCGCCGTCATCATCATCAACGTTGCCTTCGCGCACGTCGTTGTGTTTTGTTGTTGTTATTATTGCTTTTTGGCTTTGTTTTGGTTGACGTTGGCGTTACGCTGCTGCTGCCGTTGAAGTATACTCATGTTGTTGTTGTTTATTTTTTGTTCTCCCATTAAATGTGTTCTTTTTTTTTGCAACAGCAACAGCAACAGCAATGTGCAAATACTATATGTATGTAACATATGTATGGCGTATAGAAACAAATATGAAAACAATTTTTTATGAATTAGTATACAGTGGGCACTCACTAATTTGAAGAGAAGGTGGACTTTAATCTCATTTAGGGGTTTCATGCAGTGATGCTGTAATTTTTGGAATGTCATTTAGTCACTTGTTGAGTAATCTCTCAGACACTCTCAGAGAGTTTTTTTGTCGAAAGAGACCGTTTAACCATAACATAATAACGGTAATGTAATTCGTAGTATTTACGAAGTAATTATCTTCAATTATTCTTCCAAAAAGTATGTGAAACCCACTATTTTCATACTTTTAGTAAAGATAAAAGCTAATTTGGCCTGAAAAAGCTCTCTCCCAACCAGTATCACTTTAGAACTTTTATGAGGAAAGTAATTCTAATAACGGTAATGTAATTCGAAATGTTTTCGAAGTAATTTTCGGTGCATACTCTATCAAAAAGCATTGAAAATTCGCTATTTTCACAATTTAGTTAAGAAAAAGTTAGCTTAGGTAAAGTTTGCTTAGGTAAAGTTCTCTTTATCTTATTTCAAAGTATTTTTTGAAGTAATTATTGACAATTACTCTTCCAAAAACTATGAAAAATTTGATTTTTTTTTTCAAAATTTCAGTAACAAGACAAGTTACTAGGACTTTAAAAAGCTCTCCCACAAGCAATATTACTCTCAAGCTCTTATGAGTATAGTTCTTTTCAAAACTGCAATGTAATTAAAAGTATTTTCGAAGTACTTTTCAATATATACTCCTCCTCAAATGATATAAAATTCGTTATTTTCAAACATTAAGTAAAGAGTAAAGTTAGTTTGGCCTGATAAAGCTCTCTCCCAACTAAGACAACTCTCGAGCTTTTATGAGTAGAGTTGTTCTAATAACGGTAATGTAATTCGAAGTATTTTCGAAATATTTATCGATATCTATTATCCACAAAGATGTAAAAACCGTTATTTTCGAACTTTTAGTAAAGAGGTAAGTTAGTTTGAAAAATATCTCTCGCAAATATATTTATCGGCACCTACTTTTCTAAAAATGATGACAAATTTTCCCAGTTAGTAAAGAAAAGGAGGTTCGGCTTGAAAAAGCTCTTCCAAAAGACAGAATTACACTCTAACTCTTATGAGCAGAATATTTTTTAAATTATAATGAGCAGTTAATACGGTATATTTAGTCACTCAGTTACTTAGTGAGTTATATACAGTTATATAGACAATATACACACACATACATAGAAGAAATACATATATAAGTCATGTCTACAAAACCCATTGTTACTCAATTAATTTCGACTGACTCGTATGCATTCGCATTATATGCGCATAACTGTATATACTACATATTTTGTAATATTCGTGCCCCACGATTTTCAAGTGCAGCAGACAGACACAGAGTTGCGTGAGACACAGTGTTGCTCTCTCTGGTCAATGCTTTGTTGTCAAAGAGTGCGAATGGTGAGGTCTGAATATATAAATATGTATGTATGTGTAAGCTTTCATGAATGTATAAGTGACACCGGCATAAAGTCGCTGCAACAAAATATATGTGCAACAACAATAACAACAACTATCAGCGCACTAAAATGCTTTGTGTTGCTATTGTTTAGTTGTACACATGTCTGTATGTATGTTGCCAGACAGAGTAGTAAATACAAAAAAATACAACACTGACCATACCGCATTGTCAGCGTTTAGCAAAATAAAGGCAACAAATTTTGGAGCAACAACAAAAAAGTTTTATTTTTCTTTTTGTTTTGCAATATGTCGACACACAGTAGAGAGAGCGTGCAAAGCTTATTTATGTACATACTTACGCCTAGTCACACTCACATTAGTTCATTCATATATGCACACACACGCGGGCAGTGTTGCAAGCGCGATCCTCGTTCCTCTGCGCAGCATGACTATAAATAACGCGCCACAACAGGAGCGCGGGTGGAGTTGCACAGAGTTCTTTAAACTAGCGCATTAAACTAGTGACAGGAGGCGGGAGTGGAGAGTTCAGCAGCAGACAATCCATATGACGGTCTGTCGCCTGCAAAAACAAAAACACGACGCTGTTGGGGGCGGAGTGAAGTTGAAGTGTTTGACCGATTCACTTTTCAACGAAAATTATGTATACAAAAGCATGGTTCTCGATATACATACTTATACATATATAAATATACATACATACACACATAACTATATGCAGCGCTGTCTGCTTGCTTTGACCATGTATTTGTCTATACGAGTATATGGGGCAAGCGCAGCGGTAAGGGATTGACAAGGGAATGCCCTTAGATATAATTCCAAGGCTAGAAGGGGAAAGCTTCAACAGCAAAAAAAAAAACAATAACAACAACAGCAATAGCAACAGCAGCGCGCAATAAAGAAGGTCATTGCCGCCGTTAGACAGCAAGAATATCTGCCAGGCGCACAACAGTACAATAGCCACGAATGTACGAAGTGCAAAAATAAATGCAATAAAAGCAATCTAGACAACATCAACAACAACAACAACAACAACAGCATTGACAACAATATTTGTGAAAACCAATAAACAGATGTGTTTGCGCATAGCCACATATAGAGACTAATATTTGTGAGAGCGTGTGTGTGTGTGTGTGTGTGTGTGCGGGCCAATGAGTTGGTATAAAAAGCAAAGAATGAAAGCTTTTGCAAAGCAAAGAAAGTGTGCATCGCGCCAGAGCGATTAGCAAAATGCGACTTAAGAAATGTAAAAATGAATGCAGAAAAAAAATAAAAATAAAAACATGAAAGCAGCAATTCGTAGAAAGCAGCACAAATAATATACGAGTAATATAGTAGGCGCATGATATAATAATGAGACAACGGTTGCCTATTAGGGTGGTGTGTGCCTGTGAACTATTTGTTGTTAATTTTTTTAGCATACTTTTCGGCTGTTAAGCGTACTGGAAAGTGAGGAAAATGTAGTTTCGAAACATTAATTTTTTTTTTGAATGAAAATTTTAGTATTTTTTGAGTTAGAAGTAGGATTATTCTGTAGAAGAAATATAGAGAAATATAGTTGTCAAAATACAAATTAAATTTAAAAAAATTAATTAATTCTGTGATTTAACAAACGTTTGAATAGTGGCGAAACGAACATAAAACTGGTATAATTTTCTAAGACTGGTATAATTTTCGAAGACTGGTATAATTTTCAAATACTGGTGTAATTTTGAAAAAATGGTATAATTTTCAAAAACTGGTGTAATTTTCAAAAAATGGTATAATTTTCAAAAACTGGTATAATTTCCAAAAACTGATTTTTCAAATACTCGTATAATTTTCAAATACTGGTGTAATTTTCAAAAACTGGTATAATTTTCAAATACTGGTATAATTTAAAAAACTGGTATAATTTTAAATACTGGTATAATTTTTAAATACTGGTATAATTTTCAAATTATGGTATAATTTTCAAAAACTGGTATAATCAAAATATGATGGCATAGCAAGCAAATTTTTTTCAACTGACCAAAGTTCAGGGGCAGTGAGTAGAGAAGCTTTTAGATTAGATTATACACATGAAAGTGTCAACAACCTTTGTTGTTGTTGTAGTGGCAGCTAGTATCTCGCAAATAATTATGCTAAATGCAGCCAAATTGTCAATTTTTAGCCTTAATAAATCGGATACCTTCAGGGTACTTAGAATATACCCTCGAAGCAATTTTTATATTACTGCTCTCTACACTTTCTATCTGGAAAAACGTCTATTATCGAGTTAATTATTTTAAAATATTTTTTTATTAATTTTAATTTTATCAAATATTTAAATTTTTAAAATATTTGCATATTGAACCACCCTAATAAACTCTCATATATGTGTGTATGACACAATGCGCATGCACACACGCATATGCAGTATTTACACAACGCAAGGAGTTTGCGGAGTTGTCGATTGCTCATGTTTCTCCGGTAGGTTCAAGGCCAATGCAGAAATGAACGTACATATGTATTTCGCAAGCAGCAAATGCTGTCCTTTGGATTAATTTAACTAATTTATAAAGTTCATTAACGCCGCTGCAGCAGCAGCAGGCATTCAGCAACTTATATAACGTAATACGTAATAAAAATGTGCTGGTGCAAAATTTATGTGCTTATGTGTGATTGTAAATATGAAAAGATATGTATAGTATAAGTAAGAACAAAGTGTAGAACAAGCATTTTGCTGACAACAGAAAAATAAATTATTGCATATGCCGCATGAGTTGCATATATTTAGATATAATTGCATATAGGCATGTATATACATACATACATATGTATTTATATTAATTTGCTTACATTGTCATAAAGTAGATTTTGTAATAATGGGATGCATTTAAGTAATATTTATTATGCATTTAATAGACATAACTGTAAATGTGCTTTGTCACTTCTCTTCAGTATAGATTTTACAAGCTTCAAATGCAGACGATAACGGTTAGAGACAAGATTATGACGTCATAAATGAAGCGAAGTGTCAAACTGACAGCGATGACGTCACGAGCTAATGCATTTTTCTGTCAAATAGACATAAAAAAATTAGATGAAATTGATGTAAGCTCTTTAGCTACAATACTTGATATGCTTCTAATTAATTTTTAATAAAACAAGAAAAAACGTTAACATCGGCTGTACCGAAGCTAATATACCCTTCACAGGTGCATTTCTTTTAGTAACTATGTGTTTAAGCAAATCTAAAGACGTAAGAAAAAGTAAGTAAACAAAAGAAAACATTTTACTAATTCTTTTTAGCCGGGTTGTTTGCTAGAAACAATAAGGTTATACAGTTAACCGATCTGGACAATTTCTTCGGAGATTATATTATTACCTTAAGCAGTAATCCATGTCGAATTTCGTGAAGATACCACGTCAAATGCGAACATTTTCCATACAAGCTATTGATTCCGATCGTTGGGTTTGTATGGCAGCTATATGCTATAGTGAACCGATCTGAACAATTTTTTGGGAGATTAAATTATTTCTATGAACAATAACTCACACCAAATTTCGTGAAGATATCACGTCAAATGCGGAAGTTTTCTATACAAGCCCTTGATTCGGATCGTTCAGTTTGTATGGCAGCTATATGCTATAGTGAACCGATCTGAACAATTTTTTCGGAGATTAAATTATTTCTATGAGCAATAACTCACACCAAATTTCGTAAAGATACCACGTCAAATGCGAAAATTTGCCATACAAGCCATTGATTCCGATCGTTTAGTTTGTATGGCAACTATATGATATAGTGAACCGATTCAAACAATTTTTTCGTAGATTAAATTATTTCTATGAGCAATAACTCACACCAAATTTCGTGAAGATATGTAGTAAAATGCGGAAGTTTTCCATACAAGCCCTTGATTCCGATCGTTCAGTTTGTATGGCAGCTATATGATATAGTGGTCCGATATCGGCAGTTCCGACAAATGAGCAGCTTCTTGAAGAGAAAATAACATCTGCAAAATTTCAAAACTATATCTTAAAAACTGAAGGACTAGTTCGTATATATGTATACAGACAGATATGGCTAAATCGACTAAGTTCAACATACTGATCATTTATATAAATACTTTATAGGGCCTCCGGCGCTTCCTTCTGGGTGTTACAAAGTTCGTGACAAATAAAAGCAAATAAAAAAATTCATATTTTTCTAAAATAACAGTAATTAATAAAAATATAAAATATATTTTTTTTATTTTTCTACTTATTGAGACTTTTTGAATAATATTATGAAAGAATTGTGATAAAATTCTTATCATTTTAACTCTCGCTAAAACCAAGTCCACCTTCACCATGCATCATCATTCGTAGTAGATACAAATAAATAAGCTGTTCATATATTTACAAGCATGCATTTAAATAAATATATATTTGTATATGAAAGTACGGCCGGCGCGGTGTCAAAACCCGGCCTGAAGGTGAAGTTTTCATGCGAGAAACAAAAAAAAGAAAAAAAATAAACAAACGGAAAGGTGTTCAATAGGACAGCAGTGCAGTTCTCTGGCACTCAGTCATGCAGTCAGTCAGTTAGTCAGTCAGTAATTCCGACGATTATGGATATAAACGGCTGTAGTTAAGACGCAGCAGCCGCTGCGATCGGCTGTAAATAAGTAAGGTGTTCGGAAGCGCATTGGGGCTAAGCACAAGAACACAAGAACGTGTCTTATATGTGACTGTAGCGGCGCAGTGATACCGAAAACAAGCTGTACAACAACTGCGCAGAATATTTGCAATTTCCCCCCTCCTGCAGCACACCCACCGGTTTGTTGTTTATTGGTGACCAATCAACCTACTTGATAGACACTGTTCTAAATTTAGCATTACGAAAAGAATTCTGATGCCACATACAGCCTTTATACTACACAGCCTTAAAATGCTTGTGGCTTTAGCACTGATGAAGACATACATTTATATTATATACATATCTACTTATGTATGTGTACTTGCTTGCAGCTGATGTAAATTTGTATGGCATGGCCTGTTCGACAACATCTCTTTCTTCCTGCATGCATAACTGGCAATTTAGTTGCTGTTAAAAGGGATATTACACAGCACGCTGAGGCGTCTATAAATATATAAAATTACAAGCACTTACATATGTACATACATATATACAAGTACATATATATATATGTATATATTTATCAGCTCATGTCTTAATATAATAAATTAATTGCTTTTTTTCTTACATTTGTTGCATTATCTATACGGTAGCATGCATATATACAAATTACATATTTAAATACATATAAAAATTAATCTGAAAGCAAGGCGTTTCTCGTTTAAAATGCAACTCTGTTACAAACGTACATACATACATACATATGTATGCACTTGTGCGCTATATATGGCTGCAGATTGCGCCCATTGGCAGGCAATGGCTATTGTAAGGCTATTGCGAAATTCCCGACTTACATAATAAGTCTTGAGTAATCAGCGAAATTCAAATTTAATGCAGTCGCTTGCGTTATTCTGCTTGTTAAATGCAAAGAATATTTCTTTGCAAGTGAATATATATAGATAATATATAGAAAATTTAACAAACATCCAAACATGCATATGTATAGATATATATGTACATATTATACGCTGTTTCCCACGACAGCTGGTTCTACGGAAGCGGAACGTAGCCGAATTTATATCCGGTCAAGCGCTGTCAAGTCGGTAGCATTAGCGAATAATATTTAAATAATATTTTTTGTATCTACAATAACAATAACAACAACATATATACATTTTTTTAACATTCTTCTGAAGGAAATCAATATTAGACCAGTTACTTCGTAAGCGATTGCGAAAAGAACACGCAACTGATCTAAAATTTTATCTGTCAAAAGTCATAGCTGTCGATATTTGTCTAAACAGCTTATCGTGACTTCATATTTTTATCTTTCCAAGACATTATTGAAAATATTCTTATACAATTTTGAAACTATTCAAATCATTTTCGATTTCATGATTCTGCGAGAATAAACTTCTTGAAAAAAACTAAAAAAAAAAAACACATTTTATTTACAGTTGAACTTCTATAACTCGAATGTCTCCATATATCAAACTCTTGATTTGACAATAGAAGTCAAATTTCATACAAATTACCTTGCATAACTCGAAGTCTCTCTAACTCAAAGATTTCTTGTGGATTATGGTGATTGGAGTTAAGGAAGTTGAACTGTATTTTATTTTTCTGTCAAAGAGCAAACTAAATATACTTCGGAGAACCTGTAATACAAATTAGTAGCCACAAGAAATCCGTAAAAGGCTCAAAGCGCTTTGTCGTCTCTTGAGTTTCCTTGGCATCCATTTTGATGAGTTTGTGACATCACAAGAAACTGGAGATTTTAACTGTCCAAGTGGCATCTCTTGTGGCTGTGGCATAAAGAACTGCCACTTAACCTAATCCAACCATACCTAGAGGAATACCTATCAGAGTCTAAATAGAAGTTCTGTCAAAAATTCACTGGCATATTCTTTGTTTATTCGATTTAACTAGCCTTGGCTGCTATTTTGATAATTCTTTACCCATCTTAGGAGTTTTGAGCGAAGTTGGCTGCGGGTTTTTTTGAGTATGCTCGAGGTTTTGTAAAAAATACACAAGCATGCTTATTGTTTATGGGATTTGCTGCTGAGTTTGATACCGGCTTACTCTTCTGCAGAATTTTGCTCGATTGCGAAGTTGGCTGCGGTTCTTTGAGTATGCTCGAGATATTTTCAGTATGTTTAAGAGCTTTCTCAAAATTCAAGCTGTCAATTTTCTTTGGAACACTTAATTTAAAAGCGCTTAGTGAATAAATCTCGCCGAAGTCGCTACACTAGTTGAGATTTGTTCTTATTTACCGTTAAACCGTGATTCTAATTTATTTAATTTATTCTGTGTTAGTAGTTAACTAAATTCGAATTCTTAGTTGCTATTTTGTCAATTTTTTGTTCATATTAAGTCGTCTAGTGTGAAGTTGATTGCGGTTGTTCGAGTACATTGGAAATATTTTCTGTATTATTCCCTGAATTTTGAAATAATTTTTTTTATGCCTTGAAACACTTAAAAAATAAACAGTAATTTAATAAAGCTCCCTGAGATTACTAAACTAAACTAGTTGAGTTTCGATCTCATTTGCAGCTAAATCACTTATTCTAACTTCATTTCTTTCATTTTGTCACAGACCGGGTTTGCATTGATTGCTACATTACTTCTATAAATCATATCCAATAAATATACATATAAACATTACATACATACAGCTAGCTAGCCGTTTTCACTTCTACATAATTTAAAGATTTCCATTATTGCTTCTTTTTACAATTTCTACACTTCAATTTTTTTTGTTAATTTTTTTTTTTTTTTTTTTTTTGTAATACCAACTATTTATGGCTGGTCGACTGGTCGAAAGTAAGTAGACGAGATTCTACAAACGGTCTAATGACCGACGAACAAGTACAAGCTAATAAGCAATTGTGTGCGTAAGTAATGCCATACAATTTCTCCAAAATAAAGTTTAGTGTTTATATGTATGTATGCGACGACGCACTAATGGCCAGTCAATGCGCAGATGCAGCTTAGCATGCTAAACGTGCCCCAGTAAAGCGTTTGGCACTTGATATTAACCGCGACAATACAAGTAAAAAATATAACAGAAATACAAAGAAACATATATAGAGTTGTGATTTCAGCCAGTACTTGACTTAAAGTACAACGACTTCGAAACGCTTGATAAGCGCTGTTATATATTATATATGTATGTATATATGTATATAGTGGAGCCGCTATTTAGTCATTTAGTCTGCCGGTCAAGTACATATATACTTATGTATTTTCATTCCATTCTGTACGCATACCAACGACTTTAACGTAACACTTTCTCTTCCTAACCGTACATTCGAGTTATACATTACATACATACATACATACATATATATGTTTTGCAAGCCTCAACTGTTTGGGGGCCACTATCGCCGTTGTTTCACTCTTTTTTTTTTCTTATCCCACATTCACATTGTTCATTCTTTATAGTGGCTTCTTGTTGCTGCCATTAGTATTCAAGCCGTCGCGCGATCGCTTGTGCATGCAAAGCACCGACAGTCCCACTTACCAGAACTATCTCCGCTCCGCTTTCACAGCGATCAGCCAGCCAAGTTCGACGAAACTTAGAATGACGATGGAGCATGTCTGTATGTGCATATGTACGGTTATATAAATACATAAGTACATATGTATATGCTGCATATAGATTGCTTTGGCTTAAGTAACTTTCTTAAGTAACCGAGATTTATATATACATATATACTCTCAGATCTAATACATATATATATATTTTTTCTTGCAACAACAAAAACAAAAAGTTTAAAAATTTATTTATTATTCGAACTTTGATTTATATATGTTCGAACCCCCGCCACCTCACTACCCCTCACCAACACTATTCACTTTCTAACTATTCTCATTGGGTTCTTCCGGCGCTCTCTTGTCTTTCTTTTACGCACAAACTGCATACTCGCGCTTATCAGCGAGCAGCCAAAAGCTTTGAGCGTGCGTTAGTTGTTGTACGAGTAGTAGTGGTCTCCATATAAGTGGAGGCCGGTTAGTGGTTCAAACGTGAGGTAAACCGGTTCGTTTGAATCTGAACTCTAAAATTTCAATTGTTGTACACTCTTTTGGCGTAACTTTTATTGTCTTTTTTTTAACGTGACTCTTTCATTCACAGCACCGCCGTAGTTGTTGTTGTTATATATTACGCTCATTGTAGCTCCATTAGCTTTATACAATGGTGTGAGGTCTGTAGTCGTCGAGTTGGTTGGTTGGTTTGGTTTGGTTTGGTTTGGTTGGTATGAGCTCAGAGCTCAACTCAGCACGCTTGATATGACGAACAAGACGAATCCGTTATGTGACCCAATTCTAAATTGAAAGCCAACTAACAGCACTGCAAACGAAGTTGAAAAGTGAGTAATAATAATAACAACAAAAACAAAAAAAAGAATACATTTCGTGAGCGCACGACGATTGTTGGGTAAAAAAAAAGACCAGTTAATGAGAAGTGGAAGAAGGAAAAAAAGTAAAATTGCACCATATAGTAGAAGATTAGGTTTGGCGGTTACAGTAGAAAGGTAGATACAATAACACGTACAATAACAATTGCGTGCTAGAAAGTTTCATAATTGTTTTAGTACAACGGTAAATTTCGAAGGACCCGGTAGGAAAGTTAGAATTAGAAAATTTTTGATAAAGAAGAAACCTCTTTTTACTTGTTATTATAGACTCTAAAAATATTATTTAAAATATATTTAAGAATAAAAAGAAGAAAAGAAGCGTAGGCTAAATGGTACAGACTACTAAGACCCAGGCAAGCTGTAGACTCGACCGGAAGAATGGAGTTTGTATGATCAATGACATAATGTACAGTGTGGTACTTGAGATTTGAGATTCGGTACCTGAAGGCAGATTCTTTATTTCTAAAAAAATAAAATTCTACCAATAGAGGTTTCTTCATTGTCTCTTCAATACGAATAGTCTTTGCTGGTAATAAAAATTTACAACATTTCTAATTGCTAACAATTCTCTACAGGGTCTCCGCCAACATTCTCTCATTCTTCACACATATGTATATATGTACGTGTCTAAAAAGATTAGCATAAGTTACATGGTGAAAGTAAGAAAGTCGTGTGCATAATAATAAATTGTTACCACTCTAAGAACAATAAATAAATAAATAGAAATGCATATTGTTAGATGGTATGAAAATAAATTGTAATTTTTTTCTAACCAAACAACAATAACAACAAAAGTGAAAGAATGACTTCAGTTCTGGTTCAAGTTAAAAAAAACTAAGCAGAATATTGAGGACTTTTTTATTTTATAATTGAAGATTCCTAAAAATTTGTCGATGTTTCGAACTCACCAAGAATAATTGGATCAAGCTTGCGACCCTTAAAACTTGTTCTATATTTCGATCTCATCAGGAATTATTTTATCAAGCTTGCGACCCTTAAAACTTGTTCTATGTTTCGATCTCGCCAAGAATAATTGGATCAAGCTTGCGACCCTTAAAACTTGTTCCACCACCAAGAATACTTGGATTAAGCTTGCGGTCCTTAAAACTTGTTCTATGTTTCGATCTCAACAAGAATAATTGAAACAAGCTTGCGACCCGACCATCATTAAGGAAAAGAACTGTCAAATTTTCATAATAATTATATAAACTCTTGTTCTACTTTCATTCGTGACGTCCCGAGCCAATTTGTTGTACTATCAAACCCTGAAAAATAAAATAACGGTATTAAATTGACATAACCTATATTTCTAACATTCTTGAAGCGCATTAAAGACTTGTTGCTGTTGTTTTTAAGAATTTAGGAACAAACTCTTCTCGATATCTGGGCAAAAATACAACTTCTCTTATGAGCCTTTCATAAATTTCCTTTGACAAAAAAAAAATATTAAAATTTTTTTTATAATTTCAAAGAAAGATAAGTTTATAAGAAATATAGAAACCCCCATTTTTACAAATATACGTGTTCAAGTCTACATTCCAGCTTCTATAAGTCATGCTTTAATTTAGAAAATCTCTACCAATATCATAAAAGCGGAAGAAACCACCAAACAAACACAAACAATAACACAAAACTAACCTTCTATAACGGTGGGACAGTTTCTGGCGATCAGTGAACAAACTTTTACAACTTAATTGCAACTCACGTATCGCAAACAGACACACAATCAACAGTGTTAACATTTTATATTTAGAAAAGGCATTTAATGAGCTTTGCAAGCAATGCATTTTAAGAATTTCTATAAAAAAGTTTTAACGCATGCCGCCGTGACAGCTTTAGGTCAGCGGCACAAATATATGCCATAAACCGATCACGCATGACAAGTCGAATTTTTGATGAAAGAAATTTTCCACATACACCGGCGGAGCTTTCTGTGCAGCTTTTATGCAACAACAACTATTTCATGAGCGGCGAAATTTCACACTGTGCGATCGTGACGTTGTCGTTCCTGCAGAAAGTGTTCAATGAACTCGGAACAAACGACACATAAATGTGGGTCAATTCTCTTGTCACTTACCGCCTGCATAAGTAGAGTGAGTGACAATATTGCGTGCATTGTAGTATATATATGTATGTATACATAGAGCTGTAGGTATATAAAGTGAGTTGAATTTGAATTCACCTTGCTGCGGCAGTTCGACAATCGAAAGCAGCAAACAATTCGAGAGAGAAAGGTTCATGTTAAGAAGAAAGAGCTAGAGATTTCTTGAGCTTCTTGCAGCCGAACAAGCATCCATATACCTGCTGTGACTAGTAATGATAACAGTGGAACACTATATTAACTATAAGCATTTCTAAATCTAGCAACTCTAATTCTTCAATCATTTTCTCCAACTAACAGTAAAGTACTTGTATTTATCACTGTAAAAGTGCTTTAATTGTAATGAATTAAGTACATAAGTACATGCTTGAGTATATAATATACTATATATGTATGTATGTATGTACATATGTATGTTTATTATGACAGCTTCTTGTGTTTGTTATGCCTCACGTAATTTAAAGCGTGAAAGTTATTATTACTGAATTATTTTGCGTTCACACAATTTGTTGCTTTTGTTTGTTTATCGATAAAGCATTTCGTCGTCTGCCGCCGCTAGAGTTCATTAGCATTTCGGTCTCATTTTGGTACATTTAAAATTTATAGTTTTTATTATTTGTTTTTCAATTTTGTACATTCTGGAAAATGAAATTTCGCGTTATGCACAGTGTTCACGACTTGGGGAAAATACAGCAATAAAATTTTTTTGTAATCTATTTTTTTCTTTATACACTATATTTTAAGAATTAGTTGCTATTTTCGTTCGTATGTATGTTTAAGGGGCGTTCTGAAGCTAATTAATTTAGAAGAATAAAAATTGTGCGACTTAATTGTTTTTAGAGATGTCTTATTTGAGAATGACAAGTGGATTTATAAAATAATTATTGTATTTGCATATATATTGTAGTGTTTTTAGTCATAATAGGAATAGTTTTATTCAGTTTGCCAAATATAAGAGACTGGTGAAACGAACATACAACTGGTATAAATTCAATAAACTGTCATAATGCTTTAGCCATAATAGGACCTAAATTATCAGCTTTATAAATATTATTAATAATTTAAATTGTAAGATTTGCCAAAAATAAGAGAGTGGTGAAACGAACAAGAAACTGGTATAAATTCGTTAAACTGGTATAATGTTTTTAGTCATAATAGTACCTAAATTATAAGTTTTCATCGATTTGCCAAAAATAAGAAAGTGGTGAAACGAACAAGCAACTGGTATAAATTCAATAAATTGGTATAATACAACAGCTTGTGGCTCAAGCATATTATTGAAGTGTTCACTTACACTTTTGCTTCAAATTCAACTTCATTGTTCAATTTGCCAAAAATAATAGAGTTGTGAATCGAACATACAACTGGTATAAATTCAATAAATTGGCACAATCAAACACCGAATGAACATTATTTAGATTTTCACTAACATTTTTGCTTCGAATGTAGCTTCATTGTTCAATTTGCCAAAAATAAGAGAGTTGTGAATCGAACATACAACTGGTATAAATTCAATAAATTGGTGTAATCAAACAGCGAGCGGTCTAGGCACATCATTGAAGAATTCCATTACTATTTCGCCTCAAATTCAACTTCATTGTTCAATTTGCCAAAAATAAGAGAGTGGTGAATCGAACATACAACTAGTATAAATTCTATAAATTAGTATAATCAAACAACTAGTGATTTAAGCACATTTTGAGGTATTCACTTACACCTTTGTCCCAAATTGAACTTCATTACATTGTTGTTGTTGTTATCACCTATGTATTTTTTGACAAGAGAGTATTAAGCTAGTAGTGGCGAAACGAAGACGGTTATTATAAGCAATAATTTTTAGCACAAAACTGAACATTTCTGCTAATTATAAAGCTTAATATGCCATAAGCGATGTTAAAAGAATAGAGAGAACACAAATAATATAACAGACCTAGTCTCTTTTAAGTCAGCGATCAAAGAGTACTCGCTTAAAATACTTGGTTAAAAAATAAGCGACTTCAAATCGAAAAATCGCTAAAAATAATGCCCAGATTTTTTAAAGAATGTTTTCAAAGCAACAAAAATACGTAAAACAACAACAACAAATGAAAGAGAGCATGTGATTAACAATTGGAGAGTTCACAGTGTCAATTAAATACTAATTTATAGACATTTTATGCCATTTGTACGTACTCTTGAAACTCGCTTACACAAAAATCTGTTTTGATGCAAAACTTTAAACGAGTTGCGTGTTCTTTTGTCAGTCTCACTTACACAACAACAACAACTCTATTACATAACTCAAAAAGCACGCAAACAAGAATTTTAAAACTAAAAATAGTTGTGAAAGAACAAATATTTGGTGAAATAATCTTCCAAATACTCTAAGTGATATACATACATACATATAAACAAAAAAGAATATGATGGCTTATCTGAAACTACTTTATATATACTATCTCTCTTATTACATAAGCATTGTTGACACCACCGAGAATTATTTACATAAATTTCAAAAAAAAAACTACAGATTAGATAACTGTTTATTTAGAACAAATATTTGCGGAGAATTATCAACTTGAGTTAGTGGTGTACCGAGCACAACCACGCCTACTTATACCACTTTAGCATATAATAAGTACACACAAGCATACATACATAGTTATGTAGATAAAAAATAGAAATATGAAAACTATTTTTCTGCTGAAATTCCCACAATTAAGTGTAAACACACATGTCAGCCGCACACAGCCACAGCGAATTGCAAATAGCCGATAGTAGGGGTGTATGTGTACCACCACCACCCTCTATATGTGTGGTGTGTGTGTGTGCGGCCGGGTGGGGTAGGCGATTAACATCATCACGTTGAGTCACGTTTGGGTATTTGCACAATTCGCTCTCACGTGTGATTGACATTCATCAAGTCGCTGGCGAGAATGCTCCAAGCAACGTGGCCCATTGGCGTCGCAGCTACTCTAACGCTTGAGCGTTTGTATGCAAGTCGCTTTGTTATCGGACTTGTTGCTCGCTTACTGCGAAATATACTACAGTTGTTTAGCGGTATGTAAATATTATGTTATACAAACATATTGTTGGCATAATTAACATATTGGAAATGCATTTAAGTAGGTATGTTTGTATGTATCAATAAATAAGTATGTATAATTCATATTAATTTATAATGATTTATGGCAGTTTTTGCGATTGATACAATGATTTTAATTGTGAGCAGTTGCAAGGTCTTGTATGGTTATCAAACTCTTCATATCTTTGTATTCCTATGCTCCTTACAAATGTTACGTATACGCCATGGTCATTTAATGAAGCAAAATTCAAGGTTTCCAGAGTCCTTCAAATTTGAATTTTACTTATATAAGGAACAAGTAAACTTAGCTAAAATGAAATTCGCTTACATAAACTCAAAATTCATATCAACTGAGTGTATATACATATATGTATTATAAATCAATGGAATGGTGTAAAAAATAGAAATAATAATATTAATTTTAAAAATTAAAAAAAAATGTAAAGAAATAATAACAACAAAATAATAAGAAAATATTAACAACAACAACAAAAAATTATAATACCAATAAACAAATATTGAAAACCTTTTTGCTTCAAGCATTTATTGCATCATATTTTGTATTTCCAATGTTCTTTTCAATGGAAACCGGAAGAGTACTTCAGATTAATTTTATTATAATTACTAATCACTACGAAAGCTCTATTGTTTTTTTCATGTGAATATAATATAAACATAAAATTTTGAAAATAATAAAAAAAAGAAAAAAAAAAATTAAAAATAATTTTAGGAAAAAAAATAATTTATTTAAAAAAAAATAGTTTGAAGTAAAAAATTAATTTAAAAGAATTAGAAAAGTATAATATTAAAAAAATTTAAAAAATAATAATAATTTGAAAAATAGTATAATTAATTTAAAATACATTTAAAAAAATAATAATAATTTTGGAGAAACAGTAAAAAAATTATTTTAAAAATATATAAAAAAATAAAAGTAAAAAAAAAATTGGAGTATGCAGTTGATCATATTTTCAAAAATTTATATAAAAAAGCATATTTTTTTTAATTTCTGAAAGTAATCTTCTAGTAAACGCCATAGTAACATAAAACAAATTATTTATTTATATGAGATGATAATATAAAAAGAAAAGACCGAAAATTATTAAAAAATAAATAAAAAATTTAAATAATTAAGAAAAAGAAATAATTAACAATATAAATTTAAAAAAATATAAAAAAAATTAAAACAAAAATAAATAAAAATATAACTTTGGAGAGACAGTAAAAAAAATAATTTGAAAAAATTTCAAAAATAAAATTTAAAAAATATATAATAGATATATATATATAAATACTTGATCATATTTCAAAAAATTAAAATAAAAATAAAAAAAAATTTTAAATTTATGGAAGTTAGATCTTCTTAATAAACCATCAAAATATCAAAAATAAGTAAAATAAAAAAAAATTAAAAGTAAAAAAAATAGATTAATTTAAAAATAATAAAATTAAAAAAATTTAAAATGGAAAAAATAGTGTGTTTTTATTTACTAGAAAAAATTTTAAAACAAATAAATTAAACTAAAAAATAAATAAATTAAAAATTAAAAAATTTAGAAAAAATTAAATTTTTTAAAACTTGCTTCCAAGAATTGCAATAAAAATACCAATATTATGTTTCCTTACATATACATATACATATACATTAGCATATACAGAATCATAGAACAAAACGTCCTAAACTACGTATAAAAACCTCTTACTGACCTCCTCTACAACTACCAAAAATCCCCTACTCCTTTTGCCAAACGCACCACGCGTGGTTGGCGTAGAATTTCCCTTACTCTTACTTAAGCGTTCATTTCACTTTACGTAACAAATGTGCAAAATAACAGCAAACGGTAAATAATAAAAACAAAAAAAAAATAATACTAATAAATAAACAGCAAAATTAACTTTTAATATAAAACAAAACTAAAAATAAAAACAACCACAAGTTTACATAATCGTTATATTATCAACGAAATTAAGTATATTCAGTGCATTCGATTCAATCACATTCGCATACAATTCAACTTAATTCGATGCCATTTACACGGTCACCACCGCCCTTGCACTGCAATAAATCACCCGCTCACCGCCATCACCAGCAACCAACCAACAACACTGCCGAAGCATCGATTTATATGGAAAAAATTGTGAAACAAAAAATTTATATGATTATATTCTTGAGTGTTATTGTTGCTATTTGTTGTAGTTGTTGTTGTTGCTATCACCATATACTGTGTTATTATTATTGCACTACTAATCGCCACAACAGCGAAATGAGTGTCTAGAACATGTGAGCTGAGGGAGCGTTGCACTGGTTGTGTTGTGTTTTTTTTGCTTTTTTGTTTTTTGCTTTTGTTGCTGTTTTTTTATAACAACACCAAGCACATTTCCCTACACGTGACACACGTTATACCTTAGTCGGTCGGTTGACAGTGGACGCGTAGTTGTATGCCGCCGCCCCGTGCATTGATATATAAATAGCGCTGATTCTAACTTATAACAGTGCGGCTACAACAACAACCATAACAGCAAGCACAGCAACAATAACAATAACAACCACATTGACGACCGTCATGATATCAACAGCTGCTGAAGAATGTGCTTTTGCTATTACGTTTTTATAAGCAGCAGCGATGGTGTTTCGTAACCGCCGCTCGACTATAGTGAAACGTTGGAGAATTGTATGAGCAACGTGTATGGTTACATGTACATGTAGATATGTCGTTGTGTATATCAATGCAAGTATTTCGTTTGCAACGTGAGGAAATATCGCAGCGAATTGATTGCATTGCGTCTATAGAAGTAAATAAATTTTAGCTACATGTGCTGGTGGGGTAATGAGAGGTGTGTAGAAAAGGTTGAAGAAAATTAAAAGATTAGAATTTAATTTAAAGTTATGTAGTAGACTCATATTGACTATAAGTGCTATTGCACTGGCCTAGTCTACTTGATGCTATTGTTGGCTAAAAACGTGCCTAATATCCGGTGTTAATGAGAAAATTGTATGACGCCGCTATTGTTGTTGTTGGATTTATTTTAAGTGAAAATGTGAATTTTCAAATTAGCAATAACGGCTTATGAGCACGCCTACTAAATAGCGTTATTAATTATATTGTATACATACATATATTCGGGGTTCACACTCTTGTTTGAAGATGAGATGCTGGGTACTGTCCCCAAAAATCGGTTTTATTTTTTGTGTAGCCTTATCATAATATAAGTACATTATGAGCTTGTCATTGCTGCCCAAGTCACGACCAATTTTCCAAAAAAAAATATTTTATGTGGCCTAATATTTTATGTGGCCCTCTACATTGCTAGTGGAGCAGCTCTAACCTCAAAATCAACGAAGCAAAAATATTTTGAAATACTTTTTTTTTGTCTAAATGGAGATATATAGCAGTAAGATGAATTAAAAAGACTTCAAAGAAACTTAAAAAAATGTTCAAGAATTACAATAACAAACCCAATAATCAATGTATGTTATGTAAGCTAGCTAAAAGAACACATTTTACACCATTTTGAACGCTTGAAAGAATTTCTTCAACCACTCTCAACTCTCATATCATCTTTCAAAACTCAGCTCAATCTTGAAACTGTAAATTAAGGTGTTTTGCCGCTATTGCGTTGCTGAACTCCATTATTTACCGTTATTTTATATTTTTTTGAAAAATTAATTTATTAAAATTAAAAAAAAAATATATATATATAAAAAATATTCTGAAAAAAAATTGTAATATCATTTTTATTTTTGGTAATTTATTATGATTATTTTTAAATATTTATTCTTGACTTATTAATTTTATTTAAAAAAAATTATTTTAATATCTTATTTACTATAATTATTTATTATTATTGAATTATTATTAATTTTATAAAAAAAAATATTTTTTTTAATTAGTTATTTAATATTAGAGTGTAAAGGAATAATTTTTTTTATTAAAATAAATAGTTATTTATGCAAATAGAACAAATACAAACGCAAAAACATAGCTGGGAAATCAGCTGCTTATGAAATATCCAACTCACTGTGTTCAAAAATTGATTTTTTTTTTACATATTAGCTAAAACTAACGATTTTTAGTATTTATACCAGTTTATACCAGATTTATACCAGTTTATACCAGTTTTACACCAGATTTATACCTAGAAATGAGTCTATTACATGTTTTATACTGAGAAAAACTTCTATTCCGGATTTTTTCTACATATTTGAAAGAATACTGGTTTGAAAAGCTAAATATGTTCGCTTTTGAAACCAATTTAACAAAAAATTGCTATAAATCCATTGCTTTGCTGACTAAAACAATTTAGTTTAAAAACAGTAGTTTTTGGACTACTTTGATATTTCATTGTATTTTTGTTTTTTTTAATAAAATTTTTAAATTTTTTCAAATTAAAAAAATTATTGAAGAAAAAATTCTAAAAAAATAATTTTTGTCACTATAATATTTTAAAACTATTTAGTCCTATATACATAGACATTACACCTCAAATAATATTAAATGCTTGACATTCAACCACACTCACGCCACTGACCCACTAATACACTTTAAGCCAGAAAAACTATAAAAAAAAGAATTCTAACTCCATTCTTCTAACCAGTCGCACCGATAACGCTTTGTTGAGCGCTTAACAAACAAACAAACAGAAAAAAAAACGGTACCAAATATTATTAGAAAGCTGCAACACCATTTTCTCTCATGCAACATTGTTGTTGTTGCCGGTGGAGTTAAGAAAATGTCGACACTAGAAAGAATAATATCATTTACAGAGCCACAATTTTTTAACCCACTATTTTTTGTTTTTGTGTGCCTTAAGTAGGGCAATACTTTTGGTGTACCGTTAGCATGGCATTAACACATTATGCCCTACTGACGTGCATACACTTTGACGCGCGATCCCTAAGCTTAGAGGTCGCATAAAAGAGCGCATATAAGCGGGTTCTTTCAATGGGAGTTTTTTTTTTAGAGATATGAAAGTAAGTGTCTATATATGTATATATGATTAGTATATATGTATGTGTGATGTGTATCTATGCAACATAACATAATACTGAAGAAAGTCGAATTTCTATGCTATGCTGCTCATTTACCGTTTTTTAAGCCACAATTCTCGTTCAACCCTAGTTCTACACCTTTGCTGCGTTGAATAATACCAAATTATATGATATTAGCTATCTAGCAATTAACGCAATGTTAACAGAAAAAAATGTTGGAAAAAACAACCAAGCCAGCAGCGTTCGCGTCAGCGCTTACAAAAACAAAATTCACAAATCACGTTTTAGCGCAAACCTTCGCTGTACTATATGTAATTAGTTACGCCACGCTGCCGGAGTTGCTTTCAACGTTCTTACGCCGTTCGACGATGTCGAGGCCGAGGAAACGAACCAACGTATGCCAACTAACAAGACGATTGCTTCGAATGCCGCGCAGCCTCGATTAAGCAATGGACCCATGCGGAGTGAGAGTGCGGCCCTGACGCGTGACTGCTACAACAAACGCCACGGTCGGAGTGCAGCAAGAGCCCCACCGCCCGCCCGAGCGACCAACCAACCGCCCAGCCAACGTATGCACTTTAGATTAGATGATTACTCAATACAAATGGAAATGTGCAATGTGATCTACGCGCTGGAGCAGCGACGCACGAACGGAGAGGGAGAAACAGAGACAGAGACGTTTGTCGCGCTTAGTCAACGCACGATTCACGTTGCCGCTCGGCTGTCGGCGTTGAGAATTACGAACGTAGCGCAACATGTTCTGAAGCGTAGCTTAAAAGAAATTTCACTTTTACCCACACCAGCTTAGGCTACAACAAGTAATAAGCACCGTTAAATGACGGCAACAACAACAACAGCAATAGCTAAAAACTTGTAGAACTGCAACACTTGAAAGCTGATTGTGTGTGTGTTTGGTGGTGTTGTTGTTGTGTGTTTTTGCTTTGCTGTTGTTGTGTTGTGCCCAACACTACGCTGCCTTTTTATACAGGTGAGAGTGGGCAGGCGGTTTGACACAGCTGTCAATACCAGTTTTATTATGAAAAATGTGGGTTGCAACATGTTCGACATGCGACTAACAAACGTATGTTGCTGCAACGTGACCGCATTTACAACGGCAAAATACGGCAGAGAATCATGCGCGCTATGGCCATTAGCCAACACACAACAACACAACACACAGCAACACCAATAACAATAGCAACACAAACAACAAAAGCAATAGCAACAGCCACAGTGCCAGCGCCATAGCCACAGAGCCAGAGTCAGAGCCAGCCAGCAGCCGTCAGCAGCCAACTGTGCCGTTGTGGCTGCGCTATTGCTATTTGCCTTTAACGAGCGAGCAGTGAAAGAGGTTTACTTGTGAAAGCTTTTCTATTTCAATTGTGTTTTAACAGTCGTGGTTAACGGTTGTGCGATTTTTGCTGCTCCTCCGCTAATGCAATATACTGAGATACAACCGAAAAAAACGGAAGCCAAAAACAAAACCGACAAGATTCTAACCAAGAAAAAAGAGCAGTTTTCATAAATGGAACGCAGTAAAAAGCGTTGAGCAGTTTAAGTGGCAAGAATTTCCAAATCCAGTCACGCCAGCGGCACAATGGGCGCGCAGTGAATATTTCGGCTAACTTATTTCAACGTTTCACTGCAAACGAACGATCCAGATAACGGTTTGACAGCGTTGCGCGCTACATTGTGATGTTTGGGAATTAAAAAAATAACAGTAAAATTAAAATATAATTTTAAATATAATTTGCATTACGCAAAAATTACAACAACAAATTACAAATATACAACAAAAGTTATGCTGTGCAAAACTGTATAGTAAAAAATAAAAAATATTAATCAAAAATGAAGTGACTGCATTAGAAGGAGATTAAAAATGAAAAACAATTAAAAAATTAAAAATTAATACAGTGCATTCAATAAGCAAACATTTATGCAAAAATTAAAAAGAAATAATAAAAAAAATATTAATTAAACCACAAAAAACATTCTCAACAAACATTAAGAACAAAAAAATTAAATAAATTAAATAAATTTAAAAAAACATTATCAACAACAACAAATCGTGAATTGCTATAAAAATGTCTATTGTCTGCACTTTGGAGCCAAAAGTGAATTTATTCAAAAATTCGGCAGCTAAAAATATGCTTGTTTTAAAAAATAATAATGCGCTAAAGCACACCGGTCCAACTACTGCTGTGGAACCAGCAAAAAGTTACAACAACAACATTTATGGAAAGGATAAAAGTACGTTGAAGCAAATGAAGTGTAAAAAAATATTATATTTATCAAAGTTAAGAATGCTTAATGCAAATAAAACAAATAAATGCATAGAAACCCAGCAGTGAAAATAACGCCTTCAACTCAAAAATATTCAAAAATTAATATTTCTAGAAATTAGCAAGAAACTGATGATTTTAGCAGTTATACCAGTTTATACCAGATTTATACCAGTTCGAAAAAGCTGCAAAAATGTCTATTACACCTTAAATTATGAGCTTTAGGTATTTATACCAGTTTATACCAGATTTATACCAGTTTGAAAAAGTTACAAAATTGTCTATTACATCTTATATTATGAGGACAAAAATTGTTAACGTATTTTTTTCTACAAATTCATCGTTTTTTATTGAAAGAATACTGATTTGCTAATCTAAAACGGCGCTCTTCTGAAATCTGACTATTTGAAACTATCCTAAAAATTGTTATAAATAGAATTTTATTGCAAATATAAATTATTATTAGCAGTTCAGTAAGAAATTGTCGATTTTCAGCATTTATACCAGTTTAAAATAGCTACAAAACTGTCTATTTCAAGTTATATTTTGAAAAAAAAAATGTTTTGTCTGTATTTTTTCTACAAAATCAGCGTGTTTTCTTGAAATCATACTGATTAGCCAATCCAACATTGCACTCTTTCAAAACCAATTTAACAAAAAAACTGGCCTAAATCTGTTCGTTCGCTGACTACCTCAATTTTAGTAAAAAATCTAGTTTCAAAGCAGTATTTTTCAGACTAGTTTGTCATTTCACTCCACTTAACATTTGAAACCGCACTTTTTTGTATGCGCGTTTGTGATAAGGCTTCGTATAACATTTTGTTTATAGTGGTCAGTGCTTTAAATACAATAAAATGTATACAAAAACTGAAGCTATATCTGCAAATGTTTTTTTTTTTCTATAATATATAATATAAATTATGGTACTTCCCCCTCGACACGCGTGTGAACAACCTGCAACATAGCTTACAGTTGTACATAACTTTGCTTGTGGTTTATGGTATAAATATTGTATGAGTCAGAAAATTTATTTTCCCTAGCTAGCAACTACTTGCCATACGCAATATTTATTGCTGAAGTCCATATACATACATACATACTATATACATATGTATGTTTAATAGGAATTTACAATTATTCATCGAGAATGTAATGCTAATGACTTGTATGAGGCGATTCAATAATAATAAATTAATTACAACTTTTTAAGCATATTACGTAAAGCTTTCATTGATTATGAAATAATCAGAATTTTTTTCTGTGGAATTTTAAAGCAGTAATTTACTTGTTCTCAACTTGTTCTTGCAATTTCTGAACTTGCTGTGACCTCATAAAGCTTTGAGTTACAACGAGAATTCTGAACATTTTATAATAGATGAAAGCTTTACGCAATAAAGCTTTTAGAATCAAATTTAAATGAAAGCTTTACGCAATAAAGCTCTTATCAGCATTTCGAGTGCACACAAGTGAAAGCTTTGGTTGATAGAGCTTTTTGTGAGCTTTTAACATTAGTCTCCGAGAGCTTTCATGATTTTTTGGCGAAATGTCTTTTAGTGCGAATTTTTTATTGAAATAAAATTTAAAATTCCAAAACAAAAATTCGAAAAAAAAAATTTATTTTTATTATTCTAAACTCATTTTATCTAATTTTTATATCTTTTAAAAATATTTTAGAGAATCTATATAATAAATATTCGAACCGAAACTAATTCTCCTCACTCTTTCTTCCTCTTTATAGATGCAACCTACAAATCCAACAACAACAAAAACACTGAACTTTACAACAACAATTGTAATAATCTTAACCAACAACAATTAGAACTCTTGCAACAGCAGTACAACAAACGGAATACAGTTGCTGAGCTGATCGCACGCCAACAACAACATCAGCAACAACTGTCCAATGATATCAGCTCCTCCGTCAATAGTGAGGTTTTGAATAGTGGAAATTTCGTTACTGATATGCCGGAAATCCTCAGCGTTGCGGCCTTAAATACTAACCATCACAAGAACAACAATAGCCTAAGTTCAGCGGTAGCAGGTTCGAATACAAAAACAGCCGCAATGCACAACGTACGCTTACCGTCCATTTCGCCGACACTGTCATTGAACGGCAGCTCAAATGATGCAAACAATGGTGAGTTAACGAAAGATTTAGGCACTTAATCTGTACTTTTATACATACATACATATGTTGAGAAATAGTACTGATAAGCCTTTCTTTCTTTTCGCTTCTCCTCCTTCCACTTGCAGTACACGGCTACTCCATGTACGGCCCAATCAGTCCACAATCCAGCGATAGCGGTCACAGTCTACCCGATAACATGTCGCATGGCAAACAATACCGCAACAGCTTCAGCGGTTCCAACAGTTCTTTCGACTCGCACAACATGTCGAAATCTTCACAACAGTCGCAAGCGCATAAGGATCTGTTCACACAGCGCAAACAGCGCGAATTCACGCCGGACAGCAAGAAGGATGACAGCTATTGGGATCGACGTCGGCGCAACAATGAGGCGGCCAAGCGCAGTCGCGAGAAGCGTCGCTACAACGATATGGTCTTGGAACAGCGTGTCGTTGAGCTGACCAAAGAGAATCATGTGCTCAAGGCGCAATTGGACGCTATCAAGGATAAGTTCAATATTTCCGGTGAGAATTTGGTGAGCGTCGAACAGATTCTGGCTTCATTGCCGACCAGCGAGCAAGTGTTGAGTATTACAAAGCGTGCCAAAATGCAAATAAATGGCGGCGCTTTCAATGGCGCCACCACCGCGGTACCCACATCCATAGTCTACAGTATACCGGCGCCGACACCGGGTGGTGGCATGCAGAACACCAACAGCATGGCACAAACGCCCACATCCAGTGGCATACTTACACCGCAGAAGTCGAACACGCTGAATCAGGTGGCGAATAGCGATGCGAGCAGCGCACTCAACGGCGACAACGGCTTGTTGTGCAAAGCTTCGCAACAGTCACTGCAGCAGGCCATGAAGAATGTGAACCAAACGAATATGGCCAATACATTAACACATCCGCATGCGTTATCATCATCCGTCGCACATCTGCAAATGTCCAGCTCACCAGTACACCTCACAACCGAGCACTATCAACCACCACCACCCCTGCCACACAACCCCAACTACAATGCTGAAATGGCACGTGCAAATAACACGAGCGTTCTAAGTAACGGCAACGCTAACGTTAATGCGCCCACACATTTGGAGCATGCACGACATCACGCTACAGCAGCGCCAACGCAACAACAACCACCAACTCCGTCCAATTTGCAGAATTTGCATGTGCTGCAAGCGCTCAATCGCAATGTCAACTGCGATGATCTCGATAATTTGCGTAAAGTTGTTGCTGTAGTGGGTGCCGCCATCAACACGAATGGCGATCCGGCCGATGCCGTCGACGCGCCACTCTATAGCGCACCGGTAACAGCACCACTCTACGTGCCACCACATCCCGCCAGCATGTATGCCTACAGCACAAAAGAACAAGTAACAGCGTCCAGTCAGAGCCTCGATAACGGCTATCACACAAAATCACCCGAAGCCAATGGTGTCAGCTCAAGCGCTGTGGATGCCGTCTCGTCCTCATCTGTAAACAGTAATGGCGTTGCCAATGGTGGCAACGATGTGCTAAATTTATCGCGTCGCGCTTGCTCTCCCGCATACGAGCATATGCTCTCCTCCACCATCTCCTCCTCGGCCTCCTCATCCGGTGTCGTCTCCGGCGATGACGAACACGAACCGGATGGCGTCGACGATATCGAGCACAATCAAGCGGTGAATATCAGCACCACCAGCCCCAGCAGCAGCGATTCAAATAACTGTCTGCCACTCAAATTGCGACATAAGTCGCACTTAGGCGATAAGGATGCGGCTGCAACAGCGCTGCTGGCGCTACAACATATCAAACAGGAGCCGGTGAGTAATCGCGCTTCACCACCCGGTTGGGTGGATAATGGCGATAATTCAAGTGATGAACGCGATTCGGGCATCTCGATCGGCAGCGCTGAGTGGAACGCACAATTTCAACGTAAAGCTGAGAAGCCCAACTCAATTGTGGGCGTAACACCAACGGAACGCGAGCACATACTGAAATCGCATTTGGCACGACTGGAATCGGAGGTGGCTAACATAAAGAATATGATGATCCTGTCTGTGGATCAATTGAATACACCGGCAGATCTGAAGATTTAAGCGCAAAATTGAAGCTGCTACGTGAGGGTGCGTGTGTGGTTCATCGATTTTTTGTGTAGTACCGATTGCGCTAGTATGGAGAGAGAGCAGAGACACAATTCAATTTTTTTTACATACTATTTGTGGGGAATCCGTTAGTTATGTACGAGTATGGGCGTTTGTAGGATTTTTAGTTTTGTTGTGAACGCAAAAATTGTTTACTAAAAAGTAAATGTATATATAAAAATATTTTTAAAAAATAATTGTACAAAAGTTGCTTAACATTAGTTTAGTTGAAAAATAATTAAAAATAATTTTTTTTTTTTAATTAAATTATAATAAACTTTACTCAATAGCGGCCGCGGCTGTATGAACACAACTTAAATGCTAGCTTATACGATTTTAAAGTGTTAAATGTAAACTTGGCTAAAATATTAGCAAATAAATATGGCACATTGTAGCAACATATCATTAGCTCATGCATTAATTTCAATTGTTTTACAATTTTTTTTTGTTAATTTTTTCATAAAAAAATCATTTCACTGAATATAAATAACAAGTAGCTACTTATATAATTGTTAAGAATGCATAAAAAATATTTAAAAAACTTATAAAAAATATAAACAAAACAATTTGCAGCTATTAAATCCTATAATGTGTATATTTAGCGTTTAGTAATTAGAAATATTGTAGAAATTCATTTGCTAATGCAATTGTTCGGTGGTAAACTTGTATAAAATTAATTTAATTATTTTAACTATAATTTTCTTTATTTATTTTTATTATTCACATTCTTGTTTTGCTACGATCTCTTTAAGATACAAAGCACACGTAAATTATCTAACTAATTATCTAGCTAGCTTGCCACCTGATATTTATATGTATGCGTCTAATATTTGTATTATAAATACCGCTGTATTAACAGTTAGCATAGGAAAAAATAAAATAAATATATAAAAATATATTATAAATAAAAAAAATGTATACAAATATGAAAAAAATTATTTCGAAAAATATAAAAAACACAATTTTTATAAATATATTTAATGCAAATGCGTGCGCGTTAGTTTTAAAAAAAGTACTTGTTAAAACACACACAAATTATGTGTGCAATTGTATGTATGTTATTTATGTTCAGTTATTATTAAAATATAGTTGAGCGTTTTCAAATTTAAACAAACAAACAAACAAAACATTACTACCACCTGTGATTTCAGTAAACATAAAACATTCGCAAGTGGATTTTTCAGCAGTGACTAGTAGTTTTAAAAAAATTAAATACATTAATATATATGTATGTATGTATTTAAAATTAAATAAATATGTAAACAAAGTGTAAACACTGTAAAAACAAAGCGTTAACTGTTCATAGTTCCATTTACATATTTATTATACACTACTATTGAATATGTAAAGCAGTTTTATATAATAGTTATACATGCCTAAATATATATATATATACGTTTGTTAATCACTACATTTATCTATATTTATTTTGAAGTTCTTATTGTATTGTAAATATATACTATATAGCGTTTGCATACCTTAATATGTATTTTAGTGACTATTGACTATTTTACAGTAGACAACTACATAAATATTGTAAATAAACCTAAACATTTCCAAACAAAAAAATAAGAATTTTTGAATTTTTTATTTAAGTATACCAAACATTCTTTATATTTCCTTAGTTTGAAAGTAGAGGCAGCATAAATGAGCCAAAAACTGGGAAGTGTAGAAAATTGGTATAAACTGGTATAAATCACATAAACTGGCATAATGAAATTGAAATAGAAAATATGGAATGTAGATAGCTTTAAACTCATTCTCTTGATAAGTGACGAATCGATCAAACAACTGGTATAAATCTCATAAACTGGTATAAATCTCGTAAACTGGTATAAATCACATAAACTGGTATAATCAAATAAATATAAAAAATCGTAAGTAGGCAGTTTTGAACTTATGACCATGAAGATGGATGAATAGAACAAACAACTTTTATAAATCGCATAAATTGGTATAAATTTCAAAAGATAGCATAATTAAATTGATATATAAATTATGGAGTGTAGATAGTTTTGAACTCATTCCCTTGAAGAATAACGAATCGAACAAGCAACTGGTATAAATCGCATAGACTGGTATAAATACCACAAACTGGCATAATCAAACTGATAGAGAAAAAATTAATGTAGATATATTTGAACTTATCCCCTTGAAGAAGAACGAATCGAACAAGCCAATGGTATAAATATACTAAACTGGCATAATGAAATTAATATAGAAAAGGTGGAGTTTATACAGCTTTGAATTGATACCCTTTTAGAGTAAAAAATCGAACAAACAATTAGTATAAATCTGGTAAACCGGCATAAATCACATAAATGGGTATAATCAGAATATAATACAGAATAAAATATAGAAAATTTATAATGTAAGCAGCTTTGAACTTATGAACTCGAAGAAGGAGAAATCGAACAAACAACTGGTATAAATCTTATAAACTGGCATAACCAAATTGAGAGAGAATTGGCAGAGTTTATAACACTTTAATGATAATGATCTTGTCACATACTCTTATTTGACAACAGATTTTAAGGTCTAACATATTGAGCAGAGAGAGAGAGAGACCGGTAAAATACCTATTTTCCCTTCTAAACAATGTTTTAGACCAAAATTGCATGTGATCTTTCGGTTTTCATTAACTATTAAAATCATTTGACCTTTCCCAGTACGATCTCTTGAAAGTGAGTTTAAAGTGAGTTTGAGTTTAAATTAGATGAAAAACGGTCTTGCAGAAATGGACGGCATAGTTTCATATTCACACTCGTCCTTATCTGACGAATCTAAGGATTTCCATCTTCTAATCTTTAAATCATTTGTATCGGTATCATATCTTATAAAATGATCTCATCTTTACGTTTGTCTGGTGGGCCCCGCATAGTCCGGTTATAATCCTTAGTTATACCAGCTTGATTCCCGTCACATATTCCCTGAGTAGTAGTCATCGGTCAGGATGCCAGCGCTTGACGCGAATTTTAAGAGACTATGAGGCCCGCTTGAAGAACAACAAAGCGGCGGGGGCCGATGGACTACCGGCCGAGCTATTCAAATACGGCGGCGAAGAACTGATAAGGTGCATGCATCAGCTTCTTTGTAGAATATGGTCGGAAGAAAGCATGCCCGACGATTGGAATCTCAGTGTGCTCTGCCCAATCCATAAAAAGGGAGACCCCACAATCTTCGCCAATTACTGTGGTATAAGTCTTCTCAATATTGCATATAAGGTCTTGTCGAGCGCATTGTGTGAAAGACTAAAGCCCACCGCCAACGAACTGATTGGACCTTATCAGTGCGGCTTTAGACCTGGAAAATCGACAATGGACCAGATATTCACCATGCGCCAAATCTTGGAAAAGACCCGAGAGAGAAGAATCGATACTCACCACCTTTTCATCGATTTTAAAGCTTCGATAGCACGAAAAGGAGCTGCCTTTATGCCGCGATGTCAGAATTTGTATTCTCCGCAAAACTAATACGGCTGTGTAAGCTGACGTTGAGCAACACCAAAAGCTCCGTCAGGATCGGGAAGGACCTCTCCGAGCCGTTCGATACCAAACGAGGCTTCAGACAGGGTGACTCACTATCGTGCGACTTCTTCAATCTATTGCTGGAAAAAATAATACGAGCTGCAGAGCTAAATAGAGAAGGTACAATCTTCTACAAGAGTGTACAGCTGCTGGCGTACGCCGATGATATTGATATCAGCGGAAGCAACAACAGCGCCGTTTGTTCTGCTTTTTCCAGACTAGATAAAGAAGCGAAGCGTAAGGGGCTGGTGGTGAATGAGGACAAGACGAAATATCTCCTGTCATCAAACAAACAGTCAGCGAACTCGCGTCTTGGCTCCCACGTCACTGTTGACAGTCATACCTTTGAAGTAGTAGATAGTTTCGTCTACTTGGGAACCGGCGTTAACAACACCAACAAAGTCAGCCTTGAAATCCAACGCAGAATCACTCCTGGCAACAGGTGTTACTTTGGACTGAGTAGGCAATTGAACAGTAAAGTCCTCTCTCGACGAACAAAAATCAAACTCTACAAGTCGCTCATTATTCCCGTCTTGATGTATGGCGCCGAAGCGTGGACGATGACGACATCCGATGAGACGACTCTTGAGGTTTTCGAGAGAAGGGTTTTGTGTAAGACTTATGGTCCTCTGAACATTGGCCGCAGACGATGGAACGATGAGTTGTACGATTTATACGACGACATTGACATAGTTCAGCGAATAAAAAGACAGCGGCTATGCTGGCTAGGTCATGTTGTACGAATGGATGAAAACACTCCAGCTCTCCAGTTCGATAGAGTACCCGCTGGAGGAAGCCGCGGAAGAGGATGACCTCCACTCCGGTGGAAAGGCCAAGTGCAAAGTAACCTGGCTTCACTTGGTGTTTCCAGTTGGCGCCAAAAAGCATAAAGGAGGAACGAGTGGCGCGCTCTGGTGGATTCGGCTATAATCGCTTAAGCGGTTTCTACGCCAAATATATATATATATATATATATGAGGCCTCACTATCGATACCTCCTCCAACTTATTGTGCTGTGGGGTACCTAGATACCTGAAGCTGAGTCTTCCTAGCAAAGGACAAACGCACAAGAGATGCTACACTGTTTTCTTGGTGCGCTGCTCTTTACACTTCCAGCATTCCTCTCGATCTGACAGTCCCATCTTATAGACATGCATCGATACTAGACTGTGACCAGTAAGTATGCTAACCATGGTCCTACAGCCCATTCTATCTAGTACTAGTGGGAACATCTTCATAGAACTTCGGCTTAAATAAAAATAAGTATGTGTTTGGGTGTTAAAAAATCCTCTTCGTGGACCCCAATATACTGAATGTTGTTGTTATACCGGTAGATCATAAATTTTAAAAATTATTTCTATCCTATCGCATAAAACTTTGAGCCAGTTCCGGTTATGAATTTTCAGTTAAAAAAAAATAGTGCTTACTTTTCCCAGCCAATATTTAGAAAAAAATGTATTTAGCTTTGAAATTGCATTGGCCAATTTTAGCCAAATTTTACTTATTTTCCATTACATTAATGTTTTTGTATCGACCTTGGGAACAATTTTGACAACACTGAGAGTGTCGTTAACGATATTTGTCTGATTGACGATTATTGGTCTGATTGGACTAACTTTCCCTTAGAACCTTCTAGGAACAATTACTATCAATTTTAACATTTCTTTTAGTAAATACGCATTATCAATTTTTTATTATATTTTTTGTTGGTATACGCATATATATTATAAAATTGTTACATACTATATGATATATAGTCGAATACTATTTATAAAAAATTTCTATTACATTTTTTGAATACCAATTTCCTTTTTACATTTCATTGGCTATTGGGCACCCTGGTTCACTTACATTTCAAGCTTTTACAAACAATCTGGCAAGCTTTTATTACTTGGTCCAGCCGGTGGAGTAAAGTAGGAGTTGAAAAATATAAACAATATTAAACAATTTATTGATTCCTTTTTTTGCTAAATAGCACATTATAGAAGACATATTTTACAAAAATATGTTACATAAAAATATCTGTAATTAATATTTGTGTGCATGTTTTTTTTTGATTCATTTAACGCTGCTTGGAAATTTCGTTTGGATAAATGACAAACGCTTGCTAATTGGTTGTTGCTGCTAAAATTTCTAAATGTAAATTTCATGGCAGACTATTTTCTGCAGTCACAAAACGAGTTAGATGCTGAAAAGCAACCCAATTCAGGACTCTGTTGCTGCGAATATATAGATCGTCATAACAAGCGTTATCACATTGTCAGCTGCTGCTGCGACTGTGAAGACTTTGACAAAGTATTTACTAAGTGAGTATTTCGGTAATATATTTATTGCAGAATTGTTATTTATAATGTGCTTTTTAATTGATAATTGTAGTTGGTTGACTTGTCGACCCATCGATCGCACGCGACAACGCAATATGTTGTTGACTTTTCAGGACCGTTTACGTATACCATGGCATGGGGGCGCAAAACAAGTGACATTAGATAGTATTGCACCCATATTTGTTATACCGCTACTAATCAGTTTGGCGGCCATCAATGCATACACTTGCATTGTGATATTTTTGGCAACTTCTGTGATAATTTGTTATGCTTTCAATTACGTACAGCGTAGAGCAGTGCGTACAAGCTTCTTCAGTATGTGGATAATTTCGTCTTTACTTTATTTAATATTATTATTTGAAACGACTGGCCCACTACTAGAGGTGCTACCGGAAGAAAATTTGGCTTTAGTGGTGCTGTCTATAGTTACGTCGGTTAGTTTTTGGCAGGCACGTAAGCGTGCCACTTTAAATAATGTCGTGCAAACTGTCGTTGGCGTTGGCAGCGAGCTGCCAGACATTACCGAAACCAGCGCTAATGAGGAGGATGATGCAGAGCAAACAACTTTATTGATCGAGCAAGATTTGGAGGATATACAAACGACGATTGATGATGCCAGCGGTAATCAGCCAAACCGCTGTGCAACCTGTCGTAAGAGTGTGCCCGCCAGAACTGCACATTGCCCACTTTGTAGGGTTTGCATTAGGCGTTATGATCACCATAGTTATTGGCTAAATTGCTGTATTGGCGAAAAAAATCACCGCCTCTATATTGTTGGCCTAATTTTTGCAATTTTTGCGCTTTTATTGGGCGCTGATTTGATACTAACGGCAGTGTGCCATCCATTTAAAGCCGTTAATATTTTTGGTCTACAAATTTTGCTACCAGACGATTGTACTGGCGTTTTCGACATGTATGAGTAAGTGGCATAAACTCAACTTAAGCAGAAGCAACTCATTTCTAAAATTTTTTTTTTCTTTGTAGATTGGGCTTAGCCTATGTGCTCGCTGTTTATGCATTACTTATAACCGCTTGTATGGTGGCGGTACTTGTGCGACAGTTATATTTAATATCGCGTGGCATAACAATGCATGAGTACAAGCGTGGAATGCGTGGAAATAACAAAACAGTGAAATATAATTGGAAGAATTTTATACTCTAAAATTTAACAAGACAAAAAAATTTGTGAACGGCACAATTTAAACGCGAAAACACAGCAAGTGCGATGTAAACAAAACATAAAAAAAAAACAAAAAATAGTATTTTGCTTCATCTTAATTGCATTAAAATTAAAAATAATTCCTCGTATGAAAATTAATTATTAAAAACAAAAAAAGAATATAATTCATATTACTGCATAGCAACACTGACTAGTATTTTTTCTTAGTGCGTGTATTAATTTTGTGCACTTTAAACTGCTTTCAAATAATACGAGTTGCGTATAATCGACAAAGCGATTAACGAACTTTTTGAATTAGTAGCAAATAAGTGATTTGAAATAAATTTAAACTATGTAAAAACATATTTTATTTGTAAAATATTTTCTGTTATAAGCTTCGTTTATGGATTATCTCTGTTTGGTGTATAATCTGGCAACAGCTCCCATATTTTCATACGCCAACGTTGACGTCGCTCCTCCGTCTCTCTTTCCAACTGCAATATTTGTGGCAAACGTTGCCAACAATCCAAAACTTTCCACTTCAAATGCCTGCATGGTTATAAGTGCATAAAAAAGTTATAAAAAAAACTTTAATAATTACAAATTCATATTTCCTCCTACCATTCATGGTGCGATGTCGCCTGTTTCATTTTCGCTGCCTCAATGGCGCTCATACGCGCGCTATGTTGTGCCCATAATTTAAATGTGAGCTCGGTACGTTTCAAGTCACACCAATCAACGGCTACATTGTATTTACAACGCTCTTGCTGCACATACAATTGCCAGGCACATAATGCGTTGCGTTTTAATATTTTATCATATAAATCATCGGCCAGTAATTGCCTTTCAGTGCGTACTTTTAGATAATAGTCGCGCCAGTTAACAAAGTAGGTGCGCTTGAAAATCTGTCGTCTGAAGTGCTCACACTTACGCTTATTTTCACGTTTACGCATTATCAAGCGCTTAAATCCTTCCATGCCAATGCGGCGTAGCAGTAGGCGCCGGTAAAACTCATCAGCTTTATTCCTAGCCTCAATCGCTCTCTGATGTTCTCGTTCCTTAAGTATTTTAGCCATTTTCTCTTGGCGTCGCTTCTCTTTTAAAGCTTCTATGCGCATGCGCTTAGCCTCTTCATCTTCTAGACGCTAAGAATTTATTGAAGGGTATTATTATTTAACACGCGAGTGTAAATTACTTATTTCTAATAAACACTTAAACATTTAAACAATAAAAATGTCTTGCCATTTAAAATTTTCTACCGAAAATGTGAATATATTAAATTTTACATAAAATTAGTATAAACCTTTGCTTCTTCTGCCGCCATCTTTTGCGCCTCCTTCTCGGCCTCTTGTTGCAGGCGCCTCTGACGCGCTTTTTCATGTCTTATGTTTCTCTCCAAAGCGCGTTCCTCCATTTTAAGTAAGAATTTCGGCATCAGCAATGCTCTGCCCTGCAAACTAGTTGCATTATCATCTTTTTCATCACGCAGATTGCCTATGAGCTGTAGACATTTAGCTTTTGCTTTGAATTTCGGATCACCATGACGTATGATTGTCTTTAGCTCGTTCTTTAAGTCTTGTCGCGCTTCCTTTGCTTCATCGGACAGTTTATTTAATTTCAATTCCATAATTATGCGTTCTTGGCGTTCTAGCTTCATCTTTTGCAGATCAATAATGTCCTGTTGGATTTTTATTCTACAAAAAAGTGACACCGTGAATTAAAAAAATAAGAAATATGAAGATTGAGCTCGTAGTTTGCTACCGTTGGCTTTGTACTTGGAGCACGATGTTTTGTTATTATCAATCTTAGTTATTTATTACACTTTCTTGATCACTTTAATATTTTTTATTGAACTTACTTGTTTTGATACTTTTTTGTTGTTTGAGCTGCCACCACTGGTCCTTTCTGTGTTTCATCACGCGCTTGTCCAGCATGACACTGTCGTGCATAACGTGTTAAACGTAATTTCTCTTTACGTATTTTGTCCAAGAACATATTGATTTTATGCACACGATCACTTTTACTGGTGACATCCTCGCGTTCTATTTTCTCTATGGTTATAAAGTGAATCCATTTTAAGAAATATTTTTTCAACAACGCAACATTTGTATTTGCGCGTGGCCGAAAAAGTTGTTGTATAATCAGGTTTTGCTCATGATTGGAAATGCTTTCATCTTCCAACTCTTCAGAAGTTGTAATTGCAGAATCTACTTCTTGCGGTTTTATTAGTCTTGTAATGACTAGTGGTTCCAATGTGTTGGCAACGGACTGATATGTCTTTGTATTCTCACAATTATTTTGAACTTCAGTGGATTCTGATGCTGCCTTAGAATCTGTGTTTGATTCGTTTTCGTGTGATACATTTTCTTCTGCTTCCATTTGCAGCTCGAAGAGAGCCTCCTCCGCTAAATCCGAAACAACTGAATCAATACCATCGCTGGTATTGGAACAAATGGAGTTCTCACGATTGAAGTTCTTTACATGCACCTTATCAACAAAACGTACACAACGTGTTTTGCAGTGATCTTTATCATTTATTTCCACATCCGCACTTTTTGGACAATTGCAGGTTTCGTCCTCGAATTGTTGCACTTTTGCAATAGATTTTTCTTCAGAAATAGTATCAGCCTCATTGTCAATTATTACATTTTTCGAAAGAATTTCTTCAACGGATTTTTTCGTGCAAATATTTAAGTCAATCCTCCGTGTATCCTCACCATTTTCATTAACCATTTCTCTAATTTTTAAGTTATGGTCCTCCTCACTTCTGGCACTTCTAACATCTTCTTTAGATTCTGCTTTAACTTCTTCTTCATTAACAATTTCCAAACCACTTTTATAATTTACCCTTTTGTGATCCTTTTCAATTAATTTGCTATTTTCTATTGGCCTAGTCGTTTCACACAATTCATTAACTGCTTGCAGTGCATCCAAGGGCGCAGCGTAGAAGTTTTCAATATGCTTTGCAGTTCTTACCAAGCTTTGTGTTAGGAAAGCATTGTCCATGTCATATACTTTATTGTCGTCAACATTTTGTGTTATTTTAACCTTAAGCGTGTTCCTTTTGTGATTTTTCTGTAATTGCTGTCGGAATTTGTTCAACTCATTCATGATGTAGCGTTCTTCAACAACCAAATTATGATTTACACAAGCGTCAAGCGTACGCTGTCCACCCACAGTAGCTAAAGGCAACTTTCGTGGTATTTTACGAAACTGTTTTAGGTAAAAATTACAAATCATTAATGAACATTTATTTTATTATCCAACATTTTTTATAACCCAACTTCCATTACCATTTCGTGTCGCATATCCATAACCAGCGCAGGATTAAGCGCTTTATTTGGTGCGCTTTTGCCGCATAATAAGGATTCATCGTGCTGATTGATATAATCCTTCTCAATAAAATTTCTTACAATATCAGTTTTTAGTGTAGTTGAATGCTTACACGTACTACGTTTACGTATTCGATCCCAACGCGTAAGCTTTTGGTTAGTTTTTTCCTTTATCGTTTGTTTCATTGTTAAATCTCGAAATGTTTAATTATATTTTCATGTATTTTTTTTCTTTTCGTACTAATTGAAAATTTATGAAAATAATGTGATATTATACAAACAGAAACAAACAAGTGTGTTGGTTTCCAAGGTAACCAAATGAGTTCTAACTGTGTGAAAAAGCATTGATAAATAAAGGCAAATTGTAAAATAAAGTACTTTATTTATGTTTGACAAGCAATAGCTATATACCGACAACAACAACCGATTCTCTAAATCAGCCCTGAGAACTATTAATTCAACAATCCTTACTCTTTGGCAAATATTGTTTGCGACTACATCAACTATTGACAACTATTTTTCTATAAGCTCAAACAAAAGTAATATATACGCGTACAACCAAATAGTAATTGCATTTAGTGTGTTTATTAAATTATTTACGTTTTATTTACTTTAAAAAATCTCGCACAAGCCAACATTTGATCCTGAATAAATACATTAATGTTTAGTGTAATATTTTGTTAAGCTATTTTTATGTTTATGTAGAAGCAGCAACTCTATAAACTGAAAGTGTTTCCCAACGCATTACGAGTATAAATAACAAATCTTGCATTTAGCGGAATTCCATACATAATATCTCCAATTAAGTTTCTAAGCAGCAGGGTCCTTTTTGCCTTTTCCTTTTTTGGCTGCAGCGGTTGCGGCTTCGACATCAATTGGCGCCGGTTTTACAAATGGAATTTCATCACGATATTTTGCTGGCATATATTTTTGCAACGGCTCTGGCACCTTGACGCCCGTCTCCGTTTGATGCGTTTCGAGTATAGCACATATGACACGAGTTGCGGCACACATTGTGGCGTTTAACATATGCACGTAATCCACGGATGCATTCATTTTCTTTGTTTGACCATAGCGTACTAGCAGACGTCGCGCTTGGTAGTCCAGACAGTTTGAGCAGGAAACAAGTTCACGGAATGCGCCGCTACCACCAAACCAAGCTTCCAAATCTAGTTTTTTGGAAGCAGCATGATTCAGCGCACCAGATACAATATTAACAATGCGATATGGAATTCCTAAAGATTGGCAGAATCTTTCGGCGTTATCAATCATTTCGTCCATCATCTCCCATGATTTGTTATCATGTGGCGAGGTAAGCACGAATTGTTCGACTTTCTCAAACTGATGTACACGGAAAATGCCACGCGTGTCGCGTCCATGAGAACCGACTTCTTGACGGAAACAGGTGGACAAGCCAGCGTATTTTATAGGCAGGGAAGCCTCTGGCAACCATTCATCGCGATGGTAGGCAGCAATTGGTTGTTCTGATGTTGCAATTAGATATTTCTCATCTGTACCAACCTCATCACCACGTTCACTGCTCTTTCCTACCACTTTGTATAGTTCTTCGTCGAATTGCGAGAGTTGTGCCACTTCCTGCATAACTTCTTTGCGCATAAAGAATGGCGTATACAGAGGCGTAAAACCACGATCACTCAACATATGTAGTGAATGTTGAATGAGTGCTTGTTCAAGAAATACTGCTGGACCAGTTAAGAAATAACCACGTCCTCCTGACACTACTGCACCCTTTTCCGCATTCATGCCGTCTATCATTACAATAAGATCGACGTGCGAGTATTTGACTTTGCGTTCACAATCGCCAAATGTGCGTTCCACGCGATTCTCTTCCTCGTCATTGGATACTGGGACTGTTTCGTGTAAATGATTTCCAACTTCACGCAGCGCAGTATTACGCCGTTGCTCAGCTTGTTGCAGACACCTTTCATTCTCTGACATTGCCTCATCGATTAGTACGCGCACCTTCTTAATCTGATTCACTGTTAGCTGACGCAATACATCCGAAGTTACTTCAGTCAATGTAGCCTTCACATTTTCAGGCACTTCTTCAGCGGCATCACCTTGTGGTTCTTTTTTCTTCATTTTTTCACCGATTTCCTTGCTACAAAGATTTTTTGCCTTGTTTAGGTTGTCGGCACGGTGTCGACGTTGTCGCCATTCGGTGTCTTGCTCGATGACGGTCTCCACTAGCGCTAAATCCTTAAAACGCTTTTTCTGATTTTCTCTGATAGCGTCTGGATTTCCGCCCTTATCACTGCGGAACAAATCTAAATCCAAAACCATTTTTATTTAAATTTATTTTACACAAATGTGAATCACAACGTGGCGACAAACCGTGCAGTCGAATTTGCTTATTTTTAATAATGATACAAATAGTGTTGCCACTCTAAATTTAAAATAATATAATGCGCGTCTGCAATATTTTAGATACTTCGAAAGAGACAAATATTTGTTATGACAAACCTTTTTGCAAAATAAATATTATGCATAATAATAAAAAGTATTTTAATTTATATGAATATGTTGCAGTTTAGAAAACCTTTATTTATTTATACAAGTGTGGCTTGTTCAGCACCGAAATGTTTGAAATATAAAATATATAAAAAAGTATTGAAGCAGTTCTACCCCTTCGCATTAGCTTATTGTGATGTTGATTAAATAAACACATACATATATATACATATCTAAACATTATATTGCCAATAATGATCTTCTTTCATTATTGTGTTCAAGTAAGTTCTAAATCCATTGCACTGTAGCAAATACATATTTATATATGTTTTTGTCAAGAATGATCTTCTATCAGTATTGTGTTGAAATACGCAAAGATAACAAGTATTTTGAAAATTTAGTGAAGTGCATAAGGTGTTCTAAATCCTCTGCATTGTAGCAAATAATTCAAAGCAATAAATAAATATGTCTACGCCAATAAATCAAATAACTGCAGAACAGGTACGCGAAGTCCTTAACTGGAGAATGGTGTGCGAAGCTGTAGAGGAAGCAATGAAGTCAGTTGCCAATTCACAGCCTGCTCAGAGTTCCGATCACGACAAACCACACACAAATCAACCCGCGCGCAGCATAACAACTTGTGGTGACAAAAGCAAAATTTTATTTTCAATGCCCGCATATGTGGGAAATTATAAACTGACCTCCGCCAGTGCTAATCAGGATTCCAATACAGCAATATACAGCACAATAGCTTGTAAACTGGTGACATCGTTTAGTAAAAATCCTGAACGCCAAAATCCATTACCATGGATATGGCAAATATTCTCATTTTCAATACGGAAACAGGAAAATTAGATTGTGTAATGGATGGTACAGATATTACGACTTGGCGCACCGCAGCCGCGTCCTTAGTGGCAACTAAGTACTTGTATTTTTCACGTTATCCCGAAGGTGTTGCACGGCCAGTCAAAGTGGCTATAATTGGCACTGGTGTGCAAGGCGAAAGTCATGCATTAGGCATGTGTAATTATTTCACAGTTAGTGATATTTACTTGTGGAATCGTACACATGCGAAAGCTGAGTCATTGGCGAAAAAATTGCAGTCAGAAATACCAAACGTGAGTGTACATGCCTGCACAACCGCATCGGAAGCAGTTGCAGATGCTGATATTGTTTGTGTGGGCACATACTCCTCAACACCTTTAGTTACGCGAAAGATGTTAAAGAAGCGTCATGTGCATATAAATAGTAAGTTGCGCAGAAATGCAAACAAGAATAGTACATATAGACAAATGTATTACTCAAACAAAGCTAGTGTTTCAAAACTCGTTAATGCGCATGCGTTGAGACATAAAAACATATTTGATGAAATCGTATTATTTACAATTTAATTAATTTAAATATTGCTGTAAGAGATATTAAATTCCTGTAACAATATTTTAGCTGTTGGCGCTGGTCAAGTGCACTTTGGCGAAGTTGGGCCAGATATTTACGCGAAGGCAAAGGTATATATTGACTCCTGGGAAAACGCAAAAACCGAGCTAAAAGGTTTAAAAGCTGAGATTATTGGAGAAGTTGGTGAAGTTATAAATACACAAAAATATCCACTTCATGATGAAATAACCATATTTCAATCGATGGGTAAGTGAAAAAAAAATAATTTTGTATAGAAATAATATTTGGTTCTGTTTTAGGTATGGCTGCTGAAGATGTAACGGTAGCTCAATCTGTTTACAACGCGATTCAGGCGAAGAAATAATAGTTAAAACGTTTTTTTTTAACTCAAAATATAAACAATGTTACGGTTAATTGAGAAAGATAAATGATAAGCGATCAATCACAAGACAAAAGACAATACAAAAAATATATATGTTGAAATGTATATTAAATGAAATCAAAAATATAATTAAAATATTAAATTAGGACACAAAAATTACTATTTGTCTGATTTGTTATAATTCTGGAATTCTGTTTTATTAATGGTAAAAATATTTCCAGCTGGAACGCACATCTTCTCACCAAAACTAAGAAGTTTTTGGCCAAATTCACTATTTGGATTGTTTTTTTCGTTCAGATATCTGTCCAAGAGGCCATTTCATCATTCAATAATAAAGAAAATAGCCATTTTCTATGACCTTGAAATACAAATTTTTATCGTGTGGACGCCATATTATACTGGCAATGTTATTGATGCCAAACCATTTTATTTTATTTTTTTAGTAAATCGCTTTTCTAATATTAAATTATTATAATAATGAATTTCAAAACCTATTTGTAGAATTTAAGATATATTTCAAAAAAATTTTGAATACTTAAATTTAATTAAAAATAACACAATTTTGACGCACACGGCAATAAATTGTACCGTTAAAGTAGCGATATGTTTTTTGACAGCACGGCAACGCTAATTGTTGCACATTTGGAAATTATAAATAAAAATTCACACTGGAACCAAATAAAATAATATTACTTCAAGTTATTTACAATTATGAGTATAATTGATTTTGAAATCGAAGAAATACGTAAACTGTGCGAGAACACTGTACCAAATTCTAAAATCATAGCCTGTACTTGTGGCGAATCACCACTTGTGCGCGTAGACATTGCAGAGCATGAGTCGTATCGCCAGCTCACAGTTTGCTTGCGTTTTCCAGCCAATTATCCAAAGGAACCGATACTTGTTGAATTAAAAAGTCGCACATTATCAAGTCGGTTCCTAGACGGTCTTGCAACGCTTAGTGAAAAATATGCACGACAACATTTGGGTAAACCACAAGGACTGCACGTACTAAAATTTGTGCAACAATATCTTACTGAAAATCCGCTATGTGTTTGTTTTGATGAGATACAAGATCTACGACGTGATTTGGGTGCTGACGCTACACCAGATCAGTTGAAGTTGAAACAACGACATTCGATTGTACAACTAACTGCTAAAGGTGGAGAGTACTACTACAAAGTGAGTGCGCTCATACCAAAAGATTATCCGAAGCAGTGTGCACAATTTCAGCATCAAGAAACTAATCTGCCAGCAATTTTGCTACGTTATCTGAACGGACAATCGCGTGAAATTGCTAGACAATGTGTAGAACCACCACTACGTTTGAATGCGAAGGAACAAATGAGCTTTCAACCAGCACCCAGTTTATATCGTGCGCTCAAGTTTTGCCTAGCCGCTACCGCTGACTTTTATAGAGAGCTATGTCCAATTTGTGATAAAGCTGTGTTACCAAAGCAACCTACGCAGCTAGAGTTGGATGACAGCAAGGATGCATATGTAGAACGTGTTTATTGTGGACATCTCTTCCACCAAGGTTGTCTAAAGCATTATCTACAACAACCGCCTTTTCCCAAAGGTGGTAAATTGTGTCCAGCTAAGCGAAGGCATCCACGTTCTGATGCAAAATACTATATGGGAGGCGCCAGCAATAATGCGAAGCAACCGATTGTAAACGCAGACAACGGTGGTACTTGCGGTATACGGTTAGCACACGATCGTTGGGTTGTCAACGTGAAATTGGCTGAATCGCGTTGGGCGCAAAAGCAAGCGCGAGAACGCGAATTGCAAGAAGTGGTAGATTTTCTGAAATGATGGGTATTCTAGTGCCTTACGCAAGTGCATACTCAAATAATATAATTTTATATATGGTTTATTAATTGTTAGCAAGTTTAGAAACATTTAAATTATAAATAGAATATGTTAAATAATAAATTAACAATTTGTATATTATAATCTATATGTACGTCCAGTACACTAATAAATCGGAAATTAATGGCTGTAAAAAAATTATGTACCAATGTATATTTTTTTTTGCTCGTAAAGAGCATAAATGTTAAACAATTTAAAATATTTAATTTATAACCAAAAAAAAAAAAAAATTCTTTAAGATTCCGGTAATGTATGTCGTACGCACAAATGTGTTTAGATGCGACTCAATTATTATTTTTTTGTGTCAATGGCTATGAATATTACTCTAAAATGTTTTATGACGGGCAAAGCAGACTTTGCACTTTACTATAAAATAGGAAGACATTACTACTTATCATTTATATATGTAGTATACGGTGCGATTGTGACGACGAATTTGACTAGTACGATATAAAAACTAACGAGAATTCTACAACTATTTGATTGTAGTGTCTTGAGTTGTGCAGCTTAAAAAATATTCGACTCATTTAAAACTCTGTTATGAATTCTTCTTCCTCATGACGTTTAATTGGATCTCCCTTGATTAGTGAACTAATGCAACTGTAATAAAATATGAAAGTTGTACATACAACCAATCAATTATATAGCATTTGGGATACTAACCAGTAAACTGCCACGAAAAACATCACGAAGTAATATCCCAAATAAATCATACAGTTTCGAAGATGTATTCTCATAAGTCCACGACTATGTATATCAATAGGATCGTAAACGCCGAGGCTATCTCTAGGCTGACTGTACAACTCATAACCTAGCCATATGACCATTGGCATATTAAGTGATAACATTATCCAGTGGCCGTCAAGCAATAGCAGAATGCAAAGGAAAGCATGTACACCGAATTTCGGTACAACCCAAATGTTCAAACGTGAACAACATTCTTGTGCGTTTATATAGTCACTCTCCAGATCGGCAAGTGTCAGTACCTGTGATAGTTAGTCAATACTGTTAATCATAGTAATTTTTTATACTAGCATTTAATTAACTTACATAGTATATGAGTAGTAACAGTATTGAGCCATAAATGAGTAGGGTTATTGAAAATGTGGTCGTCTCTGGTAACATAACAGTTACAATTTTATTTCACAAAATTGAATTTGTAAATGAACTATTTATTAAAAGGCGTTAACTATCAATAACGTTACTAATTTGTTTACTAGAGGACTATCTTTTGTTTTGTTTTCATATGTTCGTTTTGACATTTCTCGGTGTCTATAAGCATTTCCGCACACAGAGTGACAATGATGCCAAGAAATTGTTAACTTTGTTCACAATGTGGCATTAGTAGTAATTATGAATTAAACCGAAACTGTTCTTATACCTTGTATTCTAGGTTATAAAAGGAGAATTGTAAATAAAAGTGCTACGAAAATTAGTTAATACTCTGAAAAATTGTTCAAAACGAGTTATATAAATACATATAAATTTTCAGAAATGCATTGTTTAAATAGAGTTGCTGAACATTTTTTGGCGAACGAATGTTCGTCTGCTTGTTATTATATCTTGGGCTTTTGGGGCACTCTGTATTTCATTAATCTAGTACATTTATTTTATATTTTCATACGATTTAAATTCTCAAATAATTTGGATATTGTGACTTACTTTGTTTTGCTGTTGGCCCGTAAGACTATGCTGCAGATGATGGGCGCACTTGTTCCTCTGCTTCAATTTATACAAACTTCACACAAATTACACACAACAAATTTCTATGCACATACCGACCGTACATCAGGCATCGCCGGCCTAGCGCTGCACTGCTTTTTGAGGTTAGGTTTTGGTTAGCTGACTGCGCTTGGTCAGTTTTATTATAAATTAATCATTAAATGCTTTCATTACACTTTCACCACTTTTAAATACACTCAGTGCTAAATTTATTCACTATTGATTAATATTCATTACATTCAAAATATATTTGCGTCTGATCTAAATTCGCATATTCCTTCGTCTGCTTGTGCACTCGTTAGCTGAAACGGAACTGACGAGTAGCGGTTGGAAACGGATAAGGATGCTCATAATTCATTTCACACTGATATTTGCCAAACTAGTACATTTTTCAAAACTAGTACATAATGTTAGCATGTTTGCTCTCACTCGCTAGCTTCCGATTGCATCATTCTCCAAATTTCACACTTATAAATTTGATGTTGGTAATATGTGTGTGAGCGTATGCTATTATATAATATGTACGTATGTATGTATATTCGTTCTTTATGCAGCACTGAACTAGCGCTGCACGACTGTTTGAGGTTATGTTTTCAGCAAGCTAATTGCGCATATTAATTATATAGATAAACACTTTTACACTTTCACAACTAATTGACGGACTTAATTAATTTAAATTATTAATTTAAACAAAAACGATTTTAATGCTCATTATGAATTCAGAAATCCATCACTGCTGCTGAAGTACTACGATTTCACTTACTAGCCGAAATGGAACTGAGGAGAAACGTTTGAAAACGGATGCAGGGTTTACTCATACGACTAAATTCGTGAGAGCACGCAATCTCTTCCTTTGATTTACTCACACTCGTTAGTTTTTTATTTTTTTATTTTCCAAAATCACACTTCTAAACTTTTTATTGGAAATATGTGTGCCGTCTGGGCAGCGCTGCACTGCTGTTTGAGGTTATGTTTTTCGAAATGCTAATTGCGCTGGGTTTTCTTAAGAATTTATTTTTAAATGCTTCTACTGAAATTGTATCATTTGAAGCGCGCACGAATTAAATTTATTAATATTCGAAAAAATGTACTACTTAAAAAAATATTTTCTTATTCACAAATTGAACCGACGTCCGATTAACTCGTTAGCTGCAGCGGAACTGACGAGAAATGCTGGAAAGCGGATGAAGTGTTGCATTTCCTCTCATATAATTTATTTAAGTTATACTATTATTACTTAAATTATATTATTTTATTACAAAATTATATATATGGTAACATTAGACTAAATAAAACAAAAAAATAAGTTTTATTAAGTTAAAAAAAAATATTATATTTTGCTACGAAAATAATTGAATACAACCATACCACTAAAAGTGCTATAAATCTAAAATAATAGAGCTTCCGCATATTTAAATATGGAAAACATATGTGCACCTTTAATTTTCTTTTTGATTAAATATTTATTATTAAATAATTATTATTTAACTTAAATATATGTTATAAAAATATATATTCTTTCAAAAAATAATATTATTTAATTTAATAATTAAAAAAATTATAACTTAATCAATTAATAATAATATTAGAAAAATTTAAAATTTCAGGAGCGGAAATGCAACCCTACATCCGCCTTCCAGTACATTTTCCGATTGCCCGTCAGTTCCGTTTCAGCTAACGAGTGAATAAGTAGTTCAATGGGAGCGCAAGATCTATAATAGATGTGCTAATATTGCTGAATATTTTATAATAAACACATAAATTATATATTAATTAAGTTGAGTGATTGCAAAAAGTGAAAAATGTGCGCAGATTACATATAGATGGAAATTTCAAGAAATCTAAATATGCTCACTTATCTTCTGACAACATAACCTCAAACCTGCATGCAGCACTATTCAGGTGATGCATAAAGAACGGACATAAATAATTGCATATATACACACACACTTACATATAACACATGTATAATGCTAATTGAAAGTTTATAAGTGCGAAAATGTGAGTGCATCTCTCTATGACATTAGCGAGTGAGAGTAAGTGAAATGAGAGTAACGAGAACTATCATCATTTGCAGACTGAGTATACAGACAATAGTTTGAAAAATGTACTAGATTAGTGAATATCAGTGAGAAATGTTATATGAGCAGCCTGCATCCGTTTCCAACTGCTACTCGTCAGTTCCGTTTCTGCTAACGAGTGTATAAGCAGTCGAAGAAATATGTGAATTTGGTTAAGACTTGCAACTATTATTTTAAATTAATAAATAATGAACAATAATTAATAAATTCGAATAGTGTGTGTTTTATAAAGTGACGGAAGTGTTTAGAAACTATTTAAACGTTTAGATTTCTAATATAACTAACCCTGCGCAATCAGCATCAAAAAACCTAACCTCAAAGAGCAGTGAAGTGCTAGTTCGGTGATGCGCTATGTAGATACGGTCGTACATATGTATAAGTGTGTAAATAGGTATTCACATATTACCACTGTTACTAATACCAATAGAAACTATAGAAGTATGAACATTTTGTGAAACTAGAAGAAGCAGCTCATCATTTGCAGTCTGCGCATACAGTACAATAACAAAACCAAGTAAGTTAATGCTATACATTTATACATATTAGTTAAGAATTTGGATTGTATGTTTGAAAAAATGTACTAGATTAGTGAATATCAGTGCAATGTGAAATAGAGAATAATAATCCATGGTCTACTGGACAATAGCAATAACAACTGAAATGCATATAAAGGGTAAATTTATGTAGATATACATGGATAATAGTACACTTCCGTTGAAATGGAATCAAACGAATGTTCTTTCGCGAACGAATTATCGCCATAAATTACGTGTACAATATTTATATTTATTGTTGCTAATATTTCTTTGACAACACCGGTCAACAAAAAAATATTTAAGTCAGTGTAAAAATGATGTTGATTAATTCTGTTTTATTTGCGGTGAATTTATTAAAGTTAGAAGTAAAACATTTGCTTTATCAACAAATTTGAAACTTCGCAAAGCTTTTGAAGCCTATTTTAACCTAAAAGTCAGTTATCAAAATAATCTATAGTGAAATTGTAGAAAAAATAAAAAATCAGCAATTTTTGCTTAAAAATCGAAAAATTGCTCTAATTTCTACGAAAGTAGTTGAAAAAAAAAAATGTTTCCATATTTTTGTCATAGGAGAAACTAAAATTTAACATGTAGATGTCAGACCCAAAAATCGTGTTGACCGGTGTAATAATAATTGTTATTATATTATACATATTCATATCATATTTTCACATCTTTAGTTAATCAATTTACTATTCCCCATATTTCTTACATAAATAATATTTTTATTGAGTGTTAATAACTTATTACATATGTATATAGTTAGATTTTTGGCAATGTAAAGTATTGCCCGCCTGCCCTTTGGTTGATGTTGCAAAGAAGTGTAAGTCGAACGGTACAAAACATTGTCTTTTGATATATGGTTGCTAAATAAAGCAAGGTATTTTCTGTAAAATAAGCATATTTTTGAGTTATTTAGGAGAAAGGTTTAGATGAGAATATAATATAATGCAAATTTTACGAAGTGAGATGCAAAATCTCTGCAAAAATGTTTTTTTCTGTAACTGATCAGCATGATTTATAAATAACAGGGAGATATATACGAGGTGTGTTCAAAAAATAACTGTAGTTTTCGTTTTTGAAAAAAAAAGAAAACGCTTTCGTCCACATTAATTTTGTCACCATTAAAATAGTTCTCATCCGATATGAAATATTTATGCCAGCGCTTCTTCCGATCGTGGAAGCACTTTTCAAACTCGATTTTTGGGTTAGTCTTTACCTTTTTCAGCGATTTCTCGTGCGCACGAGTAAAACAACGTCCCTTTAAGGTTATCTTTATGTTTTAAAATAGGAGAAAGGCACACGGATTCATGTCTGATGAATATGGAGGCTGAGGCGTCGTTACAGTTATTGTCTCTGACCAAACATTCACGAACGAGCAAGGAATTTCAAGTATTCGCCAAGCTAATAAAAACACGTCTAACCTTTGTCTGCTACAGACGAAGTAAGCAATAAATACAGCGGGAAATTTTATCGTATTTCCTATATATGTATATAAAAAAAAAATCAAAAAAATATATATTATTTTTGTTATTAATAAATTTTCCAAAAATGGAGGGTACATTTGTGGGGTTCGTACTCGCTCGAACCTCCTTTGTGCTTTTTTCCCGCCTGGGATGCCAGAAGTGGCTTGCCTACTCTGCCGCTGCTCGTTGAGGATACATCGTCGCCTCTCGCGAACTCCTCGAATAGCGAACACTCCTCTGCTGTTAGGGTATCATGGAGGCGTGGTCTTCTCCCAAAGCTAGGAATACCCTTGCCGCTGTTTGGTTGTTTTTGTGGTTTTTGTTTGTTGTTGTTTTTGTTGTTGATTGCCATCTGGTTCTTACATAGATTAGCCTCTTGGTCACTGCTTACTGTGGGGAAGGGAAAGGTCCGCCACTCCAGAGCCCCATGACGTGGTAAGGCCACAGTTACTTCCCAATGCGGCCCGTTGTTGGGAGGCTCCATTCGAATACAGCCTGATTTACCTCCAGGCTGCTAACCATCCAATGGACACGGGAGTCGCATTACACCCTGGATTAGGAGGTGGCAGATCTTGGTCATCGCACTCCCACAGCTGCCATCAGACTAGACACAAAGACCCTAATAGAATATTCATGGCAGTCAGGTGGCGGCCGGCTGAGTTGCGACTACCTGCCTGCCATTAGCAGGATCTGGCAAGGTATAGACCGATTTCAATAATTTATGAAACCGAATAATAACATATTAGAGACATATTCCTACTATTGTCAGCTATATAAGATGTATAAAGTCAGTCAGAGGAAAGGAAACAGCCATGAGGCTATTGGGGAAGGTTTAGACTGATATCATAAATTTTTAACCCCAAACCGAGTTATTGATTAATACGAGGTTTTATATGAGAATAGCTACATGTTAGAGCCACTATATGGATGCTTTGTGTCGATAGCTTCATTAAAGATTGAGTAATCTTAGTAACAAAAGCTGAATGGAGTTTAAATAGATCATCATCGGAATCCAAACAATTTTACTATTTTTTGAAACGTTTTGGACCACAGAAAAGTGGTAGGATCGTGCCAATTTTAAATTTGTTTTTTATAAATCTCACTACTACCATAGTTTACAGTTTCGACATTGCTGTTTGTGTTATATGGTGGAAAATACTTGGCTTGCCATACAAATAACTCTGACGAGTGAAGTTTGGGATTTTTAAAAACGTTTCCACCTTTTAAATACTTTTATATATTTTCTTAAAATTAAAATCCATTAAATTATTAAATTATAATTCATTTAACAAATTTTTCAACCAACTCACCACAATTAAAATATTTTCGAAACCAATTTGTAAAATATGTTAGACTCCCATATTAAATAGTGCTCTAATTATACCAGCCCGCAATGTTTTATTATTCAAAAATTAATAAAGTGAAGTGTTTCGTCAGCCATCATTAAATATTATTGAATGCCTTGCATCGTCATTCGAACTACTGCAAATTAAAAAGCGGTTGCATTTGAAACTAATAGTATTGTACCAGTAGGCAAGGAGTCAAGCGCCACTCCAACGAGTACCAATCGGGTGGAGGCCATGTGGTTTTGCAACTATAAATGGTTTGTCGTCGGTAATTTTATTTTTATTGTTGCTGACACTTAACTTTATTAATTTCGATTTTCATTTTCATTTCCATTTCCATTTCTATAGATAGCACCAGCTTTTATCGTGCGACTTTGGATTTTAATTGCACCAACAGGCCATGTTCCCCACATTGAATGGTTATCAAACTTTAGTGGCGCTTTTCCCTATACAATTGCATACGTATATATGTATGCCGTTATATGTCAGCTGTTGGTTGGTGTCTGCAAATGGCTGTATTCGTGCAGGTGACATAAAAATGCTTTCTTTACGATTGTATTAACGAGTGTATCATTAAATTAGTTTATTATGTTAAGTTATTAAACGAGTGTAGGTTGTGGTTGAGGAGGTGCAGGGGAGGGGCAGTATCGTCTATTATTGTGTATGGTGTCTAAGTTATAAGAGCGTCTAATTGCTGGCATTTTGTCGCTGGCGCCTCTCGTTGCGGTTAATCGTCTATTTTTATCGTCCATCGTCAACTTTTTGTATTTGTATGTATAGTATTGTCTCCCGAGATATTTTCGTTGCCGCTCCAAATTTGCTGCTATTTTTATGCTCTTCGAACGCAGTCTTGGTTCTTTAATTAATGAAAGTGAAGTACGTTTGGCAATTGCCTTTTTTTACTTTGTATTTAAAATGGTATAACGGTATTACATTTCGTACATATATACCGTTATTCTATCAAAAATACGTTACTTTGAGTTTAGTTGTGTGGAAGTTTAGGAACCACTCACTAAGCATGGTTTATCGGTCGGTATTGAGGTTAAGTGTGGTCGGTGGCGTTATAACTGGAGTCATAATAGTGAAAGACCACTTTTTATACTCTCGCAACAAAAGTTGCTAAGAGAGTATTATAGTTTTGTTCACATAACGGTTGTTTGTAAGTCCTAAAACTAAACGAGAACTAGATATAGGGTTATGTATATCAAAATGATCAGGGTGACGAGACGAGTCAAAATCCGAATTGCCACGCCCACAAAATGGCGAAAACCAAAAACCTATAAAGTGTCATAACTAATCCATAAATAAAGTTATAAAAGTAAAATTTGGAATAAAGGATCGCACTAGGAAGGGGCATATTTGGATCTAATTTTTTTGGGAAGTGGGCGTGGCCCCACCCCCAAATCGGTTATTTGTATGTATCTCGCAAACAAATAAAGCTATATAAACCAAACTTTCTGCAGTCGGTTCTCCTACGTATCCCACCACACACCATGAAAATAGTTGAAATCGGATAATAACCACGCCTACCTCCCATACGAAGGTTAGGTTGAAAATTACTATAAGTGGGTTAACTCACTAACGAAAAACGTCAGAAACGCTAAATTTCACAGAAATAATAGCAGCGGGAAGCTGCACTGAGATTTTTTACAAACTGGAAAATGGGCGTGGCATCGCCCACTTATCAAAAACGCTATCTCAGGAAGTATTCGAAAGATTTCAATGAAATTCGGTATATAATATTTTCTTGACACTCCGATGACACGTGTGGAAAATGGATGAAATCGGTTCACAACCACGACAATTTCCCATGTAACTCGATTTTGAACTCTATCTTATTCCTTCACTTTATAAGATATACATAAGGAACCAATACTGTATATGATCTGTGGCATCACTTGTGAAAAATTTGTCGAAATCGGACTATAACTTTTCAATGCCCCGGATATCGAATATGAAGAACTCAGTGCCCCATGGTAACTTTTCACCGAAAATTTCGGTAAATCTCTCAGGCATCTTAATTTAATTCAGAGGAAATACTTTTCTTCTAATAGTGTGTCTCTCTACCAGAAAAGGTTAAAATCTAATTATAGGATTTTCAAAAATACGATGAGCTTAATAGCTTATAGGTTAATATGTGAAATATATTTATGCCGAATATATGGGTCAAATTGTGTGTTTTCTTAATAAAAATATAGCAATTAATTGCGAGAGTATAAAATGTTCAATTCGAATCTAATTGGCATATTAGAGCCCTGGGCCCATTTTTTCCTTTAAGGTGGCCGTTACCTTGCCTGCCGACAGTTAGTCTTCGCGCTCTTCAAAGCAGCTTCGACAGGTAAAGTTTACTATTTCGATTTTTCCTTGGTCTCTGGTGTGTCCCAATGATATATATTTAGCGTAGTTCGAACGGCTTCGGATTGAGTTTAAGCCTCGTCAAAAATTAATCTGAAGTGATCTCACGGTTCCGCTTGTTACCCGGATAGAGTAAATGGTTACCAGTTCCGCCGACAGCTTTCTCAAGCCCAATATCTAATGGAGGATATGGTCCATACGATTTTTTGGTATTGTCTCAATTATCTCATACTTCTTATATCGGCGGTCTATGAATACAAGATCGTGGTCTTTTCAGTGTAGACACATATCCACTGATAATGCTAAGCAGTTGAAGAAACTTGTTGAAATTTCCAGATAATGTTCTTTGCATATCTCGGCTGCATTAGAGTAAATTGCGGGTTTGTTCTTTCAGAAAATTAGATTTTTTCATTCTATTTCACATGAACAGGCAATACGGTACTTTAAAAATTATCTAATACAATAAATATTACTCAAACATTAATGACTCTCACAGCATATGGTATGAGCTATATTAGTTTCTCCACTTTGATTATAAAAACCGTTAGGTTTGTGGTATTTCGCTCTCATATACCATGCACGCGAACTCACATATATATAATGTATGTGTATCTAAGTACGTATGTATGTGTAGGGGGCTAGTGATTTATAGAGTGCGCGTTTGTTAATGGCGCATTGTGCCCTGAAAAATTTATTACCTAACGCTGTACAAAGGTCACTTGAACTTATTAAATATCTATTTGTGTTTATATTTATTACAAGGTTTGAAAATATTTTTTTTGTTTTTCATTGGAATATGTATAAAGGTACAGATATTTATATGTATAAAGTAAAATATTCCGAATATTAATGAAAGAAACTTGGAACACGTGTTCCTTGGCAGAAGGTTAAGTTCGAAAATCAGCAAAATCGGACCACTGCCACGCCCACAAAATGGCGAAAACCGAAAACACATAAAGTGCCATAACTAAGCCATAAATAAAGCTATGGAAATAAAATTTAGTATGAAGGATTGTACTATGAAGAGGCATATTTGGATGTAATTTTTTTGGGGTAGTGGGCGTGGCCCCGCCCCCAAATAGGTTTTTTGTATATATCTCGTAAACCAATAGAGCTATATAAACCAAACTTTCTGCAGTCGTTTTTTTAGCCATTTCCTTATGCAGTCCAAAAATTACAGAAATCGGATAATAACCACGCCCCCCTCCCTTACAAAGGTTAGGTTGAAAATTACTAAAAGTGGGTTAGCTCACTAATCAGAAACGTCACATAGAAAATGGCATATAGAAGCTACACTCAGATTTTTTTACAAAATGGAAAAGGGGCGTGGCGGCGCCCACTTATGGGTCAAAAACAATGTCTCAGGAACTACTCGACCGATTTCAATGAAACTTGGTTTGTAATAGTTTCCTTACATCCCAATCAAGTGTGAAAATAGGCCAAATCGCTTCACAACCACGCCTACTTCCTATATACCAGAACTTTGAAGACGATCTGAATCGTTAACTTTACAATATATAAAGTAAGCACTAGTGAAGATATCGGAACAGAACTTTGCATAAATACTGCATTTATAGTGTGGCAGCCCCATTCTAAAAATCGCCGAAATCGGACCATAGGTTTTTAAGGCCCCATATATCGAACACGAGGACCTCGGTGCTTCTAACCTAATATTATGGTTTCCAACTTTCAATGGACTTTATACAATATATATGACGAATATGTGGGTCAAATTGTGTATTTTATAATATTAATAAATGTTCGGTTACACCCGAACTTAGCCTTTCCTTACTTGTTTTTACTTAATTTTTCTTACGTCTTTAGATTTGCTTAAACACATAGTTACTAAAAGAAATGCACCTGTGAAGGGTATATTAGCTTCGGTACAGCCGAAGTTAACGTTTTGTCTGGTTTATATTGAAATTAAATAAATATGGATAACAGGAGGAATTCTTATATCATTTTGAAATGGGTTTCCCTCTAGAAAATTTTTAAAACATATATCGTAATATATTATTAAAGCTATTTCAGAAGGAATTCCTAGAAACATTAGCCACAAACAACTATGTTGACGGTGTAAAAGAAGTTAATTTAGTAAGCTATATAATAATACACCTTATAATGAAATAGTTAAAAATGGACTATGGGCCACAACCCACTTTCAGCATTCATTTCCATTAGTACATAAAGGGTGTGTTTTTATGATGAAGAATTCAGCTTTATTATAAAGTTTGCCATTACTTATTTTTCAACCTTTTTTCATCAATTAAGGTCGGCGTAAGTCTGTTTATTATGAAATGGCAAACCAAACTGAGGATAAATCAAGTAAAAGCTGTCAAAAGGGAAAAAATATTGACTAATTGAAAACACACGTCTAAAAAAACACCCGTTACAATATTATTTCCTACATATCTCATTAGCCATTGTGGAAAATGCACTATTTGTCAAATCTGCTTCAACTTTTACTTCATATGGACAATAAAGATATTGAAACAAAGGTATAAATTGACTCTGGATAACAGTTCATTAAAAATTAGTCGGGATCGGTCCACAACTTTTCTAGCAACCATATACGATATATATCGCTTTTGAGTGACTCTGTTGAACTATATACCGTATATATCGATCCATACGTGATATATCATAACTGGAACTAGGATAATATGCACTGTTTCATTTAGATCTAAACTCCAAATCTTGAGAGTTGAAAAATCCCTTGCTTTCAACATTTTTTCGAATAAAGGACAATTATGTTATGTTTACGGAACTTCATTGTCAATTATTGTTGGGTCTATAACAAATTTCATCCGATATGGCAAGAAGTAACATGATTATTATCTAATGTTCTAATATTTTGTGAGATATGAATATATTTTGGCGACAGCAGTTGAAATCGGTTTTAATTAACACAGACACACAAAAAAATATTAGGTTATGTCTTGGGATTCTTACTTTGGTCGCTGAATCCGAATCCGAGGTCATTTAACACCATCAGGGTTTTGACATAACCCCAAAAAAAAATATGGCGAACAGTTTTTGTAAACGTTCTTCGGATTCGCTTGAAAGTCGTTATTCGGGGGTTTTCGGTGTCACGGATTACGAATCCGGTGTCGGTTTTTTCCAAATTAAAAATGGCGATTCCAATAAGGCGGACGCTTTTTTGAAAAATTCATCGCATTCGACTTAAATTCGTTTTCGAGGTCGCTGTTTTGGTTGGCTATTCCCTTATTTATAGATTAAGGAGAGAAATATTTCAAAATGAGATTCCATGAAAATCAAAGCATATATGCCTGTTATTAAACAAGACAACACAATGATGTGTGACAAGTGGTCCGAAAACGGACTGCATATATGCATATGTATTTCCTTATGTCCGTGAACAAATATATATAAATTTAAGTTATTTGTGTTGTGTCAGTAAAAAGGAAGCATATTAATTAATTAAAATCTAAGATTATTCATCAATCCATGAAAAATTAAGGAAAATTCAGAATGTGCTCCCAAGTGGCGCTATTTACATATTTACATACTCGTACATATGTATGTAGATATCTTCCAAAAATTTCCCTTTCAACTCTTTCAAATTACAACCTCGTTTGCTGTGTTCTGTTATCACCATTTTAACATGTCTCTAGACAGCAATTATCACTCATTTCTCGCTTTCCGCATTAAACCGTTGTGTTAATTTCCTACTTTATAAACTTTCGTGCATTTCGGGTGATGCAAATTTGCCGTGTTTATGCCCACCGCCTTCATGGCGCTCCGCTCCCTATCGCGGCATTGTTTCAGCGATTCATTTAAATATTATAAACGTGGCTGGGGTAATAAATCAAAGAGATGTTGCCACATTTGTTATATTGCCAGTGGCCACATTGCCGCCATCCATTTCCGCCGCACTGGGCACCGCCTGCGCAATGCAAAGCAACACTTCGTTGCTGCCTGCGGGCCGGCGGCGGTGGCAGGTACAAAGCACCGCCATATACATATAATGACAACAATAACAAAACGTGTATATTGCTCGCAATATGACAACAGCAGTTGCGACAATACGAGCGGACAAAAAATGTGAGAAAAAAAAAACAAAATACAAAGCAGCGGTAATAGAGAGTAAAAAAAAACGCACTGCCCGCCGGCATTGGCTAAAACGTGTGAATACAATCTTGCAAAATTTATGTGTGGTCAGATTACTTCACTCGTCCGTTGTAATTCATAGCTTTGAGTGGGGATAATTTTGTTGGCGATTTTTTATTTCGCAAATATCGCTTTCAGCTATGTGCTTATCATTATTTTTCGTTTTTCATTTTTGTATAATTTTTAACACCAGAAACCATGCAATTCTTCGTTTTTTTGTACCATTTTGTGCAATACTGAAACGTTCAGCGGAAGTTAAAAAGAACAAGTTGTCCAATGGAAATTTGAATTAAATATTTAATATAATATGGAATTTGAAATGATTTATTTACGCAGAAATGCGGCGTAATTTTATTGCCGGAATTCTATATTTTTGGTATTTTTTACATATATTAAATGGCGCTTAAACCTCGTGTAGACGATTTGTTGTGTGATTCTAGATGTTATACAAGAAATGAGGTACCCTAAAATTTTGAAGACATCGCCGAAGAATTGTTGTTATTTTTCATGCCCGAAACCCAGTCGTTTTTTTTTTAAATCGCCTGTTAAGAAACATCTTAAAAAATTAGAAAAAACTTTTTCGAGTGCTTTTGAATATGTTTCAGATGAAGATACTCTTCGTTCTTCGTACATTAAAAATACTCTTGAAAATTTGTTATGACCTCATCGTAATTACTCTCGAGTCCAAAACTGCGAATCGAAAAGTCAAGTCGTTTGTTCTTCTTCATTATCAAAAATTCATAGATTTTCAGGACTGGATATAAAGTTCAGTTCCATGACCAGAAAATGCTTACAACTTTCTCAAAAGATTTGCGTCTTTAACTGTGTAACCCACACTCAAGAACGTCTTATAATCCCCAATTTTTTTCCGCGAAACTTACGATTAAATGTTAATTTACGGTATTTCATTGTCTAACTAATATCGATTCTCAACCGTTTTTGATTCTGGAACAAAAATCAGATTTCTCTCAATTTTTTTTGCCAAAAAGGTTAAGAAAGCAAATAAGATTGACATACTGAACAATAAAAACTACCCTTCAAATTTCAAAATTGGGTTAACCCTTCTTTCGGAGGATCAGAAATATACAAGTATCCTACTATCACTGGATAGAAAGGGCTATAAAGGGCTGTGGCGCACGCTTATAAGATGTGACTGTCAGATCTGGAGGAATGTAACAAACATTAAGAGCAAGACAACGTTCAGGTATCTAGGGACCCCCACAGTATGATAAGTAGGAGGAGATATCATTAGTGAGGCCTCATATTATCTTAAAATTTGCATCAAACGCTGGCATTTTAACCGATGACTACTACTCATAGAATACGTGACGGAACTCCGTCTGGTATCGCTAAGGACCATAACTGGTGCATAAGGGCCCTGTTGGCCTACAAGACTAACTTAACCTAACCTAACCTTACATAACCCTTCTTACGATTACGCACGATTGTCCAAAAAAATGAGATCCGTGAAATCTCGCAAAGTCAAAGAGACATTCCAGAAGAAAGTAATGCGATGATTTCACCTTGCGCTCCACGAGGCAGCTATTACAGCTAGTATCCGGTAAGATTTTTAACCTAACATCGTGGATCCCGATGGTACAATGGCCTGTTCGAACTTATCCTACGAAGAGAAGTGAACTTTACTAAGGACGAAGGGCTCGGGGGACCTTTTCCGTTGCGATTCACCTTAGACCAGAAGTATCTGGCGACTACGCAAATGCTAGTGATCGCTGGTCAATCACATTGCCCAACTCAGCCGAGACCCACCAGTAGTAAACCGCAATAGGATAAAATAGATAAAAATAGACTGAAATTCAATCAAATAATGAAATTATTCTAGAAAATCTATTAGTTCTGTAGTTTTATTGATACCTGAAGCTTACACTAGGTGGCGCTGCGATTGTTTTCCATAAAATTTGGTAAACCTGTATTAAGATAATTCTACTGTAGTTAGACCTCGATGAAATGATGGAATTATTCTTGGAAATATTTTTTATTCCCTTTTTTGAATCGGTAATTAATTTTCGAAAATTATCGAAACCAAAAACTTCCACTAGATGGCGCTATGTTTGACAATTTTCCTAATTTATGTGTTAATATGAAATATTTCTTGCGAAAAATTCTTAATTAATGATGTTAGCTAAGTTCAATTATTGTTACTTCTACATATATTCCGTGAAACGAAGGACGGGCAAACGAGACCACTTTTAATGCGAAAATGTGATTTCCGTTGAAGCTTTTGGCTTGTATGGTGTCAAATGTTTTTTGCCATGACAAGCACAACCTCGTTGCTGGCATATTGTGTTAGCAAATTTAACGAGATGAATCTATGGCGACTTTCCATCATTCTACTGCTACTCGTTAGACCAAATGCCGATAGAATGAACCAAAGCGTGCTGAGTGTGTCGAAAGCCAAAGCAGTCACCGGTTGTGTGGCCGAAGCATGAAGGATGCGTGTATATTAGATGCATTCGCTGTTGGTTTGCAGCTGAAACTAAAGGGTAAATTTGAACAAATGAGTGTGCTTGCAATTCGATAGTCAGCTTACCGCCTTTTAGCATTTTCCTTCGTTACGTTACAATGTTTCATCGTCATCACAAAGTCGAAACTGCTGGTTAATCCAATGCAGTCAGCTCAGCTCACCATTGTCGCTACAGTAGCGTATATGTGGACGGTGTGTGTACACAAATTTTGTTTGAGTATCTATAGAGGGTGTCTTTTTGGAAGTTTAGAATATTTGACTCAAAGGAGACACAGAACTTTGGACGGCGGACTTGGTCATATGAGTTCACCTCCAGTTTCATTTTGCTGCTCAAGACAGAAATATATCTCATCATTGAAGATTTCGGGGTTTTTAAGCGTTCTTCAGGTATAAATGACAGTTGGTTTAACCAATCTCAAAAGAACTCCCCACATCTCAAAAAGACACCCTTTATTCGCCTATACCTATCCCTAAACCAGGTAAGCAGCTTTGACATGACAGTGACAGTTTCTCCTTTGCAAATATTGAGGCGTTTGACTTAGATGTACTAGTGTTGTTGCACAGCAAATGCTGTTACCAAAGCTTTGCATGCGTGTCTTCTGCGGCATTGATTCATATCGATGTGGCAACAAACAAAGCTGACCACATACTATATGTGTGTGTACTTTAACTACGCACAATAGCCGGGCAACAGCTAAGAACACTGAAGTGTGGCAGGCAATGGAGATGGTGGCGTATGCAAAAGTTGGAGTGAAAATCATTTTTGGTAGCATCACGTCAATCACTGATTGCTGTCGTTGATGTCGGCACTAGTCGCATTACTGCAAAATAATCCCATTTTAAGTAAAAGGTTTGTTTTGAAATTTGCTTATCTTATCAGAATGGTTCAAAAAGAAGCTTGATTATGTGTCATTTAACAACATTTTGGAAAGCATCAGTATTTTTTATTCGATTAATCTATTTATTCATGTATCTTCTCAATTATTATTATTATTCGACAGCCTTCTTCACTCACTTGTTTTTTGGATACTTACCGCTGATTTTGAGTTTGTTTGACATCGAAGTCTCGGATAACTTTCATTATAACAAGTAAGGAAGGGCTAAGTTCGGGTGTAACCGAACATTTTATACTCTCGCAATTTATTGATGTAATTTTATAAAGATAACACAATTCGACCCATATATTCGGTATAAAGTTCAATAGAATAACGAAAATCATCATAAATTATATGGGGACTGAGGTAATTCCTAAACCGATTTCACTCGTTTTCACCACCAAGATACAATGTATCGAAGACTATACGCTCCCTTAATTTAATATTACTTATAATTAGGTATATGGGATCTGGGGGAAGTTATGACCCGATTTTTACCATTTCAGGTACAGAGAGAAACTTTTATAAGAAAAAAATTCAGAGGGAATGAATTACATAAAAATATCTGAGGGATTTACCTATATCTTCGGTGAAAAATTACCCTTAGGCACTGAGTTCTTCATGTTCGATATTAGGGGCCTTGAAAAGTCATGGTTCGATTTTGACAATTTTTCCACAAGTGATATCACAGCTCAAATACAGTATTTGTGTGATGTTTTATTCCGTTATCTTCATTTGTTCCTAATGTATATATGTATTATAAAGTGAACGAATCAAAAGAATTCAAAATTGAGTTATATGGGAAGTAGACGTAGTTGTGAACCGATTTCGCCCATATTCCACCCGTATCATCAGGGTGTCAAGAAAGTGTTATATACCGAATTTCATTGAAATATGTTGAGTAGTTCTTGAGATATGGTTTTTGACCCATAAGTGGGCTACGCCCCGCCCATTTTTCATTTTGTAAAAAAATCTGAGTGCAGCTTCCTTCGGCTAAAAGAAACAACTGCAGAAAGTTTGGTTTATATAGCTGTATTGGTTTGCGAGTTATATACAAAAAACCTATTTGGGGGCGGGGTCACGCCCACTTTCCAAAAAAATTACATCTAAATGTGCCCCTCCCTAATGAGATCCTATATTCCAAATTTCATTTTCATAACTTTATTTATGGCTTAGTTATGACACTGTATAGGTTTTCGGTTTCCACCATTTTGTGGGCGTGGCAGTGGACCGATTTTGCCCATTTTCGAAAGCAACCTCCTCAGGGTGCCAAGGAACATGTGTTCCAAGTTTTATTAAGATATCTTAATTTTTACTTAAGTTATCGCTTGCACGAACAGATGGACATATGAACGGACGGACGGACAGACATCCGGATTTCAAATCCACTCGTCATCCTAATCATTTATGTATATATAACCCCATATCTAACTCTTATATTTCTTGGTGACACAAACAACCGTTATGTGAACAAAACTATTATACTCTCTTTAGCAACTTTTGTTGCGAGAGTATAAAAACGAGATGTGTTCAAAAAATAAGGGAAATTTTCATAAAAAAACATATTCATTCATTCTACATTAAGGTTGTCGCTTTCAAAATAGTCCCCATTTTATATTATGTACTTATGCCAGCGCTTCTTTAAATCGTCCATACACTTCTCAAGCTCGAGTTTTGGGATAGCTTTTGACTAACAAATATGAGCACTTCTTAGGAGCGAAAAGGAGAGAAAAGTCCTCCGAAGGATTTATGGCCCGCTACGCGTGGGCGTATGTGTGTACCGGATTCATTGGAATGCCGAGCAGCTTTTCGGCGATATGGACTTAGTGCGGCGCATAAAAATACACCGACTTCGTTTGCTTGGGCATAGTGCCCGAATGACTCCAGCGTGTAAAATATACGATACGGTACCCCCTGGCGGTCTACGAAGAAAAGTATGACCGAAGCTCAGGTGGAACGATCAAGTAGATGTAGACCGAAATCTCCAACTGGCGCCGTCGTTAAAGTTCTCTTTATTTTTGGAAATGGGAAAAAGTAACACGGTGGTCTGGTGAATATATAGGCTGGGACATTGCTAGAGTATTTTTTTTTTTGGTGAAGAATTCACGTACAAGCAATGAAGTGTGAGCCCTTAATATACGAAAGACGTCAAATACATCTAAAGAAATCGAATATAGTAAAACAACCCATTAACAATATTATCATGGTTTATTGATAAGATTAATTAGACGTTGAGATCAAAGTTAGGCCAAAATGTTAGGTCAAAGACTTTTATGTAGTATATTACTATCAAGAGAGAGAGAGAGACTTGAGAACATAATTGAAGAAAAAGGTATCATACCAATTCATCAATTCGGTTTTAGGACTCAACATTCCACAATCGATCAAGTACATCGCATAACAAACATAATAGAAGATGCGATGGAAAATAAATTGATTTGCACAGCTGTGTTTCTAGACGTATCTCAGGCATTCGATAGAGTATGGCACCATGGTTTACTTTATAAATTAAGACGTTTCTTACCACAATATCTAACTGACTTACTTGAATCTTACTTGAGCAACCGCTACTTCAGAATCAAGCAGGGACAATTGCAACCAATAAAAACAGGAGTACCCCAAGGTAGTATCCTGGGACCACTTTTATATATCTTGTTCACTTCCGACATGCCTACGCCGACAAACTGTACAATTGCCACATTTGCTGATGATACTGGAATCATAACGACAGGCAAAAGCGAAGTGGAATCGGCCAATAGAATGCAATCCGCAATTAACGAAATAGTGGAATGGACACGGAGATGGTGCATTACTTTAAACGCGACGAAATCAATACAAGTAAACTACACTTACAAAAGTGCTAGATATATTCCTTTACATATTGGTAATGTGGTAATCCCATACTCCACCTCTGCGAAATATCTAGGCATAACGCTAGATGCAAAGCTGAAATGGAAAGAGCACATACAAAAAAAAGTTGCAGAACTAAATCTAAGATATAGCAAAATAAGCTGGTTAATCGGTAACAAATCGCAGCTAACAACATCAAATAAAATTCTCGTATATAATCAAACGTTGAAACCTATTTGGACATACGGAATTCAACTATGGGGATGCGCTGCACCGATATACATTCAAGCGATACAACGGTTCCAAAATAAAGTCGTACGCAAATTTGTAAATGCCCCGTGGTATATACGTAATTCAGACCTGCACCGTGATCTTCATATAAAAATGGTCCGGGAAGTTATTTACGAGACGGCATTGAAACATTCAGCGAGGTTGCAAAATAATGCAAAATCATCCTTTATGAAATACGATTTTTTTGTTTCTGAATCTGCTTACTTTAAATCACTTGTCAGAACGACAAAGGCACTTTTATAAATCGAAGTTCTCTATAACTCGATCTCTTGAATTGGCAATAGAAGTACAATTTTAAACAAATGTCTTTCTCTAACTCAGAAGTCTCACTGAATCGAAGTTTTATTGTGGATTATGGTGATTCGTGTTAAGGAAGTTTTACTCAATGGTCATACTGTTATTGGTAGTGTAATGCAAAAATTTTCCTAGAAATACGTTGGAAATTGAAATTTTGCTGTAATCAAGAAAGACGATTACTTCATTGATGTTGTTTTCAAAACATAAGAATAAAATTTAAATATCTGAAATATAGAGGCGGCTCTTTGTTTCAAGGTGATGCAATGTTTACATAACGACAATAAAAATGTCGCACCCTGTAAGTACTGAGATTCAAATTTAGGCCGCATCAGGTTAGGACTTAAATGTTTTTATATTGAAAAATATACTTTTATTGTAATTTGTTGCTATATCTAAGCATTTCAACATTCAGAAGAACAAAAATTGTTATTGTACAACTGTCGATAAAAACAACAAATACTTTACCCAAATGAAATATACATATTTATTTCTAGTTTTGATTCTTTGAATTTGTTTTTAAATCTAAATTACTTTTTGTGTAATGCTATTACAATATATGTATTTTGCTTAACAAAAATTTCAAAAATAGTCTTTACGAATTTCTAAACTTTGCACTATTTTATTTTGTAAATATTTTCGTATATGAAAATCTAAATATATGTATGTAGTCAATCATGTCTGTCAATAAACATTTAAATTCATTACTCTTCTCTATATATTTGTATATAAACGCTTAGTTACTACTTTCTTGAATTTGATCTTGTCGAAATTGCCATTCGACACTCCATTCGACATGCCGTCAAGCATTTTGAGTGGTCAGCAGCATTCATGTTGCAATAACTGAAATGTTCATTTGATTTGTGAGCGGTCAACGGAGCATGTTGTCTCCAATTAGACAGTTCAATGAGTTTACTGCAATGTGTGCTAAGCTTTTCACAACTGTATGTAGTTTATAAACTCGTACATACCTTTGTTTGTGTAGATATTTCAATTATATTGAAATTCTTATTTTATTGAAATGCGCCAAATAATGGCATGTTACTCATACGCACCGGTGTACAATGCAATCCAATTAAAATGAAATAAATGCATTAAACGTTGGTCAGTTAATCAATTTGTACATTGGAACAGGATTACAATGCATATTCTAGGAATTGTTTGAACAATGTTTAGTAAATGGAAAAAAGCTTAGTCTTAAGAAATTTTTGTGTGAAAATAAAAGGCACTTTTCTAATTTTTGTTTTGCAATTAAGGGATTTTCTTTTAATTTTAATTTCTGGCACTACAAATCGTTAAAATTATGTATCAACTTTGTGGTGATTAATTGTAAATTCGGTAATATTTTTCCAAGAGGAGATTGCTAATGTGTTTTGAAGAGGTTCATAAACTCTTTATTTCATTAGGTTTTGAAGTGAAACATGCAAATCTTCATCTGATTTAATCTCTTTAAGTACAATAATTATTCTGATATTGAAGCCTATTTAAACGGTGATCCATTTCGAGGTTCCCTACTCTTAAATTACCCTTAGGTAATGGTTCGATTTTGACAATTTTCCCACAAGTGATGTCACAGCTCAAATACAGTATTTGTGTAAAGTTTTTATTTCGCTATCTTCATTGGTTTCTTATGTATACCTTATAAAGTGAAGGAATCAGATGAAATTCAAAATTGAGTTATATGGGAAGTAGGCGTAGTTGTGAACCGATTTCGCCCGTATTCCACCAGTGTCATCAGGGTGTCAAGAAAATATTATATACCGAATTTCATTGAAATCTGCCGAGTAGTTCTTGAGATATGGTTTTTGATCCATAAGTGGGCGACGCCACGCCCATTTTCCATTTTGTAAAAAAATCTCAGTGCAGCTTGCTTCTGCCTTTTCTTATGTAAAATTTGGTGTTTCTGACGTTTCTCGTTAGTGAGTTAACACACTTTTAGTCATTTTCAACCTAACCTTTGTATGGGAGGTGGGCGTGGTTATTATCCGATTTCTTTCATTTTTGGACTGTATAAAAGAAACGACTGCAGAAAGTTTGGTTTATATAGCTTTACTGGTTTGCAAGATATATTTTATGGCTTAGTTATAGCTCTTTATGTGTTTTTGGTTATCGCCATTTTGTGGGCGTGGCAGTGGTCCGATTCCGCCCATCTTCGAACTTAACCTTTTTATGGTGCCAAGGAACACGTGTTCCAAGTTTCACTAAGATATCTCAATTTTTACTTAAGTTACAGCTTGCACGGACGGACAGACAGTCATCCGGATTTGAACTTTACTCGTCACCCTGATCACTTTGGTATATATAACCCTATATCTAACTCGTTTAGTTTTAGGACTTACAAACAACCGTTATGTGGACAAAACTATAATACTCTCTTAGCAACTTTTGTTGCGAGAGTATAAAAACACAGAAAATTCAGATTTCATGTCGAGTCCAATTTTCGATGACTCGGTCGAGCACTTCCACTATTAACTGGTGAATGACACGCGTGTGTCAATAAATCCAACGATTAAGGTGTGGTGTGGAAGTTGCGTCGTCTTGTTGAAACCAAATTTCGCCGAGATCACGAGCTTCGATTTCAGGCATCAAATAGTTGGTTATCATGGAGCAATAACAGTCGCTACCGCGGTTTCCTTCTCAACAGCATTTTTGAAGAAATATATACCGAGGATTCCACCGTCCCACTAACCACATCAAACCGCTGTTTTTTCTGGATGAAATGGCAATCGAATCTTTTCAGGTTGTTCTTCGTCCCAAATGCGGCAATTTGGCTTGTTTAGATACCCATTGAGCCAGAAATGGACCTCATCGCTGAACAGAATTTGGGAGATCTTCTTGGAACTTTTCAAAAGCGTAAAAGCGGTTTCGAAGCGTAACAAAATCGAACAATTTGTAAACGTTGTTCAGGCTTTCCATGAAGAAATTCCAAACAATACTGAACAAATATAACATGACAGTTTGACACGACTCACGCGTGAGATTTCAAAAAAGGTTATTGAAAAAAGTACGTCTACTTGGATCACCCGATATATGCTTGTACTACGAATAGTAGTAAAGAATTAACTGTTTTATCTCTCCAGCTCTTTCGTTTCTCACTCTTTTTTCATTTAAAAATCTCATCGAATCCAATTATACCCGAAGGGATTAATTAAGATCTAAATGTATCATAGCGATATATGCTTGAGGCTAATGCATTCCTCAATGTTCGTCATAGATACTACAGATCTAGAAGTACCTTTTTAAAAAATCCCCGCAAATTTTTTTTATAAAGTTACCGCATGACAGTTCTTTGTTGAATATAAATCATGATCTGTTCCTACGTAGACCTGACTGTCTTGGAAACAATACATCGACCTGATCGGACTTGGTGCTGAAGCGAAATCATACTCCGTAACCGATATTGAGACTTTCCCATACTTGATCCTCTATTTTTATCTTCTTTATTCGATCTGAGAGCTCAATGCATTTAAAATACTTTCATAAAACGCCATGAGACTGAATTTGAAAAGAGCAATATTGACGGCAAACCATACCATTGATCATAAGTGCTATCTCAGAGCTAAGATACGTTAACATTCGTCACATTCTTTTTATCCTAATTGAGTTTGGTTTGAAGAGCAAGGTTTTTATAAATTAGGTATTCACGATATATTTATATGAAAGGTCCGTAACCAATAGCTTGGATTAAGGGATAATTTTTGTTTGAAATAAAGTTCGATTAAAGCGCTATTTTATTCTACCGAATTAAACTTCTTTTTTCAATTATATATCCGTCCAGATTGTCCTTAATTCCTTTTAGAGGGAATTTTATTTTATCCATAATGAATATCTATATTTTCGTACTTTAAAGATCCATTGCGACAATCCCTCTTTTAAATGAATAAATCACAGGTAACTTTAGCTTCTCTACAGAGAATTACACAGAAAATATATTAAATGCACTCACAAAGAGAACACTCTTAACTCTTTAATATTGCCATATGGGCGGCAGCTGTGACGCGTCGATTGCGCACCACTACATTTAATACATGAGAAAAAGTGGTGCAAAGCGTTCCGCCTCATAAATTGCGTAATATATTGCAAAAGTGTTTGTTCAAAAGAGTAGAAGTTCAGCTACGAAAACTTGCTGGGAGCAAGTGTATTTTTATACCGTAAGGCAATTACAACAACTCTGCGAACATATGAAATACGAAGCGAGGCGACGGAACTCGCTTTAAAGTTGTATGTAAACTACTTATAAATACAAGGTGCGCCATCTTTTGTGTCTGAGCGATGGAGTGTCTTTGGTAACCTCAAATCAGAGCAATTGCTTGAAATAATGACGCCGGTCATTGCGACCAAGACAAAGATTGAGCCGACGAATTGCTTAAGATTTCGGATGTCTAAAAGTTCTGACCTTTTTAGATCTACTTGAACCTATGATATGTTCCAAATCGATTTGATGTTGCTTTTGTGTCGGGTGTCGTCGGTCGTCGAAGTCATCTTACGAAACGAGCGGTTTCGACGAGCTTATACCAAAAGGAAAGCGACCTTAGATGAGTAGGCTTTAGTGGGTATGCAAAGGGGTGCTCAGTACCATTCGAGTACTTCTTCCATGTCGGACATATGTTGAAGGATGCCAGGGTCTAGTCAGGATCAATAGTACTTGAATCTACTATTTCAAGATCTAGTTAGGATAAATAGGGCTTAGATCTAATAAAAAATCCAGAGCATAACTGTGCAAGGGTTTCTCGAGGTAACTGGAGCTACTTTCGGGATCTAACACTGGATTGGTGAATTGTAAATTCCTTCTGACTCTGTGCTTTTATTTGTTTTTTTTTTTTTTAATTAAAAATTTTCATCGTCATTATTTTAAAGATGAAGAAAGATAATGTCGGATATAAAAAGTTATGGATGTATTTACCGAATTAAAAAAGAGACCTCCGGCCTGTCAAATCGACTGCATTATTTAAGGTTAGGTTAGGTTAGGTGAGGTTGGTGAGATTAGGTTAGATTAGTTTATATTAGGTTAGGTTAGGTTAGGTTAGCTTAGGTTAGGTTAGGTAAGGTTAAGTTAAAGGGCGAATCTCTATGTCACAAGAAATCCCACTTAAAGAGCTAAAGTCGCCAATCCTTTGTGATGCTCCTCAAAATGGATTCCCGAGACTCTCAAGTGACGACAAAGCGCTTTGAGCCTTTTACGAATTCAATTCCTTAAGACAATTTCGGGAATTTTTTCAGCCGCTCCAACCACAAAATATCGAATCCTGTGTATATATTTTCGGAATATACCTATGTATATAAGGAAATACCAATTGCCATGCAGGGTATATTAGTCTAAAATCCCAATACTTTTAGATAGTTTACAGCTTTAAGTAAAACTAGCGCTTAAAGCACGACCAATAGACTATATAAATACATACAAAAAGTCACCTCTGCACAGAAGCGTTCAAACCTCGCAAACGGCATTGAAATTTACGCATAGGATAACCGCTAATTGGTGCATCGCATGTTGTTTTCCGGCGGCGAACTTTTGGCGCATACGCGCGACGTGGCGGTTAACGGCCTTTTGGCAAATGGCAAATACTTACCTACAGATTCCGGCAGCGGCAGTTGCGCCATGCCCTTGACAACCGCTGCCAACACAACGCTGTACAGCAATGCCATATGCGGTTGCTAATAATTACATACATATGTATGGGTTTACGGCGCTACAAAGCCTCACTGCTGCACAGCAAAGCATCCGGGTGCGTGGGTATGGGGCACCAATTTACAATGTCGGTTGCAAATGCCCGAGAGCTGATGTGGAATGCGCGAAAGGCGATGATGCCGTTGCAGCGGTGGAGGTGATTGGTTATGGCCACATTTGCATGACCAGAAAATTGACCGGAATTATCAGGCCGGACAAATCAGTTGATAGCCGTGTGTCGAGGCAAGATGCGCGGAACGGTTAAACGACTAACCAACACCGTTAGAGCTGGGGCAAGGTGTTGACGCTGATGTGCCATGGAAATGTGTGTGCAACAGTTGCAATTTGTGGCTTGTTTAGTTATAACCGCGTGAAATGGCTTCTTTCGGCTGCAGTTTGGAAAACGAAATGTTAGCTGGAGCTAAGTGGTGAATTGAACTACTTTTTTTTCTTAATTCAGAGATGTTTTTTGGCACTTCTTCTCATTTTGTTTAGGTTGGCTGAAAGAAGAATATCGGACTTGGATTTTTGTTAGGCGTACGAATCACATTATTTATCTTCAGATGGCATATGTTTCCGATTGGAATTCCATTTATAAACGCCAAATTCTGTTTAAAAGCGCCTCGAGTTTGTGTTGGATGAAATGGCAGGTTCAACGTCTTCGATTAGTAGTTCAGGTTCATTATACCCCTGCCTTTAAATGTTGTTAGATATAATTTTAGGAGCGCTTTTTCACCCTTTAAAGCTTTTCACATTTACATATATAACATCCGTTTTGCAGAAGTTATATAGCTGCTGCATAAAATTTTTCTAGAACTCTTTGAAATCTAATGGTTTCTTCTATAGTTCTATGAAGGGATCAAAAATACCTACGAATAGTATATTTAATACTAAAGCCTAAGTCATTACTTATTAAAAGAAATTGATAGTATCGTTATATTCTCGGGGCATGGCCCCACATAAGAAGACGTGGATGAATCTTAGGCGGATTGTGGCTGGCTTTTAACTCATAATTGCCGCTCTTATTTTTAAAATCAACATTGAGGTTTATTTAGAATAATTTCGATGTGAATAATGGGATTAATTAACATAATGGAGCAAAAATCTTCTTTACTTCATATCATCTGGGTGAATACAAATCTGTTAGCTCGGAAAGCATTTTAACGTAAAAGAGTCAAAAAGGGATTGGGCTTCATATGATTTCACATTTACACGGTTGATACACATCAATGATATTAAGATATCAATCTATTAAAAAGAATAAGATGAGACTAAGATATCTAATGGCAATTACAGCTTCTACTATGAAGACTTCATAAAAATATATATAGTTAACAAGAATCTGGTGCGGATTTTGTCCTCATTGTTGGATTCTTAAGTAAGAACAGGCTAAGTTCGGATGCAATCGAACATTTTATACTCTCGCAATACATTGATATTATTTTTTAAGATAATGCACAATTTCACCCATATATTCGGCATAATATTCCAATAGAATAACGAAATGATAAGAATGGCCAAAAACATCATATATAGTGTATGAGGGCTGAGGTAAATCCCTAACCGATTTCACTAATTTTCACCACCAAGGTACACCATATCCAAGATTATACAGTCACTTAATTTTGCTAAGGTATTTCACATATTAAACGATATATGCCGAATTAAACCCATCGTATTTTTGAAAATCATATAATTAGGTATATGGGAGCTAAGGAAAGGTATAATCCGATTTTAACCATTTTGGGTACAGAAGCACACTATTAGAAAAAAAAGATTGCCTCTGAATTAAACTGAAATATATGAGAGATTTACCGATATTTTGGGTGAAAAATTACCCTTAGTCACTGAGTCCTTCATATTCGATATTCGGGGCCTTGAAAATGTATATTCCAATTTCGATCTTTTTTATACAACTGATGTCACAGCTTAAATACAATATTTGTGTAAAGTTTTATTCCGCTATCTTCATTGGTTCCCGATGTATATATTATAAAAAGAACGCATCAGATGGAATTCAAATTATCAAAAATTGTATTATATGGGAAGCTGGTGTGGTTGCGAATCGATTTCGACTATTTTGCATCGTTAATAGCAGGATATCGAAAAAATATCACATAGCGAATTTCATTGAAATCGGTCGAGAAGTTTCTGAGATATGGTTTTTGACCCATAAGTGGTCGGCGACATGTCTATTTCCATTTTTTGTAATTGAGTGCAGCTTTTTCTACCATTTCTTCCGTAAAATTTAGTGTGTATGATCGGGTACGTAAGTGCAATGAATGCAGAAAATTTGGTCACGCCCACATTAAAAAAATTAGATCAAGTAGTCCCCTCCATAGTGTGATCATCTGTATCAAATATTACTTCAACTCGTCTTGTCATCCTGATCAATTTTATACATATATATGTATAACCCTAACCATATATACCATAACTCGTTTAATTGTATCTTAGCAACTTTGTTGCGAGAGTATGAAAACGATAAATCGATAGAAAAACGAATCAACATAACCGATTTTGGAGATGTTATAACCTTAAATGATATGTAAATCGTATTAGTTTTGTCGAAGTAGCACATCTATGCCGATAAATTTCAATCGACCCATAACCTCAAAGTCAACATATCACAGGGACATAACATAGATTTTGCCAATTAAAATTGCTACAATCGAACGAGGTTCATAAACATTTCAGAGATGTGGTACACTAGCATATAAATTTTCATATTTCTTGGAAGTACTTTGACATTTTCCACTTAACACCAAGTTGTTGATAATGCAACACCTTAACGCACCGCTTGTGCTTAATACACACAAGTAGTTGTATATGTAATAATGATTACACCAACCGATTTCAGATTAGCTTAAATTTTTATGCCAACTCACGGAGCTCAACAATACACTTGTAGCAGCAGCGGGAGCAGCAGCAGGTAATGTTTACTTTTATTGCATATGGGCATTGAATTTATTACCAATGGCAAAACACTTTGGCCAACTTGCAGTGTGCAGTGTGCATTGGTGTTCGGGCGTGTTGATTTCCCGCATTGATTTGCGCCAAGCCAGCACGTGCAACATGCATACATAGCAGCAGGTGCAATATTACAATGCCTTTATGCCACAAAACACCAACAACAAATACTTGATGCTGTTGTTGCTGCATAGATTGTTGTTGTTATTATTGTTGTTGTTGTTTAGCTATTTCGCTTGGATTTGAAGTGCCCATGAATAACAAATTTTCATGCAAAATTCACATTAAACATTTGCTGGGCAAAGGTAGTTGCTGTTACTTGGTGTTACTTCTTGTGGCTGTGGCTTGTTGTTGTTGTTGTTGGTGTTAGTTGTTGTGGTTGGTTATACTGTTCGGCGCACTTTATTATTTACTCAACTCCTGCGTAGAATTGCTGCTGCTGTTGCCTTTGAATGCTAAGCATATGCGGGGAGAGCTTTCTCTATAGAGAGAGCGCTCAGGCATCGACAGGCGGCCGGAAGTATTGCTGCCACATTTATAATGCTGCAACACAGCATGCAACGTGGCGCACACACACATATATATATACTCCTCAATACATAGCTACAACGCTATAATTTCGCTTTGGTTATTGCCTTGGCAGCAGCAGCAACAGCAGCAGCATTTCCTGCACTACGCTCTTATTGCCAGCTCATAATGGCGTTGTTGTGTAGTTCCTGTTGCAAGTCGATATGTTTCACACACTTTTTTTCACTCCACAACAGCCAAGTTATTCGCTTCGTTTTTCTATGTTTTCATATTTTCTACTTTTTTCTGTCTGTCTGCCGCTGATTTGCCTGGCTTGCCAAAGGTTTTATTTTCCTACTGCTTCTGCTCTTACTTGCGTATCGAACCCCAATCGATACAGCGCCTTGGCAGTCGCCACAAGGCAATATTCGAATGCAGAAATACGCAAATTGTCGTATGCCGTTTGGTTTTTCTCTAATGTATGCAGTGGCAAAGGAAATGTTGCTTTCTTTTTTGAACATGAATTCCACCTTTTCCATTTCTTGCGAGCTTACTTTTTGACATTTACAGCAGCACATTTTCGTTTTTTTTATTTTCTTGTAATAGATATGTTGGTAAGATTATATTGTAGTTGCAAAGCCCATGAAAAATAAATCGCCCATCAAAAAGGTGCAATGAATAAATTCCCTTTGTTAACCAGTACTCGATTATTACTCTAATGTGTATGGGGTACAGGGTTTTGAAGTCGAGAAAAAATTAAAATATATATATATTTTAAAGAACGGTTGTTAAAAATTTGGTATTAAAGTAACGGTAATTTATTTTTATTGAGTATATATTTTTTTTACAAACCTCCATAAATATTAGGTTATCAAATCTTCTGATTTTTTACTCTTTATTCAATGCTTTATAAACAGTGTTATAGTGATCAGATTTAGTTCAAATATGCGCCGTTTCGTTCCATAATCTGTTTCCATCAGACGATAACTTCATAATACCTCCCGTGGTAGAAGCCCTCCTCCTTATTTGCGAAGAACTCCGACAACCACTATTCACAAGTAGGGATGGCAGAATTTTTTTTTAATCGATTAAATAATCAAATGATTAATTGCAAGATATAAAAAAATAATTGCAATTAATTGTAATTAATGTAAAACAAATCGATTAATCGATTAATTCCAATGTTTGCAACTTTGCGTAAAAATAAAACCACTAAAATATAGGAGACTATATTCTTATTTTAGACATTCAAATTGTGTTCGTATATACACAAAAACAAAAACGGAAATAAAATTAAAATATCGTATTAAAACGGAGCAGCTCATAGTATATGAATTCTTTCCAATCCCACCAAACATATAGCAAAACCTTCCTGGCCGTCAATCCCGGCTTGGCCACTGTTTGGGACGATTCACCGGCATTCGACCACGACCGTTTTCGCTGGATATTGTCGTATGTGATCCATTTTTCGTCGCCAGTCACCTCTCTTCATTAAAAAATGGGTCATGTTCCTTCCGTTTCAGCAGCATATCGCAGGCGTTGATTCGTTCCAGAAGGATTTTTTGCGTCAAATCATGCGGCACCTAAACATTAAGCTTTTTTGTGATCCAGCCTTCTGCAGACTGTTTAAAATGGTTTGGTGATTAACTCCCATCTCCTGGGCCATGCCACGAGATACCACATGCCGGTCTAACTCGATTTTTTTCATGATTTGATCGGTATTCGTCGTCACAGGTCTTGCGCCGGTTGGCTTTTCCATGATGTGTTTTCCAGCCGCTCTAAATCGTCGAGACCATTCCTCCGAAGTTCAAAGTGTTAGAGTACCATCCCACAAAACATCATCTAGCGGTTTTGCCTTTAACGAAGGAAAGCTTTAAAATAGCGCGAATTTCGGCGTTAGTGAACTCCATGTTTACACGTCTATAACTGTTGAACGCAAGATACAAACTAATCGTCGTTTTGTAGGTTATGTCAAGACCTTTCAAAAATGTATAGTATTACCAGATACGAGCTCTATACCGCTTTGTATTATACATAGCCGCGAAATTAAAAAGACAAAAAGGCGGAAGGAAGATATTTGACAACCTAATATTTATATCAAATCTATAATATATCGGGCAGAATCGAGCCATAATCATTCGCTTATATGCTCATTCGTTTATATTAATGTTGCCGACTTAAAAATAGTGCGCAAACGATAAAATGCACTTATGCCAGCGTTTCTTCCAATCGTCGAAACACTACTCAAACTCGAGTTTATGGTTAGCCTTTGTCTCTTGTAAGCTGACGGCTCTTTAAGGTTCTCTTAAGGAAAGATTTCAGGTTTTGGAATATGGAGGCTGGTTTTGAGGTTTTGTTTTGCCCAATATTTCAGGTACAAGTAACGAAGTGTGATCTTTTATCAAACAAAAATCGTCAAGCTCCGAAAAACAAGTCTAATCTTAGCCACTGCTACAGACAAAGTATGCAATGAATACAGCTGATAATTTCAGTGGCATGTATATTAACATATGTGTAAATAACATAAAAACAATTTTTTGACATTGGGACTTAACAAACCTGTGAAGTTTTAAAATTCCCGTTATTTTTTGAACACACCTCACCATGGGAAAAAATCAACCAGAGAGCTAAAAATCATATTAATAACTATATTTGGACATGTTTTATAATGGTACTCCATATTACCTGCATCTCTTTCTGTCGTGGTTTTGTGGGCTTGACAATGGTCCGATACGGGTCATTAAGAAAGGAGTCAATTTTAATCAATAAATTTCAACGTGATTGACCAATTGCACAGACGGACGGATGGATGGATTGACAGCTTTAGATTTAGCGAAACCAATTCGCCTCGTCATACGGATAATTTTGTTACATTTCATAACTATGTATATATATACTCATGATTAGCCACCAGTTATGACCCTTTTAAGCAAATCTGGAATCTTGACGACTTTCAACAATTCCTGAGCGATGTTCATGCGACGATGTTTTGTGAAAATTCAGCAATTTTAAAACGAATTTCGCAGTCACAAGAAAATATGGCATATTTGACTATTCTCCATAACAATTTTCTTCACTTTATCAACATTTTCATCGGTTGTTGATGTGCTGGGGTGTCCAGGTCACATCTTCTCGACCTTCATTGAAAAGCTTGTACCACTTGTACAAACTATATTTTTTTGACTCCACTGTCAAGCCACTGTCCACATTGTAAGTATTTTTGAGCGCTTAATTCTATTTTTCACAAAAAATTTAATGCATATGCTTTGAACCACTTAGAACTCGATATTCGCCTTAATTTTTTTAACAGTTTCTTTTCGTTTTTCCAACTTTCTTTTGCTTCAAAATAGGCTGCGATCGCGAGGGTTGTCTATAAACAAAATATGGTTTTTTCCACTTTTTCCTGTCTGAAGATAGAAAACAATCACTGGAAGACAGATTCGAACAATTCTATGGTTGTGGAGTCCGAAGCCCATTTAGACTCTATAATTTGGTCTGTTATGAGCTGGGCAACCACCTTTATAGAGCTTTCGTATACGCAAAAATCCACGTTTCATATATCTAATCACTTCATATTTTTAGAAGGTATTTATCTCGATATCTATCGGTCTTATTTTACGGTAATCCAAAAACAAGATGATGACTCTATTGGTTGGTTCCTTATTGAATTCATTTTCTTTGGAACCCATATGACCTGTCCAGAATTCGGCAAGCCAGAGCTTTTATAACACTTATCATCCATTTTTTGGTCTCAGCCGCATTTTTTACTCGGAATGATTTCGATAGAAGTGAAATTAATAAAATACTACTAAGTTTTCAATATATAATATTTCCAGTGACCATTTAGTCATATATACTATTGCAGGTCATTGACTTAACTACGTACTTAGTCTCCTCTGCACAATCCACAAAATGTTGAGGTTAACCCGTTTCACACAAGTTCACCGTTTAATATCTAAGTTATCTGCATTTAGTGTCTGCCACAATAAAAATCGCTAAAATGCGAGCACTTGAATATGCCAAACTCGCAAAAACTATCCCAAATTTCCGTTTAGGCGGCTTTCAGAGACACAAATGTGCGCTCTGTCGCATTCAATGTAGACAGGATATACACAGCGCTGAGCTGAAATGCTGGCGCATTGCATTTCCGTTTCATTTAATATAACAGGAAAGTAACAACACAAATACTATTTCACATAAAAATCCACATAAATGTATGTGAGCGTAATACTACTGTTTACCAACAAATGCTCGTAGCAACGCAACGGGTCACAATTGCTGCAATGGCTTCACTGGCTGGCTGGCGAAGCCTTTACTTTGTTGCAATTGCGAGCTAACAACGCTTTATTATTGTTGCCAGCTGTCGATATTCCCCGAGGCGCTAGCTAATGGACCTTATGGCGCTCATTTGACTGAATGCATGTATACTCGTATAGACGCCTGAATGGTTCCAGTTGACGGGGACCTTTGTGTGCCCATGTTGACTTTGATGGAAGTGCGCTGAAAATGCGATAAGTAGAATTCTTTTTATGTTTTGACATAACAGAAGGTATTAGAGACACATATGGGTGTGTAGATAACGCAGAATTATAAATAAATGTAGATTCTCGGGTAATATCTTTTTAATTTTTCTAAGGGTTCTTACGCTGAGAACCATTTAACTTAGAGCATTCGGGGGGTCCATGTATTGTGCAAAATAAATTATTTGACCCAGAATAGAGTTGTACATAATACAAAATTAAACTAAATAGATCTCTCCTCTGGGAGGATTTCAATATATTTATATCTTTCCTAATATCGGGAGTTACTTCAAGATGGATAGTTTTTAGGCGAAAAAGTGATAAATCTTTGTAGAAAAACTCTTCAAATACATTTTTCGATTGATGCGATGAGATCTTTACAGATCGATCGGATTATGGAAGAAGTGTGAAAGAAAACGATACAAAAGTACGAATATGTTCGTGTGTGTTCTTTAAATGTACAAAAAGCAAAAATTTTGAATAATCCTGTCGAATGGAAGTCTTTGTCCGTATAAAAATCTGGTTCCGTTCCAACTACATAAGAAAGACTGACTTAGGAACATATTGTTTTTGTAGCAGGACCTTAGAACCACTTCAGTAAACTTGTTTCTACTTAACAACTTGACCATCTAAACGATTGGTTCCCGTCGAATATCGCATAGTTTGAATTCAATATTGAAAGATCTCCAAATGTAATGAAGAGATGTCTCGAGGGTCGGTTATATTATCAAGCATACAAATCTGGACCCGTTCCATCTACGTAGAACTAACAGACTTGAGAACCGACTGACTTGAGAACCGAATGACTTGAGAACAGACTGATTTCTGTCTCAGGAACTATGGTTATAAGACACAGTAAAAGCGAGGCTTATTTAGATTTTAGTTCCACATTGAAAGATGAATCACATCGAATTGTAGTTTTTGCCCAAATAAAAATCCGGGTCCATTCCGACTACGTAGAACCAACTTACTTGGAAACTGATTGATTTCACTGATATCAGTAACAATAGATATGAGACACAGTAAGAACAGGGCTTATTAAGATCTAGGTTCCACATTAAACGGGAATCCCGTCGAATTGAAGTCCTTGGCCGCTTAAAAATTTGGGTTTGTTGCAACTAGGTAGAACCGACTGACTTGAGAACAGACTAATTTTTATACTAAGAACTATTATTATGAGACACAGTAAGATAGAGCGTTATGTAGACTTTGGTTCCACTTTGAAAGATCACAAAAAGCAATGAAGAGATGTCTAGAGAATCGGTTCGAACTGCATTGAAATTATATTGCCCAACTATTGTCGATTCTGCAAGGGCGTTCCTCTTCGTTTATTCCAACCGTATCGTGATTGATGTCTTCTCTCGCGCTAAAGACCTTTAAAGCCTCTGGTACCGCCGCCACTTACTCCACTTTTATGTATACAAAATAATCAAATCTAAACATACATTATTTACATCTCTCTCTATATAGAGCCACACTCACTCAACTATATATCTCATCAACAACAACTGCACTTTTCAGGCTGCTGCTGCTTTTAGTTGCTCAATCGTGGGTTCGCCGTGCTTCAATGCTTGCGACATTTGCCTTCTTGTCTATGTGGAAATTTCTATTTTTATTGCCTTCGTCTGGAAATTTCCAGTATGATGAAAAATTTATTAGTATTCCTAGTAGATTTCACCGGCTGCACATTTCGTATGCAACATTGCTTACTTTGTAGTGACCTTTTTGTGATCTCTCTGCCATGTTATGCTTGCTTTCTTTTTTGCTTTCTTTCTTGCTTCTCTCTTTCGTTTGATTGCAATTGAAGTCGTTGACATGTGGCCCAATACGGCGCACTGAAATTGTTGCACGGACATGAACTCAACAGGAACTGTGCAACCTAAATACAATAAACAAATAGAAATGTTTGAATTCTTCGAGCTTAGAGCCAGAGACATACTTGAGGGATTTGTAAAATGTAGTGAATGCAAATGTATTTTTATTTAATATTAAAAATGCAACAACTAGACGTCTACGAATGCAGAGTGATTTGTCAATATACATGCAGGTGCACTGTGTTGGCTTGTAAAGGGTGTATTTTTGAGAGGTAGAATGAACAGCGAATGATAGCTGTCAAAAGAGCTGTAAAAATTTTAGTTTTTTTCAAAATCATTGATATTTATTTCTAAAATGTACATTTCATGCCAAAAGCCTATAGAACTGTCATATTTGCATGGCGAAGAACTCTGTAGAATCTCTTCAGGTCTTGTAGAGGACCTTATTGTTCCATATCTTTTGGAAACTGAAGGTGAAGCTCACCTCATCTTCATTGGTGAGTGATACAACAATGATTCACAACATTTTGACCTTCCAAGTCAACATCAATTGTCCACATATTAAATGGTTCTGGAAGTACTGTTCAACATAGAACCTTTCCGATCTTATAGAACCAAAGTATTGACGATCTCATTCATTATATTATTAGCAATAAAAGTCATCAAGTCAAAGAACTAAAAAAACACCCTTTATTAAGATAGATACTCAAGTGAACGTTTAAACTAAGTAAGAGAGTCTGATAAATATTAAATTCGTAATGTTTTCCGAACAGCTGCTTCAAATGAAAATACAAATTTCTGTGGAAAAAGGACGTCTTTAACCGAGAAAATGTTGCAGTAATAACAATTGCAATTCGGTCCATAAAGAAAGAACGATGAACATATTTGGTTTAAAGATTAAAATTACTTTATATAAAATTTAACTTTTCCAAGCAAAGTTCACATTTCAGAGCAGTTCCGCCAAAGCTTTACGAAAAAATAAAATCAGGAAACTTTAGACGATACTAACATCAAGGGGAAAAGGTTTATATTTCAAAGTACCATACACATTTTCGACCCTGAATTCGATTCTTCAGAATCATCTTCATGCTAGTATATATGTACATAGGTGTAACTATGAACTCTTTATTAGATTTCGTATTCCCCAGTGAATACCATTCAGCAGCTCGATGAATTTAACGTTATGTTTGAGTTTCCATTCTGCCCAATTTATTTAAATTTTAAAACTAGATCACTTAAAAGATATTCTGTTTTAATCGGTTGACGGTTGGCTATTCATAAAACTAACGGTTTTGAGTTTCGTCATCTTAAGCATTAAATTCCTACATATATTAGTTTCGGTTAGGTTGTAAGGCTGTTTCCCAAGGGTAAACACACGTAGACTATAAGAGACAATACTTTGTGAACCCAGGATCCCCCCCTAGATTAGCAGCAGTCGACGAAGCTTCTTGAATCTACTAAAAATCTGCAGAGATTTTTCACTTCGATACTCTCTATATCGCAGGTTGTTCGAAAAAGTGAGATACGAGAAATTCTTTTCTTGATCTCGCAAAGGCGGGACATGCCAAAAGAAAGTGATGAGATGATTCCAGGTCGTCCATCTCCATGCAGCTTCTACAGCTAGCAACCGGTAAGATTTGTAACCTTACAGCCTGGATCCCGATGGAACAATGGCAAGTAAGAACCCCTACGACTAAGGAGAGGTAAGCTTGGCTGAGGGCAAAGTTCATGTTGACCTCCTGGGATTCAATTTGCATTCCTACATTAACCCTAAGCCTAGAAGAGCAAATATGTAGCCATGAATTGCGCCGTCAGTGCAGTCAATGGCGGTTTCTGCTTTGATAATAATAAGATGTAAATTCCAGCTAAAACTAGTAGATTAGTGTGTTGCAGCCTTTCTCAGTAGGGTTTTGATATTACTTCTTTTCATCAGTGCTTACTATCTGGTTATTGCCCCGATTGCTCACATTAATCACAACGGAAATTCAAAATTTGAGGTTCTCTGTAGGTCTATGAAACAAAGTGAACTCATCTGCTAGCTTTTTTGTATCAAGGATAACATTATAACAGTGCTTGAGAGCGTTTTGGTTTTTTTAGAGGAGAAACAAATGTCTTATTTTTCCGGAATATTCAAACAGAAACTGTTGGTATTCTTGTTGGAAGGAAAATACGACAGATCTAGCAGGACTAACTAGAGCAAGACCACAGAAGCCGGGATCGTCTGGTTGTGATAATCTGATGTGTATTTCTTATAGGCAGGGAGTTTAGATAATATCAAAAGAAACGAAATGTGATATCAATGCAGCTATGTTAGAGCGTAGATTTTCCATCTGTCTTATTTGGTTAGAGATCCTTCTATTGTTTTGCCTACTTCATACAGAAACACACATACAGAGTCTCATCAAATGGTTGCAACTATTTGATAACTTGTTGATATTTTTTTTTATTTGTCTTCTTCTTCTTGACTGGCGCAGACACCGCTTACGCGGTTATAGCCGAGTCCACAACAGCGCGCCACGCATCTCTCCTTTTGGCAGTTTGGCGTCAATTGGTAATACCAAGTGAAGACAGGTCCTACTCCACCTGGTCCTTCCAGCGGAGAGGTGACCTCCATCTTCCTCGGCTTCCACCAGCGGGAACTGCATCGAACACTTTCATAGCTGGAGCACTTTTGTCCATTCGAACAACATGACCTAGCCATCGAAGTCGCCGTCTTTTTATTCGCTGGACTATGTCTATGTCGTCGAATAACACATATAGCTCATCATTCCATCGTGGCGGAATTCCCTGTTGCCAATGTTCTGAGGACCGTAAATCTTTCGCATAACCTTTCTCTCAAAAACTCCGTCTCATCGCATGTTGACATCGTCCACGCTTCTGCACCATGAAGTAGGAATAATGAGCGACTTGTAGAGTTTGATTTTTGTTAGTCGAGAGAGGACTTTACTTTTCAATTGCCTACTCAGTCCATAGTAGCACCTGTTGGCAAGAGTGATTCTGCGTTGAATTTCAAGGCTGACATTACTATCGGTGTTGATGCTGGTGCCTAGGTATATGAAATTATCTACAACTTTAAAGTTTTTGTTGTGCAGGCAAAAAATAATTTCGAAATAATTTTGCCGAATTCCAAGTCGGTTCCAATTACAAATGCTTGACTGTCATACGAATCGCTCAACTTAGGGACTAGTCCACAAACATGCTTACTATAAATAGAATCGCATTTTGAATACAACTCAAAAATGAATGATGAATGTAGTCCGTCTGTTCGATTGTCTTGTAAGTAAATGCCCCAAACTAGAGTGAGCTGACTCCATTTTGCTCTCGGCATTAAGTGAAACAAAACAAATGTTTATTTATATTTAAACGTCAAATTAGTCTTGTACAGTAGCTGTAACCACTCACAACTATAACTCCCCACCACCAATGTCAGATATGTATGTTAAACAAAAAGAACATACACGTCTCTTAAATAAGAAGCAGCAAAGCTAAAAATTTTGCTTGCGGCACAATAAAATGAAAACAACAACAACAACAGCAACACAACAAACAACCAAAAACTAAGTCACTTGTAACCGCAGATGTTGCATTTCAGTGTTAACATGCAAATATTTTACAAAACACTAACAAAAACAACAAAAAACGTGGCAGAAACATATGTACTGTGTAAACATATGCAATTACTAGCGCAGCGCCAAACAACAACAAGAACAAATGTTGTTTAAGCTTAGATACATATACATATGTACAAGTAAAGTTGTGCAACATTTTTTATGTGGTGGCATGCAACATTTTTGTGACGCCCACTAATGTTTGCATTACATGCTAAATAAAATATATGCACATCTCTACATATATGTTTCAAAATACTTAATAACTACAGATGTTGTTGTTGGGTGTTTGTATGATGTGTGTTTGTCTGTATGAGTCTGTCTATATGTATGAGAATTATAGTTAGTTTGTGTCTTTTTGTCGCTTCCAATTGCTTGCATCTGCAGATTTTGTTAGTTTTACACACAGTTATTGAGAAAAGTGTTTACCCTTTTGTTATTTCGCAAAAGTAGCATATAAAGGGTGTTTTTGTGGGAGGTATAATATTTCTAGAAATGGTACCGTGTTTTTTTCACCTCAAATTTATGTGATTATGTGCAACATGTAGCTAGAAAGATGGCGAAAAAACTTTAGATGACCGGATAAATGCATATTTGAATTGACCTATTAGGTTAACCTCTTCGTTAAACCAAATTTTGTAAGGTTATATGTACCAAGCCTATGGTTTATGCAAATGAACTGTTTACGACTGATAAGTGAAGATTAATGAAGGTCCAAAATTCGTTTCAAAAATCGAATTGAAGAAAATTTGGATATACCTCAGTCAAATAATTATATGTATGTGCATGAACTTTTTTCAAAAAAAAAAAATAAAGATTACAAAATTTCGAAATATTTCTGAGTATGTAGGTTTGTTATTATTAATGTATACGTTATAAAAAATAACAAATTTCAAAATATTTTTTAAACTATAAAACAGAATTGAAGTTTAGGCTAATAGTAAATATTTATATGTGCATTTCACTATTTTTACCAGTAAAGCCTATACATTTGAGTTTAACTGAAAGAAATTTTTATTTTAATAGTCAGTAGAATTGTCCTTATATTTTAAAACTAAATTAAGCCGCTTAATCAGAGAATTAACTACTGACTGTAGAATAGTTATATAAATATTGGCAAATTCTTGCTTTATGGCTAATTTAAGGTGACGTACAAACAGTACTGCTTTCCGTTTTGGAAAACAGGAGCAGAGAGGTTCCCCCAGAGATCCTCAATAGGATTTAGATCGCTGCTTATCAAGTCCGCAACTACTAGCCGTCGAATCATCCTTTCGCACCGCTCATCAATGTTGTTTTTCGTCCGCTGCGTCGCGTTATACCATAATTTGTGGGGTTTTTAAGAAATTCTGAGATACAGTTCCGATGTCGCTTTGGTCTAGAGCCATTTTGGAACCGCTTTCATGCATTCCTATGATTATTACTTGTTCCTCGGCTGATGAACTAGTACCACGAGGCATTTTGGGCTTAAAGTTAAATAAAAGTTATATAAATGTAATCATATTTTTAATAATTCATTAAGTTAATGCACCTACAATAATTTTGAAAACAAATTTTAGCAAAAAAAGTTTTTGCTGCGACCCTATCAGCAAGAAAGATCCGCTAAACTGATTTTGCACATATAAATATTTTCTATGCAATACCCAATTCACAAGCACATTCTTAATGTAACTGTACAACGAACGAGAGAAGTCTGAAACAATTTTCATTGCATAGTAATGGTAACATATCAACCTTTTATTCCACATTTACCGAATACCAAAAAATAACAGTGAATAAGAAATATAAACAAAAGCAGAAATGCACATATAATTATTTGACTGGGGTAGTAAAGCCATAATATTGCCTGTTTGTTTTTGAACTTATTTATGTTAAATTAATTATTTAAGTTTAAGTGAAATTAAAACCAAGTAACTCATTAAATTTTTTGTGTTTATTTTATATTAAAAATTCATAACTCTGAAAAAACACCCTTTTTTTGAAACGTATACAATATTGCCCTGATTCGACTGACCAGTTGGAAAACAGCTCTGCATTAGAGACCAACGAGGTTGCCATATTTTCAAAATTCCGTTTAAAATTGAAATTCCATACTTATTCAGCTGTAATATTAACAACTATAGACACCGACATGGTTGCCATATGTCCAAAATTATATTCAAACATTAAAACAAATAAAATTTCTGTAAAATAGTAAAATTAGTTAAAAATAGTGAAAATATTGAAAATTGTATTAAATTTTTCGTGTTACATTTTATATTAAAAATCCATAACTTACAAACACAACCTTTATTTGCAAGAATATGAATCGGATACAACTTACCAGTTGGAAATCTACATTTGGTGCCTCATTAGTGAGATAAATTCGGCTATGCTCTTCTGTAGACACCAACGAGGTTGCCATATTTCCAAAATTATGTTTAAAAATTAAATTTCTTAATTTTTCCAGATTAATAAAGCTGTAATATTGGCCACTATATTATCTGAAGGGATATTTTTTTAATTAAAAATTCATGAATCGTGAAAAAATACTCTCTTTATTTGTACAAAAATGAACAGGCAGGGACCCACCTATTGGAAATCAACATTGGAGGTCTTATATACAAGATACAGGGGGATATACTTTTCATTGAACCCCAAAAATTAAATTTAAATAAGTAAGGAAAGGTTAAGTCCAACCGGGTGCAACCGAACATTTCATACTCTCGCAATTTATTGATGTAATTTTATTAAAATAATGTTAAGATTATAAAGGAAGTTATGACCCGATTCTAACCATTTCTGGAGACACACAATTAGAAGAAAAACATTCCCTCTCAATTAAATTAAGATATCTGAGAGATTTACCGATATTTTCGCTGAAAAATTACCCTTAGGTAGTGAGTTCTTCATTGGATATCTTGGGCATGGATAAGCTTTAGTCCGATTTCGACAATTTTTGCACAAGCTATGCCACACCTCAAATACAGTATTTGTGTAAAGTTTTATTGCGATATCTTCATTGGTTCCTAATGTATATATTATAAAGTGAAGGAATCGAATGGAATTCAAAATTGAGTGACATGGGAAGTAGGCGTGGTTATGAGCCCATCTCGTCAATATCACAATGTCAAAAAAATATTATGTACCGAATTTCATTGAAATCGAGTCGAGTAGTTTTTAACCCATAAGTGGTCGTCACCGCGCCCATTTTGCATTTCGTTTAAAACGGAATGCAGCTTCTGCCATTTCTTCTATAAAATTTAGTGTTTCTGACGTTTTTCGTTAGTGAGTTAACCCGCTTTTAGTAATTTTCCACCTAACCTTTGTATGTGAGGTGTGCCTGGTTATTATCCGATTCCAACTATTTTCATGGTGAGTGATAGGGTACGTAAGGAGAGTGACTGCAGAAAGTTTGGTTTATATAGCATTAGTCGTTTTCCAGATATGTACAAAAGACTTATGAGGAGGCGGGGCCACGCCCACCTTTCCAAAAAATATTTTCGGTGTTCGCCATTTTGTGGGCGTGGAAATGGTCCGATTTCGAACATTTTCAATAACAACCCTCTCACGGTTCAAATGATCAAGGAACATGCGTACCAAGTTCCGTCAAGATGTCTTAATTATACCCTGAACAGGGTATATTAAGTTTGTCACGAAGTTTGTAACACCCAGAAGGAAGCGTCGGAGGCCCATTAAAGTATATATAAATGATCACTGAGTCGATTTAGCCATGTCCGTCTGTCTGTCCGTCCATCCGTCTGTCTGTATATATACGAACTAGGTCTTCAGTTTTTAAGATATCGTTTTGAAATTTTGCAGATGTTATTTTCTCTTCAAGAAGCTGCTCATTTGTCGGAACTGCCTATATCGGACTACTATATCATACAGCTGCCATACAAACCGAACGATCGGAATCAAGGGCTTGTATGGAAAACATCCGCATTTTACTACATATCTTCACGAAATTTGGTGTGAGTTATTGCTCATAGAAATAATTTAATCTCCGAAAAAATTGTTCAGATCGGTTCACTATAGCATATAGCTGCCATACAAACCGAACGATAGGAATCAATGGCTTGTATGGAAAATTTTCGCATTTGACGTGGTATCTTCACGAAATTTGACATGGATTACTGCTTAAGGTAATAATATAAGCTCCGAAGAAATTGTTCAGATCGGTTAAGTATATAACCTTAATTTTTCTAGCAAACAACGCGGCTAGAAAGAATTAGTAAAATGTTTTCTTTCTTTTACTTACTTTTTCTTACGTCTTTAGATTTGCTTAAACACATGGTTACTAAAAGACATGCACCTGTGAAGGTTCTATTAGCTTCGGTACAGCCGAAGCTAACGTTTTTTCTTGTTTTTACTCAAGTTATCCGTTGCATGGACTGACAGACGGACAGACAGACATTCGGATTTCAACTCGTCTCGTCATCTTGATCTTTTTGATATATATAACCCTATATCTAACTCGTTTAGTTTTATGACTTACAAACAACCGTTATGTGAACAAAACTATAATACTCTCTTAGCAACTTTGTTGCGAGAGTACACAAATTATTTACGTACAATTTCTTGATCATTAAATCGAAAATATATTCTCTTAATATTTTCTAGTAATTAAATAAAATTAAAAAACCATAACTCTAAAATAACACCCTTTATTTGTAAAAAAATTGTGGAGTTAATATTTTTTTTACCCAAGGCTAGATACTTACATATTATATATTTATATATATATAGACCCACGTAACATGCATTTATACATATACTATATATATATATACATACGTATATGTATATATGTAACCATGTCTGTCTGTCTGCATGCAAACAGCATCAGTGAAATTAAAATTGTATACGCAAATGCATTGCTGTCTGCGATAGTGTGTGTGTCCGTCCAACAGTGTGAACACGCCCATATTGTGCTCCACCCGCAATTAAGCTTAATTAAAAATGCCAACAGACCTACAACAACAACAACAAAATTGTTGTATTTTATATATGCGAATTGTTATACAGTTGCTGTTGTTGCTGTTGTTGTTGTTGTGCCCTTTGGGCTTCTTTGCGCTCATGTACAGGGTTTTTATCTTCAAAAGGAATTCCCAGAATGACAAAATGAACCAACAATAAAACTTGTTGCGGTCACCAGCTACCAAAGTGCGCACATACAAACAAACAAGCGCGCTGCAAGCATATGCCGCGCTGCTGTGTGTGTGTGTGTGTGTGTTTGTGTATGCTTATGCTGCTGTATAAGTGCTCATCGAAGTACACGCTTAAATGGCACTTCAATGAAATTATATTATCTTTGCGGCCATAAGCCATCATGTTACACATTTTAATATTGCCGTTGCTACTGCTGTGGTTGTTGTTGTTATGTTCGATGGTATTGCACTTATTGCACTTGCCACTGTGCAACTTCATTCCCCACAGAATATTTGCGTGTTTGTTTGTAAGTGTATGTGAGGGTGTGTGTTGTTGTAATTGTGCTTTCTCAGCACACACATTTTTGCGGCCTTGTCGCCTGGTCAGCGCGTCTGCTGCGGCATCCGCAATTTAAATTTTAAATAAGGCCAACAGCGCTCACCGCCAATGGCGATACGCAAATATGGCAAAGTGCGCAGCGCACAGCATGCTACAGCAACAACACCAGCAACAACAACAAAACATTGCATTTTTGCGTGTCTTCTTCGCCTTGGAGGCAGCCGCTTTGCGCCAGCAGCAAGTGCACAGGTAGCGCGTCGTTCACCAATGACTTGGCGCCGCCGCTTCACTTCAGTGTCATCTGCTCGCATTTGTCGCTGTTGCAGCAGCACCGCGTCGGCCGTAATGTTTCCGTTGAATCTGCGTGTCGCTGCAATATTGATTATTAATGGAATTATTTATTTTTTCATTAATAAATTCACGCAGTGCACGCGCCGGTCGCCATTTGCAGCCGCCAAATGCGGATATTGACCACAGGCGGCAATTTTATTTGTTGGCATTGCATTTAAGTGCCACCAGCAAAGTGGTAGGAATGCGTGCGCACACGCAGACACTCTCAAATGTGTTCATATGTATGTATGTGTTTATTTTTGTACGGAAGAGTACAATATGTTTTGCCGTTCTGCAGTTTGTAAGACATTTGGGTGCACCATGTGGTATACGTAACCTCAACACCTTATGTGTGATTTTGCGCGAAAATATGTTTATAAATATTTAAATACTATACAAAGCTCTGGTTCCTGTTGTTACTTCATCTTGGCATACATATGAAGCTATATTGTATTCCGCAGTTACTTTCGGTAAGGTCTTTCCGGAGGTCTTTCTTTATTTTGCCTTGGAACAACTGAGGGACTTGTAAAACCTATTATTGTTATGACTTTAATAACAATAATAGGTTTTACAAGTCCCTCAGTTGTTCCAAGGCAGCTTTAAGATAAGCCACTTGATTATTTGAGCGATTTGTCATCAATTATAATGCTCTTACTTTTTCCAAAAAGTCCTATCATATGAGTAGAATCGAATGCCATGAGCTAGCAGTTAAACTAAAGTATGTAAATATGTATTTTATTAGGTACTTCAAGTTCACCTCATACGCAAGACGCAATACCACTATTTAGAACCTAGATTTAACACTTCTTCCGAGCAACATAAAGTAGTCTATTCTAATAGCGATCCAGGTATGTAGTTGGGAAGGTAAAATGGGTGTCTTACGACGCATCCCTTTTGGGAGGCCCGTTATGGAATCAACGGAATTTGTTATGGAATCCCGTCACACTATCATGCCCTCTTTGAAAGATATTGTGGCCTTCTTAAAGTTATTCCACTCAACAAGTTTTAAAATTGAGATATCATCAAGAAAATCGAGACCGATTATTGCCATTATTTTCCTGTGCAAAGCTTTGCATCCCACTAGAAGATATTCTACTGTCTTCTACTTCTTGACAGTTTCTACAGTGATCATTGTATACATTGGCGAAAGCACCAGCAATCTTACTTCTAAGATCTCCCTTCAACTACTGCTTAGGAGCCCGTTTCTGGCTACTAGACAGCAGCTGTTGTGTTAGGAGCTTCCTGGAGCTACCCTCTGCAACACTTCTGTTCTCTTCTCGGTATAACTGGTTCCTTACGTCTTTTTAAAGGAGGGTCGGACTCATCTGGTGTTTTAATATTTGTTTGAATTCATAATCTGGCAACCGACTGGCGCTTGGCGATCTATTTCTATTCTTCCTCTGCCATTGATGCGACATTGTAGTATCTATTATCAGTAGGCTCCCTCGGGGAGAGTTCAGCTGTGGATTTTTGTCAATAGCGGTCTACCATCGTTTATTGTGGTCCGTCAATACTTTCTTTATTCAAACCAAAGCAAATACGAAGATCGCCGTCCTTATATACCTGACATATCTTAGTGATTTTCGTTCCTCAGCTTTCTTTCTTTATTCTCTAGATGGTGGCTAGTTGGTTAGTCGGTTGGAAAGCGGACATTTAATTTAACATTAGGCACATTGTGATGCCACATTTCTAAGCTTTTTCACACAAGCTGAATAGATTTTAGTCTGTATAACTTGCAAGTTGTTACCGATCTCTCTTCTCAACCGGTCATTTGAATATTTTATATTAAAGCATTTTATCATCCTCATGGAGGTCTCGCATTTTCCGATTACGCTTTGCAAAATTCTGAACGTGAGATCTCAAAAGCGTACCCTTCGAACTGTGATCCCTCTTTGTATATAACTCAATTCCCTCTTTTTTTAAAGAGTCTTCAGGTATATATAATCATTATTTATAAGTTAATGTCTTCAAACATCATTTGAAGGAGCTGAACGGTTCTTGGGCTGAGTTACCGGGTACCCCAGAGTGAGCATTCATTTCTTCGTTACCTTTTATAATTTTGACTGGATACCGAAATGATTTCTACTTCGTTTAACTCTAAAAGCCTGTCGACGCTGAAGTGCCTCAGAAGCTCCGCATTGGATTAGTTCTACCTAGTTCAGTATATTTTTTTCAAGGATAACCCCAAGTTATGTACTATTTTTTAATAAAGTCTTTTCCATCCAAGCTGTCCATTTTCTCTCAGATTAAAGTAATGGGAGCCAGGGAAGGTTTCTTTTCTTAACCGACAGAAGGCTGGGCATTCGCAGAGATAATGCTCTAGTGTTTCATCATCTTCCGCGTACGCCCTGCATTCCGCCGATTCTATTATGCCAAGTCTCTGCAGGTGGCTTCTTACCCCTGTTATACTGCTTAGTTCTCTTTTGCTTAAAGTAAGAAGTTTTTTGATCTGTCCAGTGTCAACACTACCCCATAGTAGCTTTGTGGTGCGACTCGTGTTGCACATGTTCCAGGACCTGAGATGTTCCCTTAGCATCCATTGCTTTAGGCAGCGCTTGAGGGAACTGAAAAATCTGGGGCGTTTAAGGGAACTGCGTTCTCAGCTGCCTCAGGTCCTTAGTTGACTGAGATATCAAGAAAAATTTCTATGAAGTGGGATAGGCTATTGAAAGGAGTACGGCAGACCATCTGTATAGCGGATAAATCGTCCGAATTTAGTTCTTGCTTACTTTATAAGATAAATTCAATTTAAATAAAATATAATCTATAAAATACCTCATTCATCCAACTATTCACCGATTCTGCACAGTACAAATGAAGCCAAGTAAAGGCTTATTAGTCAAAGCCACACGATGTTTTAATTGCTCATTTAGTGAGTTGATGGCGCCAATGTGATGCCATATTTTAATACAAGAGCGCTTCATAATGTTGTAATTTCAAATATTAAAACCAAAAATTTTTGGCTTCGCTTGAATGTTCATTTATTTCCATTTGTGGCTTCACAATTTGGCGTTGGGCCAGAGTGCTGCCGAGAAAGACCGACAAGCGAATGTCAAACATAAAAGCCAAACCAACAAGTGAGTGCAGACGCATTATAACATATCAAATATAAATGTATATATTTTTAAAGAGAGATAAATTTTTGTAAATCCATGTAGACGTACTTATGTCTAAGAAGCTTAAAAGTTATTAAAATTCTCAAAACCTGCTATTTTATACACTTTGGTCGAAGGTATTAAATCACACACAGGTGTCTGCAAAATTTTGAAATAAGCTTTCTATCTAAAATCACCCCTCGGCTTTACCTGATCCCTCAAACTGTCAACAAACTCGAGGGAACATATAAATTGTAGTCAAACATAACTCCACATGATCATTACCCCACAAAATGTGAGTATTGACGTCGACTAAAATGTAAACAAACCCGGTCCCAGGGTCAATGTCCGTTGACAGGGGTTTGTTTACATTTAGGACGAGGTCATTGACCTTTTACATGGGTTTGTTTACATTTTGGTCGAGTACAATGACCTTTGGTCGGGGTTTGTTTACATTTTATTGGAGGTTAATGGCCTTTGATAGGAGTTTGCTTACATTTTGGATGAGGTCAATGACCTTTGACAGGGGTTTGTTTACATATTGGTCGAGGTCAATGAACTTTGGCAGGGGTTTGTTTACATTTTGGTCGAGATCAGTGACCTCTGACAGGGATTTGTTTATGATCATATGAGCTCACGCCCATTTTGTTGGAGGTCAATGACCTTTTACAGGGGTTTGTTTACATTTTGGTCGAGGCCAATGACCTCTTGCCGGAGTTTGTTTACATTTTGATCGAGATCAATGACCTTTGGCTGGAGTTTGTTTACATTTTGATCGAGATCAATGACCTTTGGCCGCAGTTTGTTTACATTTTTGTCGAAGTCAATGACCTTTGGCCGGAGTTTTTATACATTTTGGTCGAGGTCAGTGACCTTGGACAGTCGTTTGTTTACACTTTGGTCGAGGTCAATGAACTTTGGCTGGGGTTTGTTTACATTTTGGTCGAGATCAATGACCTTTGGTCGGGGTTTGTTACCATTTTGTTGGAGGTCAATGACCTTTGACAGAGGTTTGTTTACATTTTGGTCGAGGTCAGTGACTTTGGACAGAGATTTGTTTATGATCATATGAGCTCACGCTCATTAGCATTTTTAGGGATCGCATGGGATAAGGCTTCTTGCCACTTGTACCAATTTTTTTTTTTATTTTTTGAGTCAAGTCAAGTTTGATAGATTTTTAAGGGACATATATTTTTAAGATTCGCGTGGACTAATTATGTCCTCTTCGCAGAACACTCAAGAACTATCAGAAGAACTTCGCTTTAAAGAAGATGTATTTAATATTATCATACGGCATCTCCAAAAATACAGTCGTCTTCCGTTCAGATTGTGTCTATGCTGAAATATTCACAGTCATATTCACATCCATATTCACTCACTGAAAACACTAAAGCACTGCCTGTCGTCGGAAATGTCTAACGCCAGCCGAAACATATTTGTCTGCTACCAAAATTAGCTATAAACATATTAAGACTGTCAAAGCGATAAAAATTATGGAAACTAATGTCTTTTTGATTCCTGGCAAACACACAAGTGAGCATTAATTTGCTAAAAAACAAAAACATTTAAACTTATTTCTGTAGTATATTGAGTCACACATATGGAGCGACTTACTTGGAAAACACTTCATCCAACTTAAATAGCGCCAACAAGCAATTTGTGTGAAAATCTTGCAAGAAATTGTAAAATAATTTTTGGGACGATTCCAAGAAGCGTCACAACAACAGAGAAACCACAATCCACTTGTGTATGGTATATGTGTATGTATGTATGTATGTAGAGAGTCTCCGTAGCCAGCGTCAAAAGGGAAAGAATAACAAACAAAGAAACAAACAAAAAGTATAAAGACAAATCTAACCTATGCACCGCATTACGAATTCTCCTTTGAGATGTTGCTTTGGCTACTTGCCACAGGCGGAGTTTCGAAGATAAATATAGAACATATGAAGCGGATGAACGCTTTGGATGACTGAAGTGTAAAGTAAAAGACTGTAGTATAAATATGTATAAATAAATATATATTTGTGTAGGGATAAACTCGGAAAACTATAAACAGCACGTTTGGAGCTTGTTAGGTACAGTGTGCTTTTCGGGACAGAATTGACTCAATTTGTTAAAAACGGATCTTGGATCGAAGCTGATAACTTGAAGATGAATCTAATGGTTATTCTTCCAAGTTCACAGTCCTTAGCCGGATATATCACCGGGATCACTCTATTACGAGGACCCGACTGTTGGAAGCCCAATGTTGGTTTGAATAGCCATCCAATCATCTAAACAATCATATTGAGAGAGGATGTATAAAGGACATGCTACAGTCTTTAACAACCAGATTGAAGAACTAAGATGAGAAACTCGGCCTCATTGGCCAGATATAAATATAACCGAGATCGCTGCGGTTACGTAGACCCGACTGTCGTGGGATCGGAAGTCCAATGTTGGTTTGAGTAGCCATCCTATCATCTAAACTACGAAAGAAAAGCCTTGAGTGTGGGTATTGAGAGAGACTGACAGATAAAAATAGAGCTTTTTAATGGACATGTTAAGATCTTTAACAACCAGATTGAAGAACTAAGAGGAGAAACTCGTTAGCTCGACAAAACTGGTCATCTAACTCCAGTGTGAACTCCAGAACTCTCGATATTCTAAAGGAACGTGCTGGTTCAACCGGATCTAACTAATGGATACAGGTCTCTAGTCTTCAAAGTATGAAAAACTGTTTTCGAAGCGATCGCATATACCGGCGACTCTTTTCCGCCAAAGTAGACCGGCTATCTGTCATAAGTTGTTAGAAATATCTACTTCCGAGTAAACAGAGGCTCCGCGCCCTAAAAGACAAAGCAATAACTTTCTACACACTCATGGCTCAACCCAAGACACTGTGCAATGTCTGAAACAAACAAAGATGATGCGAACAAATTCGATTTGAGAATGATTTGTGGAGAGACGAAAAAATTTGCGGAGTGAATTGTAAACATAACCGTCGGTTGTCAAGTGTGACAACATGGATTTCACTGAGCATCGAGGTGAAAATGTGCAAGTATTTGATTTCACTTTAGGGATTAAGAGATATTGAGATTATTATCATTCACCTTGTGATCCAAACGAACCCAACAGGCATAACGGCACGGGCATGTTTGCCATGGGTTTAAGCTGCTTTCATTTAACGTTTGTCTTATTATTTTTTTGCGCAAAAACAAAATACCACAAAAGAAAATAATAGGTATATATGAGTAAAGTGGTTGTGTGGAGGAATCTCGTATACTAATAACAACACAATGCTGACTAAGGTGTAGACAGGTGTTTGGCCGATTTACATTTCATTGCAATTTGTAGTATGTGTTTCAAGGTCATGCTACAAGTGGTAAGATTTAAAAGTTGTGAAAGTTGATTTTGCGCTGTCGTTGATTTGAGGTCAACATTCACAAAATGCAGTGCCTAGAGATGCTTACTAATGAGCTCATAAAGCATATTTCGTGCCAGATTGTTTACCTTCAATTACATTAGCGATTTGGTCAATAGATCTAGCGCAATTTCCATTCTAGTTAGAGCCATCTCGGCGTTTATTGTTATCGTACATACTGAACTGGATATGGTAATTTCAAAGTCGAATGAAGGTCAAGTGGAGCTAATATATACTATTAAAACTCAAGAAACCCAAATCAAACACTTTTAAGAGCTTAATTGACTATGTTTCTTATATCTCTCAACTTTATACCGGACGGTAGGTCCTCGGTACTTCCAGCTATTATTGGAATGTGGGGTCTCCATACCCAACAATCAGCAAACTCTTATCTTTACCCCTTCATGTCAACATATCTGTTGTTCTTGTCTACTTTTCAGCTTCTAGTTGCCGGCAAGCAAAGTTCGGAATGTCCAAACATCCACAGTTTTTTTTGTACAGATGAGGAATATAAAAAGGGTCTAGAAAGGTCCGTCAGTCTTGGTAGGTAAATCTTGAAAGTATACTTGGCGAGAATATTTTGTTTGGGCAAACATTCGGCGGTACGGTATCTGGGGGCGGTCCGATGAGTTCTCAGACTCGCCGCGGGATCTGACGGATCACTTCGGATAATAAACGAATTGATAAAACTCTTCACATTGATTTTGCGTTTTCAAACGGAATCCGAAAGAGCTTCTGTGAAGTTTCGAAGTGAAAGTCGAAGGAACATTGATCCACTAATATACACCAGAGACCAAGGAACAGTTTAAACAGTGGATTTCCGCGGCGAATTTGTTCTGAAGAAGTCCAAGACTGTCCTATCGGCCGTCAAAGCAATGTACATCATGTTTTGGGGTTCGGAAGGTGTGATCAGAGCTTAACCGATGCCGATCAGTGTTCGAATTTATACAAAATAGTCTAATTTACGATGGAAAATGTGGTACTCCATTATTAAGACGCTCGGAATCATACTTCCGCAGTCTCAGCGGCCAGATTGGTTGGAATTGGGGTACGAACTAAAATTTCACATTCATGAATGTAATTACGATCTCCTGTCATCAAGCAAACAGTTAGCGCATTCGCGTCCCACGTCCCTGTTGACAGTCATAATTTTGAAGTTGTAGATAATTTCGTCTATCTGGGAACCAGCATCAACAACACGAACAATGTCAGCCTGGCAATCCAATGCACCATTACTCTTGCCAACATGTGCTACTATGGACTGAGTAGGCAACTGAAAAGTAAAGTCCTTTCTCGACGAACAAAAACCAAACTCTACAAGTCCCTTATCATTCCCGTCCTACTTTACGGTGCAGAAGCATGAACGATGTGAACATCCGATGAGAAGGCACTAGAAGCTTTCGAGAGAAAGGTTTTGAGTAAGATTTAATGTCTTATTTATATTGGCAACGTCGAATACTGCAGACGATGGAACGATGAGCTGTATATGTTATTCGACGACGTAGAAATAGTTCAGCGAATAAAGAGACAGCGGCTACGATGGCTAGGTCATGTTGTTCGAATGGACGTAAGTGAGCCAGCTCTGAAAGTGTTCGATGCAGTGCCCGCTGGTGGAAGCCGAGGAAGTGGGAGACCTCCACTTCGTTGGAAGGACCAGCTGGAGAAGGACCTGGCTTCACTTGGTATAACCAATTGGCGCCAAACTGCTAAAGCGAGTAATAAATAGCGTGCTGTTGTGGATTATAATTTTCCTAAGATGTTCGATTTTCTCTCGTAGGCTAAGTACATATCGGTCCACCCTCAATATGTATTTATTTGCTCAATTGCATGTCTAAATTAGAAAAATATTTACTCCATATAAATATTGCTCGATTGCTTTTGTTTTTGCACAGTTACATATATAAATATGTCAACCATACAACAACAACACATACGTATATATAACACAGTAGTGTACTCGCATGCCGATAAAGCTTGAAGTAGCGCAAATTCTATGCGGATTACTTAAATGGATTTGTATCCATATGATTATATTGGCAAAATAAAGCTATGGCACGGATTGGCTTTTATGAGTTTGTCATAAAAATATGATTGCCATGCTCCTTGTAGGACTTGCATATTTCATTTCACTAACACTAACACCAACACTAACCAAACTAGTGGTAGAAGCTTCAAGCAGCAGCAGCTCGTGCTCGACGTGTGATGGTGGGAAGGCTTTGTTTTGGGGGCTGCGGCAAAGTGGAAAAGCAGATTGCGGATTAAGATTAGAAAAATATGAAGTTGTTGACGAACAGATGAAACAAATACGAGCTCTGATATATTTACCAAGCAAACACACACACACAAACACACATACAATACATACATCCACACATAAGTAAACAAATAAAATCCGAGTGGAATAAAGTGGATATGTGCTAAATGATTGGATGCGTGGATTAAAATTGGAATTGCTTGGCGCTGTGGCGCACATTCGCCAAATTAGTCAATCTGTTTAAACGATCGGAATATGTCTTGGCAATAAAAAACATGTCTCACTTGCAATAAAATAATATTATGCGATTTTTCTTTGCATGCGATGGCTTCATTCAGTTTGTGGCGCGATTGACCTTAGTTGATTGCTGCTAAGAATAATCAAATCTCTAAAAAGTAGCAAAAAGTATGCAATGTAAATCAGAGCAATAACATATATTCATATTTTTTGTAGTTATATGCATTTATTTATTGTTGTACATTTTTATTAAGCCTTAGCTTTTTTGTTGTAATGTAAATTTTATCTAGAAAGCCACATTCTTCGGTATCAATGAGAGTAAGATTTTAGCTATATAAGACTTAAGCGGTGCGATAACGATAATTTGTAATATAAATTTGCATATAAATATAGTCTTCTAACCTTAAAAGTGAACTTCTCAAACTTTTTCGTGGCAAAAATATGCTCTGATACATAATCCTCCTCGTGGATTCAAGCCTCATTTGTTAGGATTTACCAATAATAATATAAACATAATTTTCTGTACGTGTTTATGCTACTGAACTCCTTCTAAACGGCTGGACCGATTTGATTGTACCTCAGTGAAATAATTATATGTGCATGAACTTTTTGCAAAACATATTAAAGATTACAAAATTGCAAAATATTTCTGAGTATGCAGGTTTGTTATTATTAATGTATACGTTATAAAAAATAACAAATTTCAAAATATTTTTTAAACTATAAAACAGAATTGAAGTTTAGGCTAATAGTAAATATTTATATATGCATTTCACTATTTTTACCAGTAAAGCCTATACATTTGAGTTTAACTGAAAGAAATTTTTATTTTAATAGTCAGTAGAATTGTCCTTAGCTAAATTAAGCCGCTTAATCAGAGAATTCACTACTGACTGTAGAATAGTTATGTAAATATTGGCAAATTCTTGCTTTATGGCTAATTTAAGGTGACGTACTGTCTCAAACTGCTTTCCGTTTTGGAAAACCGGAGTCGAGAGGTTCCCCCAGAGATCCTCAATAGGATTTAGGTTCAAGCTCAATGCTGCACATTGTAATACCGGAATTTTCCGGTCGTTAAAGATGTTCTTTGTGTGGATTGAAGCGTTATCCTTTCGATATGTCCAGTTATCTGCCATAAATATTGCCATCAAATTTTATTAACTCGCTGTCCAAAAGATCTACATTGATATTAGCCCATGAAATCAAGGTACCGATTCCAAAACATCGCTTGTAGTAGGACCGTCGTCCCTGGTGCGAATCTCTCCAATATTTCTTGCAATGACCTGGACCGACCAAATTTAATTTTTTTTCGTCACTAAAGACTGTATTGTGTCACTCATCGGCACAGACTTGGTATTTATTTGCAAACCTCAAATGTGCTTTATTGTGCCTTTCTTTAGCAGGCATGGAGGTGTGTTACAGAAACTGATTTTTATGTATAATTGGAAAAATTATATTTATTGTGATTTTCTGTCTTAACTTGGTCCAGATTTGATCGCTGCTTATCAAGTCCGCAACTACTAGCCGTCGAATCTTCCTTTCGCACCGCTCATCAATGTTGTTTTTTGTCCGCTGCGCCGCGCTATACCATAATTAGTGGGGTTTTTAAGAAATTTTGAGATACAGTTCCGATGTCGCTTTGGTCTAGAGCCATTTTGGAACCGCTTTCATGCGTTCCTATGATTATTACTTGTTCCTCGGCTGATGAACTAGTACTACGAGGCATTTTGGGCTTAAAGTTAAATAAATGTAATCAAATTTTTAATAATTCATTAAGTTAATGCACCTGCAATAATTTTGAAAACAAATTTTAGCAAAAAAAGTTTTTGCTGCGAAACTATCAGTAAGACAGATCCGCTAAACAGATTTTGCACATATAAATATTTACTATACAATACCCAATTCACAAGCATATTCTTAATGTAACTGTACAACGAACGAGAAAAGTCTGAAACAATTTCCGTTGCATAGTAAGGGTAACATATCAACCTTTTATTCCACATTTACCGAAATCCAAAAAATAACAGTGAATAAGAAATATAAACAAAAGAAGAAATGTTTGACTGTGGTATTTTTGTGTCTTCAGCTTGATTCGAGAATGGTTTGTAGTCACCATTCGGTCTAGTTTAAATAGTGCATTTAATTAATTTCAAATTTATATTTTTTTAATGTTTTATATTTGCCAAAATATATGCGATTACTGTATAAAACCCGCCTTAAGGTATGTAAAATTTGTTTGGGGAATGTTTTATAATTAATGTCGCTACTGTCGGTGTAGCAAATACTCAATCAATTCAATTATTTTATTATGTGTGTTTCATTTCATACTATCTTTAATATTCAAATAACTTGAAATGTCATGAAGGACAACGTCTGTCGGGTCCGCTAGTACTCATATAAAGTGTTAATATATTTTCTTTTTTTCAATTGTAGGTCGACTCGAAAACCAGTGTAAAAGTAACTCGCAAGTTGGGGCTTGGTAGGGGTAAGTGAAAAATTGTTTTATCAGAATTATTGTACGATATCAGTAATTGAGTAATAAGAGTAAGAACAGCCGCAACATGGACTCTTAAATATTTTATAAATACGTTTATAATGTTTATTTATATTAAGAGTTAATGTAACTCCCCTAGAAAAAGAAGAGCTGCCTCATTTAACTGTTTCTTGATTGCGTTAAACAATGCTAATGTGGTATTACATATACTATGTATAATACATATAAATATCTGCCTTGCCAGCAAATAACCTTTAAACCCTTATAAAAATTGTATGTACCTGAAGAGACCTGAAGAGATATCGAATAGATTCCGCGAAAGAAAAACATTTACTTGAACTGCTTAAACATAAGTTCTTTCTAAGAGATACTAAACTGTCGATGAATAGCATCGATCCTACTACACATCATACATCATGTGATATCAAAAAATAGTTTTTTTTTCAATAATAAATTGCTTTCTTAACATGTCTAGCAAACGGTAGTAAAGTAATTTTTAAAAATTTGAAGTTGTTCTAAAGATTTAGCAGTTAGAAGAAGGAGTTGTCCGAAGCGGTGAGTTGGCTGCTGGCAATTTTTCCTTGATATCTCAAAAACGGTTTGACCAAATGATTGGAATTTGTTAGGTGCACTCAGCACATGAAACACTCTATTATCTATCAAAAATTCCCAAAATTTCGATTTTTTTATAGCAAAAAACTAAAAATAAAAACACAAAATTAAATTTTTTTCAATTGTCCAGCAATTTTAGGTATATTTATTTAATCGTAGCGTGTTCCATGCATTTAAGCTTACATATTAAAACGCCGCTAACTTTTTTCGTTTCCGATAAGCCAATCAGGCGGAATCGTGGAGGAAGTGCGAGCCCAATTTTTCAAGGCATGCTTTAACACATGTTCTTCACAATGTTTTTAGCTTAAAATTTATATTTATACTGTCGAGAGTTATTTTGATAAATGATAATAATAACACAAAGCTAACTATTTACTGTTAAAAAAAGAACAATTCTAAAAATTGCCCAAAAACAGGCCGTCACATGGGATGACCCCCTTTAATAAATCGTATCCAGTGAATTTGAACGGTATCCCGATAATATGACCTTTAAGATGTCTCAACTTAAGTCTTGCGAGAGCTAAAGTCGACAAGAAAATGTTCACGTTAGATTTCCACATTTCGTTCCTCCAGACAACTTTAAAAAACAAGCTGGTTTGGGAGAAGAGAAGTGTGCCAACAACTTTGAGGTTAGGATTGTCAAAAGTTTCGTGAGACCAATGAAATTTTATTAACTGTGTGTTTACTGAAGGAACATACATAGTTCAGCTCATCCTCATTCACAATTAGCTAGATGGCCAAACCAATTTGGAGTATAGTATATCGAAACATTTCACGCCTATAAAAGTTTTGTGCTACTCTTATGCATTTTGTTCGAAGGTATATAGCTAATTATGATAAGCAAAATATTTTACCTAATTTAATTAATTTGATATATCTCGGACTCAGACTGACGTCGACTATATAACCAAAGCAGAGATTTGGAAATCATTACTTCCGTATATAGGGGGCATTTTCACATTTTAAACTTTTCTAATAACAATCCACATTATATTATACCTAACATTATCCTTTTATAAATATATATTCGCTACTAACCGATAAATCGGGTGATCTAAGCCTTTTCAATAGCCATTTTTGACAATTACTCTTGAGTAGTGTCAATTTGTCCTGTTATTTTTGTTCAGTATTTTTTTGTCATTCCAACATGGAAAGACTTACGCCGAAACAACGTTTACAAATTGTTCAACTTTATTTCGAAAATTCACGTTCTGTAAAGAATTTGTTTCGCGCACTTCGCTCAACTTTATGGTCAACATAATCGACCTTCTGATCGTACTATTCGCAACAGTATCACCCACCTAGAGACCCAGCATTTATTATTGGGTAATATTTGACCGAATATACCACGTCCAGCACGTAGTGAAAAAATATAGCGGCCGTAGCTGGGAGTGTACACGAAGACCAAGGAGAGACGCTTCGGCGCCGTTCGCAGCAACTCGGACTGTTATCGCGCCATGTTAACCGACTATTTGATGCCTGGAATTGAAGCTCGTGAACTCGGCGACATTTGGTTTGAACAAGACACACATCGCTTCAATCAATGGATTTATTAAGAGAACATTTCGGTGAGCAGATAATTTTACGTTTTGTGCCGGTCGATAGGCCATCAAGATCGTGTGATATCATAGCGTTAGACTTTTTCCTGTTGGAATATGTAAAGTCTAAAGGCTATGCGGATAATCCCGCTTCGATTCAGGCCTTGGGACAAAACAACACTCATGTCATTTGTCATTTAGCAGTCGAAAAGCTCGAACGAGTCATCAAAAAATTGACTCAAGGGATGGACCATTTGAGAATTAGCCGCGGCCAATATTCGAAAAAGATTAAATAAATAAATTCCAAAGAATGTTCTTTCGAATTTGAATTTTTTGTGGTTTTTTTTCTGTAAAAGAGCAGGGAACCTCAAAATGGATCACCCTGTATATTCATTATTGAAGACTACGGACTACATTATAAAGTTTAATGATCGTATTTAAAATTATGGAGATAGATCTCATCGACGCTAACGGAATATATGGAGTCTAAAGGAATACCTTCCCTTCAGACCCATTAAACTTACGGAACCCGAGAACTTTCCCACTCCATTGTGAGCCCGTTTGACAATTTGTATTTTGTAACATTTATGTTTATTTTGTTTTATGTGTATTTTGTAGGCGTGGCCATGGTTCAATGGGCGTATATTGTACAGTTCTTCCTAAGATTACCGTGACAAAAAGAAAAGTCGTCAAATGGTATAACGAAGAGTCTTAAATATGAAATATTAAATATTAATAACTAAATGCAATTTGTAATTAAATACTTATTTGAATAACTTCAAAGCTTTAAAATTATTCAAAATACTCATTCCACTTGCAACTAGTACTTTAAGTATTTAAAATATATAAATAATCTATGTATATGTACGTTCGTTCCTTGTGGATATCACTACCACCAAATAAATTAAATAATCCATGTACGAAATGCCAATATTCCGCTCCAATCAAAATGAAATTAAAAGAAATTCTGCGGATTTCCGTCATTTGTACAACACCGAGATGAGTGCCATAAGCGCCACTCCATCGTGTCTTCGTTCTTCACTTCATTCTTCATTCTTCTTCGCTGAGATGATGATGAGTGTGGAATTGGAATCAAAACATGCTGCCGCATAGCTGCGAGCTGCATTGCCACAGGCTGCCGGGCTGGCTGGCTGTTGGCTGGATGAATGCTGCTGCGCCGTTATTGACGACGAGCAAAGAAATGAGCAAATAAAGCCACGCGCAAACACACAATCCAATCATGGCTGCATTTATTATGAATGAGCTGTGTGGCAAGCAGTCGATCTGTGGCTGCGCGTCGCATCCATCCATACCAATGGATGAAGTTGAACTGTATACGAGTATATGTAAGGACTACGGTTTTTGGGTTGTCAGAGGCCGCGGTGCTCACCCTTATAATGCTGTTGAGCGTGCTTTCGGCATTTTTAGTTCATCTGCTTAGTGTTTTTGTTTTGTTTTTGGAGCTGATGGTGAGAAGCGCGAGGGGGTGAGGGGAGGTGTGGTGCCTGTTTTGCGCTGCTGCTAAGTGTAGAACTAAGTCCGGTTAAAGCGTTGCAGGCGAAAGAAGATTGAGTTGAAGTGATGTTGTTGTTGTTGTAATTGTTGTTATTGTTGTTGTTGTTCTTATTATTGTTGTTGTGGTTTTTTCTAGTAGTCTCAGCAGTAACGGCATTTGATCAATTCGCTATCATTGCTGTTTGCAGTTGTTGTTGTTTTCGGTGTTGTTGTTGTTGTAGCTGTGCCGCGCCACCACTGCGCTTGTTGAATGCCTACGAATGCGAAATAATTGGACATAATGCGGTAATCCTCAAGTAATCTGTGGTTCTTCTAAATGTGGCTGTGTGTGTATGTATTTATGCTGGATATACATATATATATATATACAGTTATATATACATATAGTTTTATCGCTTCCTGCGCTAGTTAACCGTAATACCCACATTTGCGATGCTATTTACGCCAACTTTCACGACGATAATGCTGATGTTGTTGTTATAAAAATAAAAATAAACACCGCTCACAAGGCAGCGAGCTCTCTTCTTCAATCTCTCGTCTTTTTTTCGTTTTCAACCAAACAACTTTGCAAGATTTTCGTTTCGTTTAGTCGCTGCGAATTTCGAAGGCTTAGGCTGCCATGAGGGTTGCCCTCGGGCTTAACTCTGCTGATTGTCTGGCCGGGTGATAATAGTAGTTAGTGGAAAGTGTTGTTGTTGTTGCTGTTGCTTACTTGCTGCCGGCTGTCCACACTGATGGCCAAATAGTTGCAAATGAATGATGCAGATTTAACACCCCGACACTTTGCTTATTTGTACGGATTTCTATTTCTTCACACACACACATCCATGTGGTGTAGATTGGTATAAATGATGCTGTGTTGCGTTGCGTTGAGCCGTTGGCGGATAAGATGTCTGATAAATAAATATTTTGTGAGTTTGTTTAGGATTTAGCAGCTAATGGTGGCAAATGGAGCAAATTACGGCAACTGGTCGAGCAGAAAGTAAGTGCCAATTGGGAAATATTAAGAAAAATTAGACTATCTTGCGTCTCTTATGTGTGTGTCTTATGTGTGCGCAAATGTGGGCTGCCAAGTAATGAACTTGTGTGCGTGCCGTCCTGCTAAGTTGTTGTTGATAGTTGCGTAACTGATGGTCACATTACGCAAAAGTCTGATAAGTAGGCTTAAATAAGTGAAGCTTTATTCTTCTTCTTCTCCTTTTTTCAATCCATTAGCTTTTGGGGCTAAAAGTTAAATGGAAATGAATGCAAATGTGCGAATAAAGCGAAGAAATTGAATATTTCACGAAGATTTCGTAAGTGAGGTTATTTCGAGCCGAAAATTCTTCATATATAGATACTTGGTTGATTTTGTATGCTTGTATAGAAACATCTTAAACACTTAAAAAGCGAAAAAATCACGATTTTTGGGAGAGCTGGTCTGAGAAATTTCGAATTATAATTTTTATATAAAATCTTATTGAATACTTATTCATTTCATCTCGCTGGAGTTAGAAGAGACTTGCTTATTTCAGCTACATACAATTTATCAGACCTTTAAGAGTCTCGAATACAATAAACAACTGGTATAAATCGTTTAGAGAGGCATAAAAATAAATTAGACTCCTATATTTAAACCAAATATGAGTTTTCTGTCTTTAAGTAGCGTCAAATAGAATAAATAACTGTTATAAATCATACGGAATGGTATAAAACGTGATGAGACTCCATTATTGTTACTATGAATGAATTAACAGATTTTGAATAGTGTCATAGAATAGAACAAGCAACTGGTATAAATCGTGTGGAGTGGCTTAAAATGAGATTAGACTCTCTGAATAAAAATAAATAAAAATATCTTCAGTTTCCAGGCTTTGAAAAGTGTCAAATCGAACAAGAAACTGGTGTAAATCCTACGGTGTAGCATATATAAAGATTTGACTCCATTATTGTCAACAAATATGTTTTTACCAGACTTTGAAAAGTGTCATAGAACAGAAAAATAAACTGGTATAAATCGTATAGAGTGGCATAAAAAGATATTAGACTCACTTATATAAACTATATAGAATTTTCAGACCTTAAAATGTGTCATACAATAGAAATAGCAACTGGTATAAATCGAAAAGAGTGGCATAAAATGAGGTTAGACTCTCTAAATTAAAATATCTTCAGCTTCCAGGCTTTGAAAAGTGTCAAATCGCACAAAAACTGGTATAAATCATGCAGAATGGCATAAAAAAATATTAGACTCCATTATTGTCATCATAGATGATTTTGCATGTGTCATAGAATAGAAAAATAAACTGGTATAAATCGTATAGAGTGGCATAAAAATATACTAAACTCATTTATTTAAACTACTTATTGTTTTTCAGACTTTGAAGTTTGTCAAATAGAAGACATAACTGGTATAAATCATATAGAATGACATAAAGAGATATTAGACTCACTTATATAAACTATATATGATTTTCAGACCATAAAATGTGTCATACAATAGAAATAGCAACTGGTATATAAATCGTTTAGAGTGACATAAAATGAGATTAGACTCTCTGAATTAAAATATCTTCAGTTTTTCAGACTTTGAAAATTGTCGAATCGAACAAGAAAATGGTATAAATCGTATAGTGTGACACAAAAAGAGACTGAACTCCTTTATTTAAACTAAACATTATTCTTCAGACCTGGAAGTGTGTCAAATAAATCAGGCAACTGTTATAAATCCTATAGAACGACATACAATGAGCTTATACCAATTTAATGAGCTGGTTACTAAATCTTTCGTACTGAATTTAACCGTATAATTTTTAATCGAACATTGCTTAGATAAGCTGTGGTAAAAAAAAGAAAATTGGACAAACAGACGGTTATACATTTAGTAGATATTCGATCTGTTAAGAAATTCTTAAATTAGATAAAACTTTTAACATTACTGACCTTTTGCCTATGAAATAAGGCCACCTCCTTTGATTGCTAAATATTTTGAGATTTTCGATCTCGAGAGTATCATATAATGTTCGATTCGAGGTGATCCAGATCCAGAATGACTCTTTCACTTCAAAGTTTGTTAATATTTTTTTGATTAAAATGAAAAGCGGAGTACTACAATCCAGGTATCAATATCTTTGTTAAATTGGAGGACCATACAAAATAGCAAATCTCATTATTTTAACTTTTATCGAACTCGCTGTAGTAAGCACCTCACATATTGTACCCTTCATTTTACATAGATTAGATTAGACCAGATTATACCAGTTCTTCTTTTGAACCGCCAGATTTGTCTAATCGATATTTTTTACCAGAAATGGAACTTTATTGTTTTTTGTTTGTATTCCCAGCTTTCTCTCTTGTATCTAGGCTTTAAATATTGAGAAAAAGCTTCTATTATCTCCCTACTCATAAAACACCACCTCAATATCTCCACTTTACTCAATGCCAGCACCAATCCCGTGCGACTCTGAACTATGTGCCTGAAATGAGCTGACTTACATGCCCCAATAAACGAACTCAATTAGATTAAAAACTATTTGTATTCAACAGCGCTAATGCTGGCGCAAACTTAGACAACTATGATGGCTTTTTGCCGTTGGCATTTCTAGCGTAGTCATTTCACGCTTTTTTATACTCCGCTCCGCTTTCACTTTAAATGGAGCACGGCAAACGGCCAGCGCATTATAATTCGATTTGAGTTTGCCATTGCAGTCACAAATATTATTATTGTGCATTTTTAATCCGCCTTCAGGCTTTTTACGCAATTTCCCAGCATGAACTAATAGAAATACAAACAAACATATTTTCAAAGAATTTTTCTATGCATTCTATGCATTCTTCTATGTATGCCTATAACGGTATTATTCTCTGGGTAAATTAATTTTTATTATGGAGAAGAGCAATTGTACGAGTTCATGCTTTATTTACTTGATTATACTAGTTTAACGTATTTATACCAGTTGATGGTTTGAGTTTCCACTCTCCGAATTTTGAATATAACATGCATGTTTTATTTATTTTGTTGTACCAGTCGATAATATTTTACACCAATTTTTTGTTCAGTTCGCGTCGCTCTCAAATACTTGAGAAAAACTAAGAGAACTGAGTTTTTTAATTTTAAAAAATTAAATATGTTTATACCAGTTGATGGTTAGCTTTGCCATTCTCCAAAAGCGAAGATAACTTATGTAGATTTATCAAAAATCAGCATCATGACTTTTCGGGCTGTATTTATGGAATTATACCAGTCTAATTTTTATACCAGTTTTTATTTCATTCGTGTCTTACTCCAAAGCTTGAAAGAGGCTTATACCGGACTTAATTAAACTGCATTTATATAATTATACCAGTCTAATTTTTTATACCAGTTTTTTTATTTTTTTGGTGTCTTACTCCAAAGCTTGAAAAAGGCTTGAAAGAGGCTTATACCGGACCTAATTAAACTGTATTTACGGTATTATACCAGTCTAATTTTTTATACCAGTTTTTATTTCCTTGGTGGCTTACTCCAAGGCTTGAAAAATGCTTATACCGGACCTCATTAAACCGGTATAATCGGTTTACATATCCGATATAATTGCTACAACTGCAGCTTGCCTTTAACAGTTATATTATGTTTATTATACCAGTTAAAATAATTTATACCAGTTTTTTTATTATTTTCGTGCGTCTCTATAAGGCTTTTAAACACCAATACCGCTAACGCTGGGTCTGATTAAACTGGTATAACCGCTTATTATGCTATCTTTACTTGATTATCCAAGTCTAATGTAGTTCCAATAACTGTGCTTTGACTTCAGATGTTCTATTTTTATTATTAAATCAGTCGAAATAATTTATAGCAGTTTTTGGTTTTTACGAATCTCTTTCCAAGATTTGAAAAATGCAAGAGCGTTTATGACAGACCTCATTAAACTGGTATAATCGCTTATAGTATATCTTTACTTGATTATAGCAGTCTAATGTAGCTCCACAAACTGTGCTTTGACTTTAAATGTTCTATTTATTTATTATACCAGTTTCATTAAACTGGTATAATCGCTTTATATTATTTCTTTACTTGATTATACCAGTATAATGTAGTTCCCATAACTGTGGTTTGACTTTAGATTTTCTATTTATTTATTATACCAGTTGAAATCATTTATACCAGTTTTTTGTTACTTTCGTGCGTCTCTCCAAAGCTTCAAAACACCAATATCGCGTGTATTGGGCCTCATTAAACTGGTATAATCGCTTAATATTCTAAATTTGTTTAATTATACCAGTCTGTGTGACTTATGCCACTTGTTTCACCGTTTCGGGACTCTCCAAGTTTTGATAAATGGCATAAATATGCGTGTAAATGTGTTAGTTGTCCCGTGTATACACCAACCAAGTGCCACCGGCATAGTTTCCGAGTAGTTAAATTCCTTTTTTCTCCGAAGGCGCTTTTGTAAAAATATGAAATTAAATTCCTTTTAATCTGGATTAATGTAATTGAAAACGACCAGGCAGAGAGAACTCACGGTTGCCATTTTTAATTCATTTAGATTGTATGCTCAGCTTAAGGCCGTCATGCCGCTCGCCTTTATCGCTTTCTCGCCGCCTACGAACTGCGGTACGCACGCTCGCATTCCGCGAATGGTGTGACCGAGAGTTGTGCGATTTAAATGGAGCATTAATTCAGTTTTAGCTCACTTTGTACATTACTATTTATAGTATATCAAGCATTTTTCTTAACTAGATATATTTATTTGTAAAAACTATTTGTTTGTGGAGATAGCGGTACATTTTATTTTAACTTTTTTCATTTGCTGCAGCAACTGATGTCCGCTTTAGGATAGAACGCTGTTTCGTTTATTTTTTAGCGTGTGCAAAAAGTTGACAACGCTTTGGTATGCGTTGTGAGCCCAGCGGGAGATGATTGCTGCAGGTTGCGCTTGTCATCATCAACGTCAGCCACAAAGCAAAAGCAAAGCGCTATGACAGTAACAGCGCCAACGCCAGCATCAGTTTCCAACGCGCTGCGCTAGCTTTGTTTGGCCACTAACAACAATAGTTGTTGCTCATCTCCGTTGCGGCAGCTCTCCGACTTCCGACTGCATTTTACTTACTGCTCTACGTAATACCACCACCACCGCTGGTACTATTCGTACGATTCGTTCGTTATCGCTATTCCTCACGCCATGCAGCGCATTGCAAAGAGTCCATTTTTAATTAAATTGAGTTTCCGCTTCGTAGATTTTTATGAAAAACTTCATTTTCTATAGTAAAGCTGGGGCGACGCGTTGCCGGTTTACATAGCTGTACTTTTGCGTCGTGCACCGCATGTACATTATCGCCATCTCCGATTGGACACGAATATGTACGTGGTGCGGGTCGAGTTACTTCTAGATTATTTAGCTTTGTCAAAAGGAATGCTGGCATGATCTGGTTCGCTTATTTTACATATTTATGGTATTTGCTGCGGTATCTCTTGCGTGCTTTCGTAAATACCGTTGCATGCTCTAAGTATTCTAATATTTGGTATATCAAATATAATTGAGTTGTTTTACTAACTACAAAAAGTATAGATTGCTCCACTCTTTCCATTTTCATGGAAATCTTATTTGTCTATAGCTTCAGTTTACTTCCTATATCACCTGTAAAGGTCTTGGCGATCCGTCGGGAGTATTTGGATGTCACAAAGGACAGTCGAAGCTCTCTAAATTAGACTCTATGCAGTTGCGGACATCCACAGCTTGATCTAACTTAAAATAACCTAACCTTATGATAGTCTACGTAATTTCCACAAAAAAACCTTCGACCAAAGGGTCACCAAAATTCTTTATAAAGTCTGCCTAATAAAACACATAAAAGGTGTTCGCTCATATTAGTCCACGTCGAATTGTCGAATGATTTTTTGACACGAAGAATCCTTTAGTATACCGAGGTCAACTTAAAAACTACACGAAATCACTCAGTAGTCGAATATATACAAATTCTCGCTAAAGAGTACCGACCGAACTTGGTCCAAAAGCGTAAGATATATCAAGTGCTTCAAGTTTTAACACTAAATATACTTATTTCAATCTTTTCTTTGTTTACGTCGGTTTCGGTAATCAGAGGGTTTAAGATGAGTAGGTGATTAGCCCTCTGCATCCGCGCCTAGTTCCGGGACTGGCGGTTTCACGTAGAGGCGGGCAGTGGTTTGCTCCACGCAGGTTCTAAGATTATACCATTTTTACTCGGTCGCCAGAGCCTCGTTCGTAGTAAACTGGTGGTACTGCGCGAAGTTGAGGTTGCCGTTTGGAAGGGATTAGCTATGTTTTCGCATCATCAACCCCATTTACCCATTTTTTTCACCTAGGAACTACGAGAAAATATAATATACTTATTTCAAAGAGATATATAGCAGGGAACGAGCTGGACGAGCCGACGAATTAGCGCAAACAGCAGCTGCAACAAAACTGTTGGACTCAGAACCTTTTTTGGTAGCGGTATATCATACAATCAGGGAGATGGACTGGCGACAGATTGCGGGTCTACGCCAAACGAGTCGTTGGGAGGTTATAACATTCAAGTGTGTAATAAACCTCTCAAGAAGCTAACTAAGTGTGTGTATAGTCCCATCAGTATGACTATACACGGGTCACTGTAAGCTCAGGAAACATCCATATAGGATGGGCATCTAATATTAGTAATGTCTAGCACTTCACAGGAGCAGGACCAGAATTTTGGGACTTAGCAACCCAATCGAGGGGCGCATTGACTCCCTTACTCCTAGCACCATTCTGGAATTCATTAGAGTGCTGGGACTAATGGAGTCGATAACGGTTCGATTATGAATACTTTTTGACCGATTTCATTAATGTTTCAGGTTACTTTCTTGGGTTTATTTCTTTACCTTTTTTAGTTGGAGTTCTCTTATTGCCACAAATATTTTATAATTTTTTGAACTCGGTCGGAAATTTGCATACTAGCTCACTGGACTGTAAGAGAATAGTCTGGCCGAAAACTATAATTCTAATAGTGGCTTATCTGATCTAGAGACCTTAGAGGTCATAAGGTCATAAGGTAATTGCCCAAGACATCTATTAATATGTTAAACAGATGGACTAGAACTTGTATATTTGTGACATGAGAGATATGAGAAGAACATAACCGATTATACTCAATTGAGAGTAGGATCCTAAGGATTCTCTAGATTGCACTTCTCTCTTAACTAAATCCTTCAAAGCACAAGCAACAACATAGTTCTTCAGTTGGTTTAAGTACAAGCTTAATTCCTCATTAAAGTTGCATAACTGCCTATTATACCATCTCTATCTGTTTATACCACTCTATGCCATTTATGCCAGTTATTTGTTCGATTCGCCACTCGCCAATTTATTGATTTCAGTAGCCACACAAGTGCATCGCATTGCTTTGTCATTATCGCGACCCACCTAGCGGTTTTGTAATCTCGTTCGGCGCGGCTGCTTTTAATTGCAGCATAAATTTGCCGCCTATATGTGAGGTTATGTCGCCGCTGAACGTAGTACAAATGCTATGCTATGCTTATTTGTGTAAAGTAAGCCAATAATGTGCGTATAGTAGACTTTGGTCGCGCATAAGCTTTTGTCCACTTGTGTGTGTTTGCCCATTATAGTGCACATAATCGAAAATTATTGAAATTAGCACGAACCGCTGGACAGATAACTGAATTTCGATTGCGTTTTAGTTTGGCGATCGTGGGTTTTTGGTAAATATGCGCTATTATGTGTTGTCACAAGGATTCGCATTCCCATTCAAATGTAAATAGAACTTCATAATAACCGTTAATAACAGAACATTAGTGACATTTTAGGAAATATTTGATACTTCGAATAATGGAGTATGTTCGACATGTTTGTTAATTATTGCAAATAATGATACAGCGCTCATTATATATTCGGAATTCGGGCTTACCGCAGGGGTTCAAACACACAACACGTTGTCAGAGGCTGAACCAAAGTCCCTTGTCATTAATAGACTTTTTCCGAGCTCACAAGAGGTCTAGCCTATTGCCTCCACTATAAGATGGATACCAGATGAGACAATATCAGAAATAGTCCAATAAAAACGAAAGGCGCTGCAATACTTGAAGTTTGGTACTGGAATTTATAAAGTATCATGACGGCAGGCAAAGACGTTTATTTTTCAATGACTTTTTAGCAGAAGTTAACGACATTTGCTGTCTTTAACAATACCTTCAGACCCAAGCAACGTACCCAGTCTTATGCAATTATAGTTCTTAAAGCTGAGCTCCTTGACATTCATTCCATAGGTATGCAAACTCTATGCTCTTGGAATAGATTTAGAGAATACTTAGTCTCTGTGGGAAATTGGATTGCGAAGAAGTATACCCGCTATTACCTTAGTGACAGCCACTTGAACTGCGATTTAGTGATCTAGTACTAGTGTTAACAGATTTGAAATTATGTAGAATAGGATTTGTAGGCATTCATTTGGTCCCAGACAGCAGAAGAATATTAAAGAATTTCGCTTTGATGCGGATTGTGGCTAAACGTTCATCCACCGGAGTGAATACCAGGACTCAACGGCTGAGTCTCTCTCCCAACACACTTAACCGAATTTGCACTCCTTTATATGGCCGCTGTAGTTGATGTCACAAAGACCCAGCTTCTTCCGTCCTTGTCCAGTCCATCGCATTTCTTGGATGGCGGTTATATCAGTCTTTACTCATACGCGGACATCAACCAGCTAAGCAGAGGCACCTTATCGGTTAAGTGACCGGACATTTCAGGTTTAAATCGTAGTCCTTAATATGTTTGCAGTGGTCGTTATCAAAAAAGGGGTCTCTCATACGAGGCTCTTGTTTCCTTTTCATTGAGGAGAAGTTTTTTTATGTGGTGAGTCCCAAACTCTTCGCACAACCGTATAAGCGTATAAGCGGGCTTCGCCTTATCACTTTAGCTCGCCTCCAAACGAATGTCTGCAGATGATATTTGGTCTAAAACTGGAAGTCGTGAGCTGCTTTAGTCATATGCAAAAGAATCGTTCCTCGTCATTTCCAAGTGAATGATAGTCAGAAACTTTCCTCACTTACGTGAACTTCTTCACATGACCCCATCCTTTGAACTTATCTTACTTTATACATATTGAATCGGGGCAATTGTATTCGCTTCCACATTGTTGTAGCCTGAGCAACGTGAGTTTATCTTGTACGAGGTGAAGTAACTAACTCGAGTGGAACTAAGGAAATTGGACCCGGATGGGACCCAGTCCTTTAAGGACCGTCTACTTGCCCTTGCTATTTGGTTAATATTTTCTGTCACTCAACAAATACAACAAGAGAACTTCAGTGGAATTATTTGCGTATGTTGGGCTTGAGGACTCTCTATCTACCAAGAGTGGTGGCCACTGTTTTGGTGGTAGTACCTTATTCTATTAACATGTGCAATATAAACTGAGTTCTCCTAATGAGAGTTTGTTCGATGGACTTGGGAACTTCCACTTAAATCATTGAGATCCCCATACCTTTAGTCACAATTAAATATAGCAATTTTGTAGCAGTGTTGAATTTTTATACCACTTTCATGCACTCAATAACACCATATCTGTCTATCGAGCGCGTAGTACGTTGAAGGCCGTTTAAGTTGAATTTTATAGCCCACACAACCACATGTGGATTAGTAAGCGATGAAATTAGCATAGACTGTGAAAACGCCCACAAATACTTGGCCGGTAGAGCGGTAAATACATCAAAACAAAGTTTACCTTCTCATACAACATACGAAGCGAACTCAAAGGCGTGTATTAGAAGCGGAGTTTCTTTTGTTTTTAGCAGAAATTGACCTCATATTAACTACTAGCAGGGTGTGCAAAATATACGAAGGCGTTAACGTGTAAATTTCCATTTTTAAGATCGAATCGAGTTGATAAGTCACTCGCAAAGGTGCACCTAACAGCAAGTCATTGAGCCAGCCTGGCATGCTACAAAGTTGTAAGTGTCTTCCGGCGCTCTCTTGCCTTGCTGCTTTCAACGCTACTTGCTGCAGCCTTTTTAACCGGGTAATTATATTGAAAATAAAAATTAAACAAAACACATGTTTTGCTCCTTCGAGCTTATAAATACTAGTAAACCATGTTGATACTAAATCTCAAATGATTAATGGGTGTCAGCGGAGCTTGTTGTGGCGTAATCTAAACATGAATATACCCAATGGTGAAATGTTCTGGCATTAACTGAAGACTATAGAAACTAGTCTGACGCATAACTTTACAAGCTCACTTTATACCATTTAAAGAGTTGTCACATTTAACGAATATACTTGTACTAATAGCAGTTAAGCTGTTAATTTAAACGTCATTTAAGTGGTTACACATTTAAAAATACGCTTAATTGCATGTGCAAAGTATTGTGGTCACTCGTTGCCTAGTTGCAGTGCAATGCTCTTTCGCAGTGGTCATTGTGTTCGCAAAGCCCTCGGGCATATTGTAAAAACATAAATACATTATACTTCTGTATGCGTGCACTTACTTTATGAATTTATTGAAGTTCGGTTGAAAGATAACGTTGATCCCTGCAGCATGTGGCAATTTTAAATGCCGCAGTGATGGAACACGCGATTAAAACTAAATGACCATAAATATAAATATGAGTGAAAATATGTGGTAAAGTGGTTCGCGTAAGTGCGGGGAAATATATTGCTGACCAATTTAATGGAGTACTTGTTCAAAATTCACGAATAATAAAAGTTGAACAATTGATATATCGATATAGTATTAACTTGCTATATACTACTTTAAATGGGGCTTAAAAGTTCGTGAAGTTTGGACACGTTCTTACTTCCTTAAGCACCAGTTTTAGTTCACGATTTTTTTTTAAATACGAGCACATCAACCAGCTGGGCAGAGGCACCTTCCCAATTAAGGGTCTGGACATTCCAGGTGCATGCCCTTAATTCGTAGTCCTTTATACGTTTGCAGTGGTCGTCATCAAAATTGGGGTCTGTCATCCGAGACTGTTACTTCCTTTTCATTGGGGGAGTTTTTTTTTTATGTGATGGGTCTCAAACCCTGCGCACAACCGCATAAGCGGGATTCGCCTTCTCACTGTAGCACGCCTCCAAACTGATGTCTGTAGGCTACCCAGAGGATACTTGGTCTAAGACGGGAAGTCGTGAGCTGCTTCTTCTACACATGACCCCATCCTCCATCCACTCCGATGGAAGGTCTGGTGGAGAAGGACCTGGCTTCATTTGGTGTTACCAATTGGCGCCAAAATGCCAAAAGGAGAGATGCGTGGCGCGCTGTTGTGGACTCGGCTACTCGGTGTCTACGCTAGTCAAGAAGAACAAGAAGAAGTTCACGAATATATTTTGTGTACATTTTGTAGTTTTTACATAAACTGTGTGAGTTCGGGAGTATCTTAGACAGCAAAATATCTTAAAAAGAGTTTTATCTAACATTAGTCATCCGTCGGAAGGTAATATTAGACGTTCGATGGTTATGAAAACCAATGAAAGACATTCAATTTGTTGTATGACATCAAGTTGAAAGAAAAATAAATTATTTAAATATTTAACAAAGGAGTAAAGGTTAACTTTGTGTCTACATAATAACCGTATTGGATTCAATTACATTTGCAGGGTGGTGAATAGAACAAACAACTGGTATAAATCTAATTGAATGGTATAATCAAATAGCTATAGACAGAAAGCAATTACCTCTCTTTAATGGGGTACCAGGATTCTTATTGTTTGCTCTTGCAAGGATTAGATATATTACTAGTCTTATACTTGTTAAAATTAAACAAAAAATATAGATTATTTGTGGATCAAAACCAAAATGTCGAACGAAACAAATAATTTTCGTATTAAATTATTACCGTCAAACAAAATATATTATTAATTATTAAATTGATCTGTTATGAACCGGTTAATTTTCAGTCCGAAAATTATAATTCGAAATTAGACTTTTTCCGACTATTTCAATTTTGTGTCAGAATTTCTAGTTATGATCCAGTTGCCATACTAGTTTGATTTCTGTTTTCGAAGTTGTGATCTATTAATATTTTTATAGATCTGGACTAAATGAGCTTATATACCGAAAGCATTATTCCGATACGAAATATTTCTTGGTTAGAATTATACTGAATTGGGATTTCCAAAACATGTCATACTAATTTAATTGTGCTTAAACTAACGAAGATTACTCTCAAAGAATTTCAAGCTGATAATATGTATTAGAAAACTTATTGGATCTAGGCAAGGTATGATATAGTAACGGTTTCTGACATGTTGAGTATGTCAGGAAGCACTTTACAGACTCATAACAATATTTTCAAGATGCGTTAGTCTCTTCGGGAGCAAAAATGCAGATTCAGATAATTTAAGCTATTATATGTTGGACACACAGATGTATTGTTGAGCCAGGAACCTATAGTCCCTTAAACAGGCAGAGTTATATTCACTCGTATAAGGTATATTCTGACAAGTATCCAGGGCTTGCAAGTGAGATGAGATTAAATCTTCAGTAATTGATTTTTTTGAAGCATAATTATTTGTTTTTTTTTTTTTACCACAAAAGCAAATATTTGACTGTTGCTAAATAAATTTCCGTGTAAAACAAAGATTCCGTTGATAGTGATGTTACCACAGAGACGGCGCAAGCATATGGCGGTTAAGCTGCTGACCGCAGTTTAACAAACAAACAAACAATTTTGTATTTGTTCTGCTTTTTTAATCAGATAAATCATTTCCTTTGCCATCATTAGCTGATGCTACAACTGCCATTATAAGCTGAGCTCTTTCTGTGTATCCTGTTGAATAATGTCCTTGTCGACGGTCCACGGCATCCAACGCCCACACCTCAAAAGATCAAAAACATTTGCGGCTATTTGCTTGTCCCACTGCCAGCTCACATTTCAGTTGGTCCGTGGTCAAAAGTCCTTTTTGATTTAATTTTTTTATTTTGCATTTCTCATGCTGGCGATGTTTTTGAGTGCTGTTAGAGGCGTGGCGCGCGGGGCTGGGCAACAACGAATGGTAAATTTCTTTTTAATTTGTGGCATTTACTCAAAGTCATCGTCATACTTGTATATTAATGTAATTTTCTTATTTCTTCTGCTGCTTCTTCATGTTTTTGGGGATTTCTCATCTCATCTTTTTGTGGGATGGCCTTACGTGTGCTTTTGCTTTTGCTACGGCGACAGCGGGGCGGGGCGTGGATATTAAGTTGGGTTTGTCATTTCGTTTAGACCGCTGTTACGAACATTCACTGGACCGCTGGACCTTTTTCGTAAGCATCAAGACAATGACTTGTGATTTATGACGGGCGGCAATGCAGCAAACACATGCCACGGCTGTCGTAATATGAGTGCTGTGTGCTTCCTCCGATGGCATTTACTGAAATTGCTACAGAAATATAGTAGTGGAGAAGGAGAACAGCAAAAAACATAAAATGCGGTAAATCTGGCATGCAAGTCAAGTCAAGGTTAATTCAATTTGGCGATGACTTTAATTTTGTGGAAAGCAAGCAAAGGGTCGAAAAGTGTACAAAAGTGAAATTAGCTTTTTATGCAATTTAAACATTTTGAAGTGCTTATGTTGCAACATTTGTTAGGTATTTTACTTAATGCTCAGCTAGTCGTGCGTACGCACTAGTACTATGCGTGTGTGTATGACATGAGACCTATGTGGGTGTACGAAGGCTATATTTGTGCGTCGTATATAGAAAGAGGTAGAAAAGGGATGTGTGAGATCTTTGTTGAACTAGAAAGAGAGAGAATGAGCGCTAGTAGTTAACAATTGGGGTAACAGGAAGAAACTGAGTAGAAATTATTGAGGTCATCTATGCATTATACAAATTTCAAGAGGTACAGAACTCTTATTTCAAGTATAATACCAAAAATTTAATGAAAAGTCATTCGAGAATTAATAGAATTTCGGGTATATGACCATTGAGACTGTTTCTTATGAAGACCATATTTTAAGTCCTAAAGGGTGATCCATTTTCATTTTGTTAAAGAAAAAAAACACAGAAAATTCAAATTTAATGGGAGAGTTTTATAATCATTCGAAAGAACATTCTTTGGCATTTCTTTTTTTAAAGATTACCTCTTTGAAATGTTTGCCGCGGCTACGTCTGAGATGGTACATCCGTTGGCTTCAATTTTCGATGACTCGTTCGATCATTTCGCCTGGTTACTGGCGAATGACACGCGTGATGTGTTGCTCCAAGACTCCAATCGAAGTGGGATTGTCCGCATAGACTTTAGACTTTAGGAATCCCCTCAGGAAAAGGTTTAATGGACGATATCACACGATCTTGGTGTCTAATCGAACGGCCCAAAACATGAAATTGTCCGCTCACCGAAGTTTTCTTTCCATTGATTGCTGCGATGTGTGGAAAGTGGCGCCGTATCGTTGAAACCGCATGTCGCCGAGGTCAAGAGCTTCAATTTCAGACATCAAATAGTCGGATATCACTTTCTCACCGGCATCATTTTTGAAAAAATATGGATCGATGATTCTACCGGCCCACAAACCACACTAAACCGTTGTTTTCCTGGAAGAAATGGTGCTCTTGAATCTCTTCAGGTTCCTCTTTGTCCCAAATGTGGCAATTTTGTTTATTTACATACCCATTGAGCCAAAAATGGGTATCGTCGCTGAAGAGAATTTGTCTCGAAAACGTCGGATCTTTTTGGAACTTTTCAAGAGCCCATAGATCGAAGCGATGTCGCTTGGGAAGGTCGAGCGGCATCAGCTCTTACACAAGTTGTATTTTGTACGCTTTCAATTTAAGATATCGACGCCAAGTTGCTGCGAACGGTGGCGAATCGATTCTCCACTGTCTTCGTATATAGTCTGAGCTACGGCTGCTATATTTTCTTCACTGCATGTTGGACGAGGTATATTCGGTCGAATGATATCCAATAATGAAGGCTTGGACTCAAGATGGGTGATGGTTTTGCGAATAGTATGCTCAGTTGGTCCACTATGTTAACCATATGTTGACAGAATAACATGATAGCTTGACACGACTCACGCGTGATCTGACAAACAAGTACCTCTACTAGGATCATCCGATGTTTGTACAATGGTTTCTATTAAAGATTGTCTCAACTCAGGGAATCAGTCCTAAATGTCGGCTTCCCACTGATCAGTCGTAGCTAGTTTATCAGTAAAGACCCTTTGTATGTATGTGATTGGAGTGGAAACCGTTTAGCCGGTTATAACCGAATCGATGATAGCGCGTCACTCCTGTCTTTCCTTCGCAGTTCGGCGCCAGTTGGAGATTCCAAGTGTAACCAGGTCGCTCTCCACCTGGTCCCTCCAACGGAGTGGAGGCCTTCCCCTTCCTCGGCTTCCTCCACTTTCAAAGCTGGAGTGTTTTCATCCATTCGAATAACATGACTTAGCCAGCTTAGCACCTGTCTTTTTATTCGCTGAACTATGTCAATGTCGTCGTATAACTCGTACATCATATCGTTTCATCGTCTGCGGTATATGCCGTTGCCAATGTTCAAAGGACCATAAATCTACGGCAAAACTTTTCGCCCTAAAGCTCATCGGATGTTAAGATCGTGCTCGCTTCTGAACCATAAATCTGAAGAAGACATATCGATAGTGAGGCCATATAACCTTTTAAAATTCCTGTCAAGAGCAGGCATTCTCATGAACTATGTGACGACACTCTGTCATCGACCAAAACTGATATATGTATGGCTTATGGCTTATGGCCTACCAGACTAACCTAACCGAATCTAAATTTTATCAGAATTGTATATGACCTCTGTAGGTAGTGTTATACTAAACAGAGTTTTTAGAAAGATTAGTCCAGAGTCGTTGTTTCAATCTAGTATATTTGGAGTAATAATGTTTTAAAAACTAAAAAGATGACAGTGAAAAACTAATTAAAAAGCCAAGACTCGTCTCTACTACAAGTTTTGAAATACTTCTACGAATATCAGTAAGGTATAGTTGTTAAGCATTATTATGTTGTGGTTCGTACTTTTTAAGAGTAGGTTATAAATAAGAACGAAGTATACATAAACTCCGACCACAAATGCTTCAGAACTACATATTAACACGTGTTAAAACTTGAAGAAATATCACTCTTGGTTTCACATCTCTTCTTCACCCTTCTCCTCTCCCGCTCTCTCTTTCCGGTTTAGTTTTACTACAAAGACGCCAGAGCGCCCCTTTCAGTTCAGTAGGGCGGGCCACCACACAAAGTTTTTACTGCATTTGCTATTCGAGCCATCTGTTGCTGCTACATTCTTTTCCGCTGCCGCTGCGTTGCTGCTGCTAGATAAAGCATATTTTATCTTATTTTCCGCTGCTGCCAGAGAGCCAAAGTGGAACGGAGCGTACCGAGTTTCCGTTGGTGTTGCCTGACCCGAAACGTGACGATTGGTCGTGCCGTTGCTGCGCTTGACCTTTCCGCCGGCAAATGCGTGGCAATGTCAGTGGGGGAAAGTCAAGCAAGTGTCTTTGGTGTGGCGCAACTTAATAGCTTAGAGTTTGGCGAAAGTATGTCTTGGACAGATGCTTAATGTTTCATTTATCTTCTTTGCTTGCTTACTGGGCGTACATGCACAACACAGCTGCTTTGTCAGCAACATTGGCGTGGCGTAGCGTGTGTAGTTGACAGCATTTTTAGGAGATTAAACAATTACCGGACTTGAATGAATCCTGAATCCAAGCGTAGTTGCTGCCATACAAACTCCTCTGTTTTCATCTATATATGTGTATGTGATTGTGTATAGAAAAATGCTATTTTTTGGCGTGTATAATGAATTTTCAACAGCAACTAAGCACGTGTTGCAATGTTGAAACGTGAGACGACTGTAAACACATACACGAACATACACATGTTTATGTCTCCGTAGTTTCATTTCTGTTTGTATGTATTGCGTGATAGCTCAAAATTTTTAGCGTATGACAGCGCACTATTAGTTAGTTGTGGCACATGCATTTACCAGACTAAAGAATTTAATTAAAAATAGATTTTTTTTGCTGATTAAAAGTAATGGATGAAATGGTTTATTACCATTTTAAGTATTATGTGCTGCGCAGTCAGCTGTAGTCTGGGTCATTGACTTGCAAATGTTTTATGAACTCTTTCAGATCGATGTTGGTGGTACTTAATGTAGCATTTTACTTCGTCTGAGTGAATAGGGGAAGCTCTCATCATTTTCAGCCTTCTTCCTTCTTCCTCCTTCCATTATTATCGGAAATTTATAAAGACAGATTTTAAAGCATTCATGCTAGCTTAGAACTCTCATTTGGTTGTAATATATGGTCCTAATCATGATTTATCTGTCATATATGTGTCACTGGTATCGGTCTAGAGCCTCACAGTCCGCTAAATCATATCCCTGTTAGAAAGGTTGTCAAAATGCATGATTAGTTTGGATATTGCGTTCAACAGTTATAGACGTGTAAACATGCAGTTCACTATCGCCGAAATTCGCGCTATTTTAAAGTTTTCCTTCGTTAAAGGCAAATCCGCTAGAGAAACGTTCCGTGAGATTAATTTTTTTTTGGGGGATGGTGCTCTATCACTTCGAACTGCGAAGGAATGGTTTCAACGATTCGGAGCGGGTGAAAACGAAACCATGGATAAGCCAGCCGGCGGAAGACCGATCAAATCATGGAAAACATCGAGTTAGACCGGCATGTGGCATCTCGTGACATCGCCCAGGAGATGGGACTTAGTCACCAAACCATTTTAAACCATCTGCAGAAGGCTGGACCCAATCAACGCCTGCGATATGCTGCTGAAACGAACTCGACCCATTTTTGAAGAGGATGGTGTCTGGCGACGAAAAATGGATCACATACGACAAACACTGGCCAAGCCGTGTTTGACCAGGAAGGCAGTTGCTATGTGTTTGGTGGGATTGGAAGGGTCTCATCCACTATGAGCTGCTCCCATATAGTCAGACGCTTAATTCTACAATCTACTGCGAACAACTGGACCTGGCTTGAAGCAGGCGATCGACACACTTCGTTGATGACTCGACAGAAGCTACGGAAGCTCGGATGGGAGGTTTTATCGCACCCACCATATAGCCCGGTCATAGCGTCAAGTGATTACCACCTGTTCCTGTCCATGGTGAACGCCCTTGTTGGTGTAAAGTTGAACTCAAAAGAGGCATGTGAAAAGTGGATGCCTGAGTTCTTCGCAAATAAGGAGGGGGCTTCTACGAAAGGGGTATAATGAAGTTGCCGTCTAGATGGAAACACATTATCGAATGAAACGCCGTATATTTGAATTAAATCCGATCACTGTAATACTTTTTCTAAAGCATTGAATAAGGAGCAAAAAAGCGTAAGGGAGATATTTGACAACCTAATATTAACAATCAATTTAAAGAGTTGGATATAAATCAAAAGTAGTTTAGTAGTCAAGTTTATTCCAGTAGAGTAATATGTCGTGGTTAGCAAAATCTTCAAATCGTGAAAATCTTCTAGTAATAAGGAGGAGAAAATCTCAATAATAAGGAGACTGTTGTTGCTGTGATTGGCTTAGGCTCCGCTTACATGATAATAGCCATTCATTTCTTATACTCACAATTTGGCGCCAATTGGAAATACCAATAGAAACCAGTTTGCTTTTTGTTCGTTGAGAGAGGACTTTACTTTTCTACTGCCTACTCAGTCCAAAGTAGCATCTGTTGGCAAGGGTGTTTCTGCGCTGCGTCCATGACTAAGGAAACTACTATTACATATATGCTTGCCAGGGATTTATGTATATGATTTCCGCTGTTAATAGCGGTGTCTGCTGAGAGAGAGAAATCAAATTTTTGTGATTTTGAAAGATATTTCATGTTAAAAATATATTATATTATTACATTGTCTGTAGATTGCTCTTATATGATGAACCATAGCCATGAACCAAGTGAAAGAATCATAGCCAGGAAAGTCTATAAACTTTCTTATCTATCTTATATGTTAAATATCCCAATTTTTAATAATAACATAGTAAAGCTGAAACAGTTCTTTGAATTTTTGTACTGAAGCTTCGATGAAACATAGTTTTTCAATTGTTCGGTCATAATTCGTTCAATACAGAATTGTTTTAAAAAATCTTTGGGAATTATGACAAAGCCAGCGGTAAGACCTCAGCAAATATATGATAATCAGTTCTTTCATGATGTCCAGTACTCTCTATAATATCTATAAGAAAGTTCATAGGCAAATTTTTTACGTTTTTATTTATTGCCTTGACGTCAGTGCCAAATTGATATGCTCAGTATATATGTAGACCTCTTTTTAATTTAAACATTTTTATTTATATAACTTCAGTTTTATTTAAAAATAACAAATGTTCTTAACTTTAGGTAGTGCGGCACGTCCGTTCATTACGAAAATCAAATAGGCTCTGTCTTAATTGTCTTCTGTCATTGTCCTCTGTCCTCAGTTCGTCCGTTTTCTGTTAATAGTTCTGTTCGTTTTGTCATTCGTTAAATCAGTGTTCATATGCAGAGTTGCACTTTAGCGTATGCAATTCTACATATATATATTTTTTTGATGAATTCTCAAGCTGTTTATCTGCCGTTTTATTTATAGCTTCGTTTTGAACAACAGTTCTTGGATTGATTACACTAAGCAAAATGTTGATTTCCAACTGTTCTGTCAAAGCTACTTTATCAGTAAAGCCCAGTGATTTGACGCTTTTCCACTAAAAACTAGTCTCACGTTAACAAATCACTTGTCTTCGTAGTACAATTGCCAAATCCGCTTCTTGATATGATTCTATAAACCTAAGTTTGTACCAATAAAGTGTTGATTTCATGCACTAAATGAAGAAACTCTCAAGTACCTACTTAAGAACATACCTGATTCGATTGTTATCAATCTAAGATCTACAATTACTTTGAAAAATTCCTGCATATTGACTGAAGTGTATCGATTGAGGTTGAATATTTAGCTGTTTAATCAAAAGCTTAATTTTCGTCAACCATTGATAAGAAATAATCCAACTCAAAGCCACGTTAAAGATGTGGTCTGTACTTAAAAGCTTTCTATGCGACTATAACATATATGTATGTACGAGTATATGTACATACATATATGTATTGAAGTAGTAATAGGTCCTTATTTAGTTGCAAAAAGGTCAATGAACGGATTTTAATTAAGATAATGAGATTTATTTGAGCTTTGTGAATTTGTATTCATACATTGTATAGGTACATATGTATGTATGTATTTCAGTGGCACGAAAGCACTTTAAACAAGTACGGGTATTGGAACGCTGCCACCATTGCTGTTGTTGTACTTGTTGGTATTTTGTAAACAAGCCACGAAGCAATACAACGAACAAAAGGACACGAATTTAATGATAGTAACAATAAAGTACAGAGTAGACATACAAGCAAACAAACGCATTTGAAATGTTGCGGTTAGTAGACAAAAAGCGGTACAAAGGAGGTTGGTGTGTGTGTGTAAATATACATATATATATATGCAAAAATAAATAGTGCTGTGAGCATAAGCTGGCAGCAAAAACGCTTATAAGTAAATATGATGTTACATATATTCTATTAGATATGTGTATGTATGTATGTATACTGGTATTACGTTAAGAACATAAATGTTGTTGTTGTTTGTATATACATGCTAATACACTGTCTTAGGAAATCACTTACTTAATCCTATACATACATATGTATATGCTTATTTGCCAAAGCATGCGCATTAGTTGTTGTTGTTGTTGCTGCTGTTGTTGTATTTGTTGTTGTCCACATGTGGTTAATGGCAATGACGGGCAACATGGATAATTCAGGGTCATGTCGCTTCCATTTGATCGAACACTTCCGGTCTGCTGCATCGCACAATGCCAAAAGCAACTGACTGACTCGTGATCTACAGTTCATAAGACCGCACACCCACCCAAACACAGACATACATAGACTATTTACATACAAGTGTCTTTAAATATACACATATGTTTATTTGGAGTGTTTATGTGTCTGTGTAGAGAGAGAAATTTGTATGGAATTAAGTAAGCATGCGTAATCTTTGATTTGCTTCTATTGGCATTTCTCCAACTTTCACCCAACCAAACCAAACTCAACTCAACTCAACTCAATTTGTTTGCTCACCGTCTCTGCGCTTAGTGCTTAGCACAGACACTGTACGCGTAAGCAAGCAGTTAGTTTTCCACATTTCTTATTTGGCATTTTTAACGCATTCACATCACGTAGCAGCGACCCCTAACAAATATTTCCAGCATCCATACCACCATCGCCGCTGCCGCTGAGCAAATGACCCGCCATATGCTGCATGGCGAAACATAATCAGGCGGAAGGACGCTTAAGGCTTGTACTACTTGTATGTGATAGCCGTGTACACCCGGGCGTATGAGTGATTTCGACATTTTCTTATTTACTCGCTGCTTGCTGCTTTGAGTGTGTGGCATGCAAGCAAGTGTTTGTTGTTGCTGCTGCTGCTTATTGCCTGTTGCTTATTGCGTGACTGCTGCAACAGTCGCCGCTCATTTTGCATTTCAAGCACATACTCGTGCACAGTGTAGTTGGCAACATATTTGTTCATATGTATCTGAATTTGTATGTCGTTGGAAGCACTCACATACACATTTTTGGTTAAAGTTTATATTGTTTGTGTAGTCGCTTGCATGCTTATCCCTCTACACTGTATGTGTGTGCGTAGGCATTTGTTATCAACAAATGTCAAGCAAATTAGTTGTATCACATTTGTTGCATATTAATATTTATGTTGCACGTGTGATTTTTTTATTATTTCCGACAGCTTTTATATGGTTATGCTTTTTATACTTTGATGTTTGTGAACAAATGAGCCGAATAAGCAAATTACAATTTCATACTAAATGGAGAGCATCATTCGCATAGTTATCGGAACAACCGCTTTATCACAACTTCTGCATGCTTGCAGCATTATTTATTTGCATAAATATATCGAGACAGAAAAATTTAACTAGCGTCTAATAAAACCTGAACCCCTTAAGTAGCTAGTAGTATAAAAATCGGGTTCCCTTCTCGCAAAAATTCTATAATCCGCAAGCTACTTGAGTAATTACAATCAAATCGCATAAAATTGTTAAAAATCGAATAATAAAGGAGTAAGGAAGGGCTAAGTTCGGGTGTAACCGAACATTTTATACTCTCGCAATTTATTTATTTAACTTTATTTATATTATATAATACACAATTTGACCCACATATTCGTCATATATATTGTATAAAGTCCATTGAAAGTTGAAAACCCTAATATTAGGTTAGAAGCACCGAGGTACTCATATTCGATATATGGGGCCTTGAAAACTAATGGTCCGATTTCGGCGATTTTTAGAATGAGGCTGCCACACTATAAACGTAGTATTTGTGCAAAGTTCTGCACCGATATCTTCACTATGGCTTACTTTATATCTTGTAAAGTTAACGATTCAGATCGTCTTCAAAGTTCTGGTATATAGGAAGTAGGCGTGGTTGTGAAGCGATTTGGCCTATTTTCACAACATATCATTGGGATGTAAGGAGACTATTACAAACCAAGTTTCATTGAAATCGGTCGAGTAGTTCCTGAGATATGGTTTTTGACCCATAAGTGGGTGACGCCACGCCCATTTTCCATTTTGTAAAAAAATCTCAGTGCAGCTTCCATCTGCCATTTCTTATGTGAAATTTAGTGTTTCTGACGTTTTTCGTTAATGAGTTAACCCACTTTTAGTAATTTTCAACCTAACTTTTGTATGGGAGGTGGGCGTGGTTATGATCCGATTTCTTTCATTTTTGGACTGTATTAGGAAGTGGTTAAAAAAAAAACGTCTGCAAAAAGTTTTGTTTATATAGCTCTATTGGAGATATGTACAAAATACTTAGTAGGGGGCGGCGCCACGCCCACTTCCCCAAAAAAATTACATCCAAATATGCCCCTTCATAGTGCAATCCTTCACACCAAATTTTATTTATATAGTTTTATTTATTTCTTAGTTATGGCACTTTATGTGTTTTCGGTTTTCGCCATTTTGTGGGCGTGGCAGTGGTCCGATTTTGCTCAAGCAACCTTCCTATGGTGCCAAGAAATAAAAGTGCCAAGTTTCATCAAGAAAACTTAATTTTTACTCAAGTTACAGCTTGCACAGACGGACGGACAGACAGACATTCGGATTTGAACTCCACTCTTCACCCTGATCACTTTGGTATATATAACCCTATATCTAACTTGTTCAGTTTTGGGTGTTACAAACAACCGTTATGTGAACAAAACTATAATACTCTCTTTAGCAACATTTGTTTCGAGAGTATAAAAATTGTATATATCGGTCTATATATTCTGATGTTCGGAGATCCTCATCTATTTGACATATAGAGATCAGAAAAGATTAATATTTATAGCCAATTTTCAGTTTAAAGTTGGTTACGAGGTGTGTTCAAAAAATAACGGTAATTTTCATTTTTTTAATGAATACAAATATTTATTCATTAGTCTATATTGATGTTGTCGCCTTCCAAATAGTCCGATAGTTCGATATCAACCATTTAAGCTGGCGCTTCTTCCGATCGTCGAAAAACTTCTCAAACTCAAACTCGATCTTTGGGATACACTTTGGCTCTTTCTGCGATTACTAGTATAAAAAAATTAACAATTGAACACTACCAATTGCAGTTATTTTTTGAACACCGAAAGTACAGGGATCTGCATACTCGAAAGCTTGAGTTCAAGTTGGTTCAAAAGATAAGAAACACCTACTACAGCACCACACCCTAATATAAACATTTATATATATTTGGAGTAGGTACCGCTTACGCGATTAGAACCGAATCCACCAGAGCGCGCCATTCATTCTTCTTCTTGCTTTCTGGCACCAACTGGTGTTTCCAACCAAGTGAAACCAGGTCACTTTACATTTGGTCTCTCCAACGGAGTGGAGGTCTCCCTCTTCCTCGGCTTCTACCAGCGGGTACTGCATCGAATACTTTCAGAGCTGGAGCACTTTCATCCATTCGAACAACATGACCTAGCCAGCGTAGCCGCTGTTTTTTTATTCGCTGAACTATGTCAATGTCGTCGTATAACTCGTACAGCTCATCGTTCCATCGTCTGCGGTATTCGCCGTGGCCAATGTTTAAGGGACCATAAATCTTCCGCAAAACCTTTCTCTCGAAAACTCCTTTCGACTGTCAACAGTGACGTGGGAGCCAAGACGCTAGTGAGCTGACTGTTTCGACTTGTCCTCCTTCACCACCAGACCCATACGCTTCGTTTCCTTATCCAGTCTGGAGAAAGGGTTGCTTTCAATGATATCAATATTGTACCTTCTCTATTTAGCTCTGCAGCTCGTATTATTTTTTCCAGCAATAGATTGAAGAAGTCGCATGATAGTGAGTCACCCTATCTGAAGCCCTGTTTGGTATCGAACGGGCCGGATAGGTCCTTTCCGATCCTGACGGAGATTTTAGTGTTGGTCCACGTCAGCTTACACAGCCGTATTAGTTTTGCAGGGATATCAAATTCAGACATAGCGGCATTAAGGCAACTCCTTTTCGTGCTGTCGAAAGCAGCTTTAAAATCGACAAAGAGATGGTGTGTGTCGATCCTCTTTTCACGGGTCTTTTCCAAGATTTGGCGCATGGTGAATATCTGGTCCATGGTGGACTTCCCAGGTCTAAAGCCACACTGATAAGGTCCAATCAGTTCGTTGACGGTGGGCTTTAATCTTTCACACAATACGCTCGACAGAACCTAATATGCGATATTGAGAAGACTTCTACCACGGTAATTGGAACAGATTGTGGGGTCTTCCTTTTAAGATAGATATAGCAATCATATATAGTTTCCAGAATACTTAGCAGACTTCAAAATAGTAAATACTTCTGAAAAACGTCTGCTGTTATTAGAGAAATAAACTTTATAGGAAATTTTTTCGATTCGACGTAGGTTTCTTAAACATCAGATAATATGTATACAAATAATTGACTAGGTAGAATATTATTTCTCCGAAGTACAGAAACTCTTTAATGTGACAAGGAAAATACCAATCAAAGTTGGTTTGATTTTAGTGAAGTTTGGAAAGACAATATTGACCAGTGTAAACGATACTTCTTGAGACCGTTCTGATACTTATGTAATATACTGAATTAGTTGATGCCACATGACCTAAATATGACATTCTCCTATAAGTGAACAAAATTCAGTTGGATACATTTGTTTATAGTGGATTTCTAAACCAAATATATTATTGGGAACTGAATTTATTCAATCGACCAAGAAATAATTACTAAATTTTTTGCGGAAATTCTGCAAATATAAAATTCTGCAAATATAAAATTCTGTTATATATGTTCGGCCGATGAACGGAGGAATGAGTGATGTAGCAGAAGAGGCTACTGACCTTTCACTTGTACTATTACCACCGCCAAGCAGTATTTATTCATATGCAAATAGTAATTTGTCATAGCCAACGCGTTGCAACGACACCATCACAGCATAACAGTAAACTTCGCTTTCATGGAGTGCAACAAGTGTGTCTGGTATAGAAGCTACATTGTGTATCAACGTGTATGACTTGTGCGTTAAGCGGGGATATTGCTTGTAAATTATTACCAGTCAGTCGCGACAAAATGACGCCGACGGAATGATTATATACTCACACATACTATATCATGTATGTATATCGAATGTATGAGTGAAGAGTTCTGCGAGTGCAACACTAAAATATTTTGCATTAAAGGATATGGTATCGGTTAAAATTAACTAGTTAATACATTCGTAGTACATTCTAATACTGAACTTAATACATTGGTTTCTTCTAAGGAATAATTTAGTTACTCATGAACTGTATTACTAGGACCCGCCCACAGCTCCAAATTTATAATTACAATTGCACGCTACATCTTCGATGATTTCTGATAGACTTCTATAGTATCAGCAAAGAACCTCAAAAATCTAAATTGACCATAAGGACAGTTGAGATTATTCTATATAATGAATTGGATAAGAGGTTAGGAGAACATTCCATTCGTACCAGTCGCTTCAAAATGGACTAAGGTGTGAGATCTGGAGTACAAAGGTGCTCAATCTTTGTAGACTAAATCCCGTCAGCATCTTCCGAATAACGATTTTAGATAATAAAGTCAACAGAGAAGTAACTTTTAGAAGTCCGCAGATTTCTACATCCGCATCAGTTAAAAATCAGGAATGACGTTAAGTTTCGAACAATATTGAAACTATCGGTTGTTTTACTAAGTTTCCTCTAATAAAATAACACTGATCTTATTGTTACCTAATAGCGTTTTCACACAGTCAAATTAATTGATCAATTAAAATTTTGGATGAGACACCAGTTTTTGTCTTTCACACTACCGGCTACTCGATAACCACTCAGCTGTTATACATTTTTGTTTTTGCTTTCTTTAGAAGTTGGTAAGTGGCATCAGCTGATTGGTATTTTTAGCAGCGACATCTATCGTAGTTTTTTTTATCAAAAAATACAACCAATCACAGACAAAAAACAAATTGGGTTTCGTCGCAGAATTGCATTTCTTTTTCAAGTCGATTAGAATTCAATTTAAAATTAATGTAGGTTTTTATTTTGTATGGTAAATCGATCTTGATCAGCGTTGTAAATGAACAGAGGCCGGTTAATTGATTAATTAGTTCCTGTGTGAAATGACTACACTAAATAAAGGTTTTTACATATTTCATTAAAAAAAAATGAAATCGAATACTTTGAGAGACTTCTTATCGAATTTTGCAGGATTCCTCTAGGATAGGCATGATGAAAGACTTATAATGTGTTCTGTATTCTGCATTATGATCAGGAAGACTTCACACCTGGATTCGGTATCATACGTACTCTGTTGCATTCGGTACAATTGTTGACAAAAATCAATGGGTTGACCGTTGGCAGGAAAACTATATATAGAAGTATAACAATTTCTACTTATAATATTTATACTGATGGTATCAAAATGTCATGGAAATTATCTACGAGAGACTTTAGCATCAGGAAATACATTTTCTAAAGAAATATGTGGGCATACGCATATATACCATACCCATACCTTACTTATCAAAACAACAGATCTCGTAACGCCAATTCATTTGAGCAAGGTTAATTAAAGAAATGAGAGAACGACCAACTCAACCTTTACCTATCTGCAAGTGACGGCTACCAAATTAAGCTACCGAAAAACATTCCACAAGCCATCACCAAAGTACAAACAGCAAGCAACCGAACTGATAAGAGATGGTTAAAATGATACAACGAGTTGACGCTTCCACTGGCAAAGTCAACTGAGACATTAGACCATTTAAAGTGGCGCCTGTATCCAGAGATTGCATGCGGCCGATGACACGCTGTGCGAGGGTGCAAAAAGGTCGACACATTAATCCTTTGAAATACACAGTCTATATTGTCGCGCCAAAAAATTGCACAGCACTGCGATTACTTTTCGGCGTTTGAAGCTTATTTTTAATTGAAATTAGTCCATTAAGTTTAGGCGAAACGTCAGTTTGTACGCCGTAAGGGGCGCTGTAAGTTTTTGGCTGGAACAGCAGCCACTTAAGTCGGGCGAGCACAAGCATATGGGTAATCTAGCTCATATATATAATCGGATGTATGTGCGTGCCTAGGAAGTAGCGCTCCGTGAGTGCAGCGCAGCTAGAAAATGAATGACATTCGTAACAAGGAGTGACACAGTTGGCTGGCAGGCGGGCCGGTTGGCTGGCTCGCTTGCTACCGGCGACCCTATCAATGAAAAGTGCCAACACCACAGAGCCAGTTCTGCTTTTTCTACTCTCATCTAGCAGCAAGCCAATGGTGCTATTTAGGCAACGTAGAGCGGACGTTGCAGCTTCAATAAAGTCGAGAAGGCGCTGGCTAGTAGCCAGGAAGCCAAACAGTTGTCCGGCACTAAGTTTATAAAATACAAAGTCTCATATATGTATGTATTTAAGTATGTATATATAAAGGCGAAATGTAGAAAGGAAGCAAACAAATGATAGAAAATGGCATTACCATTAAGACAGTGTTTAATTTGTGTGGAATAGGGGTCTATAGTATTAATGCTTTACTAAAATTTCTAAAATTTATTTGAGTATAAAGTACTCTATCTTGAAGTTGGCGGTTTAAGATACAACCGACAAAGCCAACTCAACTTAAAGTTACCTCGGTTGTGTTCAAGAACTTGCAGTGGTTTCCTGAACTTCTTGCTATTTTCAAGACGGAGCTTGACAAATATCGTGAGATTCTTTCTCACCGTTTAAATGCAAGGTGTTTTGAATAAAGTGGTACCTGGGAAGACTTCATTTTTATTTGTTACCTAGTATGTAGTAGTCGTCTTCGATTCACCACTTCTCTGCTCTCTTGTATAACAGTTCCGCTCACTTTGCTGAGAACTCAAGAAAGTGGCAAAATCTCTTGCTTTTCTTTAGGTGGTTTACACCTTTTTGAGTTTGTACCAGTTGCTAGTTCGTTTCGGTAATCTCTATGGATTGATATACTAGTAAATAAACTTTCAGTGAAATATTAGGGAATTGTTAAAAAAGTGTTGTGCAAAATTATTTTTTTAGATTCATTCCTAGTCGTGCCTTAAACCATCACAAAAATTTCATGCAAATTTTAATTTTTAAAAATTTCGAATATCCGAATTTCGAATGTTCATAAGGTTTACTAGAATATCTATAATAAATGTAACAATCACAAATGTTTAATGCAAATTTTCGATATGAAAATTTTCGAATATCCGATTTTCGAATCTTCATATAAAGTTTATTTAAATATCAATAACAAATGTAACATTCACAAATGTTTTATGCAAATTTTCGAATTTTCGAGTTATCTATTTTCGAATTGTCTATTTTTGTGATTCCGATTTTGTATTTCGAATTTTGGATTTTCGAATTCTCATATAGGATTTATTTGAATATTTATAACAAATTTAACAATCACAAATGTTTTATGCAAATTTTCGAATTATCTGTTTTCGAATTTCAGATTTTCGAATCTTCATATAAGGTTTGTTTGAATATCTATAGTAACAATCACAATTGTTTTATGAAATTTTTCGAATGATTTTTCGAATTTCGAATTATCGATTTTCGAATCTTCATATAAAGATTATTTCAATATCAATAACAACTATAACAATATAACAATCTCACATTTTTTATGAAAATTTTTGGATTTTAAAATTTTGAATTTCCGATTTTTGAATTCTCATATAAGGTCTATTTGAATATTATAACAAATGTAACAATCACAAATGTTTTATGCAAATTTTCGATTTTACAATTTTCTAATTTTCGAGTTATCTATTTTTGTATTTCCGATTTTGGAATTTTGGATTTTCGAATCTTCATATAAGTTTTATTTGAATACCTATAATAAATGCAACAATCACAAATGTTTTATGAAATTTTTCGATTTTTTTTACCCTCGAATTTTCGAATTTCGAATTTTCATATAAGGTTTATTTGAATATCTATAAAAAATATAATAATAACAAATATTTTATGCAAATTTTCGATTTTTAAAATTTCGAATTTTCGAATCTCAGTTTTTTCGAATTTCCAATTTTTCGAATTTCGAATTCTCATATAAGGTTTATTTGAATATCTATAACTAACCTGGTCATACTGTGAATATCAACCACTTTCCACACAAGCGACACCACTGCCACGTGGAAAGCAATAAAAGAGTTCTCTCGCAGCAGTCGACCTTCAAAGGTGCCCTCAAATGTACATAACAGCGATGTGGCCAACAAGAGAAATGGAAAATTTAATCTGAAATGAAAAATAACGAAGAATTATCAAGGATATGTGCGGACATACAAGGAAATACGAAGTCATCAGTGGATGAAGGTCGAAGAGTGGCAGGACAAGAAGAAATAGAAAAGAAGAGGACTGAAGAAAAGAAAAAGAAGAAGAGTAAAATAAAAGAATTATTGCTGCATAAAGTATGCTCTAAACGTATATTTATGTGGTGTCTATATATTTATTGCAACATAGATGCTTGACGTCACACACGTTCCACCAGCTACACTGCAGTAGCTACTCACACAGGCAGACAGACGGACGGTTTTAGTGATGCTAAAATTGCAGCAAATTAATAATTATCATGCTTCGTAAGGGAGCGTGGCGGAAAGTTGGCTTACTTTTACACCACTTTTAGACATCCATAGATGCACTTACACACACTTGGAACTAACACTTGGATCTGCTAATTGGCCAACAGCGGTTGCAGGCGACTTTATTCCATTCCTTCAGCAGCCAGCAAGCCAGCGTCCATTGAAGCGAGTGGCAGTAAACATTTTATACTCGTCCCCACTCTTAATCGCACACTCTCGCTCTCTCTCGCATAGACACATGCATATATTTAGATTTTGACCAAGTGTTGCTAATTACAACCCGAATACGTCAATTTCACGAACGATTAAATTTTGTAAAAATTGCCAAATATACACTGGCAATTTTCGCATTCGCACACAGCGACACACACACACATGCCCTCAGCTAGCTGTTAAAGGCAGCCTTTAGCCTGCGAAAACTTTGCGTTGCAATGAGACAAAAGGCGGGCAGATCGAGCGTGCCAAGACGGGCATTCTTTTGGGTGTCGTCGTGGTGTTGGTCTTCTGCAGCACGAAGAGTTGGGTTGCCATATTCTTGGCGCACTTCGGTTGTGTGTATGTATGTATGTGTGTTACTTGCAAGTGTCATTAATTAAAAATGTGCACAAAGCAAAAAACCAAAGAAAAATGAAAGAAAGAAGAGAGACCAGCAAGCAGCAAGCAGCAGAAGGCAGCTTACGCTGGCAAAGTGTGGCTGGCGCGATAAGCGAAAATGACTGATGGCGCAAATGGAAGCTCATTGAAAATGCATGTGACTGTGGTCGACCATGTCTAATGGTTTGCGATCGCAAATTAAAGTGTTGAGTGCGATTTTGATAATTTATTTGTATTTGTGGTTTTGCGAAAGTGGTTGTTGTCATTTATTGTTGTAATTTAAGGAAATACATATATTAAAGATGAGGGCATATCTTTGAAATCTTAATGTAATATTTATCATGTTCGCACATACCGTTCTTTTTTCTTAAAGCTATTATAGTATCTCAAATGGAGGGGATTCTTCTCAAAGCGCTAACTCAACAATAAATAACTAATCAAAACGGTTGTTTTCCGCTGTCCTTTTGCGGCTGGGCTTCGCGTGAGCTCCTTTAGAGCTGGTTAACAACCAGTATTTGTGCGGTTTCTCTGCTCAGAGCAGTAGAGAACTCAAGGGATCTAATGGACTACTTGCACTGAACAAGGTTTATTTTGCGAGCTCTTTCTGAGGCAGAGTTGAAACAGCTTAAGGTGTTTTAACTGAACAGTAATTAGACTAAAAATTTTACGAATGGGAATTAATATAGTTTCCTATAAAATGACGATGTCGAAAACTTTGACACTTTCTCTTCGACTGTTTAGCTTACGTTATACTGAGCTTGGTTGGGATCGATATCAGCCACCTTAACATGTTGATGGCTTTGTGAATACATGATCCTTTAAGCTTAAAATACCGACGAACTGTCCATGTAAGATCCCCTTTATCTCCGGTGGGGGTATCATCTGCAAAATCCAACCTAAACCCAGTACTTGTTATAATCGCACCTCATGCTATTTTTGGAGACATGACAAAGTCCTCAAGTTCTGTTCCCTAGCTCTATAATCCGATTGTTTTCAAAATTTTTCAAAGTCTGTAGCGTCCTAAAATCGCCAATACCAGTCCTCATGTACCGAATATTAGTAAGTCCGGTAAGTCCTCCGATTTTATTAGTAGTCTAGTCCCAACACACCGAATGAACTTTATACTGAATATCATCATGGAACGTATTTCAATAAAGTTTGGTGATAATATTACTTTAGTGTGTTATTGTTGAAAATCAGTCCAAACATTTTCAAGACCCCACATAGACAATACATTTTACTAAATATAAAATCCAACATGTGACTTGTTCGTATTAGATAGGTTAGTTTAAGTGGTTGTCTGCTGACGCACCAAGCCCTTTGGGACATTCCGTTGTGTTATCACCGGGACTGGGATCCCCTCACACTATTAAGTGCTCTTTGACCACAGGGTGGGGTCTTGATAAAATGAAATAATTCGCATTGTTTGATAACTGCAGTTTCCGTCAAATCATCGAGGAAACCGCGTCTGATAGTTGCGATTATTTTTCTGAACACTGCGATTTCTTTTTCTTCTACTTCTTGTCAGCTCCCGCAGTAGTCATTGAAATGTATCCTCAGTTTGCTTGCGAATCTCGCAAATAGTGACCTGTGAACATCCCTACTAGGGTTCTAATGCCATTCGTCGGGTCTTATGTCATTCGAAAGAGATAAGATGTATATATTTTCATTTGAATATAATAAACATTGGTGTCAATTGAAGAATTCGGCGAATACATTCCTCTAGACCTCATTTATTCAAGGAAATCGCTTTTGTATCTATCATTTGTGCCGCATATATCACATAAGGTAAATATATCTCAATAAAGAATAATGTGATCTGGTATCAAAATCGGTGGATACCGGCTCATGCCTCTCCATTTTAATAATAAAGGGTGAGTTTTTAAGAGCTTGATAACTTTTTAAAAAAAAAAACGCATAAAATTTGCAAAATCTCATCGGTTCTTTATTTGAAACGTTAGATTGGTTCATGACATTTACTTTTTGAAGATAATTTCATTTAAATGTTGACCGCGGCTGCGTCTTAGGTGGTCCATTCGGAAAGTCCAATTTTGGGCAACTTTTTCGAGCATTTCGGCCGGAATAGCCCGAATTTCTTCGGAAATGTTGTCTTCCAAAGCTGGAATAGTTGCTGGCTTATTTCTGTAGACTTTAGACTTGACGTAGCCCCACAAAAAATAGTCTAAAGGCGTTAAATCGCATGATCTTGGTGGCCAACTTACGGGTCCATTTCTTGAGATGAATTGTTCTCCGAAGTTTTCCCTCAAAATGGCCATAGAATCGCGAGCTGTGTGGCATGTAGCGCCATCTTGTTGAAACCACATGTCAACCAAGTTCAGTTCTTCCATTTTTGGCAACAAAAAGTTTGTTAGCATCGAACGATAGCGATCGCCATTCACCGTAACGTTGCGTCCAACAGCATCTTTGAAAAAATACGGTCCAATGATTCCACCAGCGTACAAACCACACCAAACAGTGCATTTTTCGGGATGCATGGGCAGTTCTTGAACGGCTTCTGGTTGCTCTTCACCCCAAATGCGGCAATTTTGCTTATTTACGTAGCCATTCAACCAGAAATGAGCCTCATCGCTGAACAAAATTTGTCGATAAAAAAGCGGATTTTCTGCCAACTTTTCTAGGGCCCATTCACTGAAAATTCGACGTTGTGGCAGATCGTAAGTCTATTCATGATGAAATGTCAAAGCATACTGAGCATCTTTCTCTTTGACACCATGTCTGAAATCCCACGTGATCTGTCAAATACTAATGCATGAAAATCCTAACCTCAAAAAAATCACCCTTTATATTGAATATTTAAATAATTTTTTGCCAGATTGACTTTAAAATATATATGAGGACAATCGCCTTTAATTCATAGAAATTGAAACCAAATTTAGCGTGTCCTTATTTCTCCATTCTTTTTGTTTTCTTTGACTGAACCAGAAATAATTACTTAGACCTATTAACAAAATATGTGCCTTTTGGTTTTTTGGTCACCCATTACTGTGTATACAGATACTACTTTGTGTTATTAATTCGTCCAAAAACCGAAGAAAGGCGACCCAGTGTGCGGCTGTGTATGCGCTCAGCTGCTACCAACAGACGGCGTTTTGGGTTAACCACAGCCACAGTAATTGTGGGCCTTTACGCATATACAGGGATTTATTAAATTTTGAGGTCCTTTCACACCAATTATCTTCACTTTTACTTACATACTAGCTGCGCATGAAGATTGCAGAAATATTTGTAATATACTAATTTCTTTACAACAATTCCACCGCCAACAAACACATACATATGTATGTATGTATATAAGTGATGTTGACTGACTTTCGACAATTTCAAGAATTTCTGCCCAGCACAAAATGTATATTCGGCAGAACTGATGTGCTGCGGCGGTGCAAGGACATGGAAATGTTAACAATTTAATTAAAAGAGAGACATTCATTAAGTTATGCACATGCAACTGTCTTCTACTCCTCCTACATACATATGTACGAACTGACTTAAATGCGAGTAAAAATATCAATTTAATATTAGTCCAGTGTATTTAGGCGACAAGTGAAAGCAAGTCGAGTGTGTCTTGTAATTTCATATCTTTAGTCAAGTGAAAAATGTGTCTTTAGCATGCAAGTCAAATACTGTTATGATTTTGAGCAACCTGCACACGAGCTCTTTCAAGGGATTTAGTGGAGGGGGGATTTAATGAAATTGATATTTTTGTAGATAAGCAATTATTTGAGTTATATTTTATGCATGTGTCCGCTGGAAAATGGTTTCGGAAGGGGGAAAAGGGGGTCTAATAGCTATGTGATAGTTCTCTTAGTTCGATACACTTGACTCAACGATACTTCTTAAACTTGTCTGAAATATAAGCTTTCTGGAGGTCTGTTAAGTGGACCTCCGTTGCGCCCATAACCTTCTATTTCGGCTCAAATTTCTGTTGACTTTACTTGAGTTTAGAAACTAAAAGATCTCGAACGGGGTCAACTCTGCAGAATGCGGTAGATGGGCGGCAGTTCGTAGCCTCATTCGGCCAATTTGCCGTCGGACTCGTGATCTGTAAGTAATAATTTAAGAGCATTTTTTTCATCGCTAATGGGAATGGAGAACACATAAAAAGGTATTCTCCAGCGGCCTGGTCCAATAATTCACCTTATTAGAGCCCTTCGAATTCCATGGTAATTTTTACCCTTGCGGTCAATTGGATAGTCTTCTACTTCTTCGAAGTCCAAGTTCGCTGGGTGAAGTCCACTGTTTTGACAGTTCCTTGGTATATATTATGCGCTAGTGTATTCTGGTTACATCGACGATAGAAGAACTAGTCCATTCATTCACCTTATTGGAACTCTGTGAACGTTCTAACCATATCTAGGTAATCAATGTTCACACCATTCCAATCCCATATTACCTTTGCTCACCTTTTTGGTAGATGGGATATATTACGCCTTCTACGAAGCATATTCGCTGGGTGACGTTCACGGTTTCGACAGTTCGTTGGTGTCTGGAATGTGACCTTGGATCCAAGTTACATCGACGGAAGAAGAATTGGTCCATTAATTCATCCTAATAGAGCTCTGTCAACGTTCTAACATTAACTCTAGGTAGTCGTTGTAGATCACATACTGCGAATCCCATGGTAGTTCTCACCTTTCCGACCTATTGAATAGTCTTCGCCATTTTCAAAGCATGTACGCTGGGAGATGTCCACTGTTTCGACAGCCACTTGGTACTTGGATCCATATTAAACAGACCGGCGGAGATCTGATCCGACTTCATTTATTTTTGAAAAAATTGTGGAGCACTCGGTTTTAAACAGCTTCATCTAGTAGGGACATCAGCAGAAACTCACAAGTTCCCTGCAAAAACCAACGTTTTTAAGGAACCAACTGCCTTTCGCTTAAACTATGCAATTACCTACGCATATTGGTCCCAGCTGACTTATTGCAAAGAAATTGTAGAGTTCATTAAACGTATGAAGTGACACCGACGTCAACGCCAAACCAAATTGATGCTCAACCAACAGACGGTGAATATGTCAAAGTGCGAACAAGCTCAGCAAGAGTGCGGTGAACAGATTGAGATACCTCAGCAAAGCAACGAAAAAAAAGAAAACAAAAAAAAGTCGTCTTTGTTTATGGCAAAGTTCTGCGTCGACCAAGAGAAATCGCACACAATTGCGGTAAGCAGAGACGAGCACGAGATCCACCTGCTGTCACCTCAATTCGAAACGGAGCTCGAACGGGGGTTGCGCCGGTGACGTTGCTGATAAGCACTGCGATTCTTATTTGTCCACTCACTTCTACGCCAACTCCCGACAAAAGTTCACACAGCGACCTCAACTTCTGCTCGTGCTGCTCGTAGTACTTCATATTCTTAACGGCAGCAATTCGTTTATCAAGTATGAAGTTGGTTGCGTTTTATTGTTTTTGGTTGCTTTTCTTTGGTTTGGTTTGGTTTCGTTTGTTTTTCAGAAGCGTTCGAAGTTTTCAACGCGTCTGTTTTTGGTGATAATGCGGCATCCGTTTCGAGTGAGGCATCCGCTTCCTGTTGACACTGAGTCGCCAACGTTCTACTCCCTCTCTCTCTTTCAATCTCTCTCTCTCCATCTCTCTCACCAACAGTTAGCCGGCGTCAGCGACCGGGTTCTGCAGTTGGTTTTGGCTTGGCACAGACAGACATAACCGTAGCGCTGGCGCTTGAGCAAATATTGGCACGTGCATTTATCTATCTCGTATACTTGCCGACTGCGTTTGCCAGTTTGCCGATAAAGTCCGTTGATGATTTTTTCGCTTTGTTTTGCTATTGGTTGTTGACTCTGGCGTTGGTTGTTAAAGGCGATTACAGTTACCGGCTATATAGCGACTACGGTTGCACTGCACTTCTATCTATCTGTCTGCCGGTATCTGAGACAATAGCGCGCAAAAGGTGAGTTTCGGTTGCTGTGCGGTTGCGGCAATGCGAAATCGAGTTAGCTTTTGATAAATTTGTTTGCTTTTTTTTTTGCTTTCCAACATTTGTGTTTGTCTCTTTCTATGTGTTGCTCTAACGTGAAGTGGATTAAAAATGATAAGCAGTGTTGATTAAGTGGCTGGAGGAAAACTTATTGTTGTTTGCTCGAGTTTAGTTCATGTCTCAAAGTTGCGTTTTTTGTGAGTGGTCTCGCCTGAAATCTCTCGATTTTAAATAGTGTTTACTCACGCAACATGTTTTGGTAGTATATTGCCTTGGTTCATCTAATTGTTGTGTGTAATTCCTTAAAATAGTCGGGATAAATGTAAATTTATGCGGATCAAATTGACTAGTAGAAAGAGACGAATTTATATTGGGCAGAAAAAAATGTACATCTCTCATCTATAGCTTTTTCAAGTCTTTCTGGAAATTTGTCGATTCCATCCCAAAAGAAATTCGCCGGCTTGGAGCCAGGAGTTAGTTTTAAACTGGTCTCGTAACATGAGACTGACCGTTGTCATGAAAGAAATTTTTTGTCTCGTGTTTAGTCGCAGATTCCGGTCGTTTACGGCGATCGTTGGCTCCAATTTGGTGTGGTGTTGTCGGTAGCATCCCAATTAATGGTTTCGCTCGGTTCTAAAAGCACGCCCTTGTAATTCCAAAATAACCTGACGCGCTGCTTCGATAGTTCTGGAGATAATCTCAATTTAACTAGCCGGTGACGCACCGAATGTTGGTTACCAAGTAGTCAGTAATAGCTGGTAGAATAACTTATTAACTTAACGTAGCTTCACAAAAAATGGTTAGAAGGAGTCAAAACAAAGGAACTAGGTGGAAAATTTACTGGACCATTTCTCAATATTATCTGGTTTACAAGAGCTCATTCCAATTAAGAGTTGATTTACAACGCTGCTAGAGTTGTTGAACTATCCTAGTAGTTTTAAATGAGTATGGACCAATGTTGTCTACGGCAATCCAATCCAAACCGTACAGTAACTTTTACTAGATACAGGGATTCATTCTATGAAGTGTCTCTTCAGTATTCCTCTTTCTCCATAATCGCCTATTTAGGTATGCGTTTTCGCTTGAAATATGCACAACATTTTAAAATGAAGAAGGTATAATGAAGACACTCTTGTACGGACACTCATCGTCGAGCGATTTTTTTTCGCCCAAGAGAGGTGTCCGCTTTGTTCTAAAACTACAACTTGGTGAATGAAAAAATATCCGCTCAAGGGGTCCGTTTAATAGAGTTAGAAGAGGTTTCTCTGTAGATGGTTTAGATAGGGTGAAATCGACCTTTGGGTCTCATAACCATATATTATATAATCAGCAAATTGCCAGTTAACTTTAAGATATTTCGATTATGATCATATATGGGGTGAGTGTTTTTATTATATGGATGGACTTATTTCATATATAAGAGTCATAATGGTCTTATTCTATAATAAGATAAGAAGTTTCCCAACATAATTTTCAAGCTGGACCCCCATGTGCTTTGCCGGCCTTTGTACAACTGCCAGTACGTGTATGTTCTGGAGGTTTAGAAGTAGAAAGCCTGGGTTAATCACGGAATGTGAAGGAAAGGGGTTCTGAATAGGAAGCATTATCTGATTTGAAGCCGTATGAAACATATGGTTGAAGTACTCAGAAATGCGGGGAGGCACTGTAGATATCTTCGCTCTAAGCACTTTTTATCGAGTTCGTATTTGGCTTCATTGATGAAGGCGATTCAAAGTGTTCGTTCCATACTTGAGTTCAGAGCGATTGATTAAAACATAACCAACTTGAAATGAAGTTTTGAAACCGGCTTTATTTGTAATCAGCTATATTGATTTCTATAGATCTGTTCGGGAATTGGTTCACAATTTTGATTATTGTTAACGTGGAATAATCTCTGAACTTCCTTTGCGATTATTCCGTCTCTGTAAGGCTAAGTATTGTGTTAAGAACCGTGGTTCTCTCTGCCTTATCCAGCTAAAAGAATCCAGAGTATCATCTGGTATCGCACTCAAACGCCTTAACAAATATGTAACGTACACAAGACTTTGCGTTGATATATGATAGATAAGTCCGTAACCAGAAACTCTTTTTGTAAGATATCTATATTTGTCCAATAAAATATGTTAATAAACACTTTAATTAAAATATCCTTTATTAAACACATTTTCCGTTATTGTCACTTTCTTCAATTCCATTTCCATCTCTATCGTTTTATTTTTTTAGATTATGCTGATTTATACGTACATACTATATGAGCGCGCTTCAGCCATTTACCCAAGTCTTTGCTTTCCGACACCTCAACTACAGTTAGTTATTGCATTAATTTAAGTGAAAATTCATATGAAACATTGTTTGTGTTTGCATAACAATTTGCAGCAATTAAATTTTGCCTTCATTAAAAATGCAAATTTTGTATGTACTCCCACTCAACTAAACTCAACTCGAGTCGAGTCGAGTCGACTTAACTCGAATCGACTGAACTGAGTCGTGCAGCCGCAAGCAGTAGACATTGTCATAAGCTGCAACACGCGTACAGTTACAGATACACATGCATTCAATCATATATAGGTAGATATATACTTATATGGAAGTGTGACTGTATATATATTTGCATAAATATTGTATCATGAACCATCTCATTCATTCGGTGGAGGATTCATAATCTTGAAACGTCTTGAATCTTGAAATCTGTCTCACGTAATATTACTAGGTATTTGGAGACTACTAGAGTAGATTGACATAGATAAAGCTATACCCAAAGCCCTAGTTTATGACTTTAGGTTTGGTCCTAGTGTTACCTATGTTCGCACTTCTCATATAACATTACATCGGTCGCTGGTATTGACTGCTCGAAGTGTTAGATCTGACGTCTAGAATTATATTACCGAAAAAGCCTTCTGGAGACCTCCTTTTTTCCACTCCTCCATTGTGGAACATATCTAGGTTCCACTAAGGATTTCAAATTTCGCTGGATTAGTTCCGTACTGTTGCCTTTGTGAAGTTTTTTCCGTCCTTTTCTAAATAACCTTAAGTGGGACGGTGCACCCGTTCTCTGGCGGAGTTGCTTCGAGCATTTGTATCAAAATTATTGATCTCCGCTTATATCTCTCATACATTTTCCGAAAAGAGGAAGGGAAAGGAAATCTATAAAATCCTCTATTAGCAAATTCTAAATCTTCAAGTAATCCTGTGAGATTCCTTAGAGAGCCCAATTTCTTGTTTAAGGTAAGCCGGCTAAAGATGTTCCATAGGATTGGTGAAGTTGGAGACGACAGCCTTGGAACAATTCCGAGTTAGCGAGTACCTGAATGCTTTATCCATCCTTCCGAGGGTACTTGGATAAGCCAAATTAACTTTCTGAGATACTTTCTCTACTTATAGCTTGTGATCTGTGGTTTTGTTAGATGGCTTTCCTTATCCGTCACTCAATCGCTTACTCGACTATCGAAGGGTGTTTATTTGGTCAATCGATTGTCATTGTCCCTATCATCTCCCGATCCTTTGTCATATAAAAATCTGGTCTTATGCACGTTACATGGAATTGTTTGTTGAAGGAGTCGATTCATCAACTAAGTTCCAATCTCATTTCCACACATTTTATACTGCAATTGTACAAAAGAAGCTTACTGTTGACCTCCAGTTTCAGTTAGAATTGTTATGAGGTTTTATGAATTAACTATTTGTGGAGACAAACGCTGGAAACAACCAGCCCCTGTTCAGTAGCGACGTCTTTCTGGCCCGAGATGAATCGAAAATGGTCTGTTGTCGCCTAAGAAGGCTCATCTCGTCGCAATCATTGGCGTGCTTACTGGTCATTGTCCAATAGGCACATTTGCGATGAGGTTAGGGATCAATTCAGACGCTAGTACCCAAAGCTGCTTGGAGAAAGGCGAAGAGGAAATATTCAAGCACTTCATCCTTCAATGTTCAACATTCGCAAGACCAAGGCTAAAACACCTCAGTAAGCAGATCTTCGGCGAACCCGTCGATGTGACGGGAATCGACAATAGCCGACTTAAGAACTTTATGATAGAGGCCAAGCGCTTTGTCGTATCATAAGTGTCTTGGCGATCCGTCAGCAGTATTTGGGTGCAGACTGGCAGTTGTCTAAGTGAGGCTTTCTGTAGTTGTGGAGATTTATCCCTTGATCTAAACTGTGAATACTGGTGACTCAAAAACCATATCTTCAGTCTTTTTTCAGACAAAGTATTATATGAAATCATCGAATCATCATTAAAGAAGCTCACTGGGACATGCAGCCGGTAAACAGTGAACTCACACACTCTTTTTTCACTCTCTCACATCTTCTGCAACCCACACTTAAGTAGTGACAGCGCTGTGCTGTCGGTAAATCTCGACTCATCTTACCTTGCGACGTAGACAGCCTAGGCCGTTGTGACGCCGTTGCGGAGATGATGGCGATGCAAGGCTGAAATGGAATGGACGAAAGTTGATTGTTTGTTTTCATACATTTATGACAGCCAAAGTGACAAGTGGCAAAACAATGCGGCTGCATGCCGAGTATGAGGGGCGTGGGGCGGGTAGGCATACAAAACAGCGCTCAAGCACGAAAACACTTAAAAATCAGCCAAAACAATAAAAAAGAGGGGAAAATCACGAAAGGAACAAAGTAGAGTGAATGCAAACAAACACTTGAGTGAAGCTTGAGCTTCGTGTCTGCTTTCTGCTTGCTGCTAGGAATGCGAATGCGTGCGGGAGTGCACGAAAATCGGGAGTGAGTCATGACTCATGAAGATGCGGGTGTGCTTACTCAAGGCAAATGATGATGATGAATATACAAATGCCGCCCACACATGTAGACTTGGGTATCATAAATTATTTAAATATATATTTAAACGTTTTCATTTAAAAATTTTAAGGCGAATGGAGTTTAAGACAAATATGCATGGCGGCTGTCGGAATTCTATAAATATGTGTTGTATAAATAGAAAGTAGGCATAATTAATACAATTTCTATATATAAACATACATACATATGTATATATAATACCGTTACATAAATTTATGCCTTGAAAAGCTCACCCTCAATCCCCTTCACACCGCCCTTTGAAAGTCAGCACAAAAAATAAAATAGAAATCTTCGCACTTTACGCCGCCACACTTAACCCCTTTTTCTGAATTTCCAGCTGCATAGAGTTTAACTTTTGTTATAGACTACGCTGCACTTCGGCGCTCGCTCGTCTTCAGTTATAAATCGCATAATCCGGATTGTCGAACAAAGCAAGTTCCCCATCGTGCAAAGCTGAAAGTAAACACAAAGTGCTCTCAAACCCTTAATATCTGCTAACAGTGAGAGCGCGCGGCACAACAAAGCACCGTGGCTGGCGGGAGAGGAGTAGGCGGGTGTATGGCAAATGGTGGGACGAAAATAAGAAGTGAAGATGACAAAAAGTATTGTTTACCCATAATAGGCGATTAAAAGTTTATTGTATACTGCATGAATATGGTAGCATGCGTAGAGCTTTTGTGTGAGCTTTATACTCGTGATGATTTAGATGAATGTGGTATAAGTACTTTGGATTGAACTTGTGGTGGGGAAGTGAAAAATTGTCGATATATTATTAAATCGGTATGGAGAGAGAGCTCTTTAGTTCAACTAACAGACAGCGAATGGCATTGTTTGATTTACAGACATATATTTTGTAAGCTATATACTTTTCTAAGCTTAAGAGGTCATGTCGTTTCAAAAGTTCGAGTCTATGAATGTAAACTAAACATTTACTGTCCCAATTGCATATTAGTTAGTATGCGAATGATATTAGATCACATTAGTACCTTATAGCTTCTCTCGCATTCGTTTAGAGGAATTCCAGATAACCAGAGCAACGTTAGCTTTGTATCTCAGAGAATTATTAAACAGACGAGTTCGGGCGAACCCAAGCAATCTATGTATATCCGTTGCCAATGTTCTGAGGACCATAAATCTTGCGCAAAATTTGCGCTGGCGAATACCGCAGACGATGAAACGATGAGCTGTACGAGTTATACGACGACATTGACATAGTTCAGCGAATAAAAAGACAGCGAGTCACCCTGTCTGAAACCTTGTTTGGTATCGAACGGCTCGTAGAGATCCTTTCCAATCAACTTACAAAGCCGTATTAGTTTTGCCAAATTCAGACATCGCGGCGTAAAGGCAGCTCCTTTTCGTGCTGTCGAAAGTAGCTTTAAAGTCGACAAAAAGATGGTGTGGGTCAATCTTTTTTTCGCGAGTCTTCTGCAAGATTTGGCGCATGGTGAATATCTGGTCAGTTGTGGATTTTCCAGGCCTAAAGCCACATTGATAAGGTCCAATCAGTTTCTTGATGGTAGGCTTTAGTCTTTCACACAGTACGCTCGATAGAACCTTATAGGCGATATTTAGGAGGATTATCCCACGGTAATTGGCACAGAAAGGTGGGATCTCCTTTTTTATAGATTGGACAGTGCACACGGAGATTCGCCGTCGTATTTTAATATTTAGGTTGCTTTGTTGTTCTTCAAGCGGGTAATTGCCATTCGAATTTCTTCATGATCGGGTAATGGAACATCTGTCCCATCGTCATCGATTGGGGAATCGGGTTCGCCATCTCCTGGTGTTATACTTTCACTACCATTCAGCAGGCCGGAGAAGTGAAAGAATATCCGATACTGATACAGTCTTCCCTTACTAAACTATGGTACTACCAGAGTAAAATACCTTTAAAAGAGGAACTGCTAAGTAGAGAAGTCCTGAAATGTTAGAAGTCTGAAAGTTTCCTTTATTCCCCTCATGTTTAGTTTCCAAGTGGACGATACAGAAAGCCTTCAGTAAGGCAAGGATGCAAATTTAAGAGACACCATCTAGATGGTAATTAAATAGAGCAAAAGCTCATAAGTTAAAGGTGTTCTAGGGTCGGACCCATTCTAGACATACATCCACTCATTTTTTAATTAAATTTTTCGGAAATAAATCGCTAGCTAATATAATTGCAACATTTTGGTTTTGTTACTTGTCTGGGTGTGGACTTAATCCTGTAAAGTTCGACTTTGGATATATCTTTAGATATTGTTGGATGTCTTCTGAATTCCCACGGAACTTACAAATCTAAAATTGTTTTCTCTTCGATCCTACTATGGAGCTCGCAATGATTACTGACCAGAACATATCTTGAAATCGAGATGACCTTGGAGACCTTGAATTTACTTCAAAGCCAAACTAATAAACCCACATGCCATAACAGTTATAATTATATGTGTATACACTCAAAAGTAGGCCCCTCTTTTTTCCCACCGGTGTTGTTGTAAAACATTTAAATATCGATTATACCAGTTAGCGAATCGAACAATCAACAGTTATAATCGATAATATTTAATTTTTTCGCGAAACAACTGTAATATGAAATGTATACCAGTTGTTTGTTCAATTCACCAACTGGTATAACAAATTTATACCAGTTTTCAGTTACATGCCCCAACTGGTATAACTTGTATATTATATTTATACCAGTTATTTGTTCTATTCGTTGGTTTTTCATTAAGCCACTAAGTAACTACTTCTTGGTTAATCGAAAAATAAACTGATATAACCGTTAATATTTTGCTTGCTGTCTTCTGAACTCCAAAGAAACTTAATCCAAGCCTGTTTTTATCCAGTTCAACGTAGGAGATAGCAATCATTACTTCTCTGAACGTAACCTCAAATCCACCAGACACCTTGTCTATAACTCAAAGACTTACTAGTCTCCCTAGATGTCATAACAGCTACAATTATATGTGCATACACGCATGGAAGTCCCACCAGTGCTGTTGTAAAACCATTTAAGCTTCATCTTGTAACGCCTTGAATAGCCGGCCTTTACGAGATAACGAGTTATGTCCACAGCACACCCAGACTTTACTCCAACACACAACAAACCAAATTTAATTACATGCACAATTGAGTTGCAGCAGGATTTTGACAAGGCGATAAATTAAAATGCTGCGCACACACACACACGCAGAGAGAGAGAGAGATGGAGATGGCGAGAGTAAAGTTGAAAATTAACGCCGTACTTTACCGGCAGCCTAACCGGCTATCGAGCGTGCCTCCAACTGGCCATTATCCAGACAATGCCGGTTGTTGTTGTTGTTGTTGTTATCGCGCACTCAAATTAATGAATTTCGCATACTTTGACAATGCCACACGGCTGCCGGTTGCACCGGTTGCCATTGTCATTGTTGCCACCGTTTCAGTGAAAACGTGCCACGCGGCTATGTTGCATGGCATTTTATGCAAACATATGCACCTTTACTCGCTTAACGGTATATTCATATACTATATGTGACAACGTTGTTTTACTGTGCGTGTGCCTACTATCGTACAACAGTGTGTTGGTGGCAGCTAGACAGTGCCATTCATTTGTTGACCGTAATTAATTTTTTGACTGGGAGCATATGCAGGAATATACCCCATACATATCTACATAATACCGCTGGTGAAATTTCTTTTTTGCATTTTTGTTGCTGTCGCTCTATGCTCGAGAGTGTGTCTGTGTATTTGCTCAGTTGCAAATAAGAAGAACATGCTTTATGGCCGCCCGCTTTGTGTGTAACGGCGGTTGGTGCAGCTTTGAAAGGATTCATAATTGCAAAAGTGTCCAAGTGTCCGGTGCATTGAAGGGACACACAGAGAACTCGCTCAAATGCTGGCCGCTACCCGGTAGAGAGTGCTGCTGATGTTGGATTACTGTACACTTATGACATTTTAGGATGGTGTCAATTACATATTTAGATGGTTTAACTCTGGATAAATGCCTGAAGACTACTCAGAAGACTCTATATCAAATCTTGACTTCGATTTGTAAGAGTGTATATTCTTCTTCTTCTTCGAGGAGTATATGATTTCCTAGATGGCTTGGTAGGTTTGTTTTAGTTTAGTTGAGAGGCTGATCCTTGTGTTTGAGGCCGCAGTGGATCTTGGACAGCTAGAAGTCTATGGAACCAGATGACCCTCATGTATCGAAAAGAACGCTTTGTGTTTTACAAATCTCTTGAGTCTGCTAACATCAACCCAGTTCACTGGGTACGTCGAAGGTATGCCTACCGAGTTGCTACAACCTTAGTTTGGTGAGAGCTAGACATTGGAGGAGAAATAGCCTAGATGATTTCATCTCGCCTTCCTCCATACAGATTTGGAAGATTCGATAAAGTCTGCAGTTCACCGCATGTGTATCTATTGGACAGCAGTCCTATGATTGCGACAAGTTGAAACCCTGATGAGACAGAGCACTTCGAAGAAACTTCAATCCAGGCCAGAAGGATCTTGTAGCCATAGCCTGTTTGCTGTCCAGTGTATACCGAGCTCACGTGAGGTCTGTATGTTCAACGCGTGAGCTCATGAGGACCACACGGACTCCCGAATTGATCAAATAAGTTGTCCAAAGAGCTGTCAAAGTGTGTTTGACATTTTTGTAAAGTATCACTTGACACATCCTTATACGGCAGTCTTCATAAGAGTTTTTCGATATTACTACTTGATGAGCGAGAGTGAAATTGGTTCATTTTGATATTTCGAAAATGTCAGAGACAGAAAAACGGACGGTAGTCGTACAAAACGGCTGTGATATTTATTTTAGACGTTTCAATTCTACAGATTGCTGGCTTTATTGTGTTTTGCTATCTAGTCCAAGAATTTACGTAGAAAAGCAACAACAAATGTATCCCATGAAAAGCCATAAGATATTTCTGATTAATTTCTGCTCAATTATACCAGTTTTCGAATCGAACAGTCAACTGGTATAATTGGTAATATTTAATTTTTCGAGAAACAACTCTAAAATTAAATTTATACCAGTTGGTTTTTAATGCGACAACTGGTATAACATATTTATACCAGTTTTCAGTTGTATGCACCAACTGGTATAACTTGTATACTATATTTATACCAGTTATTTGTTCGATTCCCCAACTGGTATAACTGGTATATTGCATTTATGCGAGTTTTTGTTCCATTCACGCACTGGTATAACTCGTTTATTGCATTTATACCAGTTGTTTAATCGACTCGCATATTATGCACTAAGCTACACATGTAATCGAGCTACTATTTCATTGGTTTGCCCTACATAAATACATATTTCTTCCAGTACTGGGTATCATATTAATTTTCGAAAAGCCCGTGTGGTTATTTCAAGCATTTCGCCGACATTTGTAGCTTTACATGCTATGCTCATATGCTTGTATGTATGTGTAAGTTTACTAGTCTCGTGCCCTAACTAACTGTATACAATCACAGCTGCAACAGTTTTAATGGCAACAAGCGACTCGTGAACACTTGTAAATATGTCGAAAATTGCAATTGTCCAGAACACCATAACGTCCGATTGCCGCTTCAACCAACCAACCAATCGGCTCTAATGTGTATGAGGAGGTGAAATTTGAAAATTACATTTTGTTTGTCGAAAAATGCATCAGTGCAATGGCGAATGACAATGCAAAATAAATGTATTCGAGCAGTAGCTATATACCTACCCATATAGATGTATATATATTTGCTTAGCTATACCCATACATATTATATATGCTTATGTAGCAAGTTGGCCCAGGTGCTCTTCTATTTACTTGGCTTTGTCTGAAAATTTCGTGAAAATCCCAGAAAATTTATATGACAACCAAATTTTCCGAATCTCCATTAGAGTTTGCTTAATGAAAAGCATAGAAATTTAATGCACCATTTTGGTTTTTGTATGTATGCCATTGAATACATAGTAAGTAGTTTCTTAATTTCTTAAATTCGGGCTTGTAAAGGGTGTTTTTCACGGCATGTGAATTTAGCTTTATTATTATTATTATTAAAGGTAAGGGTGTGGACGGTTTCGTCACTGCCGGCAGGGATCTGCCCGGACACTATACGTTTTGAAGTCTGTTTTGTTTTTGTCCGATCTAAAATGGTACCCAATTAGTGTCGCTATCCACCTTCCTTTAATGTCTTTAATGGTTCCAAGGTTGTATCGGTTAGGAAGCCAAGGCGAAGTTTGACGCATGACCTTAGTAGGCAATGAGTTCAGAGCCGATCAGCGTAAAGAGGGATTCTGCTCTACCTCTTCTTCTTCTTGACTGCTTACGCGGCTATAGCCGAGTCCACAACAGCGCGCCAGGCATCTCTCCTTTTGGCAGTTTGCCGCCAATTGGTAATACCAAGTGAAGACAGGTCCTTCTCCACCTGGTCCTTCCATCGGAGTGGAGGCCTTCCTCTTCCTCGGCTTCCACCAGCGGGTACTGCATCGAAAACTTTCAGAGCTGGGGCACTTTCTTCCATTCGAACAACATGACCTAGAGGATGGAGTCATATGTAGAAGTAAGTGAGGAAAGTTTCTGACTGCCATTCACTTGGGAGTGGCCAGGGACGATTCTTTTGCATGTGGCTCAAGCAGCTCACGACTTCCGGTCTTAGACCAATTATCCTCTGGGTAGCCAACAGACATCCGTTCCATCACATAAAAACGAATAGGCAATGAATAGAAAGCAACAGTCTCGGATAAGGAGTCGTCTCTACCGCTTCAACTTAATGATGACGGGAGAGGAACGTACTTTGAGGCTTCCCAGGATTTTAACGGGACGGTGGTAGTCTTGACATTAACTATTTCTGAAGGATGTCGCCTCCGCATACTCAGGTGGCCTAATATCTCGCCTACCAGCCTAGGTTACCCCCAGGGTACACCGCTAGGAGGCGAGCTCTCTTATATCACATTATTTAGCTTATTTTTCTAACATAAAAATCTCAAGAAGTGAGGTCTGGCCAATACTGAACTTAGAGCTGAATTCGACAGTTAAGAAAGTCTTGGGTCGTTTGTTGATAAAATGGAGTAAAAGATATTTGAGTCTGAGACCACTTTTAACAAGTTTTTTTTTGCTCCATCTGGAAGCATCATCTATTTTACACTCACAGCTCGAATAACAGTAACTGAAAATGCCTAAAATTTAACAGGTAAAACCTCGAATTAGTGCCTTCCAAAAGTCATTAAACCCATTCAGTTTAAACATCCACTAATTGATCGATTTACGACTACTCACATTCCAATTATCCATTAATAGCAGCTGTCCGTAAAAATCATGCACATTTAACTGTAAATTACTCAAATCCGAAATTAATTTCATTTAGTTTAAATCTCTCTCGCCATGTTAATGCTTTACACATTGTGTCACTGTGTGGGGGGGACGAGTGCGTCAAGTGTGTCGAGTATTTGGATTGCTGCATTCCTCTTTTACAAACCCTCCCCCGTCGTCCCCGCCACCATGCGCACAAACCGCATTTTAGGTCACTCCAGCAATGCAACATGTAATTGGAATTGTTTTCAGTTCTGTACGTCTAAATCCAAATCGAACAGTCCGGCAACATACAGAGATTTGAATATATTGCACTGTGAATGCCTGTGCGGCGTTGAACCAGCTCGCAGGCTCGAGCTTTGATGCTCGAACCACAAGAGACAATTTGGCAAGTGAAGTGATGGTGGCCTTGGGATAAACGCACACGTTACATGGGCGGACATTTGAGTATGCACTCTACTGGCTGCCTACGCAGGAAGTCTATACAGGGTAATAAGTGGAAGACATGCGAGTGTTTAGTGTTGTATCTACTCATTTCGGTAGGTATAGATGTGTGTATGGCTGTGCTTCTGTGTATATATATGCTGTGAAATTATCGATTTCGAGATCCCGAGTCTTCTGCTTGATATACATCTCTTTTAGTAATGCATTTATACTGCTTTTGTGACTCACTGGCTCAGGGTAGTTGAATATGGGTCGAAGATTGCGGAGAAAGGGGTTGGAGGATCGTTTTTCAAGCAGATGTGTGTGCCATAAAGGTTACAGTAGATCTACTACTCCGGAACGCAACCCACTTCAAAGAAAACACTAGCCACTCCGATATCAGGAGCTCATTAACCGCGAGATCGAGATTCATTATCTAACTAACTAAACACAGCACAGTTAATTCATGGTTAGACATTCGGTAGTTCTTGGCTGCAATGTTATCGTAGGAAACCGTAAAGCAGATGTCCATGTAAGGATAGACAGTATAAACAGTGGAATAGGAACAGATCATCGCTGTTTTCTTGCAGATTACTACTGGATGGCTGCGCTTGGCAAGCTCTAGTCACTAGTCGTAGTCCCAACATGTTTCTGACCCGACCTGTGTGGGGTATTCGCCGTTGCCAATGTTTAAGGGAACGTAAATCTTCCGAAAAACCTTTATCTCGAAAACTTGTATCGTCTCAGATCATCGCTGTTTTCTTGCAGATTACTACTGGATGGCTGCGCTTGGCAAACTCTAGTCACTAGTCGTAGTCCCAAAATGTTTCTGACCCGACCTGTGTGGGGTATTCGCCGTTGCCAATGTTTAAGGGAACGTAAATCTTCCGAAAAACCTTTATCTCGAAAACTTGTATCGTCTCATCGGGTGCTGACACCGTCTGTGCTTCTGCACTATAAAGCAGAACGGAAATAATGAGGGACTTGTAGAGTTTGGTTTTTGTTCGTCGAGAGGGAACTTAGAGATCTACTACTAGGCTGAAATTCTTACGACTTCACATCTCCAGTTATTCAGCTGAGCTAATGGTAATCGAAATGAACGATCCAAGCAGACTTTTGGCACGTGTCTAAACTTTGTCGAGACTTCAGATCCAACTAAAAGTTTTTATGACTTCACAAAGGACCGTCCAAGATTGCACGACTCGTCTTAATAGAGATCACCTATAAAACCAAAACTTAGAAACAATAAGAAGGAGAACATCCTGATGTCAGTATTTTGGTAATGAAGTCCACATTGGATGTCCAGAATTTGAGGACCTCACTGTAATGAGGATGAACCAAACAGATCATGTCAACAATCTCATCAGGTTTATCAGGGATCCCAGTCAGTATGACGTGTATGATTTAACGAAGTCCACTTCCTCCAAAATATACTAAAAAATCATACTTTAATCACATCTAATTCGATATTGTCATCGCTAACTCATAGGCATGCTATGCATCATATGTACGAACTCAACTCAACGGGTGAATAAACTAGTAAGGAGCAAAATGACGCCTGCCAATGGGGTGCAATGTGAGCTTAGACACGAGCATAAGCAACGGCGGCAACTACCATACATAACAGTCAGCCAGCCAGCTAACTGCGCTTCAACAACAATCACGTTTGGTTGGCATCAGAAATCAACCGCAGGGTATTTGGATATAATTTCTAATTAGCCGCTTGGACGGATGCGCTGTCTGTCGCTTTGTGCTGAGCAATTCGCTTTCGGTCGCGGCTTTGGTTAACGGTGTTAGATAACCGACCACTAGAGAGCGACCGGGGTTTTGTTGTAAGGCATCATATTTGGTAGCATATTGAACGGATGTTAATTTTTTCATTTTATTCGTCTTTCACTACAGAAGTAGCTACTGAGTAATGTTACACTTTGAAAGCGGAGGCGGCAATCGTTCGAGTTGTCGAAAGTTTAGTTAGAAGCGAAGAAAATTTTTGAAAGCTTTTGTGGTTGCTTTGAAATTTGTTTGGTGAAACTCTCTTGAAATCAGTCTTATTCGAGCTGCCATGATTTTTAAACTGATATCTGAAACTTGGACGATATAACAAAGGACTTGAAAATTCTGTAGAGGAATTGAAAGACAGCCATTAGGGGGCCTATTAACTATGGGTAACTTTAGTGTGAAGCTGTTATGTTAGGTCCATTACTACTGGTTTCATTCGCACTCTTTAAGTCCTTTTTAAACCCAATTTTCATTGACATATTTTGTCACCATTTTCGTTCGTTTCATTTCTTCGAACTTCAATTCGAAAGTTTATTTTCTGTTTATCGAAAGCCAAATATTTAGTTCCGCAATTGTATACGAAAGTTTTTAACTCGTCTAAATTGTGGTAGTCTTCATCATGGGCTTCGCTGTTGGCAACTAAACACACATTGACTTCTAAAATACTCCTTAAACTAATCAGTGCACAAATCTTTCAATCACCTTTTCAAATGCACTCGCCTCGTCAATTGCAGGAATTGCTGCAACTCTGTTTGTTTTGTTGTAGGCATTCTTGTGTTGGCATCGATTTTGTAGCAATAGCTTAGGCAATAGTTGTTGTAATTACCACAGTGGCTACTGGTGTGAGTGCCAATAGTATTACAATGAGTGTCCTAATGGGAAATATTTCAGGGTTTATATATCCAATAAAAAGCCTTTTCAGACAGTTGATCCAGGCCTCGTTCAGGATCTTCGAATGATCCTCTGTCAAATTATAATGAATCAATGCACAGTTGTGAGCTTCCAGCGATTCCGTTATGAATAGGTATCAGTACACTGGCCTTTTCAGACAGTTGATCCAGGCCTCGTTCAGAATCTTCGAATGGTTCTCTGTCAAATTATAATGAATCAAGGCACAGTTGCGAGCTTCCAGCGATTCCGTTATGAATAGGTCTCAGTACCCTGTTATTAGGTGGATTAATACCTCACAGGCCGCACTAGACAAAAAGTAACCATCAGTCTTCCTCCTGAGGTTGAAATCGTCCGAAGATGCAAGCTAGTTGCCATCGGACTCGGACTCGGTCTGAGAAATCGTCTCTCCTAGGTATGAGTGCAGGAAAGTTACCACCAGGTGGTGGTTAGTAGGTTCCGACAACTAAGTAATCGTGAACGAATTTCCAAAGATGTCAAAATATCCAGAGACCTGTGGTCATCTAAAATATAGCAGCCTTTAGTGCAGTTTACTACTAGTTCCTCTGTTGTACCTAGATATTCTTATTTATTCTATTTATTGATAAGGATAGTACAACAGTTATATGTTTCCTACAGGGAAACAGTTGGGGATATTGCCGCTTCACTTTCATTCAGATTATAGTGCTATTGAAGCCGACTAACTCAAGCCGCATGCGGGAATGTTATTATGTTATTTGAGTGCGTATTGAACCGTTTAGTATGTGTGTGGGCTCGTCGGTATCCTGAAAAAAAACTGTGCCAGTGGTCTTTGGCGGGAGTACACCCAGATTACTTCATGTAGAATATTGGTCTCAGTGCTCACAGTTACAATTGGAGGATGGAAAAGAGACATCGGCCATACCATACTCTTCTTTTGAGAAATCTTTTGTTTTTTCATAAATACTCTTTTTTAAGAGGAAACTTCGGCGACTACATCGAATTGTTACAGAAGGTTTAATCTATTTTCATACTGCGTCCAGAAGAGTGGGATCAGTCTCTTCATCGGACATACCCAGACACAACAGCTGCTGGAGCCGCGATTGCAAGAAAGAAGAAAGAAATCAAAATAGAGGAGTGGAAGTCGGAAGAGACGACGATATGGTTTTCGGTATCCTCGAGAAAGCAGCTCATCACTAACGTAGATCCATACAAAGTGCTGTAAAGTGATTCTAATAGCTTTCTGTCCTTTAGTAACTCATACCGAAAACCCCACGATCCCAAACATATTTTTTGCAGTGTACTTGCCAAACACATTTCCAGCAAATAGTATACGCAAATGCTCAGCCGCATTGTTTAGCTACTAGTAACCGTTAGATAGAGTTGGTTGTTGTCTCGCTTCTATTAACTGTTAAATAGCGGCGGTTGTTGTACTATCTTGTGATCAGCGCATTGTTTGTGCTCGAATTCTAATTAAATCCAAATTACAAGTTTGCTAAAGCCAAGGCGCTTCATTGACGTTTACGAAAGGAATTCAACCAAAAGAGGCAAGAACAAGCATTCTCCAGGTAATTACAATGGGTTTCGCGCAAAGTCCTTGCGAGTGATTTAACTGTGAAGTTTCAATAATTTTGTATTCAGACGAGGTAAATTTGAAATTCAATTACACTAAATAATTCCACGATTTTCATAAGTAGAGTGAATTTAGAGGCAATTCACTGACCCATGAATTATACTCAACCTGAAGTCTCATTTATTGTACGAAGTTTTCATATAGGAACCTAGTCCTTGTGATCAGCAAACCATTAATAGATTAGACTATTTTCGAAAAAAATTCCTCAAATTATTCATTGCTCTTACTGACCCTGAACTGTAGATTTTGTACTCCTCGTGCGGTCATAGTTCAAATGTTCCGACATCTCTACATAATGGAAAACTTCGTTTACTAAGAATACTTTTGTAAAACTAGACAATCTTCATGAGTCTTTCCAAAAATCATCGACCCATCGATGTTCCAACTTCTTTAATCCGCCTTTAAAATACCTTTTCCGTTGGTTTACTTAGTAGGCCTCCGCAGATCTCCTAGATCAAATCCAATTTCTGACTCCTTCGCGTTTGGAATCCAATTGGGATGAATGAGAAAGCAGCTCTGGTGGCATACTTAGTAGGCATCCGTTGATCTCCTTGCTCAATTCAAATATCTGTCCGTCGACCGACTTTTTCACGTTTGGAATCTAATGGGGTTGAATGAGACAGAAGCTCGTAATCTAGTTCGACCAAATTGGGCTTAACAACGACAGGACAGGTGCGTAATCATGTTGAAAGAACTTGACTTCTCCGGACCAAACAGTTCTACTGTGAAGTGGTCTAACTGTTTTGCTTCTTGTCCTAGTTTTCTCAGGCCCATTATTTCGTACAGCTTACTCTTCCACTAGTCGTTTGAGATGTCTATTGCCTCAACGATCTCGAGCACCCTCAATTAGAGGTCTGTCAATATGAGATCATGGACTTTAGAATCATCCATATTAGGCTTTTGCAGCCCTTTGTAGCTTACGTCAGCATCCACTCGGTCAAAATAAAACTGCAAGTTCGATTCAGTTTCCACAATAGCCGCCTATGAGAACAGTATTGCGACAGATATTAAGCCGAATGCTTTCAAATAGAAAATTAAATTTATTTATAGATTTCTCATTCAATTCATTACATAGATCTACATCTACAGTTATCCTTGCGCCTTCAATGCCTTCTCACTCACGTATCGTACACTCCATATTAATAGAAAATTCATGTGCTGCTATCTGGTGTTTTCCGTAGCGCGGTGAGTAATTGCCGAAGGGTGTTACAACAATCAACGCAATCTCCATTTCGTACGCAATTCGTGTAATCCATTGTGTGTTTGTATGTTTGTGTGTTTGTGTACTTGCGACATGCCACCGAGCGCCGTCACATGGCCCTGAGCCATATACTAATGTACTATTTCTGTCGCTGTGAAGGGCCCTCGAGTGCGCGAAATGTCCTTATTGCTGCAGCGCCACAACGTTAATGAGAGCCACAGATTTCGCCACTTCAGCTGTTTTGATGCTGAAAAATAAATTCTCCTTCACTACTTTGGACTGCATTGTTTGCCGGGATTATTCGGCTGGTTGGCGGTGCGCATCATTACTTTGCCCGGCTTGATGAGACAGCCACTCAAGCATTTGAGCTTTTCACAGCGTTGCTCAGCGCTGCTTGGCGCGCGGTGCTGCACTATGCCGAGCATTTTGTGCCACTTGACAGCGATTTCGACAATGAGAATGACGACAATTACCAACTTTGCATGTCCATTGCACTACATTACCAAGTGCTGTGCTGTGGCATACGGATTTTTTGCTTTCCGTAATTGCAATGCGAGTCTGAAGTGCAGGCGGCCGAAAATTCGCAGTGCAAACTTGCAAGAGCAAATGATTGGTTTTTGGGTACAAGATTTTTGTGTTAATGGAAGGAGTAAAGCTGGAAGTATAATATTAAACAACTGCGCTATATACATAGTTCCAATTCATGGTCCAACATAATGATTTTTGGTTTGTCTTTCGCTTATCGAATTTAAGATTTTAGTGAGATCTCTATTTCAGGTTGACTACAATAAAATTATTTTTATTCAATCGAGAACTTATACAGAGAAACCGCCCCTAATGGACCCCTCTATTAGACAGACACCTCCCTTAAGCGGACATTTTTTCATCCACCAAATTAAATTTTCATAACAAATGCCCCTCTTTTAGGCGGACACTTCGCTTGGGCGGATAAAAATCGCTCGATGGTGAGTGTGCGTCCAAGAGAAGTTTCACTGTATATTATTCTCCGAACTTGGTTTTCCCTCTGTTGAGGAACGCAGACAAAGAGTTCGGCAGTGAACTAGTTGAGAAAGATATATGTTGGTATGAAAAGCAGCAAGGGTCGAGGTCCAACCTAGGAAAAAAACTGATGCTCGTTGTTTGGTTCCTTAAGTCATTATCACTTAAGACGATCTAAAATACGATTTTCTTTAGAGGTACTTTTAGTAACCGAATCATATTAAAAAGTGAGCCAATATGAACCGCAGTGCACTATCTATTCTAAAAGTGCGATGCTACTGAGATATGCGGATGACATTGACATCATAAGTTCTTATCAACAGAGACGTCAGCGCAGCTTTTTCCAACATAGAAAGAGAAAGAAGAGAAGAAGAGAACAGGTTGGTATTGTGGTGAACGAGGGAAAGACAAAATACCTGGACACGCACAAGGATTCTTCGCATCTTTGGAACTACGTCATTGTGGGCTTGAAGTTATGGACTTTGTTTACCAGCAAAAAATACAGCAACAATCTAAGCCTGGAGATCGAGCGTAGGATAACTCTTGCTAACAGTAGCTTTCGAAATCCGTTGGAAATTGGGAAGCAGATTTCGATGAACAAAAATATAAAGTCTCTTATCATTCCCATCTTATTATACGACGCAGTAGCATGGACGATGGCAATCGGAGATGAGAAGGTACTTGGAGCATTAGAGAGAACTGGTCTTCGCAAAAGCTTTGGAGTCGATCGCGTGAGTTGGGAGCACCGAAGAAGATGGTATTGTATGAGATCTACGACAAAATGGATAGAGTTAAGCTCATAAAATCCAACGACTGCGCTGGTTAGGCCATGTCGTGCATATGAAAGACGATGCTTCAGTGAAAAGATCCTTCCATACGAGACCCATGAGTGGACAACGGAAGCCCATACTACCAAATGAAGGACCAAGTGCATAGGGACCTGACTGCACTTGGGATGTGCAATTGACGAGACTTCGGAAAGAAGAGAGGCAATTGGCGCAGTTTTTTGTTCACGACCCTGGTTCCCAAATTAGGTAATCGATTGGTTACTAAGGTCATGTTATTGGACTTCCCTCTGGCTAGTTGATAGCTAACATTCGGTGGTCCACAAACGACGAATCCGTAGAATTATTTTTTCCGGTCTGTTCAAACATTTAATATCATAAAGACAAAATCTTGACGATTCCATTCAGTGTTCAATATCTTAAATAGGGTCTCTCAAGGATTTCTGCGGGAGCTACGTCTATATTGTGTCTGTAAGTTTAGATTTGAACTCAGGATAGTCAGGTTGGTGGTCATGTTATCAACCCTTTCAGGTACAGAGGCTTCTTCCTTCGTGTGTGAGAGAAACACAGAGAGGAAATGAAATATTAATCTATTATCTGGGTACAACTCGAGCTCGAGCTGTTGTTCTTTTTTGGGCAGTGAAACAACAATGAGGGAACATTCCCAGCAATAAAAAAAATATTTTATGAACTCAGTACATTTTTTAAATATAACTCACACCAACACAAACACATAGGTATTTGTAAGAATTATTTGTACTTCGTAAATAGGGCATTGCTAACTTTAGCAACGATCCGACAAATGCAGGTACAGTTCTGTGAAAAAAAGGAGAAAACAAAAATATTCCATTTTAATTTAACAGATAATCTCAAATGCCAACAAAACGCAGTCACAGCACAAAGTGACATACAACAGTGAGATGTCAGCAGCAATTGCATGGCATAGCATAGCACGGCATAGCAAAGCAATGGCGCTGTGTGTGTGTGTGGGTTGATGATTATTTTGCCAGCGTGAAATCTCAAAAAGCTGAATTATTTTTACGCTGAGTGCTGACGCGTGTTCAAGTGCCGCATAAAACTGCTGCACAAAGCAGCAACCCAACCGATGTTGACAACGACAACGAATTGCGATTACAGCAGCAAGCGAAGCGTTTGGCAAAATCGCCGCAAGGTGCAACAGTTCCAAATTTATTACAATGCAACAGCGGCGGTTTGGTATGTGCCTGCCACGAGGCAAATGGTGAAATGTAACGCTGCGCAACCAGATAAAATGTGGACCGGCTGCGGGCGCAGCGCCGCAGTGTGGGTCACCGTTAATGCTGGGTAATGGAGAAGACAGTGTTTACAAACGGTTGATATTTTTGCCACTGAGAAAATATTGATGATTGAAAAATTGAAGAAATTTTGTGTAAAAAGAGATGCTGTGAAGATGATAACCCTAAAATGGGGTTTAAATTTGCTCGAAGTAAACCTCTAAGTTTTATATGGTATTTATGTATATGACTGGAAGATTGAAGAGACAAGTTCAGTTCAATACGATCCGAGAATTTTGATTAAAATTTTGAGTACTCGAATCCGTAACTACCAATCGGTGGGTCTTAGGTTGAAACCTCAGATAACTAAAATTTAGTAGAAAGTTATGTTCCTACAACCGTCTCATACATTTGAAAAAGAAGGATTTTTATACAATTCAAAAGCAGTTTGAAAATTACTTAAAACTAGTAGAATCCCCATATTGTCGGGCGGTAGGTCCAAACCGGGAAAAAAAAAGAAAACTACACGCAAATAAAAATTGCATAATCCTATACATTTCTTGTTCTATACTCTATAATAATATGCCTTTAAGCTTGAGTAGGCGTGGCTTTCAAGATCACAGTACCAAAAATAAATTATAAAAAAAAAAATTTTTAATATAAAAAAAAATATTTTTTTAAAATATTATAATATATTTTTTTAAAATATTAAAATATAAATTTTTTTAAAATATTTTTTTTTTCTTAAATTCTCACCCACTATACATGAAATGGCGTCGCGCGCTGCAATTGTTGACACAACAAATGAGTGAAAAATAAATCTGGCAACCACGTCATCACCAACAATAGCAATCTAGAGCATTAGCAAGTCAAGAAATGGAATAAGTAGAGTACATGATGAACACAACTTGACGACAAGAGATAACCGAACAATGCCAGAAATGCACCAACACGCAATGTGATAGTGGTGGTTGATGAAGTACGCTTTGGAGAGTGTGTGTGCGAGCACATTTTCGGTGCTCAACCACAATTGACGGTTTGCGGCTGCTGAAATCTCACATGGAACAAAAGTTTTTTTTAAGTTTGAAGTTCATATTTGGAGAGAATATTCGCTTCGCACATATTTTTATAGAAAGAGAGCGTGAGTTAAGTTTGGTTTAATATATTTAGTCCTTATTATTTTTGGCATACTCCAACGCAGGGAAGATGAACACTTTCACTTTATGTTGTGATTATTTAGTTGGAAAATTTCACTGTACTTGTTAAAAAAAATATCGAGAATCCATTCAATAACTAATTTAGTACAAAACAATTATGATTCAATTCGTTAAAAAGCAATTAATGCGAAAAACTTTCTTTCAGTCTTACATCTTCCATACCGACATGCAATTCTACACTACAAAGAATTTAAGTTTCTTGATCTATTCTTTCATATTCGAAATTGACTAAGTGGAATACAGAATAAAAATAAGTGAAATTCGTTAATTGATGTAACTATTAATGGAAACTTATGATTAACTGAAATTTATGGATTTATCTATTAATTTCTGACATTTATATTTACCAATAACTTAAACTAGGTGGCGCTGTGCTTTGCTTTTTATCGAAAAATATTACTTTTTTAAAGAATAAGAGACCTATTTTTATTGATTATTTCAATATAAATAATTAAACTAAAATATACTGAATAAATCAGCCCTTGTGATGTCAATTCCGGCGAGCCCCGGATAAAATGGTACATAGGCGTTGACAGCATAACTCCTAGCAGGATCACAGGAGGTGAAAATAAAAAACACGTGTCTAGTTAAGACTTTTGTAGAATACTCTTTTTGATAGTGGTACTGGAAAAAAATAAAAAAATATTCTTCGTCCAAACCCTTAAATATTGAATGTTTTTCCGAAAACCGAATGAAATTCCATCAAGTTCGGTTGAGTAATTTTCGGGAAATCCTGCGAAAAACGCATTGAATGTTTTGAATTACCCCCAGTTATCCTGAAAAATGGACGCGCCACCGTCCAGTCATTGGTACCATATCGCAAGAATTATTCGACCAATTCCAACGCAATTAGCTTCATAACAAGTGAAGATATCGGAGCAAAACTGCACTACTGCATTTATTGTATCGCCCGTCTAAAACTCGAACTATAACATGATAACCTTATTGCTTGTTGCTAATTTTTTACCGAAAATATAATTACAACATTCAGATATTCCAAAGACATTTGGAGGAGATATTGTCCTTATAATAATGTGTCTCTGTGCCAAAAGCGGTCAATACTTCCACTAGCCTCCATTTACCTGATATATCGCTTTCCATTCTTCCGGTCGACATTATAGCGAAATTAAGGGAATTTATAATCTTGGATATATTATAGCTTGATTCCACAGTCCTCATATACATGATGTATTCGTTATTCTAGTGGACTTTCTGCCGAATATAAGGGACGAATTGTCATCGTAATAATATTAAATAAATAATTTATAAGAATGTAAATTTTTTATACCCGGACTTAGCCCTTCCTTACTTTCTTACTTGTTATAAGAGGTTATATGATATGTTTCATTGCAAAAAACAGCATTTTTAGTTTCATTGTGTAATTTACACTTTTATTGTCCGAGAAAGTTATAGGGAGATTATAAATGCATATGAGGCAATGCAGCGCTTTAAGCATTTGGGGCCTCGGTATGAAGAACTGGAAGTGGTATTGGTAATGAGGCCAAATAACCTTTCAAAATTCGCGTTAAGCGCTGGTATTCTAAAGGATAACTATCCAACATTGACCATGTGACGGAACTCCATCTGGTATCGCTAAGGACAAAAACTGGCCTATGGTGGTGCTTTGCGGCCTGCCAGCCTAACCTAATCTAAGCTAAATGCATATGAAACTTTGTATATTAATATTAAGATTTCACCAAGACAATATGTGATGAGGCGATACCTCCATATCTAGTCGTATCTTCTCTATTTATCGAAACCCTTACGCGATGTTGAACCTTTGAGTGATTTACTGAACTTCTGTATAAAAAAAATTACGCGTATTCCTTTATACATTTTTGTTTAAACAGTTGTAACCGTGCACCATTGATATATCACCTCATTACTTATAAATACATAGTATATTCGTAGCATCTCCGCTATACTTTTAAGCAACGTTATTTAAGCTTAGCTTTATTTATTTGCTACTTTTCTTTTATCGTTGCGCTTTGTCAACATTTTCTTTAATTAAATTTCAACAACATATCAGCCCATCAGCGATGCACCCCAGCGTTTCCGCATTTATTACATTGAGCCCCCAACTCACATCTCGTCTCCCACTCTCACACTCCTATCTGCCTCTCGAATAACAACAAATTTCATTCGACTTTTATCACTTTTTCAGGTGTAATCAACAGCAGTTCTTTGATGACATTTGTGTCAACCGAAAAATGGAAATGCTTACGCTTACGCACTCACTCGCTAATGTGCACGAGTACGTGCTGAAAAGCGTGCTCATTTACATGGCAGGCGCGGTGGTTGGGAGTGGGTGGTGAAAAATCTCACACCCGGCGCAATGTACCAATGTAATTTGAAACTTATTATAAGCATAAAAGCAGGAGTATGCTTGAGGCACAAATCATCAATAGGAAATTTACTTGGGATTTGGTTTGAGGTTGGAGAATATATACTTTTATATACGTATATGAATATATATATGTGTGTAGAACAATGATGATTTCTAGCGATCTAAAAAAAAATTATAATTTGCAGTTACTAAGCATTTTTTCTTTGATATAGTTACTATTTTCTTATTTTCGGCGATATCAATACCGTTATATTTGAAATATAGGGATCATTTTACGCCATTTTTTAATTTTTTTTTTTATCACAATAAACATATTTGTACCAATATAAGACTGGTAGCCTATTTTAAACCTCGGATCGTATTGCCGCCTTCAATAAAAGCTTTTCATAAAATCTATTTTCGTCTTTTTTATGTCATTAGTCCTAACAGTTTTCTCGAACAAGTGCAACTCTATCATACTTAAGGTTCGTAGATAACACATGAATATGAAATTCAGAATACCTACCATTGGACATCTTTAAAAACGAAATGGACTGATTGACCGATATAAATTCTATAAACGTGGTCGTTTCAGATCTTTATTTTTCGAAATCTTATGAATTTGTAAATTAGACAGAGATATTAAGTCGATAAAAAGGAGACCATTCCCTCTGAGGGGACTTAAGTCTAAAGTTATACCATAATTTGTTCTCTGAATGTACCCCCAAACCTGTTTGGGATATCAATGACATGCCATTATGTATGGAACTCGAATTCTTTTTCAAGACCACCACGGGCATGCTTATAGAAGTCCATATGGTGAACCCAATTTTCGACGGTTTTCAAGCATAAATTGACCGATACTGCGGCAATTTCACGTTCGATATTCGTATGAAGTTCATCAATTGTCGCTGGATTTTTGGAATAGCCCATGTACTTGACGTAGCCCCACAGGAAATATTCTAACGGCATCAAATTGCACGACAGTGGTTCAATTGACTGGACCATTTCATAGGATAACACGATCACCAAACTTGGCTTTCAATAAATCGACTGTGACATTCGCTTTGTTGCTTGTGGAGCCGTCCTGTTGGAATCACATATTGACCAAGTCCATATCATCCAATTCAGGCCCAAAAGATTCGGTTATCATTTAGCGGTAGCGATTCTCATTCGCAGTAACGTGCCGGTCTTGATTATCACGGAAGAAGTACGGCCCAATGACGCCGCCGGCCCATAAACCGCACCAAATTTTTTCGGAATGCAATGGTGACTCTTGGAGTTCGTGTGAATTGCTGCCTGACAAATAACGCGTATTTTGCATATTGATGAAGCTATTCAGCTAGAAATGAGCTTTAAAGTTGAGGCCACTTACTCTGAATTTCGGTAGTAAATTTTAATAATTTCGACTCGTTTGTGATCGTATATTTTTCCATGATGAAATGGCAAATGTTACTGAAGAGAAATGTCCAAAGAGGCGAAAACAATATGACGCTAAATGTTTTTGTAATTGAGCAATTGTAGCTGAATAATCTATATAGACTTTTGACGTTATAGCCTTTTCGCACAGGACTTAATTGACCAATTAACCGTGTAAAAGACAGTTCTTATATTACTATGTAATTTTTTTTATCCATTGGGGGTTTATTGGTATCACAAAGGACATTCCAAATGAGATCTTGCTGCATATGGAGAGATTTGCATACTAACCTAACCTAACATAACGTTAATTTTTAATTGAATACACATCGAGCCATCTTTAGTACGAGGGCTGCTATATATATTTCTGGCCTAATAATGAAAATAGGAACATTTATCAACGAAAATGGTTTTATTGTTTTTCAAAATATTCTCCTTCAAGATTTATACACTTTTGCATGCACTCAAACCAATTTTCGAAGCACTTTTTTTGAGCCTTTTTTTGAGCGATTGTCAAATTGTGCGGGATCCAACGAGAGCAAACCTTTTTTACGGCCAGGTGTTGACGCAATATCGAATGTATGCTGGTGGGAGAAATGCATAGGCATGCTTCTATCTGAAGGTATGTTACATGACGGTCTTGCATTATCAGTTCACGTACGGCATCGATGTTTTCTGGCACAACGGCTGTTTGAACGACCTTCACGGAAATCGTCTTTGAGCGAGCGTCGGCCACGATTGAATTCGTTGTACCAGTTTTTCACAGTGCTATAGGATGGTGCTTCATAGCCATACAAAGATTTTAGTTTATCGAAGCACTCTTGTCGCGATAATCCATGTTGAAAGTTGTGAAAAATGATCGCACGAAAATGTTCACGAGTTAATTCCATTTTTTGGCCGAGATGAATTTTTTAATTCCCTGTAAATAAAACAATTCACGATTAAATGACAAAACGTTCTGAGTGATGTTATGCTAAAAAATGTCAAACTTTCCAATGGAAATGTCAGATTGCACCTGGCAACACTTAGTGTTGCCTAGGTCAGAAATATATATAGCAGCCCTCGTAGGTACATTTAAAATTATCCAGCATCAAATTAGGAAGAAACTTGGAATATTTTCTAGATGACTGCCTTTTGTAATTACAACAATCTTTGAATTATAAGTTTTCAAATAATTAATGTCGTGGTCTATGTCAAGTGTAGAAACTCCCGAAATCTTTAAAACACGCATTTCACACTTTTTGAAATGAAATATTCGTCTCTCTAACAATTTTGAGGTTATATACGTCGTTTTTGGTTTGGAGATTTCAGCAGAAATTGCTGCACAGACTTAATTTCTCCAAAAAAGTTGAATGATAGTTGGATCAACTGTTGAATTAACTGTACAAAGTGGATTAGATAACATTATATCTAAATATACTTTGGTGTATTTTTCATTATAACTGAAGGCTGTGCTACATAGTTTAGAAGCAACAATATCGCTTGACAAGCTTATGCGTATAATTTACGCATTTTTCAAAGTTTCTTTTAAATTAAGTAAAAAGCTAATACAAAATAATGCCACATTTTAGAACAAAACAAAAAAAAGAAGAAACTGATTGAAAAAGTTCACTAATCCCGCATTAAGGAGGTTGCTCAATACGCCACCAAGCGCTTGTAGAGGTATTTCTTTTTATATAAATAAGTGTATATAGTAACGGGTGATTTTTTTGAGGTTAGGATTTTCATGCATTAGTATTTGACAGATCACGTGGGATTTCAGACATGGTGTCAAAGAGAAAGATGCTCAGTATGCTTTGACATTTCATCATGAATAGACTTACTAACGAGCACAACGTCGAATTTTCAGTGAATGGGCCCTAGAAAAGTTGGCAGAAAATCCGCTTTTTTATCGACAAATTTTGTTCAGCGATGAGGCTCATTTCTGGTTGAATGGCTACGTAAATAAGCAAAATTGCCGCATTTGGGGTGAAGAGCAACCAGAAGCCGTTCAAGAACTGCCCATGCGTCCCGAAAAATGCACTGTTTGGTGTGGTTTGTACGCTGGTGGAATCATTGGACCGTATTTTTTCAAAGATGCTGTTGGACGCAACGTTACGGTGAATGGCGATCGCTATCGTTCGATGCTAACAAACTTTTTGTTGCCAAAAATGGAAGAACTGAACTTGGTTGACATGTGGTTTCAACAAGATGGCGCTACATGCCACACAGCTCGCGATTCTATGGCCATTTTGAGGGAAAACTTCGGAGAACAATTCATCTCAAGAAATGGACCCGTAAGTTGGCCACCAAGATCATGCGATTTAACGCCTTTAGACTATTTTTTGTGGGGCTACGTCAAGTCTAAAGTCTACAGAAATAAGCCAGCAACTATTCCAGCTTTGGAAGACAACATTTCCGAAGAAATTCGGGCTATTCCGGCCGAAATGCTCGAAAAAGTTGCCCAAAATTGGACTTTCCGAATGGACCACCTAAGACGCAGCCGCGGTCAACATTTAAATGAAATTATCTTCAAAAAGTAAATGTCATGAACCAATCTAACGTTTCAAATAAAGAACCGATGAGATTTTGCAAATTTTATGCGTTTTTTTCTTAAAAAAAGTTATCAAGCTCTTAAAAAATCACCCTTTATGTATGTGGGTATATGTATGTAAGTAAGTGTGTGTATACTTAATGTCAAATACATAAATATATGTATACAATCAAGTTTATATATATATATATATATATAAACAAACATACATATGTGCCACACATACAGCGAGCGAGCGTAGGCGAATGCCATCAGTTTGCCGCTACTAGTATATGAAATGATTAAACTTAAATCTGCCTTAATTTACATGGCTTCAACTTTCTTGATGAACTTTTAGTCTCTACGCGTATATGAGATTTTGTGCGTTCTTTTAGCATCAGTTCACTTTTGTTGTTGTTGTTGTTGTTATTGTTGCTTACACATGCCCTTGTTTATATATCGCCATATTTTATTGGCTCCTTTACTTACTGCGTGTTTACTTGATTTTATATTTATTGTTTTTCTTCGAAGTGATGCGCTGCTTCACTTTACTTTTTTCTGTTTTTTTACTTCTTTTTCGCGCTCTTCCTCTTGCTGCTTTTCGTTTACTTTTGCCATACACCATTCGCCTTGCGTTGTGTTGCGTTGCGTTTCACTTTATGTTTTATTCAGCTTTTGCTATGTGTCGTTGCGCTTTAATTAAATTGCGTACGCAAATAATGTATAATAAAAATGCACCACACCAATGCCAATGGAAACGTGTATACGCACCGATCCTGCTCCAACTCTCTGCCATCAACTGCTGATGAATGACAGTGTTGTTGTTGTTGTTTTCTTCCACATCCGCTGAAGTTTGTTTGTCATTGCCTTCTTTTACGGCCAGTACAAACACTCGGAGCAAATAAATACAGTTACTCACACACACACACATGCACACGCACATGCGGAGAGCGCATGCATATTTAAAGCCACACACTCATGGTTGCCAATTTATTTGTTTTACAAGTAAATCATTTATTCCCTCAGAAGTCGTCAAATGGCACCTTCATCGACGTGGAAATACACACAGCCATACATACTCACATATATATATATACATATACATATCTATATGACAGTAAGTGTATGCGTGGATTCTTCTCATTTTCCAATAAACGCTTTTTTCGATTTTTTTTTTTTTGTTTTTTTTTTTCGCTTTTCTTTTTTACGCTTGTTTTTCTTGTTTCTCATTTGTTTCTTTATCATCAGTCTCCTCATTTATTTTAATTGTGTAGCTGCGCTTCACTTTGATCTTTGTCAATTCGATGAGTGATTTGGCTGCTGTGTGTCTTGTTCGCTACGTGCTCGTTATGCGTTTTCACTTTATGTCAATATTATTATGAAAGCGTATTTATCTGCGTCTTTTTGAAGTGGCTTATGACTATTTATTTATTCTTCGCGCAGCAGAATTCACTACAAAGATATGGGAAATTCATATTAAATTGAGTTATATATACATACAGTATAATCAGTATAATGAAAGCCGCGTAATATCCTGTGACACTCCGGAGACACACGAAAAAATATGGATAATTTGCTGACACAAGATATTTCATAATCGATCATCCAAGTTTTTACAGTAGATAAGACAGTTGGTAATACCAAGTGAAGACAGGTCCTTCTTGACCTGGTTCTTAGGTCCTTACATGGGAGTGGAAGCCTCCCTTTCCTCGGCTTCCACTAGCGGGTACTGCATCGAACACTTTCAGAGCTGGAGTGTTTTCGTCCATTGGAACAACGTGATCTAGCCAGCGTAGCCGCTGTCTTCGCTGGACTATATCTATGTCGTCGTCATCATTCCATCTTCTGTGGTATTCGCTGTTGCCAATGTTGAAGCGACCATACATTTTCCGCAAAACCTTTCTCTCGAAAACTCCTAGTGCCGTCTAATCAGATGTTGACATCGTCCACGCTTTTGCACCATAAAGTAGGACAGGAATGATGAGGGACTTGTAGAGTTTGGTTTTTGTTCGTAGAGAGAGGACTTTACTTTTCAATTGCCCACTCAGTCCATAGTAGTACCTGTTGGCCAGAGTGATTCTGCGTTGGATTTCCAGTCTGACATTGTTATAGCTATTAATGCTGGTTCCCAGATAGACGAAATTATCTACACCTTCAAAGTTATGTCTGTCAACAGTGAGTGGCCAGGAACGATTCTTTTGCATGTAGTTCAAGCAGCTCACGACTCACGGTTTTAGACCAAGTATCCTCTGGGTAGCCAACAGACATCCGTTTGGAGGCGAGCTAAAGTGAGAAGGCGAATCCCGCTTATGCGGTTGTGCGTACGGTTTGGGACCCACCACATAAAAACGAATAACCAATGAACAGGAAGTAACAGCCTCGGATAAGGAGCCCCAATTTTGATGACGACCACACCAAGTGTATTAAAGACAGTAGATAATACTACCAGGATGATAAATTCTTATAGTTGAAAAAAAAAAACTTGTTTCAATAATTTTATTATAAAGCGTGGTCCATCGAGGATCCCTACTTTTTTGAAGACAAAATACAGAAAATTCCAATTTAATGAGGAATGTTTTTTAGCATTCAAAAGAAAATTCTTTGGCATTAATTTTCTAAAGATTAACTCTTTCAAATGTTGCCCCCGGCTACGTCTCAGATGATCCCTTCGATGAGTCCAATTTTCGACTACTCGTTCAAGCATTTTGACTGGTAACTGGCGAATGACAAGCGTGTTGTTTTGCTCCAAGGCCCGAATGGAAGCGAGATTGTACGCATAGACTTTACACTTTACCCCCACAGGAAAAAGTCTAATGGTCTAATGGTAACGATCTTGGTGGCCCATCGACCGGCCCAAACGTAAAATTATTTGGTCACCAAAGTGTTATCTCAATAAATGCATTGATTGCTGCGATGTGTGGAAAGTGCGTCGTTTTGTTGAAACCAAATGTCGCCGAGATCGCGAGCTTCAACTTCAGGCATCCACGGTCTTTACGTGTACACTCTCAGCTACGGCTGCAATATTTTCTTCAGTGCGTGCTGGACGTGGTCTATTCGGTCGAATGATATCCAATAATGAAAGCTGGGTCTCAAGATAGGTGATGGTGTTGCGAATTGTACGCTCAGTGGGCCCATTATGTTGACCATAAAATTGAAAGAAACGCGCGAAACACATTCTTTACCGAACGTGAATTTTTGTAATAAAGTTGAACAATTTGTAAACGTTGTTCGTAGGTGTATGTCTTTCCATGATGAAATGCCAAACAATACTGAACAAACATATCAAGATAGCTTGACACGACTCACACGTGATCTGTCACAAAAAGGCTATTGAAAAAGCTATCTGTACTTGGATCTCCCGTTATTATGCGATATAGCTGCCATTCGATATTCCTTTTAAGGTCGAATTGTCTTTTGCTCGAAACAAAATTCTCATTATCAATGATTACTTTTAATATAAAAATGCAACCATCAAATTTTTCAATAACACCGTAGTCACTGTGATGAATTCTCAATTTGGGAAATAATTGATGAAAAATATACAATTTTTTACCTCCGAAATAAGTCTCAGCGAATCGATCTTAGGTCTGAGAATTAAAAAAAAATACTGATGAGTAGACGGCGGCTAAATCTTTCCAAGCTTGGGTTTTGATTTATCGCTTGCAGTCCACTCGCATAAAAGACTTCTGGACTCCGAATTGAAGTGATGAATCTATATATAATTTCATTACGATAGAACAGCGTCAAACACGAATTCAGAATCAACAATGCGTTGTTTTTTGTGGTCCATTATACGCTGGCTCGAACCCCATCTTGCTGATTAGTTCATAAGAAAGGACGTCTTAGTCCACATTTCATCACACTGGGAACAAGCCGGTACTTCTTGCGTTCGAACGCTGGATCTATATACCACTCGTGAACTCGGTAAGCGGTGGTCAACATCCAGTACTTGCATGCCTGCAGGATCTTTCTGGTTCAGAGTGAAACACAGGTGGTCCACTGGACTTCTTCTATTCGACAATATACATTTTGACGCAATGGAAGAAGTTTTTTCCGAACATTGTCCAATAGGCATACATGTGATGAGACGAAAAACTCTGTCGAATGCAAATTGCCAAAGCTGTGTGAAAGCAGCTTTCGCAAGAGTAAGAGTGATGTAACTGGGTAGACATATTTTCGGTGCACCAGACAAATGGGGGGTAATGAAATTAGTCGATGGAATTAAATATAGAGAACTTCTCATAGAAACGATGCGAATGTTTCCACCTGCATGCTCTATTTATAATCTGGAAACCTGTGATTGGCCAGTCAAATTGATTTCCGAGTATCTAAAGCGGGTCTCCATAACCATGAATTCCTTGAGCTTCTGATGAGGACAGCATTGCATATCAATGGAATTGTACCATTAACTATCCCACAAATTCCTCTGGATGTAGAATATTTCGAGACAATACCTTAAATCGGGTTTCAGCTTAAATAATATAATTTTGGAAAATGAGTACTCAGAGGGAAACAGCAAACAGATACCCGTATAAAAAAACTGTCCAAAACATCCACGGATCCAGACCAAATTTAATTTTGGATTATCACATATACATTCAAACATACATACTGTGATACGTGGAAAAACAAAAGTTAGCAGGATATCACTTATGTGAAACTACGTTTTTATTTTTAACACATTTGGCTTTTGACAGCTACCCACTCGTTGGCTTCTTTCTTCGTGGAGCGCTCAAGATGTCACTTTTGATGACACTTTAATACGCAGCAATTTCCCATTATCAAATACTCATTGTTTTCCCCCTTTTGAGTGTTGCACACGTACATACATACATATTTACACATGTCATTTGTACACTCACACACTCACATGGATAAGAGTGAAGTGAAGTGGTGTGTTTATATTTTTAATGTTTTGTTTTACTTTGTACTTTCATAAAAGTTTTCATTTCAAAACCGAACTGACCAAACAAACTGGCTATGACAGCTGTGGATGACTTTCAACCGATTCTGTTGGCATTTACAGCCTACAAATTGCCTGAGCCTTTACACAAACACACGCACGCACGCACTAACGGTATGTATGTATGTTTATACAGTTTACAGTTTACCGACTGCAGTCAAGCCGAAGTCCCTTGAGGGCTAGCAGACAAACGGGTAAATAGTACATTCTCCATTCTCATTTAGCAAGCTTTATGTGCCCACACATACACATTGTGTTCGTTTATATGTGAGTGTATATATAAAAAAATTTATATATATCTAATGTAGTCTCAGCAGTGAAATGAAGTAGTTGTAAACTCTTTCCAACTAAGCAGTGTCGGACTGAAATCTAGCCACTCATTTTTTCTAAATTATTTTCCAAAGGAGACAAATAATGTCTCGTATATCAAATCGATGTAAATTATGGAAACATTTCATGAGTTGGGATTTAAATTGCTTCAACAGCTCCCTTATTATCCGGTTTTAGTCTCCAGCGACGTTCTTCTATTCATACAGCTCAAGAGAATATTCTAAGACAACTTTGAATCATTAGTAATTAAAAGTTGGAAATTGCTTTAAACGGCGGGTCGTCCGCGACAGCAACTATAACAAATATTGAATCGAATTTCATAGAAAGACTTTACATTGAAATACTGTCCAATTTTTAGCCCACCCCTTAGAGCAACAATTTTTAAAAACTATGCTAACTCTGTGGATAGCCAAGCCGTGATTAAGGCTATTCGTTGCGCCAATACAAAGTCTCAATGCGTCAGATCATGCAAAGAGGCATTTAATAGACTAGCGGGAGAAAACTCAGTTAGCATTATCTGGGTACCCGGTCATTAGGTATAGAAGGAAACGAAAAGGCAGATGAGTTGGGTCGCTCAGGAGCAGATGGGAATACAGTTCCCCTAAACTGCCCCAGACCTTTCAGCTCCCTCAAGCGCTGCCTAAAGCAATGGATGCTAGGGGAACATCTCAGGTCCTGGAACATGTGCAACACGAGTCGCACCACAAAGCTACTATGGGGTAGTGTTGACACTGGACAGACCAAAAAACTGCTTACTTTAAGCAAAAGAGAACTTAGCAGTATGACAGGGGTCATTACGAGGCACCTGCCTCTAAGAGCCCACCTGCAGAGACTTGGCATAGTAGAATCGGCGGAATGCAGGGCGTACGCGGAAGATGATGAAACACTAGAGCATTATCTCTGCGAATGCCCGGCCTTCTGTCGTTTAAGAAGAGATCTCTTCCAAGGCTCCCATTACTCTAATCTGAGAGAAATTGGGCATCAGGGATGGAATAAACTCAGAAACTTCGTTAAATCGACCGAGTTGTTCAGGTGACGCTTACCAGGGTACCTTCGGGCCTAAGTGCGGCCAGGCTCTCTTCGCCTCCCTTTTCAACCAACCAACTAACCATGTTAACTCTGTGCAAGACTTGTTCGATTCAAGAGTTTGATTTCGATTTTCAGACTCCGTAACTCGAGAGACAATGGAAATATTCCGAGAATATTTTTGACAAGATGAATAAGTTCATCTGTCTATCAGAGACTGAGGCGGACAACACAAATAGAAAGATAAGTTGTGCGAAATATATAATAGAATAAAATAATCGGTTTAATCAAACAATTATAAAAAGAAGATAATGTAGTTCAGAAGCCTGTGCAAAACTTTAGCCGGTTCAGCCATTTCCGAGAAATCTTAGTCACTGACTTTCAAATCACAGTTTTGAGAAAAACAAGGCTAAAGTCCGGCCTGATACTTCCAAATGTTCTGACGCGTGTAACTTCAAAATTAGCCGTCGGATTGACTTCAAATTTTCAGAGTGTTTACTTGAATGCATGAACATTACGAAAGTGAACCAAAATTCTAAGTAGATGTAACCCGTCGAAGAGAGTTTGGAAAATAATATAATATCTGGCAATACCATACATCTTTGAAAAGTCTTGACATAACCTACAAAACGACGTTATGTATGATTAGTTCGTTCAACGCCGAAATTCGCGCTATATTAAAGTTTCCTTTGTTAAAGGCAAATCCGCTAGAGAAACGTTTCGTGAGATTAATGGTGTATTGGGGGATGGTACTCTATCACTTCAGACTACGGAGGATTGATTTCGACGATTCAGAGCGGGTGAAAACGACACCATGGATAAGCCGCCGGCGGAAGACCTGTAACGACGAATACTGAGTCGCAAAACCATTTTAAACCATCTGATGTTTGGGTGTCGCATGATTTGACGTAAAAAACCTTCTGGACCGAATTAACGCCTGCGATATGCTGCTGAAACGGAGCGAACTCGATCCATTTTTGAAGCCCAATCGTCCCAAGCAGTGACCAAGCCGGGATTGACGGAAGGTTTTGCTGTGTGTATGGTGGGATTGGAAGGGAATCATCGACTATGAGCTGCTCCGGTCCCCAAAATGTCCAGACGCTTAATTCTACCAGTAGATGGTTGGTGATGCGAACAACTGGACCGCTTGAAGCTGGCGATCGATCAGAAGCGTCCAGAATTGGCCAACCGAAAGGACTGAATAATCTGTTGTTGTAGAAACTAGCTTTGAAATCGTGGAATAGCGTCGTAAAAAAGTTTATAAATTTCATATTTTCCAAAATCGTTATATACGAACATTTCGCAAACACCTTTAGTCTTCGTTCGCACTGTACATATTATTATATTTCATCGTTAATTAGGGAATTGAGCTACTTGTGGGCTTTCTACTTCAAGATAAACCTGCAATGGATTCCATAACACATTGATATGCCAGGTAACTCTTTGACTGGAAGACTTCTGCTTTGGTTACCTTCATCTATGTCCCATAGTGATTCAGAGAGGACATTGTAGCGGAAGGGTATTTTAATACCGGTGGTTTTTCAATGGACATACTAAAGGCCTAGGTGCGTCATCTGACATCCACTATACACTAGGTTTGGGATTTTTTACTGATAGTGTGTTTCTAGGTGGACGTTTGAGATAAGAAAATTTTGCCTGTCGGCAGTGCAGTGGGAAGAAAAATTGAAAATATCATGTTATTTAAAGAATTTTTAAAGCACAGATGAAATGCCTTCACCACAGATGCTTAAATGAAAGTACGTATATATGTATAAAAAAAATCTATATATAAATACTATATGTGTGTATGCTTTATAGATTTCCGCTAGGCTTATGCTCACCGTGGTATTACATTTCCTAAATATACATACATGTATGTATCTCTGCAATTGTGTAATTAGATACGAGTATAAAAGTGTATGTACGTATATGATGCGCCCCGAGCACAATCCCAAATCCATTTTTAATTAACCAAATGTGAATTTCCAACAACAGCAACAACAAAATTAACTACTAATAGCAACTTGCCGTGTTGCCGTGTTTATCCTTATCCGCGCGCTATTTACGCCAGTTCAACTATTGTGCGATTTGTTGTTGTTATTATTGTTTTTGTACTTGTTTACCATCGCCACCCCAACCCGCGCATATCCATTATCATTATCACCGACATCAGCAGCGCCAAACGCTGCTATTGTTATTATCACAGCTACCTTTTACCTCGTATTATTATCAACGTGAACGCTTAAAACCCGTTGCTTGCTAATAACGGTACACGGTATACTCATATATAGTTGTATGAACAACAAAGTTGCGGAGCCTCCGAGCGAATTTGTGGTAGATTTGGTACTTTGGTTCCGTTATTATGCAGCGAATATACACGGCGTCGGCTGAGCGGCCGACCGAGCGCCAGGCTCAACAAATACGACTCCACAGCAATGGCATTTGATGTGTGGAATTCATTGCAGCAAAGCGCTGTGACCTCTTCGGATGACGCATAGCGGCGACGGTGGCGGCAAACCGATTTCAAACTGGCAAACGGCAACAAAACGCTAAATACAATAGACGGGGCGCAGCTTAAAGCCGGGTAGAGAGGGGTTGGGGCTTGAGCTTGCACGTGTTGTGGCAACTAGTTAGTCGTTGAACACATGCGTTGCTTGTGTGCGGCTTCTGCGCGCGCGTGTCTAAGCGTTCAACTTGCCCCATCTCAACACCACCCCATCCCACACCACACCACTTTGTGCGCTCGTCAGCGTGCAATTCGTTGCTACCGAGCGCCGGTTTGTCTGTTTTTGGGTTTATTACATGCAATGATGAAATTTTAATTAAATTTTGATGCGGTTGTTAATGTGGGCATATGTGCCATGAACACCTACATGCCTATTACAGGCGAGCTTATACGTACATATGTGTTGTACATACGGATAACTGTGTACTAACCCCTTGGGGCGTACAACTACTTCCTTATGCCTGGCATATGATGAGTCTTTAAACTATAAGCAGACATATGTACATATGTGAAGGCAACAGGTTGATTCGTAAGTCTCCATTAATGATAGTGTAAGGCGGCGATATATTTACGTGTGTTTACAAATTCGAAATATTACGTATTACGTAAGCCATTATGGTATTAAGTTATTGCTTAAACACAGTGGCTGAATGTGGAAGAATTAAGTGTACTTCAAGTTAGGCACGTATGACTTCTTCAGTCTCATAAGACAGGTCGAAATATTATAGAGACATATTCACATAAATTTGTTCCTTGCCTGGTCTCATTGAGGACACTTTACATACTACAATATCAAGCGAAAACGGTCGTGGTCGAAGGCCGGTGAATCGTCCCAAAATGACTACCACCTGTATACCTTTGAAGATATTACTATCCGTTACCCTTTTGTGTTGAGATCACAACACTAAACCACTAAAGTATCTAGGAGTTTCGAAGAAGAAGAATCGACTCCGTCCGTCAAATTTTACATTATATAGGTCAAAAGGTCGTTGACACATACAACTCCCAAAATATACCGATATCTGCAAATAATTTTCTGATTAATGAAGATAAAGTAGAATCTTGGGGTTTCTTGGTAATTATTTCTTTCTTTTATAAAATACGGAGCTCAAAAACGCCGCTACTAGATTATCGAATCATTAAATGAATGACAGGGCAGTTATAAAAAATACCTCAAGTCTCAGTGGGAGTCATACGTGGTCCGTTCAGAAAATAACGGGAATTTTCGTTTTGAAAAACATTTATTCAGGCATATATTTTAACATTGTCGCCTCGAAGTAGGACTCACTTCTCAAACTCCATTTATGGGATAGTCTTTGGCTCTTTCAGCGATGTCTCGTATGCTTGTAAAACGACGGCCTTTTCAGGTTCTCTTTATTTTTGGAAATATGTCTGGCGAATATGGAGACTGGGGTATCGTTAAAGTATTGTTTTTGGCCTAGAATTCAAGAATGTGTGACAACCGAAAATCGCCAAAATCATAAAAATTTGTCTTATCTAGCCGCTGTTACAGACAAAATCTGAAATTAATACAACTGAAGATTTTAGCGTACTTCAAGGGCATTTATATCAATATAATAAAAAATTAAAATTGGACTTTCCAAACATAACATTTTGTTGCATTTCTCTCTCCATCCGTCTACCGAATTCGGCTAGCATCTTTCAAGCTGAAGTACGGGGCATAGATATGGCATGTGAAGCTCTATTGGCTTATAACGAGAGGATACATAAAGCAGCAATATACACAGATAGTCAAGCGGACCTCCTGGCCTTGTTGTCGCCAATGACTAATACCAGCATAATACATAAATGTAAGAAGAAACAGAGCTCACTAGAAGACATATTCCAACAAGACCGTCCGGGTGCCCGGCCACAGGAACACTTTATAATTGGTATTGGTGCTCAACACACAATTTGAACAATTAGCTGAGGACAGATGGAAAAAATTCAACCAAATGTAAAATAAATAAACAGATAAGGCCAAAATATGAGAAGACAAGAACTATAGTCATATTAAATAGGTCCAATTGCCAAGTCTGCGAACTAGAAGGGAATAAGGAAATTAGTTTCCACTTTATATGTGAATGCGCAGCCCCATCGCAGATCCGATGCAGGGTATTTGGAAACCTTGAATGGATGTCTAAGTTGAGCAGTATTGGAACAGAAAGTAGACAAACATCGTCAATCAAGAGTAGTGCCAGTACTAACAAACTTGAAGATAATCGGTAATGAACACAGTTTTGAAAAGAACTTACTGTTTGAAAACCTCAGTTTGTCTCCCCGCATACTACGAGGGGTTTGCATAAGTCCGGGTTTCTCTGCCTGATTCGGCCAAGTCAAACATTTTCTTTCGCATTATAACAATCCCCTTTCGGCTGGTAATGCAACCCGAATTCATTTTTGCCACGAAAAAGCTTTTTACGAAATCCAATTGCCCCCTGGATGTTTCTTAGAACCTAGATGACTTTCCATCCATCTGCTTATCTGAAAGACCCACACCACAATTGATCAAGCCGCACGCAAAAGTATGAGCGCCAATTAAATAGTATATATAAATATTCCCATAAAAAGCTCGAGTTCCAGCTGTTCTTATTGCTTAGACAACCATAAAGTAGACAGCACTACTTGTTTTATGCCAAGCAACAGTTGATAATACCCAACGTCCAGCAATGCGGTGAGTAAGTGCGCTGTTCAGCATATCAAAACATTCATAAATTTGAGGGTCCAAAGTGACGGGCGTCCGTCTTATGCGCTTCATGACTTTTAGTTGCACCAGCAAAGTGGCTACAAAATACTACAACTACGCCGCGCACTCTTATATCTACCGTTGCGGTGAAATAAGTACGCGCTTTTTTCGCGGGTCGGTTAGGATTTATTACTATATAGATATATAGATGTTGAGTTGAGGCTGAATTACCGTGAAAATATTTAGTAGTAGAGACTACGAAATGCAACGCGAAGTACCACTTTGATTCACCAGCTGCAAGTGCAACACCTAGTCGGTGGGCGCTCAGCTGCAGGCCCATTCTAGTATTGCCGCAGCTTTAGTTAATGCTGCCGTTAATGCTGTGTACATCACGTGTCACTGCATATCGCCGGCGACCGACCGACCGACAATGGCGCTTCTTAAGTGGCTACAGTGGTTTCGCTTACTGCTGCATATTGCCACAGACACTTTGTGGCACCGCGCCGCGCCTCCACTCGTCGCGCTACAGCTCACCGTTCATCCATTGGAATTATAAATGCCGCTACACGCTGTCATGGCGACGACGACGACGACTACTGAACTACTAAGAACGGCGCAGCTGCGCAATGCAGCTACGATTTGATGGGCTTGATAAAGTAAGGGTTGCTGTTGTTATTGTTGTTTCGATGGTGTTGCAATAGATTCTGCTGGCTCTGCCGTGGCTGTAGCTGTGGCTTTGGCTGTTGCGCTGTTGTCGCCTTAATGGCGTTAAGCTGCTTAGGAATTCAATTATTTTCGTTACAGAAAATTGACTTGACAGCGACGACGGAGACGGACAGGGAGCTGGAGACGGAGACTCAGAGGGAGATAGAGATGGAGGCGAGACGTGGATGAAATGTAGAGGTGGATGGAGCCAGAGGGGGTGAGGACGATGAAGACAAGTATACACGTAGTAAGACACGCGGCTAAAGAAACGTACTTAAATAACCTCAAGCAGCTGAGCTGCGCTGTAGTCTAAGATGTCGTATGTATACGAGTATGTGTCTCCAACTACCAGCCATATTGCAAGTGCCGTTGCTTGCAAATATGTATATTTAGGAACCGAGTGCTCTGTTTGACTGGCAACAGTCACTGCAGGCGCAGTTGTGTGAAAACAACAAAGTTATGTGACTAAAATCTTAACACTGATTACTTCGGATTAGCCAATGTGGCAACGTAGAAATTTGGTATTAAATATTAACTTGATCGGTTGCTGCAGTGTAATACCAGCTATAAGTATGTACTTATAAATATATTATTTTAAAACAAATGAATATCTGAACTTGCCTAGCTATAATGAAGGATGTCGTTGACTCTTTGGTAGTAAGCTTAGTCGACTGCAATTTGTGTTGAGCTTTTAGAAGGTAGGATACATTTTGTGAACCATTATTGGCAGCTGACCTAATGAAATCCAAAAGTCTGTCTGTCTATCCGTTCGTCCGAGCAACGGATAACTTGAGTAAAAATTGAGATATCTTGACGAAACTTGGCAAAATCGGACCACTGCCACGCCCACAAAATGGCGAAGGCCGAAAACACATAATGCGTCAGAACTAAGCCATAAATAAAGTTATAAAATTTGGAATAAAGGATCGCACTAGTAAGGGGCATATTTGAATGTAATTTTTTGGGTAAGTGGGCGTGGCCCCACCCCCAAATCGATTATTTGTATATGTCTCGCAAACCAATAAAGCTATATAAACTAAACTTTCTGCAGTCGTTTTGTCTGGGCATTTCCTTATACAGTCCAAAAATGAAAGAAATCGGATAATAACCACGCCCACCTTCTATGAAAAGGTTAGGTTGAAAATTCCTAAAAGTGGGTTAACTCATTAACCAAAAACCTCAGAAACACCAACTTTTACAGCAGAAAGAGCAGAAATAAGCACTCAGATCTTTTTACAAAATGAAAAATGGGCGTGGCACCGCCTACTTATGGGTCAAAAACCATACCTCAGGAATTATTCGACAGATTTCAATGAAATTGGGTATATAATATTTTCTTGACACCCCGATGACACGTGTGGAAAATGGATTAAATCGGTTCACAACCACGATAACTTTCCATATAACTCAATTTTGAATTTCATCATATTTCTTCACTTTACTTGGCATCACTTGTGAAAAAATTGTTGAAAACGGACTATATCAAAGCCCCTGATATCGAATGTGAAGAACTCAGTGCCTTTCGGTTTCATTTCACCGAAAATAGCGGCAAATCTCTCAGATATCTTAATTTGATTCAGAGGAAATTGTTTTCTTCTAATAGTGTGTCTGTGTACCAGAAATGGTTAAAATCGGGACATAACTTCCCCTAGCTCTCATATAGCTAATTATAGGATTTTCAAAAATACGATGGGCTTAATAGCTTATAAATCGTTTAATATGTGAAATATCAAATTAGGTGAGCATATTCTCACAGATATAATATATGTTGGTGATGAAAATGAGTTTAATCGGTTCAGGAATTACCTCAGCCCTCATAAGCTATTTATGATGATTTTCGTTTTTCTATTGGACTTTATGCCGAATTTATGGGTAAATTTGTGTGTTATCTTAATAAAACTATAGCAATAAATTGCGAGAGTATAAACTGCGCGGTTGCACCCGAACTTAGCCTTTCCTTACTTGTCTAATTTTGAATATTTTAATGATACCAAAAATGCTCGAAATTTAACAAATCATATTCTAGTATCCAGATACGCATGATAGAACCACTGTATCTATGGCGAAATGTTGTTCAAGGAACAGCTTTATCTAAAAATAATAATAATGTTGGTCTGGTGTTAAAAGTAGATGATATCGGTTAAAAATTCCTTTAGCCATTCCGGTTGACTTTACACTCTTCAAATAAATAGGTCAATCTCGCTTCGATTCAGGTCTTGGAGCAAAACATAATATATCTCGTCAGTTATCAGTAGAAATGCTCGAATGAGTTATGAAAAATTGCACTCAACGAATGAATCATCTGAGACGTTACCGGGGCAGCGTACGTCAAGCTTATTGCTTGCATATTATAACGATGCTCAATCTAACCGCGCTTGTCTTATCAGTGAGGCCGTAACCTTATCTTAATTCAAGCAAAATACTCAGCGCGCTCACATGAGAGCTAATGCCGAGAGACAATACTTAATACATTATACACACTAACAAACTTCAGCTGCAAGTTGCGATGATAAGAAATCATTAACAGAGCCGTTATCGGTGAGTACTTTATTTAATGAATTTGAAAACAAAATTATTTCATTATTAATCAATTGTGTTGACACGCTCATTTAGTTGTGAGAATTTTTATAGATTGTAAATTTTGAGTTTTTTTATATTGGCTATAGCTAATCAAACCAGTCGTCAACGTAAACACTCGTGTTTGACCTTTAAGTTCATTTTTAAGAGATTGTTGAAGTTTTTTTTAATTTATTGTTTTCAGTACTGAGCCATGGTGCCAACGTGACTATCAATGGTGTGCGTCAAAGGCAAATAAGTTACCACTTTTGTGGTTTCCCACATTATAAACAATCGTCTTATCGACAAAAATTTACAACTACAGCAGAGAGGTTGTAGAGGTTAAGTTCGGCGATGTTTAATAATTGATTAGTGTGGATATTGCGTTCTACAGTTATATATGTGTGAACATGGTGTAAAGTAACGCCCGAATTCACGCTATTTTAAAGTTTTCCTCCGTCAAAGTCAAATGCTCTAAAGAAACGTTCTATGAAATTACAGACATCACTTTTGGGGTCCCCCACACCGATAACAACTACATCAGAAAAGTTGGAGAGTCTAAGGGTATCACTATTTTTATAATAATTACTTGTATAATCTCCGCGGCTGTGTAGCGCTCACTAGACTGAGATTTTAAACACTTGGATTTTATACTTTCGGTGAACCGTGGCAAATTGATTAGAATAGTGGTGATAGACTCTTCTTCATTCAAATTTTTGCATCATAGTGGACCGTTGTTTCAAATTTTCAAGCGGAATTTTTCTGATGCCCCAAGCTGGATCATAACGAAAGTCTAATCTGACGGTTTGAAACTTGTGATTCGGATTTTAGGTACTCATCCGTCAGATTGGAGTATGAGTACATATAGTAGGCACGGGAATTTCTCAGCTAAACAAAAAACTCTTTTTTTGCAAGACAAATTTAGGAACCACTGTAAAATCCTTGGGATCTGCACAGTTTTGTAGGATCTCAAGAGAGACGGTCGCTATAAAATAATTGATTAAGGCGAATGTCAATCAGATGTTCCATCATTCTTTGGGAAAATCAAAAACATTATACATCGACGGTAACCAAGAAAGGAATGTGAAGGCTTTCAAAAATAATGGTAATGCATAACTGATATATGACCTTTGACATAAGTCATTGTTGATTGGCCGAGTTTCTCCGCTTATTTAACATAGGCGTCTGAAAAATTCAGATAAATGGAGGGAACTAAATGTTTTAAGAGTCGCTTTAAGATGGTTAGAAGTGGAAAATAAATTTACGGAGAGTATTTTTCATATTAATCATACTCAGGGGTTTGTGATTTGCATCCAAAGAGTTAATGAGCTTTTCGCCATCAACTAAGTCTGACTTAACTCAGATGCAGTGGTCTTCGTCGACCATTATCCAAACGGTTACCAACTGTATAGGTTGTTTCGAACAAGACGTGTTAGTATCATTTATTTTTTATTATTACAATTGTACCTAGTATACAATGAATAAATACTAACAACAACTCAATTCTAATAAATTAAAAATAATAATTAATCATTTACTGCTACAGTTGCCTTCCTAAGTCTGAAGGCCTCTTACGTTTCAGTCGGTTTTCTTCTTTCGTTAACAACTGAATTCGCACCAAGATCACGGTGATGGTCAGCAGATCTAACATACCAAGGATCATTAGCTATACTTCTTAGTATCTTGGAAGCGCTGAATGCAGGCAATACATTGTTGACTTGAGCAACCCCATAGTTGAGCTTCATAGGCCCAAATTGGCTTTAGTATTTGATTATATATAAACAACTTGTTTTGGATTGAAAGTATGGATCTCAACCGACTAGATGGTAAAACTTAGCAAATTTTATTAGGTCTACAACTTCCGCCGTTTTCCAGTAGTTGTCTCTAGGGTCAAGCACTGGTCGATTAAATCGTTTTATATCGATCTTGGACATTTGTGTCAACATTAACCCACATTACAAAATATTTGTAGAGATCTGTTTGCATCCCAAATTTATTCTCAACTGAAAATGTCACTTTTTGAGCCGAATTCTCGAGATTTGCAGGAAATTTTGCTTTTCTCTTTTAATTCCAAGAAAAGTGCGGCTGAGGCTCATCGAATGCTTCCGAATACATACGGTGAGGCTGTCCTAAGTGTAAGAACATGCCGAATGCTTTCAACGTTTTAAGAATGGTGATTATGAAGCCAAGGCCATGCTCTGCATTTGGTGGGACCAGCTGGGGGTGATATAATACAATAAATTTTTTTTTGAATTCTTGACAAATTTTTACAAGACCACACAGACCTAAGTTTGAAGATTTAAAAAAAATATCTTGACAACCACATCTACTCCTCCTAAGGAAGGTTCGATAGCTGACAAAACTCTGGTACAGCCTACTAAATGTGGCAATTCTCCTTCAATAATGGTTGAAATCAGGCAAAATATATTCTAGACTCTAGATACAGCATAATAGAAACTCTAAATTTATGATACCTAAGAGATTATCTATGATACGAAGAGGATATTTAATGAATACCTTTATCTGCCCCTAACGCCAGTATATCGGTCCAAAATTTTCCTCTATCTTTAGCATACAAATTACAGTGATTTTCGACAATCCAGAAGTCAGGTCAGAATTTATAATATCTTAACAAAATTAAGTGAACGTAATATCCTTGAAAGACTGTTTAATGCCAAAAATGTTGTGAATTATTCCACGAATTAACCTAGCGCCTATAATTAGATGTAATGATCTTTTATTATTTTTGATTTTCATAATGAGCGAACTTGATGTCTAATACAACACTCAATGAACGAGTTATATTAATAAAAAAAATCTTGAAAAGTTTTTGTCGAGCATTCCATGGTTAAATACATAAAATAAATGAAATTAGTTCACACCTTTTTCGAAACCTCATATATTGATCATGAAAATTTCTCGTTTTTCGAAGGATTTAATACTTAATATATTTTTTATATGTGAGACATCTTAATGAAATTAATTATGATTGATTTCGTGAACGTATTCTGTTCTACGTATATATTTAATTCTTATTCTTATTCGGATACTATTTCACTTCAGAGTGGGAACCATCGAGTTAGACCGGCATGTAGCATCTCGTGACATCGCCCAGGAGGTGGGAGTTAGTCACCAAACCATTTTAAACCATCTGCAGAAGGCTGGATACACAAAAAAGATTGATGTTTGGGTGCCGCATGATTTGACGCAAAAAAACCTTCTGGACCGAATCAACGCCTGCGATATGCTGTTGAAACGGAACGAACTCGACGAATTTTTAAAGCGGATGGTGACTGGCGACAAAAAATGGATCACATACGACAATATCAAGCGAAAACGGTCGTGGTCTGCTGTGTGTTTGGTGAGATTGGAAGGGAATCATCCACTATGAGCTGCCATATGTCCAGACGCTTAATTCTACCATCTACTGCGAACAACTGTACCGCTTGAAGCAGGCGATCCAGAATTGGCCAAGAGGCAGGGTGTAGTGTCCCACCAGGACAACGCCAGACCACACACTCCGTTGATGATTCGTCAGAAGCTACAGGAGCTCTGATGCGAGGTTGTGTGGCATCCACCATATAGCCCGGACATAGCGCCAAGTGATTACCACCTGTTCCTGTCCATGGCGAACGCCCTTGATGGTGTGAGGTGTCAAAAGAAGCTTGTGAAAGGTATCTATCCGCAAATAAGGAGAGGGGCTTCCAAAAGGGGGTATTATGAAGTTGCCGTCTAAATGGAAAAAGATTATCGAACGAAACGGCGCTTATTTGAACTAAATCCAATCACTGTAATACTTTTTATAAATCATTGAATAAAGAACAAAAAAACGGAAGGGGGATATTTGTCAACTTAATATATGGTGAAAATTTGGCCACAAAAATTAGTTTTTTCGTTGAAACTCCGTCAAAATTTCATATTATATTATTATTCTATTTTCAAGCGTCTAATAAAGAGATTTATTCATGTACTACTTAAAGATTTTTGGTTTATTGATTATAGATGAACCAATAATGAGTTATGCTGTCCACGACAAGAGCATTTTTTTAGATATTAAGAGAGATGAGATGTCAATGGCGGAGTTTTTGGATTTTTTAAATAAAAATTTCATAAAATATTGTTTAAATATGGATCCTTGGTATGCTGAATTATTTAAATACAACTTTTGTTAAAAACATAGTAAAAATATCCTCTGAAATCCATCTAACCCCTTAAGTATACATATATTTTGTGTTTTATGCAAGTTCATACTTACACCACTTTCATTTCAAGAAATATTAAAATTCACTACTTTTTACTTTAATTTTGGTATATGCATTTATTGTTATTTAATTCATATATATATCTCAATTTCTTTCATTTAGTCTAATATGGCGACACACCGCCACAATACGCGTACAATAGTCGTAATAACGCCTTTACATTTCAATAGTTATTATTATCATTTACACTCACATCCACAGCGTTTTTCATTTTTTTGTCTTTTTTTAATTTTTTTTATTTTAATTTTTTTATTCAATATTACAATTAGTTTAACCGGAAGCTAACGCCTGTACCTACATATACTTCCATTACTTCCCATTACTTTCTTTAACTACTCTAATTACTTACATACATAACTAATGCGCCAATACCAATACTTAGTGTTACCACCGCAATTCACTTTGCTTATACGTTCGTTATCTGCTCGAAAATAATAATAATTCAATATTTATCCGTATCATATAGTATTTACAACGGTAATTTTATACAGAGTTTCGCCGCATCAAAGCCATGTAGTAGTAAATTCAACGCACACACAAACAAAATTTCGCTGCCAATTTGCGCAAGTTGTTTTTGTAATTACTGAATTTCATGACATAACGGTATCTATTGTGTAATTGTACACAGACACACACACAGATATACAGAATTTAGTGAAACAAGTAACACAAAAGCCAACAGTTGTTTGTTTTTGTTTGTCGTACATAGACTTGCTGACATATGATTTTTTAAATAATTTGTTTGAATTTTTTGTTGTTTTTTTTTTTGTAATTTCAATTTGAATTTTCTCATTTTTTTACATAAATACATGTGTTTTTTTGTTTTGTCTTAACATTTTGTATAAGTAGCTGTTATTTACAAGCGGCTAAACTACATTATATACTCATATGTAAATATGTATTTGTATTTTACTCTACACTCTCTCTCTCTTTCGATCTCTCTTTCATATTATTTTTATGCTATAACTGTATTCATTAAGTTCCTGTTTTGTTTGGTACTGGTTATTGATACTTTGTTGCATGTTCAAGTCCATTTTTATTGTTGTTACTTAATTATGTACTGTTATGTATGTATGTATATATGTAATTAATTAGTATTTAGCTTTACAAAAATATTAGAATACTCTCTCTCTCTCTTGTTTTGCACAACAAACTGTATGAAAACGGAAAATTTTTATTCAAAACATTTTGCTTCCTGCTGCAGTCGTTTCTTACAGACACATATTACAACAAAGCGGTGACCCTTCTTTTTTTATACAAAGCGCCTCTCTTTTTTACAGAGCGCTGCCTTTTCTACAGAGCGCGCCTTCATTCTATAAAGTGCTCTCTTTTCTATAAAGCGCGTCTCTGTTCTATAGAACGCGTCTCTCTTCTATAAAGCGCGCCCTGTTTTCTATACAACGCATCTCTCCTCTACAAGGCACGCCTTTCTTCTACAAAGCGCGCCTCTCTTCTATAGCGCGCGTCTCTATTCTATACAGCGCTCCATTTCTTTAAATATAATTGCCACCGCTATGTATACGTCCTCAATTCGCGCATGCTTGGCCGCATGCTAATGCACTCATTTGGGTTCTATGACGCCCAGTTTGGCGAGATTGCCCAGTGTTGTCGGATCGCCAGGCTGCAAGCGTAAGGCTTCTTGGTAACTGTGCGCCGCATGCTTGGTGCGTCCCAGCAAATGGAGTATGGCGCCCAGATTGGTGTGCGCATGCGCGTCGTTGGGACGCATCGCAACAGCCTGGAAGAGACAATGAAAGGAGGGAGAGAAGACATTAAACATATATTAAAGAATAGACTAGATTATTTTTTTTTTAGTTTTTGGATTTTTTGGGCTTGATGACTCACCTTGCGGTACCAGCTTTCCGCTTCCGCTTTGCGCTCGGACAGGCGTAGCGCTGTGGCGGCCGCCACCACTAAAGCGTAGTCGTCAGGCGCGAGCTCAGCGGCGCGTATGCGATAAAAGAGCGCTTCTTCACTACGCGTTTGGGAAGTGAGGAACTCCGCTGCATATAAAAAGATCGAGCAAGAAAAAAAATTATAAATAGAGCTGCCTTAGATATTTGTAAATTTTTTAAATTAAAAAAATCAAGCGCTCGATGCTGAGAGCTTAAAATAATAATGTTAAATGAGGCGCGCTTCAATACTAACCGTAATAGTGATGCGCGCTCGACTGCTGTGGCGCCAACTGCAAGGCGCGCTTGAACCACACTTCCGCCTCTGCGGCGCGGCTGCTCTGTAAGTGAAAAAAATAAAATAACATAAATTTATGTGCAGAAAAACAACAACAACGCAACAGTTGTCCAAAGATTCAAAATAAATAAAAGAAAATGTAAATTACACCCTCTTCCTACTTACATTTCGCGCCAGCGTTATACCATACGACAGGTGCGCCGCCACTTGATTCGGCTGCAACTGCAGCGCCGCATAGTGATAGCGCTCCGCTTCATTCCACTGCTGCAACCGTCCGAAGACATCGCCGATGCGGTTATAAAGCACATCACGCTGATAGTACGTCGAGGGCAGCGCATGCAACGCTTCGCGGTAGACAGCCAGCGCTCGCTGCAGTTTGCCTTGCTCGGCATAGAGCGCGCCCAGTTGCAGGTAGGCCGAGATGCGTGCATTGTCATGTGCGGGACGATCACGTACACCGGCCCCGTTCAGCTGTGTGCCCTCCTTGAGGATTTGTGCCGCCTCGCGACAACGACCCAATGCTATGAGGGATGCGCCCAAATTTAGGAATGCCACTGTGATAATTAAAATAAGATAATTTGGTATGAGAATTTTGTAAGAAATTAATTAATTATTTAGTAAAAGAACCAATGAAGAAACATAGGTTAGTTCTAAGGGGAATATTTCAAATATTTTGCAATGTTATGATTTGTTCAAACTCAAACTCTAAAATGAAAAATTAAAGAATTTTAAATTACCTGCTAAATTTGGTCGAAACTGTATCGCTTTTCGAAAGCACTCCACTGCAGCCTTATGATTTTGCTGATTTTGATATAAAATTCCCCTGAAATCAACAAAAAAGAAAATATTTTAAAGATATAGATATGTTTAACGAGTATGTTTTTGTAAGAGATATATAATTTACTAGAGAGATGACTGTCAAATCAGCAGTCACAGTAATAACATGGGTTTGATATTTATTCTCAGAACACTTTGGTGTTAAGTATTATCAATGAATTTTGAAAGTGAAGAAACTCTTTCGTCTCCCGATCATCCAGAAAAGTTCTTATCCAAATATATTTAGTTCTTAACCATATAGCCAAATGGCTTTCAAAACACTAAAATCTCTTGGGATAGGAAAAGCAGTGCCTGGAGTTTTAGTGGCATTCTACCCGACGCTTATCTTCCCGATACATCTGCAATGGGTTCCAAGGTATAGTGATATTGCTGGAAACCGCGAAGCGAATGAACTTGCCAGACTGGTTACCATCTTACAGTTAGATGCTAAAAAAGAGGGATGATGCAGATATTTGATCGACAAATATGTTGTAGATATAGTTGAGTCTAGACTTGACCAAGCAGACAAACGTGGTCTGAGTTCAATAAGATCCGCATATGTCGACTATTGAAATTTAAAAGGAGTGATGTAAGAACTCTAGTAAGGGTGTTAACAGTTCACTGTCTGATTGGGAGGCCAGCTGTCCTTACAATGATTACTGCAGAAGCTGCCAAGAAATAGAAGAAGAAGCATTTTCCATGCCGATGTAAGGCTCTATCGGATTGCACTTTCTTCGACTATATAGCGGCCCATATCAAACTTTGTGAATTACTTAATTTTATCAAGATAACAGAGTAGCTCAGAGAGGATAAATTAGTGTGAGGGAATTCCAGTCCCGGTGATTTCACAAAGGGCCTTCCAAAGGCCTAGGTGTGTCGACAGACTACCACTTAACCTAACCTATTTCGGTAGGTATATCAGAAATATAATTGGACCTTCTTTTGTAGATCTGAAGAAGAAAGTTCAGAAAAACGAGGTAAACATTATTTCAGCGCGTCAAACTCTCTCTTTAAAGGATAAAGAGACTATTTCGGCGTATGATCCAAATTTAGTATATGTTCCGCAAGTTTTAGTCGAGAAGAAGTTACCGCAGATCTGTCTCGATTCGTTGTAGTTCATTAGACGTAGTAGAGATTCAAAATGTTTAGAGTGATCTATATTTGATATTTATGGAATTCGTTCATCTTTCAGATTTGGGTTTTTAACCGGCTCTACTTTCCTTTTTTTATTTTCCGTTGGCATTCTCCTTATGTTTTGCCCCTTCAAATGAAGTTGAACAACTTTGACTCAATTAATTCCAAGTTATTAAAAATTATTTGAACTCACTCGGGATGTTTTAGCTTTTACCCTCTTTCGATCTCTTATTTTTATATATTTTGTAGTTTTGACATATGTAATCTTGTCTTACAGTTTTTCACACAGGTGGTAATTGATTAATTAACCGGTCTCTGCTCGATTAAAACGCTGATTAAGATCGATTTACCATACAAAATAAAAATCTACATTAATTTTGGATTGAATTTTAATCGACTTGAAAATGAAATGCAACTCTGCGACAAGAACCAGAACTAAGTAATTATATATACGTCCTTTGTCTGCGAGCTGTTGTTTACACTACTCGACAGAAGATGTTGGAAATAAATAAAAAATAGCAATCAGCTGATGAAACTTACCAGCTTCTTATGATAAGCAATAACAAAAATGTATAACAACTGATCGATTATCGAGTAGCCGACAGTGTGATGGGCAAAAACTGGTTTCACAATCAAAATTTTAATCGATCAATTAATTTGGCTGTGTGAAAAGGATATTAGATACTCGTAGACTACTTTGGAAAAGTAATAGAGATGTAGCAAAAGTTCTAAGCTCTGATTCATTAAGATAAATTCAGTAAAAATCATTGTTTCAATTAATAGCTGTCCTAAGATTCACCAATATATTGGTATAAATAATATAGACTGATAGAATTATAGAACAGAATGCAATGTTACTTTAATGAGGTTTACTTGTATAAAATTCTTTTTTGTTACTCTCATATGTCATTTGTATTGACAAGAGTGAGACTTGAGACCGCTAAACTCTAGCAAGCAGTGAAGTGGCAAATCGAACACGGTCTATGAAGGGAGAAGGAGAATCAAAGAGCTGATACTAAATAGAGTAACATATTTTAAAGTTTTCAAAAGTACTTTCTATTGAAGTCCAAACATTTTCTCTTCAGTATAGTACCGAATATGAAGTATGAAAACTTCTTGTAATAAACTTTCACTTTATTGGAGTATAACCAGCAACCCAACAAAGTTCGTTCAAGACAAAACTAGCCATCATTCACCAAAGGCATTGTCGGAAATGCAATACAAATCCGGTTAATTAAATCAACGAAAAGTTGTGCGAAACAAAATTAGGTACACTAAACAACAAGCAATCTTCAATTACCGCACAAATTAGTGCATTCAAGTAGCAATTGTTTGAATTTCGAATCATTGAAGAAAACTAGCGCAAGCAAAGAGCGCCAGCGCCAACGTGCAGTTATTTACACAGCTTACACTATATATATAGAAGTATGTATATATATATCGGTGTATCGAGCAAATAAATACCGCCGAACACTTTTGAAGTGTGGCCACAATGCAATGAGTTGCAACCGAAAAATAGAAAAAGAAGCAGCAAAAGCAGCAGCAAAAATGCCAAATAAAAAACAAAAACATACGTAAATAAAATAGGAAAAATTCCTCGGCGAAAAGTTGTGTGTTTTCGGTAGGGAGCTCTAGTGATTGCTGCTGATTTCGCTGAGCTGAGCATGAGTTAGCTGTAAATGCAGCAAGTACTATGTACGGTTTAATCGGCGAGGCGCTGTTGCAAGGCTACAAGCACAACGCGCCGCCACTAAATGCGCGCTGCTGTCGCTGATGCTGTGTTGGCAATCACAAGCAGATTTCCATTTCAGTGAACGCCAGAGCGCTGAAGGTTTGTTGTTAGTTTGTTGGACGTCTATTGTGCTCGCTGGCAGCTAGCACCTTTTGCCAGTATGCCGTCGAGTTTACATAAGCAAAGGAGCATAGTAGGAGCTGAGGCTGTGGCACAAAGAAAAGCTGTGCTAGCTTAAACAGCAGCGCGTGCAAATGAGTGAAGGCGGGCGCTGAGGAGTAGTTTAAACGTCGAAAATAAAGGAGTTTTTAATACACAAATAAACATAAACAAACAGCAAAGCAGAGCACAAGCACATAGCACAACATAGCATAGCATAACAGTGAAATTACAAAACAAACGGAGGGACGGATGGGTGTAGGAAGCGCTGTAAGTTGCAAGTGCGCAGCGTTTTAAGGCAGCCAGTAGCCTGCCTTGGCGTTATAGTGAATTATTGCTTTGCTATTATTGTTGCTTTTGTAAGGTTGTTGTTGTTGTTGTTGTTGTAGCTGTGCGCTTGGCAGCTTTTAGTCTTCTGCCATTCTTCGTTTTACTTCATTTTTCTACTTGCAATTTCCTCAAATCGTTTGTGAACTAAAGCAACACTGACATGCATCAGCCAGCAACAGCAGTAGAAATAAAATAGCAACTTTGTTGCAGCGATTTTGTTGCAAAACAAACGAAGTGTACAAAAAAATGTTGCTTACGATTTCTTAGCTTCATTGTTTCAACGTTTGATGATTGTGTGTGTGTGAATTGAAGTTCTTACAACTTCCCTATCCGGTTCAGTGTAGGGACTCACTGATTGTTGCTGTTTTACTAGTTTTTGTTGTTGTCAGTAATGCAATGCGTTAGTGGCATAGATTACGCTAAGCAACAAACAAATGTTGATACGTTTCTAAATATGTATATATGTGTGTATAGATGTATGTATGTATTAGAGGTAAGTAAATATGTATATATGTCTTTAGATGGGTGTATATATGTATATTTCCATGTATATTTATATAACTGTGAATGCGTAAATTGTAGAGCGTATGAGTCGAGCTCAGCGTTTCCTCTGTTGCTGAAGTCAATAAAAAACTGAGCAAAATAATGATACAAACAGCTCGACAAAACAAACGTAAAAGTTCAACAAGTAAGGAAGGGCCAAGTTCGATTGTGTGTTTTATACTCTCGCAATTTTTTTTTACTTAATTTTATTAATATAACCAACAATTTGAGCCAAATATGCGGCATATATATGGTATAAAGTCCAACCCTAATTCGAAACCCTAATATTAGTAATATGGGAGATAGGGAAGTTATGACCCGATTTCACTCATTTTTGGCACAGAGACATATTATTAGAAGAAACATATTCCCTCTGAATTTCTTCAAAATATCTGAGAGACTTACCTATACTTTCGGTAAAAATTTATTTAGAAGCGCTGCGGTCCTCATATTTGATATATGGTGTCTTAAACCTTTGGACCTATTTCGACGATTTTTAGAATTATATGCTTACTTTATATATTGTAAAGTAAACTATTCAAACCGACTTCAAAGTGTTTGTCGATAAACACATTTCGAACCGAACACTGATTTTGGTAATAAAATTCAATGATTTGCAAGCGTTGCTCGTTAGTAAGTCTATTCATGATGAAATGTCAAAGCATACTGAGCATCTTTCTCTTTGACACCATGTCTGAAATCCCACGTGATCTGTCAAATACTAATGCATGAAAATCCTAACCTCAAAAAAATCACCCGTTATAAGGGAAGTAGGCGTGGTTGTGAAACGATTTGGACTGTTTTCACATCATATCATTGGGAAGCTAGGAAGATATTATGAACCATATATACATATTTACCTACTTAATTAAAGCATTTTTGGTAGTTTTTAACATAACCTTTTGTATGGAAGGTGGCCGTGGTTATAATCCGATTTCCTTCATTTTTCAACTGTATAAGATAGTACCTAAAAGAAACGACTCTAGAAAGTTTCCGTGATATAGCTTTAGTAGTTTACGAGATATGTACAAAAAACTTAGTAAAAAAAATTACATCCACATATGCTCCTTCATAGTGCGATCCTTCATCCAAATTTTAAAACATTATCTGGTTTCGGTTATTGCCAGATTGTAGGCGTGGCAGTGGTCCGATTCTGCCCATCTTCGAACTTAACCTTCTTATGGTGTCAAGAAATACGTCTTCCAAGTTTCATCAATATATCTCCATTTTTACTCAAATTACAGCTTGCACGGACGGACGGACAGAGGGAGGGACAGACAGGCATTCGGATTTTGACTCGTCTCGTCACCCTGATAATTTTGATATATATAACCCCATATCTAACTCGTTTAGTTTTGGGTGTTACAAACAACCGTTATGTGTAGAAAACTATTATACTCTCTTAGCTACTTTGTTGCTAGAGTATAAAAATTCAGTTCAATGCGTTCGCTGCATTGTTGTTGCTGTTTTGCTGTTAAGCGTTTAATGCTGCTGCCAGCTTCATTTTGTTGATTTCGCTATTCAGCAAAAAGACGATGTATTTGCGAGTGGTTTTGTAAAGGAGATATATCTAAATAAATATATATGCATGTATATATGTATGATATATATGCATTTATCTATGTATACAAATATATCTATGTATATACAAATGTCTGTGCTCGCTGCAGCTTAGCGCTTATAGCCAGAAGTGGTAAAGTTTGCAGAAGAAGAAAAATCCATTGAAAAGAAATCAAATTATTCAGTTCAGTGATTATCGGTTTTGTTGTTTGCTCGAACGTGAATGCCTTTCAAACAACAATAACAACAACAAGCAACAATAGAATACACCACAGCATCAGCAACAATAACAGCAACACACATTGTATAGTCAGAAATCAAAAAGCGTCCGTGACAAGTTCAATGGACCGAGAAGAAGAGCAGCAATGCTAAAAGAAAGCAAAAGCAAAAACAAAAAAAGCAGCAAACAAAATCAGTTTCGGAAGGTTTTCAGCTTATAGCCTCGGGTCGTTAATCGTGGCGTATAAGTGTGTGTGCGTTCGCCATAGACTCCTATAGGACATTGAATATGTGGAGTATGTGGACGCACCGCGTGATACTTTTGCGCTCAGCGTTGCACAGGAAGTGGTGTAGGGCCTGACGCTTAGTGAAATAATGTACATAAGTGATATTTAGCCTTTCAAATGCACACAAGGTGGGCATAAATAAGAAAGAGGGGGAGTATGGTGGGTAATAAGTAGAAGAATTGCAAGCAAAAGTTGTCTGAAATTAAGGAACCACCGTTCTTATGGGAGAGTTTTGAAAAGAGTTCATGCAAATAGTAGCCCCTGAGTCTTCAAATCACAATACAACTGGGTTTTAATAGACACTGAAATCTACTGAGGGTCTATAATTAAATATTTAGTCTCTGGGATTTGAGTTTGACACGTCTAAATCTTCAGGAGCTTATATCTTCGAGACGATAGAGCCCCGCTTACTAGCAAATGGCTTAGACCATATTATTTATAAGCATCTAAATTACTACCAGTTCTTCGTCTCAAATCGGTACTTCACGACAATCCCACACAAACTCAAAAAAGTCTAACGACGTCGAGTCGTAACTACCAGAAGATCAGTTATGCCCAGCTCAACTTTTTATTACAAGAACTACACTTTAAATCATATATATAGTATTGGTTAATTTAATGAAAGATCATCCATTGCTCGAAGTGTTTTCAGATAGATCTAAGTACGAGAGCACTCAGTTTGAACCACTGATATCGACAAACCGATGAAATGAAAGTTCATACAAATATATTACTCTACTTTTTCACTAACAAAATCGTTTATCAAATCTCTATAGTGCCCACCGCTAACCAGAGAGAGTAAGAATCAGAAAAAGTAAGCCAATTATGCCACCGATTCGAAATCCACGATAGGTCATGAAGCATACATTGTTGCCCTTATGATTTCGTGGTGGTTTCACGAACTACCTCCAAGCAGAATATACTCCCAAAATCGTTTGTGCCTATACAGTTTGCGTACACTTTACTCAGGGATTAGTCGCATACTACCTTACTATGCAGCTAAATTCAAGTTACGGATCAGTCGACGGGGGAGCTAAATGTTGTTGACTAGCTCATTAATATTACGAACTTTCGATCGATTTTGCTAAAATCAGGGTCTGTCGTTTATGTCAAAATTACTTCTAAGCTTAGCGTTTTATCTAGATTTAAATAGCCCGTTCTCACGACGGTTCGGTTCTACGTAACTGGAACGGACGAGGATGTTTATCCGACAAAGTACTGTCGAATCGCCATCGTTTCTCAATATTATTTTGAGAATGTTTGATGTCGCTAAAACAACAACAATCCTTCCAAAGACCGTCCAGTATTTGAAGAAAAGAAATTTGTCGATTAAATTTTAGCAACTTTCATTACAAAAATATTCTGCATCTTCCCATTTTGAGCTCTTCTCTCTCTTCTATCCAAGCTATCAAGAATTTAGAAAGATTTCGTTCAAATTCTTACCACTGTTCACCGATTGATATGGTCCACGGTTCAATGCATGGCATTAAGTGAGCGCCAAAAATAGACGTAACAAAATGACAGTAACAAAGGTGCACACATAACGGCACACATTAAAGCGAAAATAGACTTGTTGTTGCCACTGCGTAACAGCGCGGCAAACGTTATCCTCTGACGCATAGACATATATATTCCAAAAGGGCCAAGCCAGCCAGCCAGTGACGTTAGTGGCACTCGTAACCCGCCAACTGTCACGCACACCACCTTCAATGGTTTATAATCGTCTTAGATTTTTGGAAATTTCGTGGTTGGGCGGAAGCCTGACATTGATTTTCGATTTAGGTTAGGAATATGCAAGCGTTGTTCGCTTGCTATATTTTTGCTGATAACGGTTATTTTTATGCACACCATGCTGATTTGACGCGTTTGAATTGTCCTCTCTCGCTTTTCTCTTCTTGTGACAACCTAATTGAAGGTGAGCACTTTCTTTTATCACGTGTGCATATGAAATATTATATCTCAATTGACTTTGAAAAGTATAAGCTTTCTCATACTTTCATATTTATATAGCTCGCATATGAGTCTAATTTATATACTCAACAGGAAGCTTATTTGTTGTTATTGTAATGATTTCAATAGGTTTGAGAGTAGTAAAATTCAAATAATCAAAATATTAACAAATTTGAGAGCCTTGAAAACTACTCTAAATAGCTTTAATTTCGAAATTTTTCATAGTAGAGTTGCCACCTATCTTAAAAAAATTAAGTGAAAATATTTTAAATTGATTCTGATGAATACATATACGTTCTTCTAAAAAATTTTCAGGTTGTCTTAAATTTATAATTATTTAAGAACAGAGTTGCCACCTCTAGAAAACTTAATTTAAATTTTATTATTCATTTAAATTTTATGGTGGATATTGGTGGTCTTCTAAAAAATATTCAGGTTGTCTTAAAATTATAATTATTTAAGAACAGAGTTGCCATCTCTAAAGAAATTAATTCGGAAAATGAAGAAATGTGTGCCAAAGTATATTATATGGTCAGATGAAGATAAGAACTTCTTAAAAAAATTAAGGTAGTATTAAGAAATATAATTATTTAAGAACACGGTTGCCCCTTCTAAAAAAATTAAAGCAGAAAATGAAGAAATTTGTGCAAAAATAAGATTTTTAAGAAATTATTTTATAAATAATTACTAGGATAAACCTTAATTCACAAAAATTATGGATTAATGTTGCCACCTATATCAAAAAATAAAATCTGAGAAATGATTCTAATTTTTTATTTTCTTAATTATTTAAAAAATTAAATATTTCCCTTTAAATTATCATTTAATTTAATTTTTTTGTAGTTCATTATGAATTTAAGGTTAGGAAGACTCAATATTACACAGCGAAGTCGCCTCTTAAATCAAAGCCTCGCAACGCATTTAAATAAAACCTGAATATTTCAGTGCAAATTTAAACCCGACTACAATTTGATTTCAATTTGCACTCTTTTAAGATGCGAAGACCGGAAAAACTCCAAAGAGAATTCAACACACGCAAAAGCTAACAGTAAAAGGTGGAACGCACATGCCGGTGTGTCTTCCTCTTTGATGTCGTTGATGTTATTAAAACCGTTGACTACGGCGCGGGTGATGACAAATTTCGTTTCAGACCGCAGAATTTCGGTAACACACAGATATATGTACACATATAGCATACAGTGTAGTTGAGTGGAAATTTCAAGGTATATAAAGGGTGTTCTTTTTAGAGGCCGGAAGAAATTTTATGTTAATAAGTAAGGAAAATGTTATGAAATGGGTGATATTTTGACTTTAATGGTGCGAGAATTTAATGGAATTTAGTTTTTGAACTATATGGTAACCTCAGCTCATTGTTTGAAAACTAACATTTTTCATTTTGGGCAATTTTCTTCACAATAAGCGGCCATAGTTTATATATGACGCATAGACACAATAATCTATTTTATTAGAAGGGACCATCAACTTGGTCCGGCCAGAAGAAGCTATTTTATCAAAAGAGACCATTAATTTAGACTAGTCGGAACAATCTATCTATTTATCACAAGAGACCATCAACTTTGTCCGGCCAGAAGAATCTATTTTATCAGAAGAGAAGTTGGTCCGGCCAGAAGAATCTATTTTATCCGAAGAGACCATCAACTCGGTCCTGCCAGAAGGATCTATTTTACCAAAAGAGACCATCAATTTGGTCCGGTCAGAAAAATCTATTTTATCAGTAGAGACCATAAACTTGGTCCGGCCAGAAGAATCTATTTTATCAGAAGAGACAATCAATGACCATTTGGTATGGTCTGAAGGATCTATTTTATCAGAAGAGACAATCAATGACCATTTGGTATGGTCTGAAGGATCTATTTTATCAGAAGAGCCCATCAAGTTGGTCCGGCCAGAATAATCTATTTTATCAGAAGAGACCATTAACTTGGTCCGGCCAGAACAACCTATTTTATCAGTAGAGACCATTATCTTGGCTCGGTATCACAAGAGACAATCAATTTGGTTTGATAATAAGAATCTATTTTATCAGAAGAGGCCGGCAATTACCACATGGTCTGGTCAGAAAAATCTGTTTTATCAGAAGACACCATTTGGTCTAGTCGGAAGAATCTAAAATAAACTTTTACTTTGACAGCAATTCTTTAATAATATATATATACACCTCTAAAAAAGCACCCTGTATATACATAAGCACTTCTATATATGGAATTTAGAAATAAATGCAAACACACGTAAGTGGATTTTAGGACAAAATTTAAAATTTAAATTTGCCTTTCACAAATTAAGTTCATTAGTTGATGAAATTTGAATTTGTCGAGTTCACAAGAGAGCACAGGTTGGCAATCAGTACAAAGAATTTCGCAATCAGTCTAATACTGCAGCAAAGCGCTGCATGAAATGTGAACGAAAAGTCAGTGGAGAAAAAAGGCTGCCAAGAATTGAGTCGTGAAGCAAATGCGAATGATGTACGTAGATGAAACACAATAGCAACAGAACACAATGCAAACGAAATGGCGAACGGAGCAATGTTTAAGAGAAAGCAATACCCAGGCATTTCAAGAAGTTAAGCACAAACACACACCCGTAGGATTACAAAGCGACTTCAATACACCCACCAACACACCCACCTATAAATGGAGCGGGTACATACAATGGAAAATGTCAAGGAAACGATTTTCCTACACTCTGTCCGTCCGTGAATGAATTCGAACTAAAAGCCTATTATGTCAAACACACAATAATCAACAACAAAATGCATTTGGTCAATGGAATTTTTTTTTTGCGCCGCCTTCCCTATACGTCTTATTCAAGGCAACAGCTCAGCACTACGCTTTGATAGTGCGCACAAAAGAAATGAAATAGAGCATTCGAAGCGCGGCGTTGAGTGCGTTGGCAGCGCAGCAGCAGCAGCGCCGCTGTGCGATTGTGTCGAAGACTGTGGAATTGTGTAATCACAAAACGGTACTCTAGTCGCGCAGCTTGCAGCGAGGGATTATGAAAGACGGAAACCGAACTACGAGTATATGGAGAAATCGGAGGCATCTCAGTACATAATGCATCTTCGTTGCTGTCCGTTGAGTTTAATTGGCTTTGCTCTGATGCTAGTTTTAGCATGAGTATTTTCAACACTATTTGAAAAAATTTTAAAGAAAAAAATCGAGGCAATGCTAGTACTTTGTTCTACTGGCAAGGTGGAGTATGTAGAACAATAACTTTTCTCAGAACTGTAAAATTTCTGTAGTCTTTCTATATCGAGCTGTGCGAAGTTTTTGACGAGAGAATTTGGAAATAAAATTCTCTGATTTGATTTAATTACATTGATTTATTCTGATAAACATTAATTTCCTTGTTATTATATTTTCGATTCTAAATCTATTATTCTATTCAATAATATCTTGAAATTAAACATTTTGAATATTTAGAAACAATTTTGAAATATTTTTAAATTTGAATCTGCTCAAGCAATTCTGGAAATATTTTCATTACTTGAATTTCGTACATATTTTTTTTGAAGTACTTGGTAACTCTATTTGACAATTTGTCTAAATGGAAACCTTATCGAATATTTCTCGAGTACAATTTCGTAATATTTTTAAATTTGAGACTCTCCTAAGATTTTTCGTACAAAGTCTTCAACCGTTTTATCTCGAAAGTTTTTTTGGGTATTTAACTAATTTTAGGTTTTTTTTCAATTAATTATAATTCTATTCCAAATAATGTCTGAATTAGATACTTAGTGTTCTTCGCAAAGATTTTTAAATCATTTTAATTTATAACATCTAGTAATTGTCTATTCAGACTTTAACCTCAACAATGTTAAATTCTATGGGATATAGGAAATATATATCTGACCGATATATACTATAGTATAAGTCAGTTAGATGGTCGGAAATCGCTATAATTTGAATATAGAACTGGAGAAGAGTTTTTTTAATGAGTTCATAAATTTTTGGTATGACTTGGAACGTTACATACATACTTCAATTACGATATCTCACTGATATTCTTACTCATATTCTTTATGTGGTACTATATAGAGAAAGAGCACCAGTTTCGCCAATTTTTGGAAGAGAGTTGTCAGAAGCAGTATGTATGTTATATTTAGTGTCGGTGTTCTTCTTGATGCTTGAGTCTTCTGCTGTAAATTGATGTAAGCTGATATCAAAGAAAATTGTGTAATAGTGGAATTAAATATTCCACTAATATTCAAGCCAGGTTAGAAGGATGTTGTCATAATATTGTGTGACTGAGACCTCCCAGACATATGTCGTTTGTTTGATAGATCGAATAAATTTAAGAATTATAATTTTAGACCTATAATATTGATTCTTACATAGTTCAGAACTACAAAGCATCTACATGACAAAAGTCATCATATTACTATCCACTTCAAAGTAGTTTTAAATAGTCTATTATATATTTTTATTATAACGGGTCATCCAAGTAGAGGTACTTTTTTCCATCGCCTCCTTTATACAGATCACGCGTGGGTCGTGTCAAGATGTCTTGATATTTTTGTTCAGTATTGTTTGACATTTCATGCTGGAAAGACTTACACCCGAACAACGTGTATAAATTGCCCAACATTTTTATGAAATTTCTGTAAAGAAGTGATTCAAGAGCTGTCATATCATCCAAAAAAAAACAACGGTTTGGAGTGGTTTGTGGTCCGGTCTTCAAAATGATGTCGGTGAGAACGGAAGCGTCAATGGCGATCGTTATCGCTATGATAACCGAGTATTTGATGCCTGAAATTGAAGCTCGTGACCTCGGTGACATTTGGTTACAACAAGACGGCACCACTTCCCACACATCTCATTAAACAATGGATTTATTGATAGAACACTTTGGTGAGCAGATAATTTCGTTTTAAGCCGGTCGATTGGTCACTTAGATATCACACCATTAGACTTTTGTCTGCGGGTATATGTAAAGTCTAAAGTCTAAAGCGGACAGTCTATGCGGACAATCCCGCTTCGATTCAGTCCTTGATGCAAAACATCACCCGTGTCTGTTAACAGTTGAAATGCTTGAACGAGTCATCGTAGCCGCGGCCAACATTTGAAAGAGATAATCTTTAAAAAATAAATGTCAAAGAATGTATTTTCGTATAATAATAATAATTCCCCATTAAATTTGAATTTTCTGTTTCTATAAAAAGTAGGGAACCTCGAAATGGATCAGCCTTTATATTACTTTATAGATATTTCGTATACATATTTGACGTTCATATGAGGTACCTCTCTAATGTCTCTTATTATAAATACGTGCGTATATTTACATTAAAGACCTTCTATAGCTATGTTAGAGTTGAGCCTGCCTTTATGCCGCGATGTCTGAATTTGGTATTCCCGTAAAACGAATACGGCTGTGTAAGCTGACGTTGAGCAATACCAAAAGCTCTGTCAGGATCGGGAAGGACCTCTCCGAGCCGTTCGATACCAAACGAGGTTTCAGACAAGGTGACTCGCTATCGTGCGACTTCTTTAACTTGATGCTGGAAAAAATTATAAGAGCTGCAGAGCTAAATAGAGAAGGTACAATCTTCTACAAGAGTGTACAGCTCCTGGCGTACGCCGATGATATTGATATCATCGGAAACAACACCCGCGCCGTTAGTTCTGCTTTTTCCCGACTGGATAAGGAAGCGAAGCGTATGGGTCTGGTGGTGAATGAGGACAAGACGAAATATCTCCTGTCATCAAACAAACAGTCAGCGCATTCGCGTCTTGGCTCCCATGTCACTCTTGACAGTCATAACTGTGAAGTTGTAGATAATTTCGACTACCTTGGAACCAGCATAACCAAAAATAACTACTATGGACTGGGTAGGCCATTGGAAAGTAAAGTCCTCTCTCGACGAACAAAAACCAAACTCTACAAACTTACTTTACGGTGCAGAAGCGTGGACGTTGTCAACATCCGATGAGACGGCAATAGGAATTTTCGAGAGAAAGGTTTTCCGGAAGATTTATGGACCTCAGAACATTGGCAACGTCGAATACCGCAGACGATGGATTGATGAGCTGTACGATTTATACGACCACATTGACATGGTTCAGCGGATAAAAAGACAGCGGCTACGCTGGCTAGGTCATATTGTTCGAATGAACGAAACTACTGCAGCTCTGAAAGCGTTCGATGCAGTACCCGCCGGATGAAGCGGAGGAAGAGGGAGACCTCCACTCCGTTGGAAGGACCAGTTGGAGAATGACTTGGCTTCACTTGGTGTTACCAATTGGCGCCAAATTGCCAAAAAGAGAGCTGCGTGGCGCGCTGTTGTGGACTCGGCTATAATCGCGTAAACGATGCCAACGCCTGTCAATAAGAAGAATTGCCATTACAGCTCGAGATAAACAATATTGTATCGCAATATAAAATATAGATAGTAACAACATAAAGTTCGTAGAAACCTGACATATCCTCAAAGAAAGACGGAAAACTCGTTATTTGCCTTTGTCTATAGCGCAAAATGACTTAGCTTTTCAATCAAAAGAAATTAAACACGCTGTCCTGTGTGGGCTTTTAAGCTTTATGAAATCGAAACAGTCGCATTTCATTTGAAGTGATAACTGATTACAGGCTTACATCTATGTATATGTATGTGTGTGTGCGCTCTGCTCTCTTTCACTGACATAGTTACGTTGATCACCTGCATTTCTAGTATAGTGATAGCTTGTTTTGAAGTTTTCCTTTTTAAATGTTGTATTGTAGATAAAAAAAGAAGATGCAAAAGACCAATACGCCGACATGCAGTTAAATGAGACTATCAGTGGCCATGATGTTGTGGCATCAATGCTATTGACGTTGCCACAGTGTACGATGTAAAAGCAGAATCGAAAAGGCACACACAACACTACACACACCAAAAGGTATATAGAGGTGAGCAGCAGAGAAGTGAATGAATGAAAAAAAAAAATTCAATGAAAAAAGTGAAAATTGCTGCAGGTTGTCGGTGAGAGTGTGTGTGTGTGTTCAAATGCGAAAGCGAATGCGAAATATGTACTCAACAGCTACCATTGCGGCATTTATTTAAACGAGGCTTTTGAATTTAGAAATAGTGCGTTGCAGCAATTTACCCGCACAGGCAGCTGGGCGGGCGGCTGAGTGGTGCGGGTGGTGGTGGACCAACGAGATTATTGGTAAAAAGTAGTGAAAATGCTCTAACTACTACGACACACACACACACACATACATACACATACACCGGAGCTAGTCGAGCTTATGAACAAACCCATAGCAGCAGCAACAACAACAGCAAGCGATGGAGTCATAAAAAAGGAGAAGCTAAAGCACTGCAGTGTGCCGTTGTTGTAAGTTGTAAGGGCATTGAAAGCGACAGAGCTGATGAGTGCACTCTCAATTGCGTCTGAGTGTATTGGTGTCTGTCTGTCTGTCTATCTACTTGGCAGTGCGAGTTGTATGTAAGCACTTGTGCTGCTGCTGCGTCGACTGCAGTCCCTCATTCATGCTTGCTGCCGCTGCTGCTGCTTCTTCTTCTTCTTCAGTTTCCGGTTGGCCTCTTTTGCAGGAGTTCATTTGAATTTCAGCTTTCGTCGTTTTTTATCTCCTGCATTTTGTTGCTTTCTTTTTTTTGTTGCTTTTCTTGTTTTGTTTTTGCTTTTGTTGTGCCGCTGCAGCATTTATTCTACTTAAATGTGACTTAATCGCTGAGATTTGCTAGCAATCCGTTGCAATTGGAATGGCGCAAATGACGAACAACGGAACGGAAACGGAAAACGACAGGAAAATAGCAATACGTAGGTGGGTGCCGGAAGCGTGCAAAGCTCAAGAGAAAATAAAAAAACGAAAAACAAAAAATGAAAAAATGTGGAAAAAATACTGCAAATCGAATGCCTGATAATATGCAACATTTAAGTAATCCTCACTTCGGTGCATAAGTGTGCTTTGACTAGAAAAGTAGTTGTGGACACACTTGAAGCGGAACGGAATTAAAGTGAGTTGTAGCACTAGAATGCTTCGTACGTTGAAGGTGATTATTTCACTACGAGCAATATTTATTGAATGAGTTTGTTAGTTCTGAAGGAAAGAATTCTTAAATTCACAACAGAGTTCCTTTTTGGTAAAGTAGTAAAATTATATACAAATATTTCATAATGTGACGAGATTTAGTTATACTGAAACTAAATTTAAGCCCTAGAATCATAAATATAACTTTATTGCTACAAACGTTGCCATATCTTCACTTATTTTTATGATAAATACACAAAGCAGAAATATTTTTGAAGTTATGAGATTTAGTGTTGCGATAGGTGTTACACTTGTCCAAAATACGGCTCATATGGACTAGTAATACTTCTTAGAAGTTTTTCTTACTATAGGATTTCCCTACAGTACAGCTGTTGGCGTATGCCGATGATATTGATATCATTGGAAGCAACAACCGCGACGTTAGTTCTTTTTTTTCCAGATTGAATAAGGAAGCGAAATGATTGGGTCTAGTGGAGAATACGGACATGACAAAATATCTGCTGTCATCAAACAAACAGTCAGCGCATTCGGGTCTTGGCTCCCACGTCACTGTTGATAGTCATAACTTTGAAGATATTTCTTTTTTTACCTTGGCAAAATATTCTCTACCTGGTGTATGGTGCAGAAGCGTGGACGATGGCAACATCCGATGTTTTCGAGAGAAAGGTTTCGAGAAAGATCTATGGTATTTTGAACATTGGCAACCGCGAATACCGCAGACGATGGAACGATGAGCTGTACGAGTTATACGACGAAATTAACATAGTTCAGCGAATAAAAAGCTAGCAGCTACGATGGCTAGGTTATGTTGTTCGAATGGACGAAAACACCCTCAGCCCTGAAAGTGTTTGATGCAGTTCCCACCGGTGGAAGCAGAGGAAGGTCTCCACTCCCTTGGAAAATCAGGTGGTGAGCGACCTGGTTTGACTTGGGATTTCCCACTGGCGCCGAAAGGCGAGGAAAAGAGAAGAATGGCGCGCTATTATCTATTCGATTATAATCGAATAAATGCTTCCTATACCAATTACAGATATATATACATAGTATTTCCGTTACTTTTATAATAGTTAACGGAGTTCTATTTAACAATTTAAATATTTCCAGAATAATTATTAGACTAGTCTGGCATTATTTATTAGTTTTGGCAAATTTTTTGTTTTCTCTAGGTGGCAACTCTGTTTAATTTTTTTATTTATTTCCTCGAAAAACAGTTTTTAAACGCTACATATCAGCTAAAAAGCTGTGTTTCTGTTGCACTGTTTATAAATTTGTAATATGTGGCAACTCCTTTCTGAAAGAAGACTTAGTTTAAAACTTGATGCTTATTTTATTTAAGCAGGTTTTATTAAATGTCTTATTTTTTGAATAAAATTTATATTATTTTAGGCTTTTTTCTGTTTTATCTAAGTGCAACTCTATTCCAAGAATTTATTTATAAAATATTTCAATAATGCTTTGTGTAGATTTCTTCGGAAAGTTTGTGATTTTCATACTTTGTGTATACGACTCGTTTAACTACTTTACTACAACTTCTGCGTTTACCAGTCGTTTGATCGATTCACCACTTTCATTGTTTTAGCGAATCGATATTATCATAGAAATAAAGCTAATACTGATTTCTTTTCACCGATATTTTCCTGTCTCTCTATCGGCATTTTAATTTGAGAGTACAGCGAAACCTCTCCCGTCTATTTGACGGACACCTCCCTTGGGCAGACATTTTTTCATGCACCAAGTTAAATTTTTAGAACAAATGACCCTCTCTTAGGCGGACACCCCTCTTGGGCCGGCAAAAATCGCTCGACGGTGAATGTCCGTCCAAGAGAGCTTTCACTGTATGCTCTTCGAGATCTCTAACCAAAAATCTCTCCGTAATATTTTGTATTTTATTTTCTGGTTATTTTCTTCTCTCCTTCTGGGGTCGATTTCAACTTAAACCATATCCTCTTTGTTCTCTCATCATTCAGGCGTTCAAAATTAATAAACTTAGCTTTATCTTTAATGACTATGGAATTTTCAAATTTTCTAAAACCGATTTTTTCATTTCTTGAAAACTCTGTTACATAATTGTTCCGAAAATATTTTACGAATTTATTTTTGGGCTTCTGATTAAGTATTACACAAATTATATGCTATTATGGGATTTAATTTATTTGGAAAACATATTGATCAAAATTTTGGTACTTACAAATTGAAATGCACATCCGCCATGTTTGGTCTATGCTTAATTGCCTCAATTAGCGCGTCTTGCGCCTCCTCATAACGTCCTTGAGAGCTAAGTACACTTCCTAAGTTGCCGAGAGCTATGATGTGGAAAAAAGGCGATATTAATTAATCAAGAAATTATAAGAAATTTATAAGAGCCTTACAGAAAATCACTTTAGTTATTATTCAAAATATTTTTCAAACTAATTTCAATTAAAAGCTTAGGCCACATGATATTTTAGTACTACTTATATCTCTATCTTACCTTTTGGTGGATTCACTTGCACCGCGCTACGAAAGAGACTCTCCTCGTCGTACCAATCGTAGTTGCGCTGCACCGTACGAGCGCCAAGCACGCTCAACAGCAGGCTGAGACCCAGTATGAGCGCTACTTTTCGCTTGCGCGCTGCTGGCGAACGCACACGCTCCATCAGCTTGCCGATGCCATAGCCAGCCAGCAGGCAATAGCCAACGCTGGGCAAGTATAGCAAGCGTTCGGCCACCACGAAACCGACGTAGAAGAATAAATTCGTAGCTGGTATGAAGGGCAGCGTTAGGAATGACAATGCCATCAGCAGTATGCACGCATTGTTGGTATGTTGCGCGGCGCGTGGCGTCAGCAAAATAGGTGACGCGCGTTGTTGTTCGTCCGCTGTATGCGCGCTGCTACAGTTGCTACTGCTGGAGGTATTGCTGCCGGAGCTATTGTTGCTGGCCGTCGTGCTACTGCTGCAACGACTGCTGCTGCGTGAGGCGCGCGGCACCACCGCCATGAGCGCTTTGCGCAGAGCCACCGCCAGCAGGTGTGGTGTGCCACTGGAAGACTGAAATAGCTGATGGCAGCAACAATCGCTGAACGCGTTCGCATGCAGCCACTGCATATTGTTATTGTTATTATTGTTAAGGGCACGACACGTAGCGGTATGATGCGCCGAGCTAAGCTCCTGCTTGCAATCGTGGCAAGTGCACGACAGGTGTGTGGCGCTCGGCAATGCCTCCGGTTGCAACAGCGATTGCAATGACGTTGGCTTGGTTGCTGCGCTACTGCTGTAAGGCGCGCGGCTTAATGTTGTTGCATCCAGTAAGCTGTAGGTCGTATTTGATTCCAATGCAGCGGCCGTTATGTCCGGCATGCGATACTTCTTCTTCGGACGTGATTTACGCAATTGCTGTTGCTGTTGTTGTGCATGGCGCTGCTCTTTTGCCATGCGCTCCGAGCGGCGCCGCCACAAATATTTAAAGCTTCTGAAAGCCAATGTGGCCAGCGTGCCGTAGAAAGCAAAGCTGAGTAGATTGCGTTCGTCACGTAGTGAGGTTATGCGCGGTATGGCGTCCATGCCCCAATCGAAGCTGAGCACACGCGGACTCACGAGTAGACCGAAATTGAAGACCGGCAGGTAGAGGAAGGTCAGTAAGCGCGACCACAAAGAAGGCATTTTCGCGATTGGATTGTCTGCGGTTGAGAAGGCGGTTTGTGGACGCGGAAGCACGAGAAGACGCCAGTAGACGATGCACATCAGCGATACGGCCAACACGCAGAGCGTGCGCATGCGATGCTGCAATGAAAGTGACGCAAAGGAGTTGTTGAAAAGAAGTAAACACTACAGTTACAGTTATTTTGAGTACTGAATCTCTGTAAATGCACTCACCTTGTCGCGAAAGCCGCACAGTCCGCGTAAGCCATCGAATATGGCGCACACCAGTAACGCCGTTATCGCCGTCTCTTTGAAGAGTAAAGCTACAAGTGACAACACCACCGTCAGTATTAGCGCCCACCACTGACGCACCTCACCACGCTCACGCCACACTATATGCCGCATATACATTAGATACGTCAGCAGGTAGAAGATGCAGGCCGCCAGATCGGCGCGTCCCACAATACCCGCCACAGCCTCCGTGTGTATGGGATGCGCCGCAAAGATGGCGCCCGTCGCCAGCACACCCCAAACGGAGTTTAGGAAATAACGCGCCAGCTTCACTACCAAACCGGTGGCCAAACAGTGCATCAGATTATTGATGAGATGAAAGCCCCACGGTGTATAGCCGCCCAGCAGGAAGTTGAAACGAAAACTGAGCACGCACAGTGGGCGATAGGAGCCATGCGAGCCGGCATCGGTGAGCGGTGTGCCCCAGTAGTCATGCTGGAAGACGCTTTGCCAAGGCGTATGGCCGGAGACATCGGTGTTGGCCAGTATGGCGCGTCTGCAAGTGAAAGAGATGAAAGTCAGTAAGTTGTTATATGAGCTATAACTACAGCAAAGAGTGAGAGAGAGTGTGTGTATGTGTGTCTGCAATGTATATAAATGAGGCCAGTGTCAAGAGTCAAACTAATTAAAAGCAATACGGCGCCAGGGGTGTATGATTTAGCAAACGGTGAGCACTGGTAATTGGATATGCGTAGCAGTGTGCTGCTGCTGCTACTTCTTCCACCACCGCCGACGCTGCAGTTCAACAAGTTTTGCACCACCTTTGACTGTCTTCAAGCTTTGCCATCTTATTGTTGTGTGTTTTGTTGTTGCTGTTATTGTACACTGCTGCTTATGGGATGCCTCAGAAGGCACATTCTCTTATGCACTGTCGGATCACCTGTCATATTAATTAAAATGATTAAGTGCGGCCTACGCAGCGTAGCCAATTAATTTTCCTTTACGGCTCTTTTAGCAGCAACAATAGTGCGCACACAAACAGCGCAATAATAATGACAACAAGACTTACAACAACAACAACAACAAGAGAAGTGAATGCATGATAAGCGAGTATATAAGGGAACATACAAATACAAGTATATATTTAGGTATACATATAGGTTAGTTATCGGTTTGTATAGCAATGCGCCCCTTTCCACCCCACTCAAGCTCGTATAAATTGCAAATGCTCGCACAGCGCAGTCAATAAGCAATATATCTACCACGAATTCTCCTGCGTATCGGGGCGCGTGGTCGGGCCATAAGTTGTCTAAACTTTATTTGTAGCTTATACACGCTCGCTCGTTCGCTGGCTGGTGGAAATCGCAATGCGTCGGTGGGTGGTCACGACTAAGTGCAGTCAAAGTTCTTCTGGGCAAACATAAATTTGCGTGAACGTCGGTCGACGGTACACTCGCCTGTCCGACTATTCATTTGCTTCAAATGGAGCCGCGGTGTGTGCGGGCAAATCGTCCAACAAGCCCTTCCGGCGCGTCATCTACTCGCACTCACTCGCTACATGCGGCATGTTTGCACTGCCATTTACACGAACAACCATCGAATTGGCGGCTTATTTTCGCGTGTGTGGGGCTGTCCTCCCCCTCCCCCCGCGTTTTGGCTTGTTTGCGCAATTGAGTTGATTAATTGCCGATTTAAACATACGAGACAGCGACAATGTAGGCTGAACATTGCTACTTGACTCGCGCTAGTGACCGCTGGTGTGCAGCGCATGAACGCGGCATGTAACATACATACAAACTGGCTGACTGTTTGTGCAAATAATTACGTAAGTGTTGTACGGGAAAAGTGGGTCTCTCATATATAGATGTATGTATATGTATACTCTCTTGATGAGTTTTAAAGGGATATTGATGTTAGTTCAGACTTTGGAATACGCTCACATTATTTACTAAAAAGTTTGGCAATATATTCCCTTTCGTTTGAATTGACAACGGATTTCCCTTTTTCCGTTTCTTCTGGAAATATGGATAATAATTCCTCTATTGGAAAAGCTACAACTTCCTCAATATTCTCCCTTAATAGGCACTCCAAAAATTAAACCATTAGACAATATTTACTAAGATTCTGCTTAATTAACATTTTCTTCCTAGATCCCGAAAAGACTAATAGGTCCCAAGGAACTGAACATTTTTTCTTACATTTGACAGTTTAGTTTATTAGTATACGTCAAGCAAACTCAGTTCCATCGATCCATACAAAGCACAGGGAATCCTAACCTATGTATCGCTTTTATGTCCATAAGATGGACTTCAAGATCAAAATTTCGATATTAGTTCGATGACAATAATCATCTCATGAAATAAAATATACTAAACCAAATTAAGTTATATAAATGGCGCCAGAGTTGTTTTAGCGAAATACCGTGCAAATGTATAGAAACTAACAATTCTGACGGCATTTCCGACCAACTTAATTGACAAGAACTGATTTAAATTTTTTCGAAAGGGCCCAATTTGGTTCAAAAGATGGTATCATAAACAGCTCTACAATTGAAAGAAACGGTTTTCACTGTTTTGACTATTCTTCTTATTCTTGACTGCTTACGCGGTTATAGCCGAGTCCACAACAGCGCGCCAGGCATCTCTCCTTTTGGCAGTTTGCCGCCAATTGGTAATACCAAGTGAACACAGGCCTCTCTCCACCTGGTCCTTCTATCGGAGTGGAGGTCTCCCGCTTTCTCGGCTTCCACCAGCGGGTACTGCGTCGAAAACTTTCAGAGCTGGAGCACTTTCGTCCATTCGAACAACATGACCCAACCAGCGTAGCCGCTGTCTTTTTATTCGCTGGACTATGTCTATGTCGGCGAATTACACCACATACAGCTCATCTGCGGTATTCGCCGTTGCCAATGTTTAAGGGACCATAAATCTTCCGCAAAACCTTTCTCTCGAAAACTCCTAGTGCCGTCTCATCGGATGTTGACATCATCCACGCGTCTGCACCATAAAGTAGGACGGGAATGATGAGGGACTTGTAGAGTTTAGTTCAGTCCATAGTAGCACCTGTTGGCAAGAGTGATTCTGCGTTGGATTTCCAGGCTGACATTGTTATTGCTGTTAATGCTGGTTCCCAGGTAGACGAAATTAGCTACAACTTCAAAGTTATGACTGTCAACAGTGACGTGGGAGCCAAGCCGCGAATGCGCTGACTGTTTGTTTGATGACAGGAGATATTTTGTCTTGTTCTCGTTCACCACCAGACCCATTTGCTTCGCTTCCCTATCCAGACGGGAAAAAGCAGAACTAACTGACTATTACTGTCAGTAAATTTGGCGTCTTGACATTTGACAAATAGAAATTGCACCACTCTGTTTTGAAGTTAGGTGAAGTTAAAACACGTCGGTATTTCACTGAGATCATAATCATAAAATATAAAGAAATTTCTAGCAGTAGTAGTAGTGACAGAAGTACAACATTATTGAGTTTGACAATTTTCTTATGTGGAAAGTACAGATGAAACATCTTCGGGTTTATTTTCGCTCCAAGAATTAAAGTTAAGGTAGTGATTGTTTTAGAAATAATAATTTTGTAGAATGTTGCAAATCCGTGTCCTTTTCGGTTTAGTAGAACCGACTGTCGTGAGAACGGTTATGGAAGTGATGGGCCTAGATGCCTAGTCGTTTGGAAGAATAGTCTATAGATTATGGCTTCTCAGATTTTTAAGGGATAAACCTTATCTATTTTGTTAAAAAAGGATTTATTATTGCTACAGAGAAGATACTAAAAGCCCAATATATTAGATACATTGATTTGCTTAGTAACACATTATTATTTTTAATATAATATTCTTAGACCAAAATATCTGCGACTTCAACAAAACCAACGTAACTAATCCCACAATCAAAAGTGAAACTCAACCCCACGAATCTTTGTTGCTACAGCCTTTTGAGCTTTGTAAGTAATCACTATTTACGATTATTGCACTTGTAGTGTTTGAACAAAAGTACACAAATTTATTAAACTGTTTAAGTTGGCATTATGACCCAATTACACATGTACTATATATATGTATTAATAGCATAAATCGACAAGCATATGTTTTGTTGAACAAGCTTAAATCTTAAACCTTATTTAGTATGGCTTGTAGCAATATGCTGCCTACCATTTCACTCAAGTGTAAATCATTAGGTTAGCCATTGTTTTTCAATTAATATGCACAGATAAATGCATATTATTTTGGATAAATTTTCAGTTTTGTTATTACTGAGTTATTATGTAATATTTAGATAACTACAATTATACTTTCTTATATGAAAATATTTGAAATATATTTAACAAAGGAAAAATTAAGTAATGTAAATAATTATGACAAACTATTTATGTACAGTGGTGAATCGTTTCTTCATATGAAATGATCTGTTTATTTTGGAGTGTAAAGCAGTAGTTCCTACAATTTATATTACACAATCATAAAATATATTCTAGAAGTGTACTGTTTATATTGTATTTTCCATAACAACATAAGAATTAGGGCTACTCCTTGAAATCGTGTCATAATTCTGACAATATTTCAATTATATTTTCCACTGTTTTCAAAATTGTCTATACATTCAACAGGTTCTCTTCACTTTAAAACAGTATATTGTTTATCATTTTCAATAGCTTTCTCTACTGTCGATTTTAAGCACTGGTGTACCTCAATTATAATGTGGGATGTCCATTATGTCAAATTTAATGACAGCCATGATCAAACAAATGATAACGCTTATTCATTTATTTTAAAAATAATAAAGACAAATCTTTCGATTTATATTTGCAGCATATTTTAAGAATAACAATACTTTTCTGTCTAGAAAGTTAGTAGAAAGTACTGAGGATATAATTGAAATTGCCATTTTTTGACATTTAATGGTTTCATAAAATCACATATTCGATCAATTTGACATTCGAAGACTTTTAGATGATAAATAGGAGATAAATCCGATATTTTCTCGAATAAAATAGCTACGTAATGACGATTTCATTGTCTTATCATATGAAATGTATTCTCAAGAAGTTATTTGATATTTTGGAACAAACGATAGTTGTCACGACAGCTAAGAATATTTGCATTATGTTTGACTTCGAAATTACTATCGAAGCGCGTCGAAGTAGATTCGTTTTTGCGACTTTTACTTTTGACACCTTTGTCGAATATGAGTCCTCTCAAAATACAGACTTTTAGACTTTGGATATTATATAATGGTAGCGTACATTGTCAAAATTGATAACTCACAAATGATTGTGTTATTAAGCAGACATTCTCGAACAAATATAGTATTATTTTCGTCGCGGTTCCATGATTTTAAGCAATGTGTGGTAGTCTTTAAGGGGCTATACCAATGTGACATTTTCAAAAAATCGATTTTTTTATTTTTTGCTTATTCGATAGTTTATACTTTCAAAAATATCCTGTGAAAGCGGTAAGATAGTATCTTGAATAGTTTTTGAATGATTGCATTCTAAACGTCGACCGCACGATGGTGTAAGCAACTATAGTCGAAACTTAAAACGATTTTTTTCGAAACGACATTTCTCAAAATTGCTGACATCATAACTCAACGATACATTGACCGATAGACTTCAAATTTAAGCTGAGTATATTGAGTATATTTACTATACAAAGACCGAACTTTTTGATTGGCTGAAAATTGTCAATTTGACATTAAAAAAGGACCATTTTTCCTAAAAAACGATTTTTTTTCAGAACTACGCCATTTTGTCAATTTTTGATATTTTTCAAAAATTGTAGATCATTGTATGGAAATATATTTAACTTTAATAGCCTTTTTGATTTTTTTTGTGTTTCAGGAACTCATTCGGCCGAAATCTGGTGTCGGAATAATGAAATATAGAAAAAAAGTGTTTTTTAACAATGGAACTAAGTTATCTTGTACTTGCTCAAATTTAAAACATTTTGACATTTTAATTTGAGAAAGTGATTGCAATTTTACAAAAAATCATTCACATTCGACTTAAGTACCACTTTAAATAGTACTTTTGAGAGCAGTATTAATGCTTAATATGCTACGTGTCCTTGAACTAACTTCATTTTCGATTTGATGTCAGTAATTACGTTTTTATAACGCCCCTAAATTGCAAATATTTTTTATGGACAGCACAGAAGCCGAAACGCCTGGTAATACCTACGAAAATGCATTAAAGAGCGAGCATGAGTAGTCATTTCAATGATTAATTTAAAGAAGGGTGTCCTTCTAGAGGAAATTTGGTTTTTCTAAAGGAAATTTGAAAATTTTATTCGAAATTATATATAGAAGAAGCAAGTGTTAAATACTTGAGTTCTAGTGCAGCCATATAATTTTATGGGCTCAATTAGCACTAGATGTGCCATTTTGATACACTAATCGCAGACCTTGTAATTTACTGTTATCCCGTTTCATCCTTCCGTTCAAACTACTTAGTGTTTGCGATGAAGCTACTTATATCCGATATGCTTTTTGTGGACATTAATTCCAGGTTTGATGCCTGATGGATTCCAAGTGTCCTGTGTCGGATCTGCGATAGGCCTGGACATGCATAGAGAAAGTGGAAAATGGTTTCCTTATTCCCCTCTAGTACACAGCCTCGGCAAATGTTATTGTAGGGCATGCCCATTTTCATTGCCTGTTCTCCAAAAGACCAATGACCCGTTATAGTAGCTGTAAGTCTGAAAATACTTTTCCTGGACCTAATTAATAATACCCCAGATTTAGTCTTATCATATTTTGGCCATATCTGTTTAGTTATTTTATATTTTGTTGAATTTTTCCATTTGTTCTCTGCTCATTGTTCGAATTTTATGTTGAGCTCTCTTCTGATCATTCCTAGCGGGCATGGTATTAACTCAGCATCGGATGCGTCTAGAATGGCTCGCGCCTTTGCCAACTCGTCTGCCCTTTTGTTACCGAAAATATTCCTGTGGCCGGGAACCCAGACCATGTCTTATTGTACTTTGTATTCCAGAGTACTCAATGCTGTAGTTAGTCGTTGGCGTCGACAAGGCCAGGAGCGCCGCCTGACTATCTGTATATATTATTGCTTTTTGTATCCTCTGGTAGTTCGCCAATATAGCTTCATATGCCTTCTCTATGCCTAGTACTTCCGCTTGGAAGATGCTAGCCAAGATCGGCCGACGGAAGGAGCGAGAAATGTTAAGATCATCGGAGTATACACCTGTGCCTACTCCGCAGTCCATTTTGGACCCTTTGGTATAGACTGATATTTCGGGGTAAAGTCAAATAAATGTTCTACGCTATGTTTGAACAGCCACCAAAAATATGGTCTATCAGCTATACATAGGTATCAACTATCTTTATTTAGGTGAACAATTTGCAGACCCATTTCTTAATATGATTTAGACACGCCTTAATATGAGTTCATCTCAATTAAAAGTTGCTTTCATGTAAAAAAATACTTTGTTCCATCATCTGGCTGGAACTATTTGACAATTATACGATTGGTTTTGAGATGAGTATAAAAAAAGTCAAACAGTAACTTTTTAGGGAAGCTTGAGAACCTGAAGAGTCTCTTCAAAATTGTTGGTCCACTAAATAAAATCAACAATTTTATTCCTCCAACTTAAACACCCTATATAAAAGTAGCAATTGCTCTACCGGTAGCTTGAGATGAGGCAAGAGTCATATTATTTCGACTAACTAGAGCGTCATATTGCCGATTTTTATGCGTCTCAAAATGTGCTATTACGACGGACAGGACAACCTGCGTAAATCATACGAAATCAATGTGCCACGTGCAGGCGACAAGGACGCACCGTCCAATAATGTGGGTGTGGATGGCGCGAATATCGTATAAATTGATTTATGTTTATTTCCAACTGCAGCTTACAGACTTGCGCATTTTATTACGTCCAGAGACTACGCTCACGCAGTCTATTTAATATGATTATATATTTTATTTTCACCGTTACGCTTTTTACGCACAGCACAGAGCAAGCTGGTCTCCAACACGCAAGCGGCGGCGGTCATGCTCACCTACAGCGTTGCAGGGACTAAGAAGTAATAAAAAACGGAAATCACCACTGCAAGGAGTTTAAGTGTGATAAGCGAAGACCGGGTGTTGGGTTAGGAAGAAGAAGAAGATGAACGACGACGACGACAGACAGAGAGTCAACAAACCACATCAAACCTAATATTAACGGTCACAAAGACACAACCAATGCCAAAAGCCGTCCAATTCAATCTTATAATGAGGGTCATAAAATAAAACAGTGACGCATTGCCAGCAGCAGCCGACACACAAACTTTGGAAGACTGCTGCTTTCTACACTCCAGCGCGTCTTTGGCTTTTTGTGGTACATGTATCAACTTCACACAAGCCTGCAGAAGGACTTACGACCGTAGGCGGCGGGTGCATGCGGGCGGTTTATTAGCGAAGACAACCAATTTTTCTAGAAAGCCTCGACGCAAAGGCAAAAAAAGAAAGGAATAAAATCAACTTTAAAGCACAGGCACATAAAAAGGAAATTGCAGCAAATAAATAGCATTTGAGATTTAGGGATGTTGAGCTGCGGGTTGCTGAGGGTGGATAGAGCGCCAAAACTGTAGCGCTCCGCTGTAGACTGTAGTGGCTGGGTTTGAGTTTGATATTTTTTTTTGGACTTTTTCATGTTTATTTTGTAAGTTGTTAAACCCTTTGCCATAGTTAGTTAAAAATAATGGGGGTGGAGTGAAATGAAAGTAAATTTTATTAAGGCCAAATTAAATTACATTGGTAATTCTAGAGCGAGTAAGTACTACTCGGTTTCCTTTTTCGGGTGGAGTGGTTGCCTTGCGATAAAATATGCATTGAAAGGTTAAAGTGAGCGTGGGAAAAGTGGGATTTTGTCAGCAAAAAAAAAAACTAAAATAAAATAAAAGAATAAAGAGTGAAAACTACTAAGACCTTAGCTCTATGGCATTAAAATTTGGTATCGCGCATATTTACCTAGAAAGCTGAAAAAAGAAAGTTGAAAAACAAAGATTCTTTAAAATTAATTAAATTAGCCTTCATTTTCATTTTATGTCTTATTGCCTCAAATGGAGAAGTAATTGTTGAAAATGAGAAACTTGATGATTATGCGAGAATATATTTACAGTTTCAATTTGAAGTGCTTAGGAGATGCATACTATATACAACAGAGTATATACATATCTTTACAGTTATTACTGCTTATACTTATACCATGACTAGAATGTCTTTCTGAGATTTCTATATAGTTTATCGAAGCCTTTAGAGTTCGAAACAAAAATTGGTACATTTGGGTTGCCACCTGTTTGAAAAAGAAAACACACTTCAATATGCAAATAAATGTGGATTATGAGTAAAGTACAAGCTTATGAAAACAAAAAATTAATCAGAGTTGCCACCTTTTTGAAAAAATATACACCACTTTTATATTTTTTGGGGGATACCAAATATACTATATGTATTATAATCCAATAAGCTATAATTATCAAATAGAAGGTATTCCAAAAACCGAAATAGTTTACGAACGGAGCTGCCAATATTAAAAAAAAAAAAAATTAAAAAGTAGGCTCATCTAAGTCTATCCATGTCCATAAAGACAATACCAATGGTCTGCAGAGAAATTGTTCGGTGTAGTCCAGTGAGAACAAATGACTACACCGTTTCCACGATAGTCGGGTATCGTAACCGGTACAATTTCGCCGTTGAGAGTCTCGTCTATTGGAACAAACCTAGACTTTTATTCGGCCACGAACTAACACAGCGACAGACTTGAAGCCCGGGCGTAGTTTCTGAACTATTTCGCCGTCCTTATGGTAGTAGGGTCCCCGTAACTGGAACGGCCACGGACTGACATAGCGACAGCATTGAACTAAGAACCCGAATGGAAATTCTTGACCAAATTCGTCGACCCAATAACAGTCGGGACAAATAACTGGAACAGATCTGAACTTCTGTACGGCCACGGACTTACATTGCGACAGCATTGGACTTGAAGCCTGAGCGTAGTTCTCGAGCTATTTCGCCGTTCTTATGACAGTGAGGTCTTCATAACCGAAATGAGTTCGGAGTTTCATCTGGCCACGGATTGACGCAGCGGGATCATTGGACTAAGAGCCCAAACGGTGAATCTCTACCTATTTCGCCATCCTTAAGACAGTCTGGACTCCGTAACCGGGACGAGCACGGGCGGAGAATTCGGTAGCACTTGGTTAAGAGCCCGAAGAGAAGTTATCGACCGATTTCGATATTCCACGACAGTATAGGTAATCGTAACAGACCCGGACTTTATTACGGATGCTCACCGAACCATCTCTTAATATCTCTTACACTTATTAAGAACCTATGCAGTAGCAATTACCTGTCAACAGCTGTCCATACACACATGTGTAGCTACTTTCCCACCTTACTTACACTACACTTCCTTCAAACCAATTTTTTCCAGCTTTCTTCAACACTTCACTTCATGCCTGTCGTCGCGCATTCTCTCTCTTTCTCTGTCTCTTCAGCTGAGCTGTAAGCAATAAGAACTTGTTGGAAAACTTGTTTATAATTGTTTTAATTTGTTTAGCGCTTTGGTTGATTCAGCGACATTGAGCGGCGCGCAAACTTTTGGCACGTTAAAATAGTCCATTAGGAAAAGTTGCAGCAAATATGTGGATAAGTTTGCAAAGTTGTCATTTAATTTCGTTTCGCGTTGCTTTTCTTCGCGACTTCGCATTATTTTTTTTTCACTTTAATAACTAACTGCGGCGCTTTGATGAAATATAAAATGAAACAGCATTTGTTGTTCGACCGACATAATACTTAATTAGAAAGTTTAAAAATGGCCAAGTTTTACTTCGGATATTAAATATCAAGATACTCGTATAGGGATGCTTTGCCAAACAGGCAAGATTTTGTATTCAATTTTGCTTTCTTAGAAAATGCATAATAAAATAAGGAAAATGAAAAAAAATTAATAAAATTTGGAACCCAACTGGTTCTATAAAGGAAGCTGTTGTGAACAGCAGTTTTTATAATTCACAGAGCTTTCCTGATACTCAAGAGAAGAGACCGATAAACTGGACTAGCTCTCTAGATCTCTGCCGAAATCACTTCTTCTGTTTGAGATGGGAGAGTTGACTTTAAGCGGCAAATTGAGCGACTTACAACCGACAAAATCGACTCACAAAATAATTTTATAAGAAGCTTATTTAAGGCAGAAATATATTCGGGATTTTACTGAGGATTATTAAGGAACCGGAATAGGGATCGAAAACAAGTACTAGGACGAACTTAACGGCTTAAGGTTTTTCTTGCTGAAATATGCATTTTCTAATCCAAAGTTGGTTCCAGGATTCCGGATAGAAACACTTAGTCCAGTATGACGGTTAGCATAAAACCTCAATAAAGGTGTCCACAAATATTTAACTTAATCAATCGTAAATACGAACGAAGGCAATGTGAATTTAGGCGGATTCTCGTTTTGTTGCTGGAAAAAGGCAGAAATTGAAATTGAATATCCAGCAGCATGGACCACTAAGAGGACTTCAAAAAGGAAGGATGAATGTTGAATTGTGTGCAGTGCTTTCCGATAAGCAAGACACCGATCCCCTCCTCTATACTCATTGTCACTCCTTCCATGAACCTCGAGTTGTCGGTACGAAAGTTGCCATGTCTGAACTCAGACTTAGTCTCTACGCCACTTCTAACGCTTTCTGTTTTTAGACCACATTCAGGTTCATCTTGCTGCAATAGAAAGAGATCGTCCCGGGCTCTGTTCTAACTGAGTTATTCCTGAGCTAAGTCTAAAAATTGTCCAAGTTGTGCGGAGGAAGGCGAAGAAACATTTCTCGACGGTCTGACTTTTGGTAGACTAATCTTTAAACATCATGGAAGTCAGAAATTCATTGAACCGGACGAATTGGCTGGATTCGATATTATATGAGGTCCTTTGTTTCGAATCTAAGTGATTTTTTGCAAGACCGTGGTGAAAACTTCGAATTGGATTATAACCGAAACCCTATAATCTGTTTAAAATTCAATTCACATATTAACTTTGACTCCACAACACATTATTATTTGTTGCTTCGATCTTCGACCTTTGACCTTCGAGAGTCTTTAGTTTTTCGCTTAAAATATTTATCTTAAACTTCAACTTGAACTTCCTCTCAAATGTGTTTCCCAATAATTTTGTCTTACACTTCAATATTTAACTGTCTTTAAATTTGCCTTAAATTTAATTTGTTCTCATAATTTCTCGGCTAAAATGCCTTAACTTTTCCACTATTATTTTCCTATAATATATTTCATATATTACGCCGACTTGAGAGCACGCTTGAACGGGTGGCATTTAAAAATTAGGTCAATAAACAGGCATACACTTTAATTTAATTCCACTCGGTGTGCTTCGGGAGAAATGTTAGTGAATTGTTTATGGAGTACGCTGTGTGCGGCAAGTAAGGCGCAAACAAATAAATATTTACCTTTTGAACAGCAGCCACTTTGCTACAACAATATTCAACAACTGGCCCAAGAGTATTGACTAGCTGGCGAACACAGAGTAGCATACCATACATGAAAACAGGAGCTCACACACCAGGCAGAAGATGATGATAGTAAAGGCGGGAAGGAAGGTGAAGGGGAAGTAGAAGGCGAAGGCGAAGGAGGAGACGTAGGAGCAGGCGAAAGCGACAGAGTCGTATAAACCAAAACCGAAACAGCAGGCTTTTACTGCTATTTTACACGATCATCATATTAGAGCGGGAACATGGTCAGGTGGTGTCGCTACTGTCAAGCCGTGCTACAGCTGCACCGAGGATTCACAGACTCAACGGGAGAGTGTATAAAAAATGTGATAGTGCCTGTGTGTCTCGCATACTCCTCTGCGTTCGGTCCTTTGTTGTTTGGGTCGTAGCAAAGGCGTTCGTTTCGCCAGCCTCTGTAAGCGAGCTATTGCAGCAACAGAATAATTGCAAGTGAAGTAAAAGGTAGCGACAGTAGAGGAAAAAAATTTATTATGTTCTCTTCTAGTTGTAGTTGAGGGCTCGTAACTCCCACACAGCTTCTGTGTGCGCGCCGTATTTTGGTGCGCTGTCAACCGTTATGTACCGTTATTACTGGTGTGTATGCGGTATAAGTTGCTTGGGTAGTTTTTGTTTAGCTCCACGCTATGCTTCATTTCAATCGTTTTCGCAGCAAAACCAACAATAATAAATAGCATACAACAACAGCAAACACAAAAATATTACAACAAAAGCGCACACACACACACACACCGCCAGCGCAAGTGGTTGCGCATTGCAAGTAAGTGAAATCCAATGTTGTTGGTTGTTGCTGTTGTTCTTGTTGTTGCACTGAAAAATATTGTGAAAATATTTCCTGTAAATTCTGTTGCATACTTGAGGGCGTTTATTGAGTCGATGCTGGCTGGCTGGCTGTTTGTGTCGCAATATCTTTCCTTACGCGCCTTCCCTCTAGCCTGCGTCGCTGTAGTTGTTGTAATTTTTGTTATTGTCAAATGTTGTAACGTATTTCACTTAGCTGTGCCGTTCACAGCGTGCTTCAGTGTTTGACTGGGTGCTATAACTAAGGGCGGCGGAGAAAAGCTGCTGGCACACCCGCACTTATTTATATATAAAGCAGCAAAGCATATTCACCACAACAAACATATAGGAGTATATAGCCATGTTTGCATTGGTTAGTTGGTAGTAACAATAAAAGACAACAAAATGCTAACATATTTGCAAATATCGCGTTTATATGGACACAGCAGGATACTTGTATGTATATAAATTTTGAGTCCAGTGAAGAATCACAGAAGTTTCAATTTCAGTTTAGAACTAATACATTTCTTACCAATTTTTATTAGTTTAAAATTTTCCTGCATTTAATGAAAAAGTCGGTAGCGACCTTAGTCAAACTAGTAACCAACTTTTACAGTCTCTAGGGATTAAGAGGAGATACAAATATGAAGAAGATTCAAATAATTAAATAAGAAAAAGGCTTGATATACTTCCTCTTTAGGAGCGCTCCCCTCCAAGTAGCTTCCGGTTTCGTCGAAATAAAGTCAACGAAAGCGTCTCCCTGCTGCTTCAGAAATATGTTCCCGAAAGCTACCGACGACGTTCGAGCTTTTAACAGATCAGACCTCGTACGTGATAACGTCCCAAAGATCACTTAATGCAGTTCAGAGTGCAACAACTCATGAGACTGGAGAGCCACGTGAACAGTGTTCTGGGAGTCAAATTATCACTTTTTGAAGAAGAAGTGCTGCATTTTGATAGTGAAAAATGTCTAAGCCTTGATAATTTTGGGCAGAGTAGCTAGTTAAATCCTATATTTCCAGAATTGACTAAACATACGAAATATAATCCTCCAAGCAAAGACATTCCAGCATGACACTGTGGACCTCTCCAAATGCCCGGTTATTCCAAAACACCTAATGCCTCTATACCTATGGTGTAACTCCGTCGAAAGAACATATTTTCTGGACTTTCTGTTAAATGTCTTCGATGACAATTCCTAACCAGTGTCTTTAAAGCCAATACACAGCAACAACAAAAATTAAATGAAGACTGAACCCGGTCAGTTTTCGCATTTAGTGATCGATGAGTCTTAAACTATGACCATACATAATATATTTTCGTTCTTATTAGTTCCTCTTCTACATGATTTAAAGTCATCCCTCGATCGGCAGACCTCGATGTAGAAAGTTGCACTGTCTGAATACGGTCTTATTCTTTTCATCAATTTTACTGATTTTTCCTTGAATTCTTATACAGAAAAGTGCCGATCAGTTCTGATTATATAGACTTGATACTCATTTTTTTTCAAGGAATGCCATTTGAAATTTATTTATCATTTCTTAGCTCAGTTACTTTTTTATTTTCAGAAGTATATAAAGCTCTCTAAAGACTCGCAATTTTCCCGGAGATGAGTACCGAACTAAGATTTAGTTCTTCAATGCAAAAAGCACAAACACCAGATTCATTCTCTTAATATAACAGGAAAGTCCTTAAAAGCTTAGTTTTGAGATCACGTCAAGTAGGTTTAAATCTTCAAAGGCTGGATATTCAAAGGTTCTTTAGTTCTCCCAAATTGTATGAAGACTCGATAAATTTAGAACTGTTGCTTTGCCTTCCAATTTTTTTAAATATTTTAAATTTTTTTCATTACTTTCGGAGCACTCCTCTTCTTCCACGAAACTACACTATCACCCAAGTGCTGCAACTGCTCGCCCACAACTTACGGGTGTGTGCCGACTAAAAGTTGCGCGACAGTAACGCCATCGTCAACAAACAGGCATCGGGTGGCATTGAATGCGTGCGTTATCGGCAAATTTGCAGCCACAATGTGCACGTTTGGCTGTTGTTGGCTTTTGTTGTGACGACGACGTCGACGACGACAATACCCAGAGGAATGCCACCAGAGTGGTTCTATGTACATACATACATTTGTGGTACGAGTGGAGCGATTGTGGAAGGGAAGAGTGAGTCTGTTGTAATGTGAGCACCTTTATTCCCTAAGAAGCGCATGACAGCGTAGTAAGCTTACACACATGTAAGGGAGCCAGTGAGGGAGGCGGGGGTGTGGCGCGCTACAAAAAAATGCCCGTAAACTTATGCGCATATGTGCACACTCCACACTCCACACGCCACACTCATTGCCGCACATAACTTCGCAAGCAACTATGCACACAGAGTATTTGCAACATAAAATTTCCCTTCACACAAACATTTAAATGGTGAACACACATACACACATACATATATACTACTGTATGTGAATATGTGTGTTTGTGTTGGTACAATTTTTGTCTGCATGCGTATATTTTCCTGTTCTGCTGGCATCTTGCCTTCGGGGAAATTTAAGATTTTCCGTTATTCTCTCAAGTATGAACATTGTGAAATACAATTTCTTGAGCATATTTACACGTCGCATAAGCAGCGTGTGTGTGTGTGTGTGTTCTCAACTATCATATTGTGTGTGTGAGTTCATGAAATGCAACCTTGCTGAAATTAAATGCTCGAAAATGTAAATTAAATTTAGTTTTTGAGTTGATATTTTGTGGAAGAATTTTTGTATTTTCTGTAGATGATAACTCCTTGACGACTACAGCAGTGGAAACCTTTAGGGATTTGATACTGCCCGGTGCAGAATCCCGAGGTCATTTTGTTGTAGAACCGTTCATTGAGACTTTTTTTTACAGCTCAATCAAAGCCATGAGGCTGAAGAAATTAGGGATTTTTGTTATGCATAGAGGTGATAGATCTTAAGGCTCTCTTAAGCCTCCCACTATAACACTCAAAAAGTTACCCTTCTTTTGAAACCCCTTATCCCCTCTTATGAACTCCCGAAGTACTAGTGTTGATCCAGATTGTTTCGGACTATAGCGATTTGAGCCCTTTTTAAAAAGAGAGAGATTTTCTCTCTTTAAATGTATGTAATTGGCATAAGCACTGCTCTTAGTTTGGCGCGAATGGGAAATACCAAGCAAAATCTACCTTATATTTCCAACGGAGTGGAGGCCTTTCTCTTCCTCTACTTCCATCAGCGGGTAACATCGAACACTCCCAAACCATCCATACATCCATTTGGACAACATGACCTAGCCAGCGTAGCCGCTGTCTTTTTATTCGCTGAACTATGTCAATGTCGTCGTATAACACGTACAGCTCATCGTTCCATCGTCTGCGGTATTTGCAGGACCATAAATCTTGCGCAAAATTTTCGTCTCGAAAACTCCTAGTGTCGTCTCATCTGATGTTGACATCGTCCAAGCTTCTGCACCATAAAGCAGGACGGGAATAATGAGCGACTTGATGCAGGAACCAAGAAAGACTCTGCTAAAAAAAGTATCTGTTCCAGTTTTTGACCCTCATAAATTCAAAATTGAAGCTGAGCTCGAATGATTTAATTATTGAATTGAAATGTAACCTCTTAGCTGATGAGATATCAAGTTTTGTATGTGCTTTCTCATAAATATTTGAGATTAAATGTAGTATGCGATTTATGTTAGACAAGCTTCTTAAGATCAGTGTCTACCATTCATCGTAGATGGTCATAAGTAGATACTCGGAGAGCAGAGATTTATGCTTTTAAGTATTTGTTCAGACTTTGTGTCTTTTTGTGTGTGTCTGACAAGATCTGTGCCACAAAATTATTGGGATAAAGACACCATCTAGATATATTTCGAACACCTTGAAAAAATACACATTAAGTACTCAAGATTATTAGTACGTTTGTTGTCTTCTAAGAGCTCTAATAATCAATTGACCTCTTTTTGGAGGGTGTCTTGTATTTATCAAGCAATTTTCTAAATTATTTGGCCATAGTTAATCTAATATTTCATTGCTGTTGAAGATAGAATCTGTGGTTTAGGGCGATTGGATCATATCGAAATCAAGAACTTCAAATACCGACTTTTTCTACCTTTCATAAGATTTTGGAAGTTTAGAAACCTTCCCGACAAAAATTGTTTCCAACTATGAGTTAATAATTTTTCATGATACAAATCAAAAACAAACACCAAAGCTTCAGGTTAATGGAGTCCTGTTTTCGCACGGAAGCTCGTAAAGTATTCGAATTGATGCAATAACACATAAAATGGAATTCTGTTGAAAGGTAATACTATAACATGAAGTTGGCTGCAATTATTATAAACCATTTTCGTTTTGGTAAACACAATCGCTTAACACAGCTTGTAGAAAGGACCGCCAGAGTTGATGCCTACTCACTTCCCACTTTGTTACATACACTGTGTGCCACAAAATCTCTCATGTAGCTGCTGACATTGCTGTGAAACCTGAAAAAAGCTCATGCCATCCTGTCGACCTGCTTAGCTTGCGCCTTTATGTGCGGCTGTTAATATTTATGGCCAATCGTTGTGTTTGTCATTTGCCGCTCAGGTGACTTAGGTAAGTGATATAAAACACAAACACACCACAACCAGCATCCAACTGCGGCCATACACCACAGCGGCGCTTTATTGGGTTGTTGTGCGCCTGTAACTGAGTGCCGACTGCGTGTTGTTGACCAGGTCAAAATCACAACTCAGTGGCAGTTACGTTTGATATGCCCCACAAGAAATGGATTCTTGAGGTTTTAGGACAGAATAAAAGGGTTGGTAGGAATGGACGATATAAAAAGAGCGATGTAGCTGAGTTTTTTTTTTTGGGTTTTATAACAAAATAAGGGGTTCTACTGGAGTTAAAAGTTGTAGTTCGTGGCTGATGGTTAAGAAGCCTATACCTTTGAAGTCCGTGTGCTATATTTATACTATCCCCGGTCGATCAGCCCGAATTTGTAAAATTTTACTATGGAAATCTCTTTTTATTCTCCCATGTTCTCTATGTTTTATGTGATGAATCCGGAGATTAGCAAAAAATCTCGTCTCTCACGGACTTAATATTTTATGATATGCAGTTACCTAGAGTGTTTCTTGTTCCAAAATGAAGACGGGCTGTTTATTAAATTTTTTGTCAGTGGGCTCAACTGAATATAGAGTGGATCGTCAATAGCATATTTCGAAGAGATGAAACTTAAGTTTGAACTCTTTCGTGGTCTAGTTTGATTGAAAGTGGTATCTGGATGAATGTATTAACCATATCATGGGTATTCAGAGATTATTTTGAGATTGGGTGATATGTGTACCGTCGGGTATGGTCGGGTCTTCGTATTCGGAACAGACCCTGATGATCCGAAAGGGGGCAGTCTGCGAATGCGATGTCTTCTTAAACCGTCTTAGTTACTCTTACAGTTTAGCCTTTGTTCCTTCTTTAACCATCCATCTTCATCAGAGGTGTATACATTTTGAATCTTCCCTGATTTAGGTAACAAATTTTCATTTACCGTGAGTAATTTGAATTTAATCTGAATAACTTTTTTGGTATCAGAATTTTGAGTTGCTCTCAAAATCTCAATTTCTTACTCCAAGGATGTTCCTATTCTCTCTCACAACTACAGATCTTCTTCAGTAGCAAATCGTAGTAAATTCCAAGCCGACTGTCTGTCAGGGTCAGCACTCAAGCGTATACAGGCGGATATAAAATATGACTTTCCTTTAGTCCACTCTCCAATGACGTCTGTTGTAACATGCACGCCGGTGCTTAGAAGTACCGTTCTATTTGTATTTGTACATTTGTGAAGTTTAATTTCATGAACGTATATAAAGGCAATGCCAAAATATTATGCTTGCTGCCATTTCCATTTGCCATTTCCACAGCCGCATCCACGATGTGCCATGCCCATAACCAAAGTGACTTCCTACCAACCAAAACTGCCGCACTGCCGAACTGTCGTTGTTGCAGGCTCTTTGGCTATTTGGGACTATAGTTATTTAGTTTATGCCGCTACGCCGGGCCATACTGCTCTGGAGTGGGTGAGCCTGTATAAATGTGTGTTGGTGTTGTTGTGTTGTGCCATTTCCTGCAGCTACTTTGCCAACTTGTATTGGCTAATAAAATCGAGATAAGCGCTGCTCAATTGTACTTTGTGAATTTACTACATAGGCTTGTCGTGTTTTGTTTCGTTTCGTTTCGTTTGTATGCTGAATTCCACCACTTGAACTTTACTATATTTTCGTTGGTGTTAGTACTTGTAGGATGTGGGTGTGGGAGTGTGTTTGTGTGATTTTTATACTCTCGCAACATGTTGCCGAAGAGTTTAATAGCTTTGTTTGCAATACATTAAATTGAGTTAGTTATAGGGTTAGATGAGCCATTTGGGTCAGAGTGAGGAGATTAAATGGCTTCGTAATATTCATTCGTCCTTCCGCCTGAGATTGTCATAACCATTGGAACAATTTAGATGTATTGTTGAATATAGGTTAATAACTCCTCCATTGAGAGCAGCTTGAGGAGGCTGATATTGCTGAAGCTTAGTACCTTTATTTCCGATCAAACTAAGGAGGTCGATATTGCTCAATAGAAAAAGTCGGGTAGCGACCACGGCTACTTCATATATAAGCTCATTATTCCAGATAACCAGAAATTATGATAACTTTTTTATAGTAATCTGAGAAAAAATATGGTGGGACTGAAATAGTTTGCATTGGTTTGAAAATTTGACGTTAAAATGAAACACTGCCTTCATTTAAGTATAATAATATATCTTGTAATCTATTGCAGCGTTTTTCCAGCGGTAGTGGCTGCTATTAAGGAAGCGGCGGATATATTGCTTCGAAGTGCAGTAACTGTTAGGGAAATGAAGAAGAGCGGCGATACTAGCCTTGAGTTCGCTGACTATGCGCTGAAGGTTGGTTAAGGAATGCTTATCTTCACTATCAGTAGCATCGTTTTACTTCTCGATTAGATGGGTCTGCGTTCATGCAATAGCGGGAAATTGTAAGGCTGATGACCTTGCAAGGTCAGGAATGTCAGACTCACTATAAGTAGCATTAAAACATGTTTAATACTGGACAGATGAGCTTCGGCTCAAGTTCAAGATGAGCTGGGCAAGCGCTACTCAGTCACTAACACTTGGGTAGTCGTCAGATCCTTTTGGCCTAAGGTGAATCGCAGAAGGTCTACCGGACCTTCAGTTACGTTTACCTCTCCTTAGTCATAGGGTTCTTACTGCCCATTGTCTAATCGAGATCCACGCTATAACGTTAAAAATCTTACCGGATGCTAGCTATAGAAGCTGCTTGGACGAGGACGAGGTGGAATTATCTCATTACTTTCTTCGGGAATGTCCCGGCTTTGTGAGATCAATAAAAATATTTCTCTGATCTCACTACTTCGAACAAGCTCGCGAAATAGCGAATAAAGAAGTGAAAAATCTCTGGAGATTGGTAGTAGGTTCAGGGCACTTTGTCGACGCCTAATAGAGTTTGCCTGTGTTTCTCTATGGGGAACAGCCTTCTAACCTAACCTAACCTATTCAACTAATAGAAAACACAGTTGATATGTATACCTCTTTGAACGCGTTCTTGGTGCGAGTTAGAAATGGGAACCATCGGATCTCTAGCCTAACCTGAGGTAATTCAGATGCAAGAATTATAGAAATCGGTATATATCTTAACCCCTTTATATCGAATAAGTATTCATTTATACCAGATGATCTATAATTCAGGATCACATTGAATATAAATAGATTTTCCCTTGGCCCTTATATGATTTCCGTCCTTCCGGTTTACTTTATACCGTATATATCAGTAAATATATGCGATTTTGTGAGTGTACTCCCTATAGTAAAATTTCTGGAATCTAGCAAATATATTAAATCGGTCCAAACTTTCTCCAATTTTCAACATACATAAGTTAATGATTCTTGCCTCTTGCCTTGTTTCTTGGACTTTAAAGTTTAAATTTCGACTGGTTAGAGAGATATATCAATACAATTTATTACGAGTATTATGTTTTGATTAATGTGACTCAAGACCTAAAATTAGTGATATTGGTTCACATTTCTATAACATATAATTGTTGAGTTGCGGAACTCATTTTGTTCGCTTGACTTTGGAAGTAGACATTTCTAGTAATATATTTTAATGTAACTAAGTGGTTCTCTGGTCAGGTTCACAACTGAACTCCACACGCACCTGGTACTCCCCTACTTGCCCGGGTGTCACTTTTACCTTTTTTGCTGTCTCTGCTATTGTAGATTTATACTCGCTTAGAATTAATAAATAGAAATTCAGTGTTCACACAACAAAAGGCAGCAAATCAGTTGTGATTGTTGTTAGAAGAGAGCTTAAACAAAGTGCTCTGGCGTGGCACGGAGGTCGTAAATCATTATTTTGTTTGCATTTTTGTGTTTTGTTCCCAGCTTTGGCCATTGCATATTTTGCTATGAGTAAGTTATTAATTTAAATGTGAAAAAGGTGGGGCCGGTGTAAAAGCAATGCTTTGCTTATTGTGCAGCTAACATTGCTAAGCTACAAATTTCCATGCCGGCAAAGATATAACAGCATTTCTATATTTCTATTTATGAGCATTAAATATATATATTTCAGACTCTGTGTATTTTAGTATGTTTGTGTGTGTGTGTGTTTTCATGTGGGCTTTAAGTGCTGGAAATTAAAATTTGTTAGCAACTCACCTGTCATCATAAACAAATCCAGCATTCAGTGTATTCAGATACAGCACAAAAGCAAGCGTACAACAACCTAAGCTCGTATAGTCCATACTGCAAAATAAAATGAAGTGATAAAGTGCTATTAGTTGTAATAGATTTATTCATATTATATGTTGGTATTTCAATGAGTACAACAAATGTAAAAGAGATTTAATATCACTGCATGAGTATGTGAAATAGGTTTTTCGTGTGTAAATACATATTTTTTTTATTTAAAATATATAAACTGTCAATAAAATATTGGTTTTAGCAGTGTTAGTAACCAAATCGCTTTTTTGAAATTGTCCAAGCGCCTAAAAGTATGCTACAGATTAAAACTGTTAGATTTAAAAAGGTATTTAATGAACTCCACGTCTTGGTTATGTGCCTATACTGAGTATTATTCGAAGAATGTAATGGCTGTATAAGATAATTCTCAAAATTTTGAAAGAAAATGTGTTTTTAAATCGAGAAAGAGTGTATTTTTAATGTTTCAGCCTAAAAGTAGGCTATATTTGATTTAAGAACATTAATTATCTAAAAAAAAATAGGTGATACTATATGACTAAGGTTAATCCTGAAGATTCTACAAAATAAAATATTGGTTTTATATGGAAAAATTGTATATTTTTCGTTTTTAGCCTGAAGGTATGCTACAATTGAACAAAAATATTTGATTAACCACATATTTGTTGTCCACAAGCTATTTTTTTAATTGTATTGTGAAGATTAGTTCCAAAATATATTTTCGCTCTAAAATTTATATATTTTGAGAGTATTATGGGGTCTTAACAACACTGGTCAAGTTACAAAAGCTTTTCTAAGACATTTCTGCATGTCTTTTTTTCTAAAATGATTATAGTAGACTAGACTGTTAGTCAGAGTTCAAAGAATGGTCGAGAAAAAATCTAAAAGTAGAGAAAAATGTCTTCTGCGTCTAAAACTATACAACAAATTGGTTTAATCCGACTTTCCATGACAAACCGCTAATTCTGTTCCCGAAAAGAGTTCTAATCTAATCTAAGAAATCTTGTATGGCAACCAGCTCAGCCAAACAAGCCAGAGAGATTATAAAAAAGCAACAAAGGGAAATGATTATATTAGTATACATAGTATTCGTCGGTCCATATAAATTTTAGGAAAATAATGGAATGCGTTGCTTCTAATTCTATATCAACATTGCAACAATAATCTTAATACTCTCCCCATTACATTACTAAAGAAATATCTAACAACGGCTCCTCCCACTGCGGAAAATATTTCATATTATTTTGTTATTTCCATTTCAATTTCCTGCTTAACAATATTTGCTTTACTTTACAATTAAAATTATCCAGCTCACAAATAAACGTTTCACTTATACCACACGATTAACAAACCAACAACTCGGTTACAATTTATCTAAGTAAATACAGTAATAATCGACAGAAATCGAAAAAAAAAATGTTGAGCAGAATTATATTATTTGAGAAAACTCCAAAAAATCAAATTTGAAATGATTTTGCATGCAAATAAATTGATACTGTCTATCTATGTACATACATATGTACTAATGTTAGACCATTTCTAATCATGTTTTTAATTTGTGAGCAATATTGGAATTTCTAAATATCAAATGTTGATTGACTTGAGCTTCAACATTTCAATAAATACTTGAGTTTATTATGTAGAAGATAGTATACTCGATTGAATACAATATAGATACATATAATACTTTGACATGCAAATACTTGTGGCAAAACGAACATGAACTGGTATAAAAAGTAGATTAATATTGATTAAAAAGCAAGAGGTTATATTACTACAACTATTGATGAGGTATCCACATGTTCTCTTTTATAGAGTTCAACTGACTTGAATAATTAGAGACAAGAGAGTAAAGTTTTAGCTAGTGGTGAATCGTCTATTTTCATCGTAGTTATCCAACTAAATTTGCTTCAACTTCTCTTTAGAAAGTATTATCCGCCTCTAAAGTGTTAGTAAGCCTCCAACTCATATCTTTAGAGTACATGGAGGTTGTAATTAGACCAATTAATTTGATGGTATATTATGACATAAATAATATATAAAATTAATTAAATTTTACTTAAATTAGTCTCTTATATCCAGAAGAACATACAAGTTTTGCTGTTTAAAGGTATAGCTTTACAAATTTACTTCAACTGATTGATATAAAAACTTTTAGGTAATTTTTTTAGTATAAAACTCACTAATTGTAATTGGTATAAAATTATACCAATTTAAATTTATTGCCATTCGACAATTTAAGGTTAGAATTACTTGGGCATTAATAAAATTAACTTAAACTTGAGGCTTACTTGAGGAAGAACAGCCAATTTTTGGTGTCCAAAGAAAGAGCTATACAAATTTACTACAGACGATGGGTATAAGAAATTTTTTGACTAATCTTTTGGTATAAAATTCACTAATTCGAATTGGTATAAAATTAGACCAGTTTATATCAAGGTCTTTCGGGTATTTAAGGAACAAGAAAACACCGTACAGTCCGAACAAACTGCTGAAAAGTTGCTTTAGACGCAGATTCCTATGCAGAACATGCCGAAAATGTCCCTCACTCGTCTTTTTATCCAACAGCACTATGAAAACACACAGGACATAAATAAAATTTATTTAAACTTGAGTCTTACACGGAGAAGAACAACTTTGGGTGTCTAATGAAATAGTTATAGAAATTGACTGCAGACAATTGGTATAAAAAAATTATGAAAGTAATTTTTAGTATAAAACACACTATTTCTGATTGGTATAAAATTATATCAGTTTATATTTATGGCTCTTCGGCTATTTAAGGGTACAATTAGTATCTTCACATGACTTACACGAACAAAAGGAAGTCTTTAGTTTCTACAAACTACAGAAAAGTGACCTTAGTCGCATATTCCTTTCCAGAACATCCCAAAAATGTTTCTTACTTGCCTTATTACAAAAGTAAGTCTTTAACTTCTACAAACTACTCACAAGTGACCTTAGTCTCATATTCCTCAACTAAAACATCTCGAAAATGTCCTTCACTCTTCTTATTTTCCTACAGCACTGCAAAAGCAACACACATCCGTATCATTTCACCACAAGCTGAAAGCTCTGTAAATAAAATTTAAATCCTTTTAAGATTCCTACTCTTTTTTCTTTTTTTCTCTTCACTTTTTTTTGCTATAAAACCACTTTGTTGTTGTTGTTGTTGTGTTTATTGCTATTCATGTTTTCTTGTTGTGCATGAATTTTCGGCTCGACATTCACCAACAGCGGCGACCAAACAAGCAAATGAAAATATCATGCATTCATTCGGTCAATCTTTCCAGCATTCATTTACTTGTTATTTGTTGTTGTTATTTAAAATTGCCTGACCCCACAGCAATACATAGACTGTTGATGCTGATGCTGACGCTGTCATTGCTGTGTCAGTTGTAAATGTAAATAAATAAATAAATTGTGTGCAAAAATGTTTTATTGCCTCCGCAATACGAGTACAGCTGCTGAGTGGCTGTGAGTGCCGGCGTAGTGAAGTTTATGCTTTTGCTTTGGAAATTTGAAGTGAACATAACAGGGCAAGGCTTTAACTATATTTACTTGAAAAGGCGACCATGTCGGACTGTCTGTCTGTCATTTTGGGTGGACAACATGCCACTAATGTCTATATACATATTATATTTTGGAGACCTACAAAGACAAATTTAGAGAGAGAGAGAGTGAGAGTTAGATATCTATATGTGTCATTTTGAAGATTTGCAAATTATTTAATTTGTTCTAAATTATTTATGCCATTAGAATTGCATTAGTAGTTACGACAGCATTCAATATTCGCAAATGTTACACTAATTATATGCAAGAGCGCGCCGGATGTTATGTTAACTACAATGCGATTTTGCTATACTAAAATGACCTATATTTGTATATTTGTGTTGTCGAACGAAGACATTTGAGTGATGCGAGCTTTGTGAATAATGCATGATGAAGTCTATAGATGCTGTGCTTCAATATAAAGGCTTTAAGCTTTAAGGATTGCATCTACGCTCTTCTTGGATGAAGAGAAAGTACCCAAGTGATATAAAGTAATAATGACAATGAGATAATTCAATATACGGAACAACACGAGTCGTCTCTACGGATGTTGACATCGTCAAAGCTTCTGCATCATGAAGGAGAAGGGAATGATGAGCGACGTGTAGAGTTTGATTTTGGTTCGCACTTTTCAATTTCCTACTCAGTCCATAGTAGAAACTGTTTGCAAGAGTGATCCAGCGTTGGATTTTGAGGCAGACATTTTTGGTGCTGTTAACACTGGTTCTCTGATAGACGAAATTATCCACAACTTCAAAATTATGACTGCCAGCAATGACATGGTAGCCAAGATGGCAGGAAATATCTCGTCTTGTCCTCATTCACCACCAGATCCATAACTTTAAACACATGACTATTACATTTCAGTAGTATTAATACCAGTGGTCGGCACGAGAGGAATTGTGACTGTATAGGTGAGCACGAAATAATGAATACCCAGTGAGAACTCTGTAGCCTAACATTTTAAGAATGTTTTTAATTTTTTCATAAAACATGAATTTTTGTGCTCATTTATTCATTTTAGTTATTTTATTATTTAAACAAATATATTAGAACACAAAAGCATTAACTTTTCTGTCTTTAAATAGCTTAAAACCATAAATATAATACATAACATAAAACGACATTCATAAAAGTGGGCATTTCGCGCAGGGCACTTATGCAAAGTGCCATAGCCATGCGCGATGTTTACTCGTTGCTGGTTCGACAACGACTGAATGATAGAGCGTAAGCGTACGTGTGACTTGAGTCGGCACAATTGTGGTATGGAGTGCCGACCACTGATTAATACTCACACTTAAATATTACTGATTTGCAAATTCTCCAACGATTTATGATGACTTTTGATTACACTGATTAAATGCTAAAACAGCTCACACCCACTATACATGTCTACAAGTATCTCGTATAAAGTTTTCAAGATAAATGACAGCATTAATCAACAATCAATCAAGTATGTTCAGTTTTTGGTTCAATGTCCAATGATTTATGTGCCAATATGAGAGATTTTGATGCTCAATATGACGACAACACTTCTTTACTTTGGAAACTACATAAGTACAAAGTGCTGATATTTTGTACACGACGGTATTAAATGTTGTCCGTTGGTAATGTGATGCTATCCCAAAATGAAGCTTATGATTAATTTTATGAGTAAATTATCAATGAAATCTTTCTATCAATAGTTGTTGTTTGCTTTTAGAGAATAAAACAATGTATAATAGATAAAATATGATATGTAGTAAGGGATCTACAAGTGTTTTCAACATATTATGGACACCAAAAAAAAAATAAATTAAACGTTAAATCATATTGAGTCGAATAGATTACATTCATACGAAATGTGTTCAATTGGCATTTTCGATACCTAACCAGATCTTAAAGAATGAATCTCGTTTAAGAACCACTTAGTTACGATTGTCTCACAACTAGCTGTATCGAAAGCACCACTCGGGATAATTATTGCCTACTATATGAAACATGATGGATAAAGATGAAAATAACAATTTTTTATTTGAGAGCTCCTCTTTTACAGACCGAGGTTTTGTAGTCACTTTCTAATAGCTTATAACATTCTAAATCCTTGAAGCAAGTTAACTCAGTCTCAGGAATCAAGATAAAGAGTTAAAACTTGAACTAGATGAATGACTATAAGACTATAATAATAAGGCTAAACATTTGACAGTTTTCGTGGTTAGTTGATTCAGTCTTAGAAATTTACGTGCATATCCTCGAAGATCAGCCGTGTACTCGTATTGATCTATCTATTGTTCTATAGTGAAAGCCATCAACTTGAATATTAATTTTCTTTTCGAAATGAGTCAGCTTCGGTTCTACGTTAATATCTCATCAACCATATCTTCTTCTTCTTCTTGACTGGCGTTGACACCGCTTACGCGGTTCTATCCAAGTACACAACAGCGCGCCATGCATTTATCTTTTTGAGAGTATGGCTCCAAATGATAATTGGTACCAAGTGAAGCCAGGTCCTTCTTCACCTGGTCCTTCCTACGGAGTGGAGTGGTCTCTCTCTTCCTTCGGCTTCAACCATATAGATGTACTTACATTTATCGATTTTTTCGCACTATCCTATCATATTTGCAATTGATTTGCTTCAAAATTTCGTTTGCAGACGTACTGGATGTCCTCTAAGCCGGTAGTATGGCCGATATCTCGATGAAACTCACTTTGGGTGTTTATAATTGAGATATTTGGCGTCAGATGATGTTTGATGAATTATTGATTGAGAAAATGGTTTGTCTTATGAATAACTAGTACTACCTTGTAGTTCAAACAACCCTGAGTCTTCGAATGAAATATCAACGGACCTAAAAAAGTTTATTTCAAAAGTAATTTCAAAAATTTGAAGATATTTTTAAATTTTTTTAATTGAGTGACGATAGCTTTCAACATTTTAGTCCTTATATTTAATATATTCTGACACTATGATTAGGCTGATTTCAGCGCTTTAAACAACTAGACAGCAATACTCATGATAGTAATACGAAACAGCGACAATCGCCAGCGCTGCAACATGCCGTTAAGCAGCGAAGCAGTTAGTCAAAAATCTTTCAAAGGGCTAATGGCCTTTCAACATCCTGTGCGTCATCCAGCGTTGACAACAAACGATTTGAAGATGACGTTGACTGCAACGATGACAGCGTAGAAATGTTGATTGCGAAAATGACTGAGTGCAAAAACAAAAAAGGACACAGGAAAAGCAAAAACAACAAATGAAGCAACAATAGTTGCTACCAAAGTTAAAACAAAAGCGCAACAACGAACAACGAGTCACCAAACAGCAATGCATGAGCCGCAAATCCCGCCAACCAACACAATGGACACAGCTAGTTGGCAACAATAACAACAGCAACAACAGCGGAAGGAGCAAACATTGCCGCACACGGACCAATGGACCCCGGCAGTTAGAACTCTGTTACATTTGACTATTGCATATGACGACTGACGGTGCTGTCGGTTGTCGGCTGTCGACTGTCGCTTGTTTGCTGTACTGTGCTGTTTGTTATTTGCCTTTGCCACCGCTACCTCCAGCGTTGCTGCTACTGTACCTCGCCGGGACAATTGCACATTGCTGACAATGAACCGCAACTGATGCGAATTAATGCGAGCACATAACTGTATACGAATTTACATGCCACCAGATACATATATGTGTAGTATCATGCCACAGTAGTTGCAACATGGCCGGCAACAACGGAAGTTGTTGCACCATCATCATCATCATCATCATGTGAGCGACGAAATCGAAAAACCGAGAGATAACAATTTTCACTACAACAACAACACACACACTTACGCTGGGCTAGCGCTCATTATCCTCACACGGACAGTAGCAGTACAGCGCGCTTGTTGGTGTTGTTGTTGCATTGGAGTTGGGGCAATTTGAGAGCATGCGTTGCAATATGATCTGCGATGAGCCATTCAGCTGTTGCTTTATCGTCGCTGCACTTCGTTGCAACAGCCAGTGATTTTGTGCGCGCCACCAAACTACATGGGTGTACTCGCAACATTACCGTTGTGCAATTACAGCGATTCCCGTTACTGCATAACCGCAGCATCATCAAGCAGACCATTTATTTATTTGGTTTTTTGGTTTTGTTTTTTTATTTGTTTAGGCTAATTCAACACACAGCGTCAGACAATGAGTTGCGAATTTGTATTTTAAAGGTTCGTTAGCCACATACGGAGGGTTGGGGGATGTGGGTTAAAAAAGAGAGTATACAATTAATTTCAATTTTTTAAATTCCATACAAAAATTTCAAATAAGCAGAAGATTCTTTAATCTAGATAGAACTAAGTGGTTAGCGTTAAATACCAAATAGTTTTTGGGAATGTAAAGGGAACTTCTTCTTGTTAATGTTTGCCTCCAATTAGTGACGCCAACTGAAGCCAGGCCCTTCTCCACCTGGTCTTTCCAAAGAAGCGGAGATCTTCCTCTTCTTCGGCTTCTGTCAAATCAGGACTGTTTTCGTCCATTCGGACAACATGACCTAGCCAGTGCAGCCGCTGTCTTTTTATTCGGTGAACTATGTCAATGTCGTCATATAACTCGTACAGCACATCGTTCCATTTGAGGACCATGAATCTTGCGCAAAATTTTCCTCTCGTAAACTCCTAGTGTCGTCTCAACTGATGTTGACATCGTCCACGTTTCAGCACCATAAAGCAGGACGGGAATGATAAGCGACTTGTAGAGTTTGATTTTGGTTCGTTGAGGAAGGACTTTACTTCACTACTACTTTTCAATTGCCTACTCAGTCCAAGGTAGCACCCGTTGGTAAGAGTGCTACTGCGTTGGATTTCGAGGCTGACTTTGTTCGTGTTGTTAATGCTGGTTCCCAGATAAACGAAATTATCTACAACTTCAAAGTTTTGACTGTCAACAGTGACGTGGGAGCCAAGACGCGAGTGCGCTGACTGTTTGTTTGACGGCAGGAGATATTTCGTCTTGTCCTCGTTCACCTCCAGACCCATACGTTTCCTTATCCAGTCTGGAAAAAGCAGATATCGATATCGATATCATCGGCGTACGCCAGCAACTGTACACTCTTGTAGAGGATTGTACCTTCTCTATTTAGCTCCGCAGCTCGTATTATTTTTTCCAGCATCAGGTTAAAGAAGTCACACGATAGCGAGTTGTCTGAAACCTCGTTTGGTATCGAACGGCTCGGAGAGGACCTTCCCAATCAAAACGGACCTAACGTCAACTTACACAGCCGTATTAGTTTTGCAGGGATACCAAATTCAGCCTAGGGAACTATGTTCTAATAAATATTCCGATAGTCAACATAATCAGCTTGCTGAACATAGTATTCGCAACACTCTCACCCAGCTTTAGACCCAGCATTCATTATTGGATATTAATAATCGACCGAATAGACCACATCCAGCATGGTTTGCGATCCTGTGGAATCATTGGTCTTTATTTCATCAAAAATGATGCCTATAAGAACATAACCGTCTGACTGGCGACTGTTGTCGTGCCATGATAACCGGCGACATTTGTTTCCAACAAGACGGCGCCACTTCCCAAACACCTCACCAATCAATGGATTTATTGCGAGAACACTTGGGTAGGTGGATAATTTCACGTTTTGGGTCGGTCAATGGCACCAAAATCATGGTATATGACACCGTCAGACTTTTTGCTGTGGGGATATGTAAAATCTTATGGGAATACGGACCTTGCAGCATAACATCATGCGTGTCATTCGCCAGTTACTGTGGGCTCGAACGAGTCATCGAAAATTGGACTCAACGGATGGACCATCTGACCATAACAGCAGTCAACATGTATCACACTTTATATAAATCGCTTTATATTAATTGACCGTTACCCACATTCTCTGGAATTCTTTAATTTATATTTGTGCGTTTATGAAAATCTCTAATTACTTCTTTTTGTTCATGAAACCAGGTGTATGACGGTGATACGCATATATATATGTATATATATATGCCTATATATATACATATATATAGTAACTGAAAAGTTCCACATAAAGCCAGTCACACACACATAAATCATTATTCATGGAATAATCCTTGTGTGAATTAATAAATCATTTTCGTTCAGCATGTTCATGTGGATATAATAATTATTTTTGTTTTTTCTTTGTGTGCTCCTCCACATAATACAAACGAACTGAGACAGAAAAACAAAAAAGGATATATGTATGTATGAAAAAAATGAAAACGAAAATACCGTTTAACCTCTTTGGCGCTGACACACTTTACCAAACACTCGATTACTTTTCACACTATTTTCTACACGTTGCCGGTGGGTGGCTACATTAGCATGCCAATGGTGTAGTAGGTAATGGATATAGAGATACTCGCTTATACATATGTATGTGTGTGTGTTTAGAGGCTTGTTTGGGGGGGCGTGATTCAATAATAGAGCCCATTCATGTACACGTACGTGTAGTAGGCAACGCTTTTCACTATTCGGTTGTGATTAGTTTGGCGTATAGCTCTCTGCCTCGGTGTGTAATAAATAATTGTAGTATGAAATGAGGTGGCTAATATATGTAGCTGAGGGGAATCACGTTGCTGCGTTACTACTGCGGCTTTTGTGCTGCATAAGTGTAAAGTTGCCGCGTTTAATATTATGGTAATGATATTCCGGGAAAATCAGCGGATTACGGGTTGCTCAAATAGATATTATACGGGATTGTTTGATGACAGGCAGACCCTGTAGGAAAATTGTGAAGACAAACTCTTTAGGAAAACTTTGCAGGCGCAACCTATAGGAAAATTAAATCGCAATGTTGTATTGAAAATTATTAATTGGTACTATAATTGAATATTTCGGAAAGAAAAAGTGAAATTTTTAACAAAAGAGCTCCTAATTGGCTATAAGGTTCATATTAAAATTAACGGAACCTTTAAAATAAAAATTAGGAAATATTACAAGGCATAGAAGAATCTAAAAAAATGGCTCATAAATAAAGATTTGCTTGTTTCTTTTATCATCTGTGCCCCAATCGATTCAATTTTGATGAATATGAGTCATCTTCTGTAATTAAAATCTCCTCAATTGGTCATTAGTGCTCCGATGGACCAGGTACAGGAGCGTTGAACAATATTTAGTCTTTATTATTGACAAAATTGCCCTTCTGTTATTAGCGAGTAGCAAAGGAGCACACTTTAACACCATTTAATCAAAGTAACGTATCTAAGACAACAACACAAACTCGAATATTTAGTCAAATTTAGGGAGGTTAATTGAAATATCAGAAATTTAAAGTATTCCCTATGGAAAAAATTTCAATTGTATAACTCTTAAAGACACAAGGGATATTTTGAATTTACTGAAGCAACCGCAGCCAACTTCACTACAAACAAAGTATATATCTTTATAGCTTTCTCTTGCCATATGGCAAGCCACAGGTTGACTGTGAAACACACTCCAAATGAAGCAAAAATCCAAGTCTCTTCTGCATCAGGGATATTTACTGTATTTTTATATAACCGCAGCCAACTTCAACCTGTCTCCCATACAAAGGTTATAGGTCAAAAGCCACATCTCAGCAACTACACGATCAAAATCAACAAAAATTGTTTGGTTTGAAAATGAAAGAAATCGGTTAAAAACCACGCCTACTTTCCTTATACCACAATTTTGAATCACATTTGATTCATTCACTTAGCAATCTATAAATTAAGCACCTGTGAAGATATCGAAACAAAACTTGGAACAAATATTGAATTTCTAGTGTGACATCACCCATCTTACAATCACCGAAATCAGACTATAACTTTTCAAGGTCCCAGATATTGAACATGAGGACCTCAGTGCTTGTGTACTATAATCTACCGAAAATATACTTAAATCTCTCAGTATATTATAGCGAAATTGAAAGGAGATGTGTTCCTTAAAACAGTGTGCATTTGGGTCAATACTTCGTGTAGCCCCCATATACCTAATTTACGGATTTTTAAACTTCCGGTGGACCTTAACACGTATATATCGGTTAATAAGTGAGATACCTTACTAAAATTCAGTGAATATATAATCTGGGATATGTTTTAGGTGTGAGGTGAGAATGAGTTAAAATGGTCCAGGAATTATACCAGTCTGTCATATACTTAGCCTTTCCTTACTTGTTATCTAATGATTTTCGAACTACCTAAGCAATATGTGTAACTTTTCACAGAGAAATTATTACTAGTGTGGTAAAACACCTCCAGGGAATGTTTTAAGCAGTTATGTGTTCTTTTCGCACTCGCTTAAAGCACGATTTCATAATAACAGAAATATTTCGGGTTCATTCGGCATTCTTATAAAAAGATTGAAGTGCCAAAGTTCAATTGTAGCAAGACTCATCAGTTAGTGGCTCAAGACTAGCATGAATAGGAACTCCTGAAATGACAAAAAAATTTTTAATAAAATTTTTATCAAATATTTCCTGTGGGGTACTATATGTAAATCCACACACCCACAACTCATGCATTAATTCATATGGAAAGAGCTCACTTTATGTGTATGCATGTGTCTGTAAGCGCGTGAAAAGAAAATAATGAATTATAGGCTTAATTCCTTTTTTGCGCCTCGAGCGCTGGGTCAACCGTTTTCACAGTAGGCTGACACCAGCGTCACGCTCTACACATACACACACACTTACTCACTTATCAAACAAAAAAAAAAAAATAAATGCTTTTATGGGCGCGCAAGGTTCAGGTGTCAGTCGACGCTGTTGAAGCTACAAATTGAATATGCAGTAGAAACCGAAAAAAAAAAACAAAAAAGGTCACAGCAGTGTAATGAAGGTGGTGCTGGTGGTGGTGGATAATGAAAGAGTGAATTTTTATTAATTACAACGTTTTTGCTATTGTTCTTGCCTTACGGCTAGTAATTTATATTTCTACGTCTCAATAGGATATCACGCTGGTCAATTACTTAATTTCGACTTTGTATGGCTGTAGTGCTGGACAGCAGGCAGCAGTTTTTCCAACACAAATCGAGTATGTGTGTGTGTGTGTGCGGTAGCAATTGAATGCCGTCAAAGGCTTGTGCGTGAAGCGTATGTAATTATTGTAAGGTTGTGTGTGTGTATATATGTTTGCTTGTCCTTTGGTCCTCACATGTTTTGCTTGTTTTAATTAATTTCAAGCTTATTTATATACTATATTTATTTGTATTTATTTATATTTTGACATATATATATATATATATATGTATGCCTACACCCTGCGCTGCGTGTAGCCAAATTTTGTGTACTAAACAGTAATTTCGTCTCTATGAAAAATCTGCTTTCAGCACACACAATTTATTTGATGTATTTTATGTTCTTAATTATTTATGTACTAAACACACAGACAAACATATATATTTCTATTATAAGCATGCGTTTATTTGACGTACGCATTTGTGTTCGCAGCATATGCGTCAATTAATTTTGAAATGGAATTATTTTTGTTCAAATTGCAACAGACCATGCTGTCGCATGCATACAAGCGGCATGCAAATTGAAGTAAGAAAGTAATTTAAATAAATATTCACTAATTAATAGCTTAAAGATGGTCCAGAAGATGCGAGTCGTTGTTTAATTTTAAGGGAAATTTAATAAATTCACCAGTATATGTATATATAAGGTGCTCTTTTGAGAGTCATAGAACCCTTTCTTTGCAGAAAAGCATACACAAATTAATAAGAAAGGCACTATATTGGCTTTATTAGTTTGAAATTTAGTGTTTATAGCGATTTTTTGAGCTTCTGTCATGTCGTCAGTAGCCATGATTCTTGAGCAGCCAGTCCTCACAGTTAAATTTTTCAAAATTTTTTCTACTATAGCCAGTCCTATTCAATCAATAACTAGTCTAATTTTGGTTTCTAACTGTAGTTTATAGGGTTTTTAGTAGTAGTGCACTGACTTGATGTAAGCACACAACAAGAAATCTAACCGATTAATATCGATCATGATACTGCTGGAAAATGGTTAAATCCCCTTCGTGTCATTTGTAAGGTAAAGTTGACCTTATCTTCAGTTTCATAAAATTGTGGACTACCAAAAAACGCGTTTCTAACCTTGGAACCTATAAATCTCATGGCAACTATCCCGCTAAGGCATTTTATAGCTCCAACAAGTAAGGAAGGGCTAAGTTCGAGTGTAACCGAACATATTATACTCTCGCAATTTATTGATGTAATGTTATAAAGATAACACAATTCGACCCATATATTCGGTATAAAGTTCAATAGAATAACGAAAATCATCATAAATAGTATATGGGGACTGAGGTAATTCCTAAACCGATTTCACTCGTTTTCACCACCAATATACAATGTATCAAAGACTATACGCTCCCTTAATTTAATATTACTTATAATTAGGTATATGGGATCTGGGGGAAGTTATGACCATTTCAGGTACAGATAGAAACTGTTATAAGAAAAAAATTCGGAGGGAATGAATTACATAAAAATTTCTGAGGGATTTACCTATATTTTCGGTGAAAAATTACCCTTAGGCACTGAGTTCTTCATGTTCGATATCAGGGGCCTTGAAAAGTCATGGTTCGATTTTGACAATTTTTCCACAAGTGATGTCACAGCTCAAATACAGTATTTGTGTAAAGTTTTATTTCGCTATCTTTATCTGTACCTTATGTATACATTATAAAATGAAAGAATCGGAAGGATTCCAAATTGAGTTATATGGGAACTAGGCGTAGTTGTAAACCGATTTCAACCATTTTCCACACGTGTCATCAGGATGCCAAGAAAATATTATATACCGAATTTCATTCTGTGGAGTAGTTCCTGAGATATTTTGATCCATAAGTGGGCGACGCCTCGCCCATTTTCCATTTTGTAAAAAAATCTGAGTGCAGCTTTCATCTGCCATTTCTTATGTAAAATTTGGTGTTTCTGACGTTTCTCGTTAGTGATTTAACGCAATTTTAGTCATTTTCAACCTAACCTTTGTATGGGAGGTGGGCATGGTTATTATTCGATTTCTTTCATTTTTGGACTGTATAAGGAAATGGCTAAAATAAACGTTGCAGAAAGTTTGGTTTATATAGCTTTATTGGTTTGCGAGTTATATACAAAAAAACCTATTTGGGGGGGTCACGCCCACTTTTCCAAAAAAATTACATCCAAATGTGCCACGCCATTTCGTGGGCGTGGCAGTGGACCCATTTTGCCCATTTTCGAAAGCAACCTCCTCAGGGTGCCAGTGAACATGTGTTCCAAGTTTCATTAAGATATCTTAATTTTTACTCAAGTTATCGCTTGCACGGACAGACGGACAGACATCCGGATTTGAAATCCACTCGTCATCCTGATCATTTATATATATATAACACAAACAACCGTTATGTGAACAAAACTATTATACTCTGTGCAACAGATTGCGAGAGTATAAAAAGTACACCCTTTACTTATATATAGTGTTACATTTATATAAAATCTTCACTTTAAAGATGTGCAGACCAAAACTTGATAGTTATCAATCTAGGAAATTTTTTAACTCCAAAAAGTACACCCTTTATTTGTATATACTTTTTCGGTTACACAAAATCTTCAACTTAAAATGTTTGCGAACCAAACCACAAAACTTGTATATATATATTGACTACTATCCCGTTAATGAATTTTATACCTCCAAAAAGTACACCCTTTATTTATATATACTTTTACAGCTATGCAAATTTCAATAAAGTGAGCTTTTTGTCTTCTCTTAGTTCATTATTCAAGACAAATAGTGACTTATATTGTTTGCCAAACTAAAGGAAGTCATTATTAAGAGTAAAATCTTGTTTTTGTTATTGTTGTTGTTATATTTAAAGCACTAAAGTTTAAATATTTGTTTGAAAGTAAGTATTTGAAGCAATGAGTTATGAATTTGTGCTATTTCTGCTGTGATAGCTATCATACGTAAAGCAAATCGGCAACGATTTTACAATTCTTTCAACAGCGCCATCTATCGCTTATTTTATTTTATACAAGTACTTCTCGGTGATATACAGTTAATATTTCTTATAAAAATTTAATAAGAGGCTATAGATGTATACATGCTCATATAAATCTTTTATAAATATAATTCAACAGCGCCATCTAGCGGTTCCGTTGTTTTATAAAAGTACCTCGCGGTCACATGAAGCTAATATATCAATCAAGAAATGAACGAAAGGCTATAGACATATACTTATTCACATAAATAATTTCTTAATATGAAAATAACTTCTATGACCTTTGACCCACATAGTTCCAATATCTTATACACCTATCAATGCTTGCCTTTATCTCGAAAATTTCCATTTGTTTTCCTCAAACATTTCAACAAAATAACTTCGATCTCATAACTCTAGCATTCATCATCGCTGCAACTGATTTCATAAACTCAAACTCTTCTGCTGCTGCTGCCATGCTGCCGCTCACTCACTTGCCAGCACTTTTCTTGTGAACTTTCTTAACCGCAACGTATACTACGTAGCGCAGAAACTGCTATTTATACCCGAGCGGCAAACGCACAAAAGTGCAAACTGTATGAACAAATATCAGCAGAAAGGTAGTGAAAACTGAAATTGAACTTTTTCGACAAAAAAGTTTTTGGACACTTTTCAGCGTTGACTAAACTTTTCGACGACTGACGAATTGAGCAACGGTCATTGGTCGGCCAGCGAAATTGTAGCAAAGATATTTCATTAAAGTTTCGCAAAACTTTGTGCGAGTGGCGAAATGCAAGTATAATATCAAATGTTTCTATAGACTGAATGTATGAGTATGTATCAATGCAATATTTGGCAAACTTGTGAAGCGTTTTGGGTGGGTGGTTCAATAGTTTGGCCTACACAAAAGTATTTCTTGGAAGTTGTTAGTAGTGGGTTTATTAAAGAGATGTAATAAATGTTATTAAATAAATTTTGTGTGTTCAATCAAAGCATATATTCTGCGGCTTGCGTTGATATGTGTGTGTGAAAACTTGTTGGTATGCGTATATTTGATTTGATTGAATTTTGGTGATATTTTGAGTTAGAAGTTATATTATTGAATATTTTAGATTACATTTTTGTTATTATTAGCTCAAAGTTGTCAGTTATTGCTCGTTTTGTAGGGAATATGAACTTATGAAAAGCTTTTTTGAAAGCTGATATCATTTTCTGAGTTTGAAGATGAAATATAGGGAGTATATTTTGGTTCAATTAATAAGCCCTGATGGAAAAACGTTCAAAATATATGAGATTCCAAATGTTTTTTATAAATATATTAGAAATATGGCGTTTTAGTATATGTTTATATAGTAGTAGTAAAGAACCAACACTAAAATTTTACGCTAGTATTAAATTGGTATCATTAAACTTTCTCTTTTAAGAAAGAATTTGAATATGTCTAAGAGAGTGGGAATACCACCAGCTGAATTCCAGTTGCTTTGTGAGCGACCTACTTGTAGATTATAGTAAAATTCTCTTTATATATCATCCACTTGGTACTGCACTGCGTATACGTAACATTACTAACAGCTCACATAGCTGGATTTCAGATACTAATGCAATAAACGAATATTAAATTTAATCTATAATTTCTAATATTTTATTCATCAATCGATAAATACTTGCTACTCATACATATACTATGACATTTAGTTGTATTTAGTACTCCACGTCGTATACGTAATATTTTATTATATGCTGATGTCACATTTTAATCGTTAGTAGTCATAACAAATTTCATAAAAACGTCTAAAATTGTGTTCTAAACATTAGATGTATATATATTTTTACTCAAATATATCATTTCATCTCACTGAGTACCACATGGCGTATACGTAACATTAATACCATTCTATATCTCTGAATTTTGGATAGTGATAGAATATGGTAATGTTAAAAATTGATTAGAAAACCTAAATTGAGAATTAAACTGTGTTTACACATATCCTTTTTCTTACATTTGTAATAGTTCACGCTTTATAGTACTACACAGCGTATAAGTAACATTACTACAAGTCTCCATTTTTTCTGGGTTTTGATTGTTAATTGTATATAACACTAATAAAATTTTATAAGAAAATGGTAAATAGTGCCCTCCATGCATGTTTTCCTTCTTAACCATAATACTTCGTATTCTCTAGTACACGGCGTATACGTAACATTTTTGGCTGTGTCTATATATAAGCGGTAATTGATAGTAGTAACATTCAAATTATCATTAAAAATATAAAATGGCCTCATATAACTTAGCTACACATATATTTTCTCTTACAAATATCGTTTCAAGTCTCATAGTACTACACGGCGTATACGTAATATTGATGTGAAAATACAGATGTAGTTTTTAGATACTAATGATTGTGATAATATTTAAATTTCGTTGAATATCTTAAAACATATACTCCATTGTGGGTAAACGTACTTTCTTTTATACATTTACCAAATTTCTTGTCTTAATGTAGGACATGTCGTATACGTAACATTAGTGCGAACCTACATTTCTTCGTTTTTGGTACTAATAGAATATAATAAAATTAAAATTCAACTGAAAACCTTATATCGTGACCTCAACTGCTGATAAACACATGTTTCTCCTTACTTTTAAACTATTTCATACCGTATCGCGTCACACGTCGTACACGTAACATTAACGCATATTTAAATTTTAGATATAACTAATAGTATAATTGTGTACAATATTTTTAAAATTTTAATGACAATTGTTTAATAAGTATCTTACACTGTAGCTATGCATTATAACCCTCTTAATTGAACTCTTTCTAATCGCATAGTACACGGCGTATACGTAATATTGTTGGAAGAGTTTATATAAATAGATTTTACGCGCTTATCAATAGTGGTAACCTTCAAGTTATCCTTAAAATTATTAAATTGCTTTATGTATTTAGGTACACATATCTTTTCATGTACATATATTAATTGAAGGTTTATAGCATTACACGGCGTATACGTAATATTTATCCAAGGCAAAATATTTAGGTTTTAGTTACTAATAGCATATAGTACTAATCGAATTTCGTTAATTCTTCTTAAATCATGCGCTCAATTGTGGGTAAAAATACATTTTTTCAAATGTTTGTGTTATTTCATGTCATAAAGTACTAGACGGCGTATACGTAACATTAACGTTAACCTTTATATCTAGATTTTACTTGGTAATAAAGTTAGTTATACTAAAATTCCTTTAAAAATCTAAAATCTTGCTCACAATAGTAGATAAAAATTTTTTCTTTTTACGTATATGTACAGTTTAATACCAAGTAGTGCTACACTGCGTATACGTAACATTGATCCAAACTTGTGAACATGCATTTTGAAAAGAGCTGGCCACCACAAGGTATATATTTGATGAAAAAATAGATAAGCAAAATTGCAATTTCATATTAATTTCGAGATTGTGTACAATAAAATATTATACACACATATACACGACTTTTGAATACTAGTAAGGCAAAGCAATACTAGTAAAGCGGTTTAAATAAGCTTTTAAGAAATTTGTTTTCTTTTTTTTTTTTTTTTGTAAAGGAAGAAATATAATTAAAATATTTGGAATGTTTCAGCTGTTGTCTGAATCAATTTAATAATATAAAACGACAATATCATATGAAGATATGCATTTAAATAGCAATAACTTGTATGGATATGATGCAGTTAGAGATAAATGCTTAGAAAAAGGGTGTGAAAAAAGTCTTTGAAAGATGTGAAATGATTTTATTTTCAAATAATGTATTTTCTTTCTGATGTTAAGCAATTGAATCATTTTTTGATGATTTTATATACTGGAGTTTGGAGAAGATTGGAACCTGTTGATATATGCTAAAAATATCTCATATAACCTACAAATACAGAACAATTACATATTCAATTCAGTTTTAAATTTATCTTCATCTTCATTCAACATTTTCGCATCAAAACACTTAAACTACATATAAACACAAAAAGCATGTACTTCCACTTCCCTGTATATAGGTCAACGGTAATTATCAAAAAGTGAAAAGCATGCAATTTGCCAGACTACAGAAGTACCTTTTAAGCATTGTGTTTTCACATTCATACGCTTTACTTGCTTTTCTTCTCTACTCGCTCTGTCTCTTTGGGGTTTTTGCGTGTTTTTATGCAATGACTCAGTTGCCTGCTTGGCCACCAGCCGCCCAGCCGAATGAGCAGCGCGCAACGGTAATTTGTGTGTGGCACATATAATCAAAGTCGTTGACCCTGCTATCAATTATTTCACATTTAATTAGCCCCTTGATACGCCAATAACAAAAAAAGAGAACATAAAAACATTAAATTAAAAAAATTGAAGTTGAAAAATTTTCAGCACATGCGCTTTGCCTGCGTGTTAGACGAGTGTGCGCACGTACTTGCTTGCCAAAGTAATTAAAGGCAACGAACCGCATAGACAACAACAACAGCAAAAAAACAGCAATAAGGCGGCACAAGCATAACCACAAAGTTGTAGAGAACACGAAAGCAGAAGAAAGCAAATAAAAAAAATGAAAATTTAAAAACACAAAAACACAAATTTTACCGTTACCACATTGATAGCGAAATTTCTTATGTAATTAGTTATAAATGACAAAATCTAGCAAGCGCAGCAGCAGCTGACTGCAAGTTGTAGACTACACGCTGGGGTAAAATAAAACTTGCTGGCGCTTTCACTGTCTTATAAGTTTCCATCGTTGTTGTATTGTTGTTGTTGCAAATGCAAAATGAAATAACGGCAAAATAGCAGTTACTAAAGCGTTAAGAAGTCGGAATCCAGCAATATAAGAGTGTGTTCAAAAAGTAACGGGAATTTGAAAAATTGTATTTTGTCCATATTTATCAGTTATTTTCAAAAAACGAAAGAAGTCGGGATCCGGATATATAAAAATGTGTTCAAAAAGTAACGGGAATTTAAAATTCCAATTTACTATATTCGTATTCGCCGGATATGGCTTCGGTGATCTTTTTCCTATTTCCAAAAATAAAGCGAACCTAGAAGAGCCGTGGTTTTACCTTTTTTTTCAAAAAACGAAAGAAGTCGGGATCCGGATATATAAAAATGTGCTTAAAAAGTAACGGGAATTTGAAAATTTTCATTTATTGATATTCGTGAGACATGAATCTGTGAGGCTTTTTCCTATTTTCAAAATTAAAGCGAACCTTGGAGTGCCATCGTTTTACATTTTTTTTTTCAAAAACGAAAATTCCCGTTATTTTTTGAACACAACTAGTAACAGTATTCTGTGTATTCTGCTTGAAATTAAGAAAAACTTATTTATTTTTTCGTTGCCTTCGCCATTTTTCGCAGTCTTAACACGTCATTCATTCACTGAAAAAATAATTTTTCAAAAACCAAAAATTCCCGTTATTTTTTGAACACACCACATAGCTGTAATAAATGGAATTCTGTGTATGCTGCTTGAAATTAAGATAAATTTATTTGCTTTTTTCTGTTTGCTTACGCCATTTTCCAGCAGTCTTAAAAATTCATTTGACAGCTTTACCTCAGCGTTTTGTAGAAAAATTTTAAGCGATTTTATCGTACTGCTAATGTACGTGGTCTTATCTCAAAATGCTACGCTTTGTGTTGTACGAGAAGCTTTTGTTGTTGTGTATGTATATATAGCTGTGTATGTTTGTCTTCAGCTTATTGCTCTTAGCATTTTCATTTTCACTTTAATGTGCGTACATAGCATAAAATTATTGTCATCAATCACTTCCCTTCACCGTGCCAAACACAACCGAAGTCAGTAGCTGAGCTGGCTCCCCTTCATCCGCACGCTCATCTCACAGCACTAGCTGCTTTTGAAGTACATCAAGCGCTTAGCTGCAGCTCAAAAACATCCATCACACACGCTCTTTCTCCCACTCTCTGGCTCTCCCTCTCTTTTAGCCACATTGACTGATTCATTTACTTATTGTTTTGGTCACTTGCACCACTTGTACTCTCCGGCACTTTTCAGCGCTTTCATATCCGCTTTCATCAGCCGGAGCATCAGCCGGAGCATCGCCATCTTCAACAGCTGCACTGCTTGCCACCGGTGAATGGCTGTCATCAGTGTTGTCAACAGTCGAGTAGAAAAAACAGCTCGCTTCTTGTTTTTGCTTTGGCCCTCGTGTCCATGGCAGCCAGGTTGGTTGCAGCGTCAACACAGTGGCACAGTGTCACTCTGTCGTTCGTTCCTTTGTATGTTTGAATGGAAAATTTTGTTGATTAGCGCTAAATGTAAAATAAAATTTCGAAATGCTAGCTGCTGCTGCTGCACGCTGGCAGATAAGCAACGGAGTGCCACTGGCGTGTGGCGCGGGCAATCAGCAGTGTTGTTTGTCTCTGACAAGCTACACAAATTGTTGGAGCCGGTAAAATTGTCAGTGAAGTGAAGAGTGAACATTGGATCATTAATGTGTATTGTTGGTGATTTTTAAGTGAGTAAACAAGTTTCGGCGTTGGTCAGTTTTAAATGGTGAATACTTGTATGTAAGTGGAGCTATATTCGATTAAAATCAGTGATTTTCAGTTTTAAATAGTGCCTTAGTGTACTTTATTGACGTTTTACAAATGCCGTCTTGAATTACCGATAAAAAACATTCGATTTATCGATAAAAAAATATTCGATTTATCGATAAAAAATATTCGATTTATCGATAAACAAGTTTGATTTAATAATACAAAAATTTATTTAGCGATAACAATTTAATTTATAATAATTCGATAAATCGATAAAAATTTAATGTATCGATAAACATTTAATTCATCGATAAAATCGTGTTATAAATATCGATGAAAATTTTCGATTTATCGATACAAAATACTATATTTATCGGTAATATTTTTCGATTTATCAATAACATGCCTTCTAATTTATATTAAAATTTTAATTAATTCACACAAATATGCAAGAACATTTAAGTGTAAGCATCCAGTCGTTACAGTTACTTTATGTAGAGTCTCATGATCAGTTCAAGGCCTCTAAGTGTCGTCTAATTGGAAACCAAATCCTTAGTACTTATATTGTTGCTACTGAATCTGTGACAAATGACAGTTTTACCCGCAAAGCAGATTTATATTTTACAGCTATTAATTATTGAAGTGGCAGTCGACGTAGTTGTGATGGAAGATCGACTGATCTGTGACGATAACTAGCGATCGTTACTGACTATGAAGTCTTCTGGGTATAATTATATTGATACAGTTGATAAAAGCTGAGCAGATTTTATCCTTATTTGTATCAATAACAAGTAAGAAAGTAATTTCATCAATATCTGAAGCCGATCGTACCTCGACATGAGACATGAAATAAGTAACAATAAAAGACTAACGTGAAAGACATTAGCGATAAGAAAGTTAAAGTTGTTTCCTAAATTAATGTTCAGTTTGAGAATAGTCTGATCATGTACTGGAACGATCGAGCCATTTGTAGTATGAAATCCCTCGGTAAATAGTTTACTCGAGAACTAATTTGCACTTGAATACAACTTGCTGGCTTCAAGTCTGACTGATTTTTTCCGGTATCTTTATATTTAAGTTCAAAATGTCAATCGACAACTGTGGTTTCGACGATCAATTTGGTATGTCGTAGAAAAATATTAACATTTGTTTTATATAGAGTTCCAGGTCATTTATACATTGCTCACTACAAATTTGGCAAAATATATGTAAAATGCAGTGATTCCGTGAGACTCATTGAGAAGCCGATCGCTCTAAAGCAAGTCCTTAAGAATACATTACAACCTATACTGTGTAGTTTGCCGACTACTGTAGACATTTCTTCGATATATTTGTCTCTAAAAGCCTAGAAGTCTAGAACTTTTAGCCGCGCCATCTATTGTTCAACGAAACTCTGGTTGTCTATGAACATAGTTCGCAATGATAGTCGCTTAGTAGAATATGAAATATGTACCTACGTATTTCAATACGGTTCCCATCGAAGGTTCGACCATCAGACGTATATGTATGTGGTATAAGCGAGAGTCAGTAGATTACCAAGAGACTAAATATTGATAGGAAACCAGGATTAGTATCAGATAGAAATTCGAAACTGTAAGCATTGTAGAATTATGTCTTTAACTTATGTTCCAAAATAGAGTATCAAAGTATTCGATATAATCGCAGAGAGTTTCTTCAGAATATTTTTAGAATGTACGGGTTTGAAATATTATAAAGCTAATATCTTCGAGTTCGATGAAGTACCGGCAGGCTATAATCTTGAACTAGTGCTAATTTGCGAAGTAAAGGAACGACAGAAGCGGTATTGGTAATGGTATATTTAAAGCAGACCTCGACGGACTAGGCTACAATATAGTGTTAGATATTAAACCAACATAAGCTTCTCAGTAATAAAATTAATCAGGTAACTCATTATATTCCTAGATCCACAAAACATGTAACCAGCATACCGCTGCTTCCCAACACACCTTCCAAATCACATAAAAGCTTCTTTGTAATCTCCACAATGACCGCACCTTATAAAGAGATTTGAACAATAAGTTTGTGTAGTATGCGCATGTTAAAGGATAGTGATGACTATCAACGAATTACTTTTAGCTTTGCCATAAGCAGTACAAGTTTTTCGGTTTTTCGGGTTGTCAACCGACGAAATGTTGGCAAAACTGTAAATCTGTTAAAACCTCGGTCAACACTTATAGCACGTTGTCGTCGCAACAAGCGACCGTTGAAAGGTACATTTAACTTGCAACCCACAAACAATAGACCGAGCACACGAAATGAAAGCAAAGAAAAAAGATTGTAAATTAAAAAAGAATCGAGTTGCTCGCTTACAAAATGTACATAAAAACTGACCTCATTTAGTTTCCTGCCAAAAAGTGCAAACATTGTAACGGAAATTCAAGCATTAAGGACACCATAAACTTTTGCTAAAACCCTTTTGTATCGACACACAGAGATATATATATCTACATGGATATACATATATATATAGAAATTGTTTGTGTACGTGTGCTATGGCTTATGCTTGTGCTATGCTATGCCATGGCACACTCACTTAATGGGTGGCACGACGGTTGGTTGGCGCCGGTGTGCACACCTTTGACAACCGGATGCGGAAACATTATCTCCAAAAAGCCAGAAGCACATAAAAAAGGCAAACAAAACAAAATGACAAGCACCAAAAAAAGGTAAAAAAAACAGAGGAAACACACTAAAATACAAAAAACGTCACGATAAAAAGCTAACAGCCAGTATAATCGAAACATGAAAGCCATGAAAGACAAGCCAAGTGCGGTCGGTCGTCGCAGCTAGGCAACGCCAAAAATACCAAAAAACGAGCTGAGCGTACATTGAAACTAATAAATCGGTAAAAATCGACGATGTGAAAAGTGAATATAAACGAAACCTTTTTGAAACTATTACAGTACCTGGGTTGGGGAAATACATGCATACATACATACTTACTGGCAATTGGTAGTGATAGTTTAGAACAGATTTTGGCAAATAAGTATATATATACTAGACATATAGAGTCTAATTTAAGCGTACAATGAAAATATATCGCGATAGGTTTCGCGATGGATCCCAGTTGGGATTGCCTAAAGGTGTCAGTTACTTTTTAAGCCAGAAGTCTCCTAAATATGGATCGCAAAGCGCTTTGAGCCTATCACAATTTGTACGATGCTGCTTATGTCTAATCCGGCAAGTTCGTATGGTTCGCCTAATGTAAAGCTACCAAGATCCAACCTCAGTCTGGCTAAAACGCTGTACAGTTCAGCAGGCAATGATTTTGTGTATCCACCTCGCTTTCCTCCATACAGCTATGGCAGTTTGTACCCGGACGGGTTCTCAGTCTTCATCTAATACTAATTGAAATGTTAATTTTAGATCTATACAATTTTCTTATGGCATGGCTGTTAAACCTGCTGTAAAAGTAAGCACTCTTCTTTGACATTTTTGTCAGACTACTTAGTCAATTTTCCATACAAAGTCTTATGTCTAAGTACCTCTGGTACTTCCTGAAAATATATTTCCAAAACCGACGTTATGTAGCTGTTCTACCATTACGAATAGTTAAATAAACAAAATTGACATATTTTGAGTTTGAACAATCCTGAAAAGTCTTTACTGGGTACGTTTTTTCTGAAAAACTTATTATATGTTTACTAAAGACTTCGATGGTTTTGAATCAGAAGATGTAGCCAACTTTATTATCAGTTAAAGATATCTTAGGAAAAAGATTATAGTCTCCTAGATAGTCCATATCAATATCTATAGTCAAGGTGCTAAACTTCCAGTATGTCGATATCACTATATTTCTACGAAATCTTTACATGTTCTATTTAACATAAAACTTGGAAAACTCCGAAAACACCTTTTAAATATAAATAAATCATTCATCAAAAGCGAAAAGAATCCGACTAAAGTTTATTCTTCCTTGTAATATAGTCCTAGGAGAACATTGCTTCCGCGACTTCAGACTAAAGCAACAAAAATATAATTCCAAAGCACAAATATTTTGTATGCGATGCTTGAAAAGGTGGAATTACTCTTATAATTGCAAAACTAAATCGACTAAATGCTATCGTGATCATTTGGAACAACAATTTATATAATGATAGGTGAAGAGCTCGGATTGTGAAGTTAATATAATAGCCTTTTCGCACAGCTAAATTAATTGATCAATAATTAAAATTAAAATTGAGAAACCAGTTGCCCTTTGCACTGCCGGCTCTCTATTAACGATCAGCTGTTATACATTTTTGTATTTGCTGTTCATAGGAAGTTTGTAAGTTTCATCAGTTATTTACTATTTGATCCAAACCACAATCATTATATACAGCAGCGACATCTACCGTCCAGTTGCATTAGTACTATTTTATCAATAAATAAAGAAAAATTCCCAGCGTGGACAAGAACTCGCAGAGTTGCATTTCATTTTCAACTCGATTATGTATTCGATTAAAAATTAATTTAGAAAAATGAGATATATATTTTGTATGGTAAATCGATCTAAATCAGCGCTTTAATCGAGCAAAGGCCCGATTAATTGATCCTGTGTGAAAATGCTATAAGGAGTAGTAGTTATTAATTAATCAAGTTCTAAGGAGTAATATTTTCTTTATTTGATTTAAAACTAGCTAACCCGACAGGTGCTGCTAAGCTCGAAAGTCTAAAAACAGATTCTATGAATTCAAACACTGTCTCCGTCAGCCACTTTTCTTACCCAGCAAAGAAAATTCAGATTAATATTGATAATTTAGATTAAAGCACCATATATAATAAATAAACATTTTGAGAATCACAGCTCATAAAAACGAAATTTCTAAATATTTTGCCAGCGCCATCTAGCTTTTGCTTTTTTTCAAAGCTTTACATAACACAAAGTTATTACATTTGTGTGAGTCACAAAAACGAGATACAACTCAACCAATTCGCTTTTCATATAACCTTAAAAAGTTTACCGATAAATGAAGAAAATTGTAATAATTTGAAACAAGCATGATATAACAAAGAACGAGTGTGTTGGTTATAAAACAGCGTTGATTTTCGTAAATTCACTTTTGCATTTTTGCCTTATAAACAGAAAAACCATTTTTGAGTTCAATCAATGACAATGCAACCACAAATATAATATCGAATAAATAACCGTGAATAGTTCTGAATGCCATTCAGTAGATATTCACATTCAGTTTTTACATCAATACTTTTTATTTATTATGAGAGACCACACATAGAGGTATGTACAGAGCATTTTATTTCCATTTTTTCACGTGTAAAGGGAGAAATTCCTCATCGGACATATGGTTCAATATAGAGTGTTTGTTGTCTGAATCAATGTAAAGATATTTTGCATACTTTTTAGCGAATAAATAAAATGATATGCTTCGATATAAAAATAAATAAGCTCGCGAAGGAAGTATCATAATTTAGGAAACATTTCTGTGACTTTGAGAGTTATCTCAATTGAATTATAGAACCTGATGGTAATGTGTCTCAAAATATTTATAGAAAGAGTTATAATTAAGTTTTGATTCAAAATTGGTAAATAGTAATACTGCTCGAAAAGTTTACGGAATTCAATCTTACTTTCTTCAAGCGTTCCTTCCCTCCTTCCTTAATTCCTAATATCGATATCTGTAATATTAACTTTCGAAAAAATTTCAAATTTGTCAACTTATTTTGTCTTTGTACAAGGTTATAGTCATAATACGAAATTAAAGAAATAAGTGTCACCAGAGTCGAATTATTTTTGGCAGTTGGAATTATTACTATTAAACCTCTATATAAGTATACCAACATTTACCATATTCGAAATGGTAAGACATAGAGAACATGTAGAGAATATGTATAAGCTTCTCTTATGAGATTCTCCATGTTTTAACATGAAATAAATATTACTATGGGTGTTCTCCTCACATACTGCTTTTCGAGGTCAGAATTCTTGTTAAAGATTGTTGTAGACTTTAAAAAAAAATAAAATATGAGTTTTTGAAGAATTTTCATAATATGAATTTTTGGGGAATTTTTAAAATATGAAAATATGAATATGTGGAGACTTTTCAACTCATGTATTTTTGGATAATTTTCAAAATATGAAAATATGAATTTGTGGAGAATTTTCAAAATATGAAAATATGAATTTGTGGAGACTTTTCATCTTATGAATATGAAAATATGAATTTTTTAGAAGAATTTTCAAAATATGAAAATGTGAATTTGTGGAGAATTTTTAAAATATGAAAATATGAATTTGTGGAGACTTTTCATCTTATGAATATGAAAATATGAATTTTTCGAGGCTTTAGGAGAATTTTCAAAATATGAAAATATGAATTTTTGGAGAATTTTCAAAATATGAAAATATGAATTTGTGGAGACTTTTCATCTTATGAATATGAAAATAAGAATTTTTGGAGGCTTTAGGAGAATTTTCAAAATATGAATTTTTTAGAATTTCTAAAATATGAAAATATGAATTTGTGGAGACTTTCATCTTATGAATATGAAAATATGAATTTTTGGAGGCTTTAGGAGAATTTTCAAAATATGATTTTTTTAGAATTTCTAAAATATGAAAATATGAATTTGTGGAGACTTTTCATCTTATGAATATGAAAATATGAATTTTTCGAGGCTTTAGAAGAATTTCCAAATATGAAAATGTGAATTTGTGGAGTATTTTCAAAATATGAAAATATGAATTTTTGGAGAATTTTCAAAATATGAAAATATGAATTTGTGGAGACTTTTCATCTTATGAATACGAAAATATGAATTTTTGGAGGCTTTAGGAGAATTTTCAAAATATGATTTTTTAGAATTTCTAAAATATGAAAATATGAATTTGTGGAGACTTTTCATCTTATGAATATGAAAATATGAATTTTTCGAGGCTTTAGAAGAATTTTCAAAATATGAAAATGTGAATTTGTGGAGAATTTTCAAAATATGAAAACATGAATTTTTGGAGAATTTTCAAAATATAAACTGCACACCAATTGCGAAAGTCTTCAAAGTTCAATTCTCCTCCAATTTCAACCCTCTTTATATTTCTAAATTATTCTTTTAATTTTGTTTAATTGAAATGCTTTAAAAACCATTATCATAGAAAACACTAGTTTAATTAACATAAATGCTTCTAAAACACTGCTATCAATTAATGCCGTATTCTAAAAAAAACTCTAGACTATATTAATTGTAATTAGTACGCCTTGCTTGTACTAATAAGCTTTGTTTAGAAAAAAATTTGCCAACGAAATTTGCTAATTTGCGGTGTCACAAACAGATAATTTGAAATAAATTAAATATCAGTAGAAATTATTTGCATTTACCGTTTACTAATTAGCGGTTGGTAGTTACATAATACAGTGGTTGGCATGTGATTGGGAACGAAAATGATATTAAAATTTTGGAAAAAGAATTTTGAAAGAAAAAATATTATTGAGATACTTTAAAATAAAAAAGAAAGTGATAAAAAATGTTGAAAAAAGTGAAATTATAAATTAGAAATTTAGAAAAATTTTCTATTATTTTATATATATTTTTTTTTAATTTTTATTAAATTTTCGGGTGCAAATTTTGGTAAAGAAATTTAATTTTTTGAAATCTTGTTCACTATTTATCATATTAAAAATTAAGAACTGAAAAATTATATGAAATCCTTAATCTTTCTCGAATTATTTGTATATAAAGTTTGTTTATAAAAATTTTAATATTTTTCAGTTTATGAAAGCGATTCTGAAGGTAAGCCTCTTAAGTCTTACAATGAGTGCAACTCATTTTGAATTCAATCTGAAAAAAAAACAGAACTATTGCTTTTTAAACACAACGCTTCCAATGCGACGACCAACACTGTAACATTACTAGCGCCTACACAGCGTCGAACTCCCACCAAAAACGCGCTTACAAACTACCAAAGCAGAATTCTCATTAGATTGAATTGCCATCAAACGTTGGCAATTAAACGGCAACCTACTTAATAATTTAATTAAAAATTTCACTCACAAGTGACTCAATTACGCACGCAAAGCGGCGGGAAACTTTCGTGCGCGGCGAGTGTGCAAATGCCACGCGCTTGCTAGAGAGTGTGTGTGTGTGAGTGTGTATGTATTTACATGCTATAGTTTTTGCGCCTACTGCCATGTTGCACATTTGCGTTTACAAATAACAAGTGCCTGTGTTGTGTACTCATGTATGTATGAATGTATGTGTGTGTATTCTGTACAGTTAACATATAACGGTAGATACATTTGCTTATCAACTAATTGCCTGACAGACTAATATACTGTATAAACATAATTGATGGAGTGTGCAGTTGACAAGTCCGCCGCACCGCCGACAGCAATATCAAATACCGTTACATCGGCTCACTATACACACATACTTACATGTATATTATATGCATAGTGCACTTAGTTTGTCGTATGTGTACAAGTCGCAAACAAGCAAATGTTAATTACAAGTTCATGAAGAGATCTTAGAGAGGTGTGTCCTTCACAAGTGTTCTGCGGCTATGTACAAGTATGTATGTGGGGGTGTGTGTGTTTATGTTTGGCTGTGACACGGCCAAGTTAAATTATCTGACAACTAATCAAGCCGCGCGAACAAGCTTCAACGCTGTTTGACTTATTCCGCGAGGCAAGCGCGGGTGTTGAGTTGAGGGGAACTTTTTGGGGCTTGAAAATTTAAAAAATGAATCAAGTTATTATAAAGCAAAATTAATATTATATTTTTATAAGAGTAAGAAAAAAATATTTATTTTAAAATATTAAAAAATATTTCATTTGGTTGGAAAGCACTGTATTGAGTATAATTAGCCAAGATAAAGAAAATGGATGACTCCAATACTTAATTGACTAATACTGTCACTATTTTGACAATAACTGCCAGTAAATTTAACATAATGAAAAGGTAAATGTTGTCTTAAATTTATGGAAATATTAAAGTGAAAGTCACTTTGACCAATTTTTTCGACTGTCATTATTTTGACAAAAAATAATAAAATTAATAAAAATAAAAATGTTTAGCTTAATTTGATAGAAAAATTAATTGAAAGTCTATTTGACAATTTTTTTTTTCGACTGTTAATATTTTGACAATGACTGTCACTGAATTTGACGCAATAAAAACATAAATATTATCTTGAATTGATAAAAACACTGTGTTGAAAGTCGTTTTGACCAATTTGTTCGAGACTGTCATTACTTTGACATGGACTGCCATAGAGTTTGAGGCGGTGCAAAAGCATATATTCCCAATCTACTCGTAATATTTTGTTATATAATTCTACCAAAAAGAAATGGACGTTTTTACTAGTTTTACGAGGATTAGTTTGACTGCCATTATTTTGACAAAGCTTGTCATTAAATTTGACGTAATGAAAAAAAAAAAATTTCACAAATTGCTGAAGAATTAAAATCACAATATGTTTAACTTATTTGACTAATACTGTCATTATTTTGACAAGGACTGTCATTACATTTGCTGCAATATTCTCTTAAATTGATAGGTAAATGCAGTGAAATATCTTTTGCCCAATTTGTTTGGGACTGTCCTTATTTTTACATAGACTACCATAGAATTTGATGAAGTAATTTTACCAGACGATTTCTGACTGACATTACTTTGACAATGACTGCCATTGAAGAAGTCGTAGTAAGAACAATTAGTAAAATATTAGAAGATATTTCATTTGCTTGGATAGAACTGTATAAGGTATAAGGGTACAAGGGAGAAGGGATGATTCTAAGAAAGGGAGAATACATTTTGACAATTTTTGGAAGAAAGTTGCCAAATATTTGTATCACAAGTTGTATTAAGCTTTAATTTTGCATGCCATTGAGATTAAGTTATTTGGCTTAAAGTAAAATCTGCAGATGGGGTTCAAAATGGGTTTATATGAAAGGTATGAGTGATTTTAGTCGACTTGCGTTTATTTTGCTACCACACGAAGGTTACATAATAAAAATATCACATATCAAATTGATTCCAATCAGCATAGTACTTTCCTAGTTATCTAATTTCTTCTAAAAGTGGGCGTGGCACGCCTATATCTTAATTTTATAACATATCCTCTTCGTTGTTTACTTTGAAGTCCTTGTGGTGAAATTTAAGAAGTTTGCTGTATTTTATAGGTAGTTATCAAAATTTTGTAGTTTGGAATAAACCGTTATATGGCAGGTGGACGTGGTTATTACCCGATTTATTATATTTTTGGTATGTATTAGTATTAGTTCCATAAGACGTTGAGGTTTCTAAGCTTGCTTAACTTAACTTTGGTAAACTGAGTGACTAGTTTATAGATAGAACTTAATAAATGTTGGATGCCTCGCCCACTTATAAGAAAAAATTAAACTTTAACTACTTTATAGCCTTTTCGCACAGCCAAATTAATTGATCAATTAAAATTTCAATTGAGAAATCAGTTTTTGCCCTTCGCACTGCCGCTTACTCGGTAATCGGTCAGCTATTATGCATTTTTGTCTTTGCTTTTCATAAGAAGTTGGTAATTTTCAACAGCTGATTGCTATTTTCTCAATAGCCACAACCATTATTTCTAGCAGCGACATCTACCGTCTGGTAGCATTTCATTTTCAACTCCATTAAAATTGGATTCAAAATTAATGCAGGAAAATTACATTTTTTTTCATTGTACATCGATCAGCGCTTTAATCGAGCAAAGGCCGGTTAAATGGTCAATTAGCTCCTGTGCGAAAAGGCTATTTCATTATGATTCTTTGCAACAAATTTAAAACTTTTTGACGTAACGATTTTCGAACAATGCCATTGTAAGAGTGTAGCAATAGCCGGAACCTATCGCAGATCGGCAGCGACACAATCATTATTAGAGAGCAAGTGCTCTATCAGTTCCCACGTTAGTCAAGCCCATGTAACTGGAAATAAACTGGATTCTTATGCTATCAAGCACTGTCAACTCGACAACATTTATCAATATTAATTATGAAATGTTTCCTATAACTACAACAACAAGTATAAAAACAAAAAAAAAAACTCGTTCCGCTTGTTGCTCATTTGTCTCAATCTAGTGTCTACAATATTTTTACAGCAAAAACAAAAAAAAAATATGCTTTATTAATTACTACTTTAATTACGCTATCTAGTTGTAGCTGCTTAGCAAATTTGTTCAGACTAATATGTGTCCGAAGTACAGGACAGTGTGTAAACGAAGTCATTGTAAGTGATTAACTTTATGGCTATTAATGTGCCGTTGGGTACTAAAATTAGCGGTTTTTCTTGATTGTGACATTTTCGGCCAACACACAAGCATACACACCCAGACATACTTGCGCCATAATTATCGGCGTAAAAAGGTCAGTGGAACAGCCTTCGTGGCTGTCTTTTGTATGTTTCGAATTATGCGTAAATGTTTTGTTTGTTTGGGAAATTATTTGGGTGTTTCGGGTGTGTAGAAGCTTGTCATTTTTGTTGTTAGATAAACACAGATTGATATTGAGTAGTTTGCGGCAAGTGTAAGTTAATTTGGATGTGGTGTTCAGACATAAGTATATGAATTTATTTATTTACATGTTTGCTTACTACTTATTGACTTGTGAATGGATTATATGGCAATGAGGGTGTAATGGTATAATGTAATGGATGTCATAGACTTGATGAAGTTTCTTCAAATTTATGGATTTTTGGTATTTCCGACCGAAAGTGAGTAGATACATATGTATATGAAATCTTCCTTTAGAATGAATGTTGTACACTGCGTATAATCAACTTTTTAGTATGTTTTGAAGTTGGATGCGGTTGCTATACTATTAAGACCGGTTGGTTAGTGAAATTTCAAGGAATTCAAATTGTTTTAAATTAAAATATAAACACGTAATCCACCACAAAGTTATTCCTCCCATATCCTTCAAAAGCCCTACTATGTGCTCTATAATATTACCTAACCCCATTAGATCACTCAGCGGATAAGCAGTTTTTGTGGCATTCGAAAACTTCTAACAAGTTAATTTGAAAAATTCAAAAGTTAAGCATATTTTATGACTCTGTTGAAAAGTCACAACAGATTAAGTAACATACTTTAGTGTGACTTAGTTGTGCCTTAACTGATTGACTTTGTAGCGAATCGTCTAAGCGTCTATGGTCAATTGCATTTACAAATACGTCAAGCAAATACACAAACAAATGCATGAGCTAATGTCAGCGCTTTGCTGGAAATGCTGATTGAAGCGCGAAAGGGAAAATAAAAGAAGAAGTCGTTATTTACCATTTACCCAGTAGAAGAGAGTGCAATAGAAAAAGCTGTGGTATAGTTGCCATGATATTAAATTGCATGATAATATATTGATTGTAGTATAGTTTAGAATATATACATCGAGTAGAATGGTTTCAAATGTCAAAAAACTGACAATTTTGATCATACTGGCATCCCATGTCAAATTGTTTGACATATTTAAATTGAATAATTATTATTAAGTAGCTTGTTTGGTTAGAACAGTGTTGTGATAAACAATATAAAATCAAAATTACAAGAGTTTTTATTAAACTGTCATTATTTTGACAAGAATTTCCATAGAATTTGAAGTGGTTCAAAAAGCATATATCATCACGTAGCTCGAAAAATGTTATTATATTATTCATCAAAATGAAATAGAAATCGTTTTGGCTAATTTGACGTCGTCAAGTTTAACTGTCATTATTTTGACAAGGACTGTCAATAAATTTGATGTAGTACAAAATTGCTACAATAATAAAATGGCAATATTTTTGACTGGTAATGCCATTGAATTTGACGTAATAAAAATTAAAGTTGTGGTCTTAAATAGAAAAATTAACGGCAAGTCGTTTTGACCAATTTGTTCGGGACTGTCATTATTTTGACACGGACTGCTATTTAATTTGAAGTAGTACAAATAGCATATATTCTCAATTTACTCATAATATTTTGTTATATAATTCTACAAAAATGCAATGAACGTTTTGACTAGTTTTACGAGGTTAGGATTGACTGCCATTGTTTTGACATTACTATCATTAAATTTGACGTAATGGAAACGAAAATTGTTGTCACAAAGAGCTACTAAAATAAAAATGACAATATTTTTGACTTGTTAGACTAATACTGTCATTATTTTGACACTGACTGCCAGTAAATTTGACATTATAAAAATGAAAATTGTTGTCATGAACTCATAAAAAAAATAAATGCAATCGTTTTGACTTGTTTAACTAGGTCAAGGTTCACTGTCATACTTTTGACTAGAACTGACATTGAATATGATGCAGTAAGTTCACTAGGCTTTGCTCAATTGACTACTAATGCCATTAAATTTACTTAAAAAAGAGAAAGTATCCCCATAAATTGATAAAAAAATTAAATAACAATAATAATAATACCACTTTGACATGGACTGTCAATATTTTGACCAGGACTTCGATTGAATTGGACGTAATAGAAAAAAAGTATTGCTTTAAAATAATAGAAAATTAAACGACAGTAATTTTGACTAATTTGACAACAGCTGTCATTATTTTGACGAAGATTGCAATTGAATTTGACATAATAGAAATCGCACATAGTAAACGAACTGCACCTAGGGCAAACTTTTTTATTTTTTTATTGAATGATTTCTGTTCAATAAAGATGAATTTTGACGCAATCTTCTATTTGAAATAAAAAACGGATACCTTTATGCTTAGTAATGGAACTTTTTCAGATTGTATCGTAGAATGACTGCATGGTTCTGGGTGAGATAATTCTTTCAGATTCAGAGATTATATAATTATTTAAAACAGCCAGGTGTAAGAATGCTGACTGACTCTCGTGTCAAACTTTAAACCTGCAGCGATCTTGTGAAAAACTTTATCTACTGGGTATACTATGACTTCTATATTTATTTTAAATATACATATACATTGCACGTTGACAAATATCCTTTTGTTACAAGTGCCAGTGCCATATAGACACACAAACACATTTGTGTCAGCGAAACAATTTGTTTCATTCATGTATGTACACACAGACACACAGACATACAGGCGAGTAAATATTACAAATATGTGCAGTGTAGAATGAAATCGCAATTTATGGTCGGCAGTCACGTGATGCAAGCACACACCGCTTACCTACCGTGCATAATCTATACATATGTAATACAAGCGCATTTATGTGCACCAATACAAACAGAACGTGAGTTTATATGACATTATTTTATTGTGTTTACCATGCATATTTGTGCATTTATTGTCGAGTGTATGTGTGTTTGTGTGCATGTCACCAGCAAGCGCGCGAAATACCGCAAAATGTCAATTATGCAAATTGCAGAGAGAAGTAGAAAAAAAATGCAAAACAACAATAACAAAAAATGTGATGATTAAAACAAACGAACTGCAAACACAAGGCAAAGCGGCGTTGGCGGCGAGCAATAAAAGTGGACAGCATGTCAAACTGGCGCCGATTAATTAATTTGCTTGCGAAATGCGTAAAATTCGCTGCAACTAACTTGCTTTTGTGGCGGTGTGCGTGTGTGTAAGGTAGGTGGAGACACGCCGACAGTCTTTAATTATCAAGTGAGTTATTTTGAAGAGCATTTAAGTCTTAGTCAGGAGGGTTGCTTAAAGTCCAGCTCGCGGTACAACGACTGGCAATCAATTACTGCCTTCATGGGGGTCACGCACTTCCAAAAAGTTGATTTATGAAATAAGAACCTAAAATAGCGGTGCCACGCCCACTTTTAAAAATGTTCATAATACCTTGTGCTATGCCTAGTATCGTGTATTAATATTACCTCCCCATTTTAAAATATTGGATACTCATAAACCCACAACTTACTCGATTTTTTCTTAGCTCAAACAAAGAACCGTTACTTCAAAAAAGTTTTAGTTTACTCTGTGCTATATATTTTAAATGTAAAAATATGTTAGTTAATATATATATTTACTTATTTCCTAAGTATAATCAGAAAACTACCACTTTGCCTAAATTGTTGCCTACATTTTGTCGCGCTGCCTTTTCAAAAAATTAATTTTGCTTTGTTTATTAAATTGGAAACATTGAAATCAGTATACTAATTTTATTTTATATTTTAAATTTACCTAACTAGAGGATAAAAATAAAAAATTTGTTTAAAATGTAGCCTACATTTTGGCGCGCTGATTATTCTAAAGTCTTGCAAAAAGTCTGAGTTTAATAAAATTATGATAGCCGTTGTATAACCTATTTGGAAGAACTGAATAACACTATTTTCTATTATAAAAATATAGCTTGTTTTAAATTATTGCCTACATTTTGGCGGGTAGTTGTTCAAATAGTAATCAGAACTCGTTTATTACATTAAAATAATTGTAATCCGTTAACTAATATTAATTTTATTTTTAATTTATTTAACTTGAATATAAAACTTAAAATTTTTTTGAAATGTTGCCTACCCTTTGGCGCGCTGATTATTTTAAAGTGCCGTTAAAAACTAATAATTTTATAAAACTAACATACCCTCTGTACTATGTGTTGATAGAACCGAAATCCATTAAATAATATTATTCTCCATCAATGAAAGATATAAAAATACCCACTGGTTTAAATTGTTGCCTACCTTTTGGCGCGCTGACTTTTAAAATGTTACTTGGGCTTCGTTAATTACATTGTGAGAATTGTAATTAGTTAACCAATCATATTTTATATGTTAACTTTATTTAACCAGATTAAAAATTGTATAAAATGTTGCCTACTTTTAGGCTGATTATTCTAAAGTGTTACAAAAAGCCGTTAATTTAATATCACTGACTTATTGTCTGTACATTGTATTGACATAATCGAAATTCATTGAATAACATAGCTTTCGAGCACTAGAAGACTAATTTCTTTTAAATTATTGCCTACCTTTTGGCGCGCTGATTATTCTAAAGTGCCGTTAACATCCTTTAATTTTATAAAACTAACATACTGACTGTACTATATATTGTTAGATCCGAAATTCACTACATAATATTATTTTCCATCATTGGAAGATATAAAAATGTCCACTTGTTTTAAATTGTTGCCTAGCTTTTGGCGCGCTGATTTAAAACATTGATTATAGCAATCAAAAGTATATCTCAGTCATCAACTATTTTCGTCAGTCAAATTAACGACAGACAAACCGGTTTCTATGACCAATTAAATAACAGAGCTTCCCAAAATTCAAAGAAGTACGAAATGCTATGTTGGAGTAAATATTTGCTTAAATATGTAACCACAAAAGCCGAAATCTGAGAATTTTGGCTGTCAAAATATTTTGGCAATCAAGCATTTACAACAATTAAGACAGGATGTGGTGAAAAGGATACAAAAATACATTTATAAAATGTGTGTCACGCCCTTAAGCATATGCCGACGTTTCAAGTGATTAAGGAAGAGAGATTTATTTCACTTTAAAGAGTTAATTAATGGTTTTCAGTTTCCGTGCGACTAGTTAAACTATTGTTAATGCCTTACAAATTAAATATAAGGAAATGTGCGTAATTAAAGTGATGTCTCCAAGCAATTTAAACACTGTCAATACTAACAACTTCCAAAAATCTTCCATATTAAATGGAGACCTTCAATTCATACAAAATTTTGAGCCAAATATTCAATACATTTTTCTTCCAACTACTCTTTAATACCACATGTTGTCTGCAACTTAAAGCCCGTACACAAATACAAGTCACGTTCAATGCCGTTCCAAACTAATGAGAGCGAAATTCCACCATGTATTGTGCACATATGCCCTAAAATGACAGCGCTGACATTAATAGCAATGACAATGAGCTGGCGCGAAACGAGAGAATTGTGAAAAAAATACCGTTGCAATGGCAAAAGTTACTGGCGTTGTCACAGGCGTCGCATCGCAGTCGCACAACAAAGCAGTCGGTGTGAAGGGTGTGTTTGTGTGCTGCATGCATTGGAAAGTTGACTAGCTGTCAAGTAAGGTGACACATTTCGATATACAAACAGGTTTTACTGATATACATATGTATATAAAAGGAAAGTAGTGTGTAAATAAGTGGGTACTTTTGGAGAAGATGCAAATGTGGTAGAAAGTTTTCTTGGAAATCGGAAAATATTTTTTACAGTACTGAGTTACAGTCATCTCACACTTTTGAGGAAGAAATAGATGTTTTGTATTATATTATAGCATATGAATCAGTAGGTCCGACCAGTTATTCAACTTACTAAAGCTTCCTCTACGTTGGTTCTCAAAACTGGTAATTCATAGATACTGCTACTATTCCTCTTCAACTTCATTGAAGTAGATTGTCGATGGAAATCAATATATAAAGTTATATGGTCAAAGAAATCATTAACTCGGTTACCAAATGAGATGAAACAGATATTTTGACATCAGCGTCACCTGGAGGTAATTTTTTGTATTAAAATAGTTTCATTAGCCAAGCATATTCTAAAGAAAGATATTTTAAAGCGGTTGAATAAAATATATTGTATAATATAAAAAAAAATATTTGTTAAAGGCTTTAAATATAGAAGTATTTGAATTTTTCAAAATATGCAATAAAACCTGTTTATCCCTCTATCCTGATTTATCAACTCCTTGAACAGTAGCGTTGTGATTAATTAGTGATTTGTCTTCAATCACTCAGATATGTTTCCATCTTGAAGATAATTCATTAAAATGCCTCTAACACAACCGTTCAACAACATCCTAAATGTAGGCAACGTTAATAAATTATTAAAAAAAAGAAGAATAAAGAGATATTTTGACTTCAGCGCCACTTTAAGGCAAATTTTTGTATTAAAATCGTTTCATATTAGCCAAGTATATTCTAAAGAAATTAATTTTGAGTTCAATCAGCAGTTGAATACAAAATATTAAAAAATATTTTTTAAAGTCATTAAATATAGAAGAATTTGTTTTTTTTTTATTTTTTTGAAAATATACTATAACAACTCCTTATCCCTTTATCCGTATTTATCAACTGCTAGAACTGTAGCGTTGTGATTTATGGTAGCGTTAATTTGTCTTCACCCGCTCAGATATGTTTCATTCTTGAATATATTTTATTGAAGTTCCGCTAACACAACTATTCAACATCATTCTAAATGTAGGCAACGTTAATTATTCAAATTTATAAAAAATAGCATGCGAGTATTCTGCGAGTTCATCATTGCGGAAATTTCTGAAGGGAGAGCAGAAAAATAGGGTCTTTCTTCTCTATAATTGAGAAATTATCATACAAAGACATTATTCAAAAGAAAGTTTAACGATCGTGGAAAATTAGTTTCCGAAACTTAAAGTTCATCACATAAATAATCACAGATGTAAAGAAAATTATGTAATTTAGAGTTCGAACAGCTGCAAAGCGACTCATCAGACCGACTTGTATTTAAAAAACGTTACTGATCCATATTTTGTAAGTAAAAATTTAGCCAGAGGGCCTTTCCAAAGAAATTATACGAGACTTTTTGATTTTGTAAAAAGGTTTCGACAGACGGGTTCTAGCAGAAATCGACAATTATTCGGGATGAGATCTTGGTGACGGAATTATAATAAGCACTGGTTCTGTAAATTAGCTGTCTAGGTCAAGTGACTTTACTCTCTTAGGCCAATTTTGGAGTTGGAGATAATACAAGCCATTTAATCTTACTCAAAAACCAGCTACTACTAAGCAATTGGAGACTTCAAAGGCTCGTTATTAGAGGGGTATGGTCAGTTATGCTGGAAAAGTGAATATATGTATATAATATATGATCTTCATATAACTTTTTTCTATATTTCATTGGAAGAAATGCTCTAAAACTCTGAAAAATCACAATCGGTAACAAAATTAAAAATGAAAAAAATCATAACTTGAGGGAGGTTGCTATACTTATATTAGAATCATTTCCATAGCTTTGGTTTGCTCCAAACTATCAAAGGACCAGTATTGGTCAACAATAAACTAGTTCCAATGACACTTCTACCGGTATATTTTCAATATTTAACGGCTTTCGCACAAATTCTGCGTCAACATATATAGTGAATTATATCCATGTATGCCTAAATACCTCCGCTATGCGAATGCAACTCTGAGTGACTTCATGCACTTTGGTATTTGTTGCCATACACGCATGTACATATAAAGTCACGTTGCCACACGTCAATTCAATTCAACTCGTTGCATTGCTGTGCAGTGTGGCAATGCGTTTCAACGCGCTCGGTGTTGCATGTTGTCAACGCTGACTGCGCCTCTCTATCTCTCTTTCTGTGTGTTTGTGTGTGTGTGCAACAACGAGCGGCCTTCATGACACTCACAAGTGGCAGCCGTCACCAACAGACTTACATGACATTATCTTTGGTGTGGTATTTTATTGTTGTTGTTGTTGTTGTTAGTGACTATTGTTGTTGTTGTTGGCTGCCTGCTAACTGTTTGCGGTCGCCTGTTGCCGTTGACGGCGCAACCTTAATTGTAAAGTTTGCACTTGCCACTAATAAAGAAAATGGCAGCAGTTCTGGCAACATGCAATGTGCCACATGCATGCTTATATAGCTTGCCACATAGACTATGCGCATGCTATAGGTAAATTGGATGCGTCTTTTATAATTGGCGCAAACAACTTTCGGTGTTTGAATGATGCATAAATATGTATGTGTGCAACGTGTTGCAAGTATGTCTTTGAAAAGTATATATATATATGTGTTGTGGCAAGTTCAAAGCGTAAGAAATGCCACAGGGCCATAAGCAGCATGAATAACCGTTAAAAATAATATAAAATGTGGTGAAATAATAAAAAAGCAAAAAAAAAATCCATGCCACACACAGCTGTTGCACAACGGCAAACAGCAACAGATTGTAGTACTCGTACACAGCCACAAAGTACAATGGCAAAATTTTCATTTGTTTTTGTTGCTGTTGTTGTTGTTGCACAAACACACTCTCTCACATTTACTTTGCTGAGTGACTTTGTGGCCGGCGTCGCGCGACTGTCGGCGAAGTTTCACGCGCAGCAACTTTTTACAATGCGCGACCGTGTCAGCCAACTAAGTGAGTAGAAAACAGAAAAAAAAACACCACCGTTACGCTTGCAACAATAAGCGTGGCAGCGCTGCAGCTACTACTGTGGCACTGTTCGGCTGTCTGTGGCAGCAACGTTTCATGCAAGTTGCGGCAAAAATGCAAATGTTGCACTTGCCACTGACTTTTCTACTTATTATTACTCGCACTTGTGCAACTCGCCGGCGCGCTTACCATATTTTTGCCGAGCACTGACTTCCTTCCAATGTCGTTTTTTCTTCGTTTTTTTCACTTGCCTCTGCCGTTGCATACTTTAAGGCGGCTAGCGAAATTTGCACAATGTCACTGCATTACCACGCTTATTAGTCTCTTGTGGTTTCGCACAATTTCGCCAACGAGATGCAAAAAAATAGAAAAAGGCGAAAAAACAACAACAACAACAAAGAAAAATATGTGCGTTTTTGTGCTGCCTGGCAAACAGGGAAATAAAAGGAAATATGCCAAAATGAGCCAAAAAGCACAAGCGCAGCAGCAGCAAAACTGAATTAGAAAATTGTGGTGAAATACGGGCGGAATGGGGCGTGGCGGTCAGACGCCATGGAAACGAAACGACAAACCGAAAGTTGCATGTCCTTCGGAACGCAGTTGGCGGCAGTTGTGGTTGTTGTAGTTGTTGTTGCAAACTGCTGTTTGTTGTTGTAATTGTTGTAAGCTGGTGTTAGTTATTGTTTTTGTATTTTTTATACTCTCGCAACAAAGTTGCTAAGAGAGTATTGTAGTTTTGTTCACATAACGGTTGTTTGTAAGTCATAAAACTAAACGAGTTAGATATAGCGTTGTATATACCAAAGTGAGCAGGGCGACGAGGCGAGTCAAAATAAGAATGTCTGTCTGTCCGTCCGTCCGTCCGTCTGTGCAAGCTGTAAATTGAGTAAAAATTAAGATATCTTGATGAAACTTAGCACACTTATTTCTTGGCACCATAGGAAGGTTGCTTTCGAAAATGAGCAAAATCGGACCACTGCCACGCCCACAAAATGGCGAAAACCGAAAACACATAAAGTGTCATAACTAAGCCGTAAATAAAGCCATGGAAATAAAATTTGGTATGAAGGATCGCACTATGAAGGGACATATTTGGATGTAATTATTTTGGAGATGTGTGCGTGGCCATGCCCCCAAATCGGTTATTTGTAAATATCTCGCAAACCAATTAATCAATATAAGCCAAACTTTCTGCAGTCTTTTCTTTTAGCCTTTTCCTTATACAGTCCAAAAATGAAAGAAATCGGATAAAACCAAGCCCACCTCCCAAAAGTTAGGTTGAAATTACTAAAAGTGCGTTAACTCACAAACGAAAAGCGTCAGAAACACTAAATTTCACATAAGAAATGGCAGATGAAAGCTGCACTCAGATTTTTTTTACAAAATGGAAAATGGGCGTGGCGTCGCCCATTTATGGGTCAAAACCCATATCTCAGGAACTACTCGACCGATTTCTATGAAACTTGGTTTGTAATAGTTTCCTTACATCCGAATGATATGTTGTGAAAATAGGCCAAATCACTTCACAACCACGCCTACTTCCTATATACCAGAACTTTGAAGATGATCTGAATCGTTAACTTTACAATATATAAAGTAAGCACCAGTGAAGATATCGGTGCAGAATTTTGCCCAAATACTACGTTTATAGTGTGGCAGCCCCATTCTAAAAATCGCCGAAATCGGACCATAGGTTTTCAAGGCCCCATATATCGACCTCGTTGCTTCTAACCTAATATTATGGTTTCCAACTTTCAATCGACTTTATACAATATATATGACGAATATGTGGGTCAAATTGTGTATTATATAAAATTAATATAGTTAAATAAATTGCGAGAGTATAAAATGTTCGGTTACACCCGAACTTAGCCCTTCCTTACTTGTTTTTTGTTGCTTTTGTTGTTGCCAGCTCCAGCTGCTGCATCAGCAGTTACAAATGAATGCGTGCCGGGGGAGGCGTGGCAAGGTTGCATTGTCAAATGTGCTGAAGCGAACGGGGCCATGCCCTGTGTGTTTGCTTGTATATATGTATATGAATGTGTGCGTGTCTCTATAGAGGCGGTCATGCCTTATCCCCTTGCACTAATGAGTTTTGTTGACAGTTCTAGTTGCCGTTAGCCTTGCAGCGGCAGCAGCGGCACAACTTTTTTCCACATTTCGGCAATTAGTTTTTGCAAGGCGCCACTGCTGCTGCCCCAACGCGTTGACCTTTTTTATTAAATTCGGTGTGTGCGTGTTGTTGTTTTTGTTGGTGTTTTTTTTTTGCTTTTGCTTTAGCATATTTGCATCTTATTTAATTCATTTTCTTTTTCTATTTTATGTTTTCCTTATTTTTTGTCATTTGCTGCACATTCTGTCTGTCCATCTGTCGGTCTGTCTGCTAGCTGCGTTGCACTCTCTGTGTTAGCGGTTTGCAGTCGAACTTTTGCAGCAGCAAGCACAATTTGTGTGAAAAGTTAATTTTTGGAAATTTGCTACAGGATTTTCCTATTATGAGCATGCAACGGCGTCTTTGTGCGTTTGCTAGTGTTCGCCTTTCGTCCTTCGTCCTTTTGATGACAAAATAATTTCCGTATAGCTGTAGTGAGTAGTTGCGCGGTTGCCGGGCAAACATTGCCCATTAATAAATTAGTTAGAGATTTAGTGCTTGCGGCGTAAGGCGAAGCTATTGTCAGTGCTTATAGCTGAGGACTGTATAATCTGCATTTGAATACAGAAATATGGCGGAATATTAACTTGGGTATTGAAAAATATTGCAATTTTGAGTGGTATTTTTGCATGGATTTGGATTTAAATGAGGAGATTCTGATTACTGTGCATTTTTTTTACAAAAGAAGACTATATTTAAAGGTTCTGCAATGAGTTATATCGCCTCATTTGTTAAGTAGTGTGTCAAATAATCTAATGCAGTGATAAGCTGCTTAGGAGACGTTTAAGTCAATTAAAGTAGTATAATTTTCGATAAAATCTTATTGTAGTCGTTCCTGCCTTCAAAAAACTCAGAAAAATGTCTCAAAGAACTTATTAGGGACATATTATGTAAATGGAAATGTGGTAGGAAGGTGAACTGAAAGAATAGAGTTAACTAAAATCATATAATGACATTGCAATAATCAACTAACAACAACTATATGATTAAAAATTATTTAAATGATGATGACCTTGGAAGTCTTTTTTATTATATATGAAATGAAATGAGCGAATGAAATTAAGCTTACTACTGTTACATAGTAAATAATATAATTTAGGGACTGAACATAATTGATTGATGTTCTAACTTGAAAACTTGAAGAAAATATGATGTAGACAAGGCTTTCTGAAATCATTTCAAGCATAAACATTTATTTCATTTAAGTCTCACTGTAGGTATCCCCTTTCTGGTAGCCATAATGCTATAAATTGCAGCAGAAGTTCGGATAAATAAGTGAAAAGAAGTGATTTCGATTTGCCTCCTATACGTATATTGCTTGAAATTAGTTGATACATAGCTAGCTCTTACTCTAAGTCGAAAGTTTCAAAGTCCGTAGTCTAAGGAATCCTCACAAACGAATGGATCGATACTAAATTTTTAGAAAATAAAAGCTGGCTTTCAGTTTTTTATCTATAAATTTTATTCTAAAAAGGTATTAAATATACTAAATTTTCCGAATTTATCGAAACATCAATGTAATGTTGTACACTGCGTATGAGTACTAATAATGCCCATACAAACATGGATATTTAATATTATTTTTATTCGATGATAATTATGTCAATGGTAATTTTGATGGGAAAGCAATAGAGAAAGTCTAGACTGTTGGTGTCAAGCAAATTTCTAGAAAGTGATGAGCTTGCAACTTCATTTGCCAAAATCACAACTTCTTTGTACTTTTTAATAGTCCTAATTCTGTATAAGATAATTGATATTTGAAATTTGGGACATAAGTATTTTTTATATTAATCAATAATTTTAGGGCTATTGATATTATTGCATGGCATTTTTTAGGTTTATAAGGGAGATATATGGTAACTCTATATGGTATTTATACTATGTATTGTATTGTCTCAATTCTTCCATCAACAATTCAAGTGTTTGTAATTTGATGGTGTGAAAAGCATGCTTAAATCACTGATTTGCAAATTTTTATGAATTATTACTTAGTTTTCAACTACATATATGTTGGGTGCGAAATATTGCTCAATTCTTCTATTGAAAAAAAAAAAAAACATTTATTCATTCCTTTACCATTAATATTGTTGTCGTCAAAATAGGCCCCATTCGACATTATGCACTTAAAAGGGTTAGGGAAAGTCAGGATTTTCAGAAAATCAATTTTTTTTTTGCATTCCCATTAAGATTAATATCTTCAAAATCTTCTCTGAACATTTGAAATTGATAAATTGATCCGGTAACTTCTTTCGAGTTATTCGAAAAATTACAAAGAACGTACGGGCACTCCAAAACGCTCGGCAGAAACTTTAAATGTGTTTTTCTCAAAACTATGTTTTTTGAACTGATGGTAGTTACCGCGAATACCACGAATACCGCTCAGTAGATTTTAATGAAATTTATACAGTTTTTAGAATACATAATAATCTCAGGTCTGACAAAGGATTTCTTTTTAAATTTCGATGTTTTAAGACCAATTAACAGCTGATTTAAAGCAGATCTAGAAGATCTAGGAAAAAAATTTCCGTTCGCCGCCATTTTGTTAATTTTTGAAAGAAAAAAAGTTTCGTTCTATTTATAAAACAAATTTTTTCTATCCGATTGATTTTAGATGAATCTCCAACGACTTATTATTGTTACCGCAAGCACCTTTTTTGGAACTGTGTCAACACAAACAGCTATAAGTTTGGAAGTTATACATTAATTTTTTCAATATTTAGTAACTTCAAGTCAAAACATTATGTAATAATGCCATTTTATTATAATACTTTTATAAAATAATATGATATAATAGCAAAAGAAAAATTACTGAAAATTCTAATTGTCGAAACACTTCTCAAACCCAATTTTTGGGATTGCCGTTCGCACTTTCAGCGATTACTCGTATGTTTGTGAAACGACGGCTTTTAAGGTTCTCTTTATTTTTGGAAATAGGAAAAAGTCACACAAAGTGATGCCTGGAGAATATTGGTACATTGTTAGATTATTTTTTTTTTTGGTCAAGAACTCACAAAGAAACAACGAAGTGTTAACTTTTAGCAGACGAAAATCTTACCTCAGAGGCATGTATATCAACATAATAAAAAATATAAAAAAATAACAATTGAAACTTGAACAATTGGAAATTTTGAAATTCCCGTTATATTTTGAACACACCTTGCATATAGAATAATAGTTGCACAGCTTTCTCGATATAAATATAATTAATGATATTTATTTTTACATATAGTTGGCACCGTTGCTAAATGCTTCGCAGAGCTTTTTGTCTCATGCGCCTTCATGATATTCCGTAAATGAAGAGACCTATGTATATTAATTCGCCTCCATTGCTTTGATTGCTAATATTAAATTTTCATATATTTCTCTGTTTCGTTAGACCTAAAATAACCATATTCTCATCCGAAAAAATTTATAAAGTTGCCTAGTTCCATACTTCACATAAAATATTTAGCAGCACCAGGGCGTATGAGTAATATTTTCCGTAATATACTTCAGAAATTGTCTCCAGGACGTACGAGTAACATTTATTTCCGTGCAATTAAAAAAAAACATGTTTTTATAATTCCATACAGTATGGGACATAGACCCCGCTTACACCATCATGGCGTATACGTAACATTTGCAGTCACTACAGTCATATTGCCTTATCGGTTACCAGTGCGTATAAGTAACATTAACTTCTATAGGAATATGCTCTTCTGTCTCCAAACAAACTTAATTCTTCGTCCGCTTTCATCAAATCAGCAACTTTTAACTTAAGGCATTCAAACTTATACAACAACAGCGATCACACACACACACACAAATATATGAAAAGCCAGATCAATTGTTGCTGTGACAAACGAATTTCCAAAACTAATACAAAATGAAAGCGATAATAGCACAGACTCACAGCGCACAAATTAAAAGAGCCAAGTCACTCGCTGTCGCTTCTACACAGAATGAACAAAGCAGCAAAAGTATTATGCTCGCAACTCATTCTCTTGCTTTCCTTCTTTCCACTGCTGTTACGAAAGATTACTTTTGAGTCATTTCATCGCTATTCTTTCCGGCGCTGCTATTGAGAAATTGAAAATGCTTGTTGGTGCGGCACTCAGTTCAATAAGTATATAAGATGTAAATATGTAGATTTCTCTATATTTGTATATATGTATATATGTATATATAGTTGAGATATTTACTGATGCGAGCATACAAACAACAACAGCAACAACAATAAGAATAAGACAAAAATGTTGTGTCTCAGCGCGCATAGAAAACTTCTGTTGAACTTGGCCATTGAATTGCAATTTTTTTCTTTCATTTCCTCCTGGCTGTAGAAGCTGGCGTATCTTTTAAATGCTTAAGCTGTGCGCCTGACGACCTTTGCTTACTTTAGCTTTTTCGGCTTGCTGTTGAAAGGAAAGAAAGGCGCAAATCTCTTCGCTGCTGCTTAATTTCACAAATTTGCTTAATAAATATAGCACTTTAATGGACTTGGCAAATTCGATTTGCAGCAATGAAGTGAATAGACGAAAATGTCTTTATACTTATGGAGGGGTGTGTTATGTGCTTGTTTTTTTATTTTTTTTTTTCTTGAAAGAGATATACTTTTCTTAAGTTGTATTGACTTTATGAAAGTTTTGTAACTTGGTTGGTGTTCAATATCACCTTAATACTAAGCATATTGGAATTATGAAGATATTAGAAATTGACTTTTAGAGAGAAGGGTCAGCGTTGGAAGAATAAGAACTATAATTTGTGAAGACGTGAGAAAATAGATTCAAAAGAAAGCAGAAAAAAATTTAATAATTGAATTGAGAAATATTAAATATGGTGCTTATTTAGGAATACACGATTTCCAAGAAGGTTACCAAGCTAATTTTCTTGACACTCAAGGTCAGTCTGCTTTTCATATTTCACTATTGGTCTATTTTCAACAAAATCAATCTGACTTGTCTCCATTAGACTGCCTTCAGGTAGGGTATCTCAATAATCTGCGCTAAATAACAGCTTGAGTAATCAGTTCAAACCCTATACCCGCTGTGTTAAGGCGATATAAAGATGGCTATGCTAGCATATAAGCGCCATTAGGTATAAATTAGACACAAAGTGTAGTCTTTATAAGACAAAGTGACAGTCCCATAAGTCAAAAATTGGTTCGAAGACTCATTTTCATGAGCGGAAACTAATTTCCATGAGCCAGGATGTAGTTCATATAATTTATATTAGGTTGTCAAATATCTCCCTCCCGATCCGATCGGATTTAGTTCAAATATGCGCCGTTTCGTTCGATAATATGTTTCCAACTAGACGGCAACTTCATAATAACCACCTCGTAGAAGCTCGCCTTCTTATTTGTGAAAAACTCGGACAGCCACTTTTCACAAGCCTCTTTTGAATTCAACTCTACAGCACCAAGGGCGTTCGCCATGGACAGGAACAGGTGGTAATCACTTGGCGCTATGTTCGGGCGATATGGTGGATGCGATAAAACATCCCCTCCGAGCTCTCGTAGCTTGTGACGAGTCATAAACGAAGTGTGTGGTCTGGCTTTCTCCTGATGGAACACTACACCTTCCTGTTGGTCAATTCTAGACGCTTCTGGTCGATCGCCTGCTTCAAGCGGTCCAGTTGTTCGCAGTAGATGGTTAAGCGTCTGACCATAAGGGAGCTGCTTATGGTGGATGATTCCCTTTCAATCCCACCAACACACACCAAAACCTTGCTGGTCGTCAATCCTGACTTGGCCACTGTTTGGACCGCTTCACCGGCTTCCGACCAAGACCGTTTTCGCTTGATATTGTCATATGTGATCAATTTTTCGTCGCCAGTCACCATCCGCTTCAAAAAGGGGTCGAGTTCGTTTCGAGCTAAGCTTTTCTATTTAACTAAGGTAGGGGTCTTAAAATAATAGTAATCTGATTTATTTGCTTGGAAGAAAATGTTTTCTTAAAATTCTGACCCCTTTATGAAAACTTAAAAAATATTTTTCATAATTTTTATACATATTAAAAGAATATATCCGGTAGATGGCGCGAGTGTCAAAATATTGCAAATATTGCAAAAAAATATCTGAAGTACCAATTCTTTTGAATACGAGACAAAACGTTGGTTTTACGTTTTCTTGAAGATGATGTGAGTTATTTATAATGATAATGAATTAGAATTAAAATTTTCTTCTCTAAACTTATGTGCATATTTGAGCTCATTTTCCTCTCTTTTTAGAATTTCAGGTTCAGCTCTCATTTTATTTTTAAATTATAAGCGAGCAATATAACGCTACAGCCGTGAGCTCTGACTGAAATATTACCGTTTCTGCTTCAGCTAACTCTATTTTATTACATATTCTTCTAAATCATTCTACACTCAATTAATTGTTGGGTTAGGATATCTTAAAAAATCATGGATTTATATATTTTTTGAATACACATGCTTAGAAGATTTTCAGGATTGGGATCGAAATAAATTTTAAATTAGTGATATATAGAGATGGAGAGAGAATAAGAGAAATATGGCGTCCTTGAGTAAACAGAGTTCATGCTAGACTATGAATCCATTTATAGATATGGTTCGATTTGTTGACATTTCATAACCTTGTGTGAAACTTAATGAGAGCCTGTTTCCTTGGCTATCATAAATTATGGATTTTGTGTTCCAGTTAACAGAACTTCGTACAGTCTTTACAACTTACATTGGGTTACAAACTTGCCTCTTGAAGTTATTCTAACTGTGCGGAGATTACTATGAAATAAACACGATGAATGCAGCTCTCATTTACACTTATCTGAATTATAAACTTATTTCAAAAGTAGTTCGTCTAATCCAAGAATAGCACATTTCTTGTAATTTTCTAGAAATTAATTTTTGGTTTCCTCTTTCTAAACCATCACCTCCCACCACGAAATTTCAACAAAATCGGCTGCAATGCAGACAACTTTTTACCAGAACTTGCTTGTGCCAGACACAATACTCTCTTTGCTTTACATGCTGCAATGAAACGGCGCCAGTGCTTGCTTGAAAAGCTTTCCATAACAAATCTGCCGCTGACCAGCGCAAATGCCTAGCGGTAGTTTAGCAGAAAGTTGGTTGGCTGCTTTGCTGCTTAAAGATTCAACAAGCGCTTTGAAGAGTTTCAGACAGCGCTGACTCTGTTGGGAAGAATAGCGAGAGCGATTTTAGCCCCCCAAGCACAACAACAATGCGAAAAGTGAATGAAAATCTTTTTCATTATAGTCTGCAAGAATACCGAAAACAGGCAGAAGCGCAAAGGAGAAAACGCTGGCGGGAGAAATAGAAAGAAATGATGATGACAAGCTTGTATTTGCCACACTTCAGGCGCGTGCTTGAGAAGTTGCGGTGGCTGGAGCGAATTTGTTTTTGCTGTTGTTGTTGTTTTGCTTTCGCCGCTGTCGCTCACCTGCAACTATTGTCACTGCGGTTGCGGCTGTCAGCGCGCTGCTGCTCCACTTGATATCAACAAAAAAGTAAAAAAATAAACGAAACGGAAAGTAAAGACGCCGCAGGTTTTGGAAATTCCGCTGAAAATTCGCAATCAACACTTGAACGGTGATTCTATATGTATGTATGTGTATGTATGAGATAACATAAAGCGGACCACAGGCGCTGGCGTTGGCTGCCACAGCTCAGGCGAACGTGTGGCAAGGTGAAAACACCGATATCGGAAAGAAATTACTTTGCTATCTTGCAAAGCATGCCAAAATGGAGGCGGCGCCACGAAAATGCGGAAGCGGTGGCTGAAAGGAAGTGTGTGGCAGCAGATGTTTAGAATTTAAATTAATGTGAGTGACAGCCGTGTGCACACCACACTTAATGGAGGATGCTCTGATGTTGTCATTGTTGTTATTGTTTTTTGTTTTTGTTTTTCTTATAGGTCACATATGCACTAACACACACACATGTACATATTTATGTACAGCAGATGCCACACCACGTGTCAACATCAGCGGTAAGTACCTCATGCTCACGTGCAGCTATGCGAAAATGTAATATAAGCAAAGCGAAGTGAAGATGAAAATGAAAGCAAAATAAAAAATAAAAAAATGGCCGAATATCGCAGCATTTAGCTGGAAAATAAAAGCAATTGTATTGAACTGTGCTGCTGGCGCTTGAAGCGACTAATGCCAATAATGACAATAGCAAAGCCAGTAAAGGGGCGCTCACAGCAACTGCTGCGCAACAACAAAATGTGTCACGTAATCTTTTGTCATTATCCTTCGTGTGATTACAGTGTGCTGTTGTCTATTTCTTGTGCTTCTTTATATATGCTAGTAAATGCACGTGCTGTGCTCAATCTTGCCTCGCATTTATATAATGAAGGGAAAATAACCTTTTAATACAGGGTCATGCGATAATATACACCAATAAGTACGCAATTACATATCGATTTGTGTGGAAGGAAAATCGAATGGAGAGGTTTTTGTATTGTTTTTGTTTTTTACAAGTGATATATGTATGAATTACTCACTGGTTTTAGTGCAAACTTACTAGTTTTTTTTTATAAAATCTCATTATTAATGAAGTTTTTCAATTGAAAATAAAATAATCTGGCATAGTTGGCAACACTGAGAACTTATTTTTTTCATATTTCCAAAAACTGTTTTAAATTGAGACAATATAATCATATTTCATAAATTTTTTAGAGAATATGGTTAAAGCGATATCACAAATTGAGCGTAATAGCCATTTCGACAGCTGTTAATTGATCAAAATCTATTGGTTTTTCAAAAGCCAAAATGGCGGCATCCGTCATTTTGAATTTAAAAAAAATAACGTCAAATTCGTAATCAGCCACCCCGAAAATACTCGAGTAACGTGTTTGAAGCAATTCCGATGAATTTTACAAAAAAGCGTCCGCCATATTGGTATTCAGCGGTTATCTCAAAACTCTGATCTTATGTGGTTAAATTGACCTCGGATTCGTAATCAGTGACCCCAGAAACATATGGTACGCATAGTAAAAGCCCAGGTTAAATCCAGTTGAGATTGGAATGCAACTCTGTGAGTTGTTGTCCGCGCTGGAAATTTGATTGGCGTTATTAATAAACAATCAGCTGAGGATACTCAACAATTTCGTTTGAACAGGAAAAAATTTATAAAAGCTGATGGTTAATCGAGTGGCCGGCTGTGCGAAATGCAAAAAGTGGTTTCTCAATTAAAGTCTTAATGTATTAAATTATTTTGGTTGTACGAGAAGGCTTTTAGGTTCGAAAAACAATTAATGTAATTTTTTATAAATACCTTATCTTAATAATTTAATAGAAGCCTACCTAAATTATGTAGCAAGTAGCAGGATAAAAAACACCAAATTTTGAGACAAAATCAAATGATTCCTAGTCAATTTCTGTACTATTCCTTATCTATTGATCAATATATAAAGTATTAAAACGTATATATGTAAATTTTAATAGTAAATATTTCTTTGGTAATATGAAGGATAGATACAATTATAAATGGATTTCAAAAACTGTTGTGCAGAGAGTTTTCACAGTTTGGGAGAGATTCTCATATTAGATACCATTCCAATATATTCCCTTCTTAATGTAACAAGAAAGTTATGGTGTTCAAAAAGGTGTTATATGGTTGCGGTCTGATTTTAAATGCTTTTAAATATTGTTAAGAGGACGATTTATCAAAATTTTAGTTCGAGAGATACATAGATAGCATAAAATACTAAAAGGCGCTATATCTAGAATTCAACTTTAAGAATATTAAATGTTACATAGATAAATAACTCACTCTTAACAATAATTTTATTAATATTTAATATTTCTGTTGAATTTAGAATAGATTTTCCAAACAGTTCGTTTGAAAGTTTTACTAAAAATAAAAGATACCAGGACCAGGTAGCTTCATACGTTTTAGCATTTTTAGACAGGAGCTAATTCATTAATTAACCGGCCTCTCCTCGATATTTGTAATTGAATCTTAATCAACTTGAAAATCAAATACAACTCTGCAACAAAGACGATATACATTCTTTGTCTGCGATTGGGTGAATTCTTTGATAAAAAAGCTACGGTTGTTATTACTGTAGATGTCTCTGCTGAAAAATATTAATCAGCTGATGAAACTTACCAACTTCTTATGAAAAGCAAAAACAAAAATGTATAACAGCTGATCGGTTATCGAGTAGCCGGCAGTGCGAAGGCAAAAAAATGTTTCTCAATACAAATTTTAATTGATCAATTAATTTGGCTGTTTAAGAACACTATTAGAGAATTGTGGTATATTATGTTTACTCATATAAAATGTTTGGCGAGTGTGACAATGGTAGAGTTTGCTCATTTAGAATAGCTATTTTAAATTCCAACCACCAAGATAAACGAGTTTGGTGCGGCTTTTTGCTTATATGCGTAGATAGACAGACCTATGGAGGCACAACATGAAATGATTCTATTTATGTGAAACGCTCAGATTAATCCTGAACCTGAACCTAACCTAAATAGTAAGATCTAGTTTCTGAGAACAATTTTCAATTGTTTACAACAATATACATTTCAATAAAAATTATCAAAGGATAATATTTAGATGACAATGAGTTTGATTTAGACAATTTATCTTTGCCTCAATATACACACATATATTTTACTTAATTTTATATAGATAGAGATAGACAGATACATAGTTAGCTGAGATAACAGGGAAGAAAATAAATGCTTTGTTTCCTAAAATTACTTAAAAATTTGCATTTATAGCAACAATTTATGACAGATGTCGCCAGATTTCATCAATGAGACAGATATGTATATTGTAGCTTACGTTCGATGAAACCATTATAAATACTGATTTTTGATAGTATGATAGTATCGATAAATTGTTCTCTTAAGCATTAAGCCGATCTTCAAGACGATAAAATTCTTAATATTAAAGTTTTCTTGAGAATTTTTTTGTTCTTAACGCTATGCATACAAAAAAGTCTACTAAATCCGTAATTTATGTATTTTCTAATAATATGAAATTTTTTAAAAACGAAATTGTTATAACAAAATAACCTCTAAAGTTCATTTTTGAAGAATATTTCATCCAAAATCAGCTTCTTGTATACATAAATACACACATTTGCTTAATATATAGTATATAGGTGGTACAGTGCGTATGAGTAACCGCAAAGAAATTTCTGCCTGACTGTCAGAAACCAAAAACCTGAAAGAAAGCGGAGATGAAGTTAATGTTCGAAACATGTTTTCATGCGAAAAACATAGTTTAGGTATGTATATTTATCCATAGGTATATATAAATAAGCACATTATGTACATACATATTTGTATATTAGCAAGAATCTCCGGAGTACTGATGTTACTTAAAGCGTTCTGAATATCTTTTAAATATAAACAATTTTTATTTTACAAATTTAACAAATTTTTCACTTATGTAATCAGCAAAATGTTGCACGTTTATTGCTTCCGCTTACATAAGTAAATATAAAAGCCATATATACGGTATATGAGCAGTTGACAACACTTTGTGCTTTAAGTTGCTGTACTCTCGCGATTTTTTACAAATCTTTCAACGCTTTGTTGCACTACTTTTTGTACGATTTTTTGTTGGTTTTGCACGCAATTGCGCGCACTTATTGCACTTTTATGTAATTTGATGGCTTTACACAGTCATTGCAGTGCGATTTTTTTATTTTTTTGTATACTCTTTGTTGTTGCTGTTGTTAGTGTTATTGTTGTTGCTGTTATTGTTGTTGGCGCACAAAAGTCAGACGTAGCATTTTGTTTACAATTCCATTTATTTGCTTAATACAAACAAATTGTAGGGCAGCTGGAGTGTGCAGAAGAGGGTGTGCGCACGCCAACCGAGACAAATCACTAGTGTGGTGAGTATGCCTTGTACGTATGTATGTATATAACGTTACATAAATGCGTGCTTACACGATCTGCGTGTTTCATATATATTTATGTATGTGTTTGTTGGTACTTTTCGAGCGATATGTTGATATGAGATCAATTTGTTTGTATATTTGTATGGACGAGTGTGTTCATGTGAGTGTATGTGTTTGTGCAGTGACATCAATGGCAATAAAAATCGATTCACCACATTGCATACAATCAACAATATGCATATAGACGCTTTTAACTGGATGGATACACACACACACACACATACACAGACACAAGTGCATTCGCACAAAAGCACTATATATGCTCAATTTAAATGAACTCATGTAAATGTAAATATGTATATATATTCCATAGACATACATAACTGTACAAATCTGCCATTATCTTAAATGCTTGTTTTTGCAGCATATATCTATATATATGTATACTTACATATGTACATTTCATTGCATTTACGTAAGCATCGCATAAAAGCCACATGAAATCAAGTGCTGATGTGGGATTCAGTACGAATATACACGATTTTGCGCACAAAAACACACACACACACACATACATTAAAATATAAATATACATGCATTTATAGTTTCTACCAACAAATAACTCATGGGCGCTCCAATCAATCCAATGACTGAATGTCAAACTGCATGTCTGTTGGGAAGCGATTAAGTGCAGTCAGTGCTTGGACACACATTTTGTGCGCTCACTAAAGCATATAGACACTTTGATATGCTATATATGCTTGTAATATATGAGCTTGTGCTTTTTGGCGCAGTTATTGCAGGTATTTCCTTATATGTTGGCAACTATATATATAGAAATCAATATATATGTACATAAATCAATACATACATAGCTTTTAGATACATCTTATGAACCTTTCGTAAAACTCCTAACCACAAAATTTCTGCGAAAATCATTACAAAGTGAATTTGGGATTGTAGATTGATCTAAGAACACGCGACAAGCCATTTGATTGAAGAAAAGTAGTGCTTTAGTATTTTTTACAAAAAGTTCTCGGGAAGAACCATGATTATTTGCAAATAATTCTCGAGAAAAGCTTAAATTAGTGGTTCAATGTCACCAGAAAAAGCTTCCGATCAAAAACTGCTGCAATAAAATCAATGAACTACAGAAATACAGTCCGAAAGCTTTAAAAGCTTCGTATAGCGGTAAAGCACAGGCCGAAAACTCAAAAAGCTTCTTTTAACTGTATAGTAATCATTACATTTTTACGATTAAATATGATTATTGAAGTAAAAAATATAAATAACCGAGAAGTCTAAAAGCTTCTTTTAATGGTTAAGTAATCATTACATTATTATGATTACATGATTATTTTTCATGTAAAAGTGTATAAATAATACACAAACCTGTTTCTAAGCACTACTCTAATTATAACGGGTGATTTTTTTGAGGTTAGGATTTTCATGCATTAGTATTTGACAGATCACGTGGGATTTCAGACATGGTGTCAAAGAGAAAGATGCTCAGTATGCTTTGACATTTCATCATGAATAGACTTACTAACGAGCAACGCTTGCAAATCATTGAATTTTATTACCAAAATCAGTGTTCGGTTCGAAATGTGTTTCGCGCTTTACGTCCGATTTATGGTCTACATAATCGACCAAGTGAGCAAACAATTAATGCGATTGTGACCAAGTTTCGCACTCAGTTTACTTTATTGGACATTAAACCAACCACACGAATGCGTACAGTGCGTACAGAAGAGAATATTGCGTCTGTTTCTGAGAGTGTGGCTGAAGACCGTGAAATGTCGATTCGTCGCCGTTCGCAGCAATTGGGTTTGTGTTATTCGACCACATGGAAGATTTTACGCAAAGATCTTGGTGTAAAACCGTATAAAATACAGCTCGTGCAAGAACTGAAGCCGAACGATCTGCCACAACGTCGAATTTTCAGTGAATGGGCCCTAGAAAAGTTGGCAGAAAATCCGCTTTTTTATCGACAAATTTTGTTCAGCGATGAGGCTCATTTCTGGTTGAATGGCTACGTAAATAAGCAAAATTGCCGCATTTGGGGTGAAGAGCAACCAGAAGCCGTTCAAGAACTGCCCATGCATCCCGAAAAATGCACTGTTTGGTGTGGTTTGTACGCTGGTGGAATCATTGGACCGTATTTTTTCAAAGATGCTGTTGGACGCAACGTTACGGTGAATGGCGATCGCTATCGTTCGATGCTAACAAACTTTTTGTTGCCAAAAATGGAAGAACTGAACTTGGTTGACATGTGGTTTCAACAAGATGGCGCTACATGCCACACAGCTCGCGATTCTATGGCCATTTTGAGGGAAAACTTCGGAGAACAATTCATCTCAAGAAATGGACCCGTAAGTTGGCCACCAAGATCATGCGATTTAACGCCTTTAGACTATTTTTTGTGGGGCTACGTCAAGTCTAAAGTCTACAGAAATAAGCCAGCAACTATTCCAGCTTTGGAAGACAACATTTCCGAAGAAATTCGGGCTATTCCGGCCGAAATGCTCGAAAAAGTTGCCCAAAATTGGACTTTCCGAATGGACCACCTAAGACGCAGCCGCGGTCAACATTTAAATGAAATTATCTTCAAAAAGTAAATGTCATGAACCAATCTAACGTTTCAAATAAAGAACCGATGAGATTTTGCAAATTTTATGCGTTTTTTTTTTTAAAAAAGTTATCAAGCTCTTAAAAAATCACCCTTTATGACTGTCGAGAGGATGTACCGTTACTACTGCTGCGTACGAGCTAATCGTCGACAAAACCATTCGATTTCAGTTAGGAAGAATTATGAAGGAGTTTGTAACGTATAAACTTCCTCAGCGTCCTATAAAACTATCTAAGAACCGATCGTATGCTGAGCTTTCAGCGACTTCACCGATAGTTCATAATGAAGATATACATCCTTTTCGAATGAAAATTAGAGCATTTAAATCACTTGAAATTATAGCTTTTCTCACAAATTTCTCCAAATTGAAACTATTTAATAGAATAAAATTAGAAACTTGAGCTTTCAAAGCTTTAAGCCTCTACTTGGCTAGTCACGAATCGAACAATCAATTCATATACAATTAAATTCGCTGTCATAATGACACAATATTAATGAATTAAAGCAGATTACAACACTATAATGATCGCTAAGCCGTCTTAGATTCGTTTTGTTTGCTGGTCGCTATATTTGCGATTTGATATCATGTCGTATCAAGAAATGTGTATTAATTGCTCTGATATTATCAGTGTGGGCTTCGAAAGGCTTAATGAGAATTGGACGTGAAGGTACAGTCTCGTCATCGATGGAAAATTAATCTGTTGAACCACGAGCTTCCAAAGCTTTAAGCTCCTTATTGGCGAGTGACAAAGCGAACAAGCAACTTTCATAACACTCAGCTGGGTATTGGACTAAACTAATTTGTTTCAGGAGATTAAGTCATAAATAAAAGAATAAAAAAATTCTCATATCTCAGTTATATAAGCTTGAGCAAAAAAGCTTTATACACCATTGAATTGAGATGAAAATGTATTGACCAATCTCCTAGAAAATAAATCATAAATAAAATCATAAAAAAAATTCTCATGTCTCAGTTACAAAAGCTGGAGCCAAAAAGCTTTATACATCATTGAATTAAGACGAAAATGTAGAAAATATTCATATCTTTGGTTTTTTTAGTGGTTATATCCCGTTAAAGTTCTCTCTCGACGAACCAAAACCAAACTCTACAAGTCGCTTATCATTCCCGTCCTTCTTTATGGTGCAGAAGCTTGGACGATGTCAACATCAGATGAGACGACACTAGGAGTTTTCGAGAGGATTTATGGTCCTCAGAACATTGGCAACGGCGAATACCGCAGACGATGGAACGGTGAGCTGTACGAGTTATACGACGACATTGGCATAGTTCAGCGAATAAAAAGACAGCGGCTATGTTGTCCGAATGGACGAAAATACTCCAGCTCTGAAAGTGTTCTATGCAGTACCCGCCGGAGGAAGCAGAGGAAAGGGAAGGCCTCCACTCCGTTGGAAGGACCAGGTGGAGAGCGACCTGGTTACACTTGGGATCTCTAACTGGCGCCGAACTGCGAAAGAAAAAGATGAGTGTCGGTAACGGAGTTACCAAATAGTTTTAATAACAATGGGTGATTCATACGCTAAAATAAATTCCATTCAAGTACCTCAAAGCCCATAAAGAATATATAAATGAGTGAGTTGTGATCTGACCTTCCAAAGTCACCTTTGATTTAAAATATTGAGCATTTTTGGTAAATTTCGTCATTAGTAAGTAGATATATATGGGCGCTTGATATGTAGTAGATGCGATTTAGTGGTTTGGGCATACTTTATCTAATAAGTATTTCGCAATGGACTGAATAAACTTCAGTTCTAAGAGATTTGGACACACATAATATGAATCAAAGATCATATGAACTGTTTCACTTGAAGTTCTAAGTTCCGAGAACTACATTTCAGACTTAAGGCAACGCATACGCATCATCACATACATGATACATTCTCTGCTCCATCCATAAACTCGATGCATAAATACTTCATACCAAAAGGCATCAAATACGAATTAACCAAAAATATTTGTTTTTATTTGAAATTGAATGACTTTACAGCAATTCTAAGCTCACAATATCTCCAAAAAAAAACCATCTCTAATGCAATGCACCACCAACAACACAACAACAACAATGCAGACGATTGTTGATGGCATTTGTCACTCGCTTTCAGTCCGTTGGTTTCCATCTCCCTGTGTGTTATTGTTATTGTTAGTACTTTTGCCTTTATTATTGTTTTTGTTTTTGTTTTTGTTATAGCTATTGCTATTGCCTTTATTACAGTCATTGTTATTGTTATTGCTATTGCCATTGTCTGTATTTCTTTGCCGGCTCGCATTGCTTGCATTCACTTTGCATCGGTAATTTATTCATTGCATTTATTTTGCACATTGCATTGCTTTGTTGTTTACTGCGCACAAATGCCGGCTGCATCCGTTGGGAGCGCCACTGTGAGCACAACTTCAATTCAAATCTCATTCCTTTTTTGGTACAATACGGTATACAATATAGCGGTATTGTACTAGTACGATATGCTAGTTAATGTACACAATGGAGATGTGTGGAAGTTAGATGTACCCAGTGGTATTATCGGGGGGAGAGAGAGAGTGTACTTTTCGATGTATGGATGAGAAGTTTTAAACTACTTAAGCTTTGCATATTTAACTGATTATTATAACGGAAATTTTGCGAGGCATTTCATCAAAAGTTATGAAATTTTAGTTTAATTATGATTATGAAGTCTGCACACATATGTGGAGGCTGTGCGTTTTTTTCAATTTCTCGAACAAATCATATGAGAGAAATGGTAGAAGTGGCTATATGATTTTGAGGAAGTGAAAATTTTCGTAACTCAGTTTGATTCAGACCATATATGGTCAGAAAAAGCAATAAAAATTACAAATTTGTTTGATCACAACTCCAATTCCGCCTGTTTGGTTGTAAGCACTTATTCAGCTATTTTTTTCTTGAGCTGAATTAGCATTAGAAACCAAAGAAATTCAAGTTGAACACAAAATCAGAATTTGCAGTTTGTCAGCACTCATTCAGCTATCACTTGCTTGAGCTGAATAAGCGCTGTAAGTCAAAAAGATGACAGTTCAACGTCTTTTAGCTTGTCAGCACCTTATTCAGCTATTTATTTCTTGCGCTGAATATAATAAAAAAAAATCCAAAATTATTAGATTACAACCCTTTGCGGGATTGTTGTCAGCACTCATTCAGCTACTATTTTATCGTGCTGAATTAGCATTAGAAACCAAAGGAATTAAAGTTGAACACAAATTTGCAGCTTGTCAGCACTCATTCAGCTATCACTTTCTTGAGCTGAGTTAGCGCTGAATGTCATAAATATAACAGTTCAACGTTTTTTAGCTTATCGGCACCTTATTCAGCTACTAATTTCTTGTGCTGAATACGCGCTGATTATAAAATAATCAGAAAATCGTGAACTGAAGTTACTTTCAAACTATTATTTGTAATTTAATCAGGGTCTCAGCATATATTTCCAGAAAAATTGTCATATCTCTTCAATTCGATTTCTTTCCAGTGAATATATGCACATATCTCATATAATACCATACTTCCGCACGTTAGACCACATCAACTTATTTTTAATTGTCTATTTAAATACGCTTAAGCTGCTTCAAATATAATCAGACATCGAGCTAAAAGCCATACATAATTATGATACATGCTCTTCAGCTGATGAGGCTGATTATGTGTTTTGCTGAGGATAAAAGGCGAGCTTTATTGAAATATACATATTTGCTTACTATATATACATATATCTATGCTTATTGAGATATATATTTGTTCTTATACTATATTTTGCTACTATTATTCTGTGAAATTCCAACAAAAAAAAACTACATCTGTCTTGATTTAATTCTCTGCTCCTTTATGCCATATATACAACTACCAACTAAGTAAGCTGTGCTTCTCAAACTACATTTGTATAGTCTTATATATTACATATACTAGCAGTTTCGAGCAATTCACATGCTATCCATTTGCGGTGTCAAAATCTACATACACGACACTTTTAAACGCTTCTGTCCAGTCCATCACTCATTCTGATATATGACAGGCGCTCTTGCCAAGAGTTTTGCCGTCTATGACGGGGAAATGTACATGTGTGTGGGTAAATAGTGAGTGTGGTAGGACATATGGCTTCTTGTGGGTACGTATGAGACTGTGAGAAAGAAAATGTGTATGTGTATAAAAGTGGACCACTTTGGAAGTAGTATGATTAGCAGTTATGAATAGCAGATCGAACTAGTCATTGACGTCGAATAAAGATAGATTTAGAATTGATTAGCGTATAGTCCAATATGTTTCAGCTCAGGAAATCAGATGACAACTAGTATCTTTCTAACTAGTTATTGAAGTAAGAGTGCTCTTTTCAGGACTAGTTCAGTTTTGGTTCATAAGGCTAGACCTATAATAATCCTTAGGTAGCCAACCCGATTTTGTTCGAATATTCTTTATGTGATCCTTTATAGACTAATTAATTTTCCATTCATAAGTTACATTTTATTTAAACAGATTTGGTACAAATGTCTTCTTTTATAGCCTAGTTCTAACTTGCATGAATTGACATCAAATTTGGTCCATTACGAACTAGTTAATGTTCAGTTCGCGAAGCAAGCGATATCTTGACGAAACTTGGCACAAATATTCCTTGGCACCATAAGAAGATCAAGTTCGGAATCGGACCATTGCCACGCCCACAAAATGGCGAAAACCAAAAACACATAAAGTGTCATAACTAAGCCATAAATAAAGCTATGGAAATAAAATTGGGAATAAAGGATCGCACTAGGAGGGGGCTTATTTGGATATAATTTTTTTGGGGAAGTGGGCGTGGCCCCGCCCACAAATCGGTTATTTGTATTTAACTCGCAAACTAATAAAGCTATATAAACCAAACTTTCTGCAGTCGGTTCTCTTACATACCCCACCACGCACCATGAAAATAGTTGAAATCGGATAATAACCACGCCAACCTCCCATATAAAGGTTAGGTTGAAAATTACTAAAAGTGGGTTAACTAACTAACGAAAAACGTCAGCAACACTAAATTTTGCAGAAGAAATAGCAGAAGGGAGTTGTACTCAGACTTTTTACAAAATGGAAAATGGGCGTGGCATCGCCCACTTATGGGTCAAAAACCATATCTCAGGAACTACTCGACCAATTCGAATGAAATTCGGTATATAATATTTGCTTGACACCCTGATGACACGTGTGGAAAATAGATGAAATCGGTTCACAACCACGACAACTTCCCATGTAACTCAATTTTGAATTCCATCTTATTCCTTCACTTTATAATGTAAACATAAGGAACCAATGAAGAAAACGGAATAAAACTTTACACAATTAGTGCACATCATCTCTGGCTTCACTTGTGAAAAAATTGTCGAAAACGGACCATAATTTTTCAAGGCCACAGATATCGAACATGTTGAACTCAGCGCCTAAGGATAAATTTTAACCGAAAATATGGGTAAATCTCTCAGATATCTCAATTTAATTCATAAGAAATTGTTTTCTTCTAATATTGTGTCTCTGTCCCAAAAATTATTAAAATCGGGTCATAACATTTCCATATACCTCATTGTAGGTTTTTCAAAAGTATCTTCTCCTAGCTCCCATATACCTAATTATAGGTTTTTCAAAAATACGGTGAGCTTTATTCCGCATATATGTATTGGTTAAATTTCTTCAATAAATTGCGAGAGTATAAAATGTTCGGTTGCACCCGAACTTAGCCTTTCCTTACTTGTTGTTTAACTAGTTCCTTTTGAGTTCGGTATTTTTTGGATATGAACTAATATTTTACTTATACGGACTGGCTTTATGATGGATTTGAGAAATAAATTCGAAATCTTAGTCTTAAAAGTACAGATACCACTCTTAATTGAACACAAATGTCTGATTGAGAAGAAAACTGAGCTTCTTGCATGGTTTTGAATCGCAGCCAACTTAACTCAAATGTCTGATTTAAAAGGAAATCTAGAAATTAAAATTGTGGATATCTCTCCAATTCACTTTAAGTCTTCAAATCAGCGTTTTATGAAAATATACAACGGTTTTCTTATATGAAAACTTAAATTGGTCAGAAAGTGGTTGCAAAAAGACCACTCTACAACTAGTTAGTAAAATATAGTTCAACCTTAATATAGAAACACAGTTTTCCCACATTTTTAAACACAGAGCTACACTCACATATTCACCGCGTCACAACTGTTGCCTGCCATTATTAATGCTATGTAAAATTAAGATTCTCGCTACCCTTTTGCACCACGTTGACCACTTTGGCAGTTGCACAAAGGTATGCGTCAGTATGTCAATAGCCACATATCTACATATATATATAAATGAGTCCGCTAAGCATATGCGCACACACTGCTTACCGTGCTTAGTACATTTTTCAGTCAGTCATCTATTATACGCCACCTGCCGTTTTCCGTTCGTCCTTGTTTGCCTTCTCTAATGCGCTAAATTGACACAGTTGTATGTTAGTTTTCATTCATTATGTTTTCAGCTGTTAATCAGCGCTGGGAAATTGTGTTAACTTGATTGGAGGTGAGTTAAATGAAATGATTTATTTTAAAATAATATTTTTCTAGCAAGAGCTTTTTTCTATTATAGTTTTGAGGAAAAGGATCAAAATATCTCGAAAAAATAATAATTCACTTGAGTTCTTCATAGTTAATTCCTCTAAATGACTTGCGCAATATAATAAAAATAATTAAAAATCACTTTAGAGCTTTAAAATCGTTTGAGCGTACAATCCAACACAAGCATCGACTCCAGTCCCCAACACTTCGCCACAAGTAAGCCAGTATAATGACGCTGCTAACAATGTACTCGCATAAGCCACATTGCGTGCGAGTCAACTCGAGTCATGCTACAAATTTTACTTAATCGCCAAGCAGCCGTAGAAGAAAGTGCAAGTTTTTACAAGACGAAGTGCGAATGTGATTAAAGCAGTAAAGTGAACCACTTGAAAATTGCAGCAGAAACTAGATAAATGGACGTATAAGCTACATACGTTAGCTAGGTGCTAACCATGTGACTAACTGGCGCCAAAACTGCTACATACATACACATGTGGCTCAGTATGTGTGTGTGTGTGCGAAAGTGAAATGTTGCGTGACAATGTTGTTCAATAAAATTACACTTTTCTCATTGCAGCTACACTTGTGGCTTAAGCAACATGTTGCCATTAAAAATATACTGTTAAGGAAAGCAATAAAAGCTTTAAAGTACAGCAAATTGCTTTTGGAGTTGTGAAAATTGCATGCGTGTAGGAGAAATTGGAGTTTGTAGGGGTTTAATATTGAAAGGACAAGTAGAAAATGCTGGTTTTCAAAATTTTAATGTGAATGTGAATTCAAGCATAATGTTCGAAAATTTGAAGTTTTCAAAGTAGGAAACCACTACTTTTAAATTTATTTTAATTTGATGAGAGCTTTTGGATTAACCTCATTCTTTGTAGAAAAAACAGAATTCGAATGTTCGAAATTTCGAAATTTAGTCAAAGAATTGGATTAACCTCCAACACTTCATTCTTGGTAGAAAAAATAATTTTCAAATGTTCGAAATTTCTAAATTAAGTGAATGGTTTTGATTAACCTACAAAACGTAAATCTTTAAGAAAAAATAAAATTCCTATGTTCGAAATTTTGTAAATCGGACTTTTACTTCATGTTGCTCATTTTTAGATAGAAAATAATTAAAAATTTTGATCACAATTTGTTTGGGTTGGAAATAATGCTCGAAAATTCGAAATTTATGAGAACTGATTTTTTTTGTTTAAATTTTGATTAGAGAATCTGGCTGCACTTTTAGCATTTCATTCCTTGATTTAATAAATAAAGTTCAAAATTTCGAAGTTTACTAGTTTGGGAAACACTGTATTTTTATTTCTCTTAATCTTGGTTGTAGATTCGAGATGAATTTCGAAGTTCAAAAAGTTTTTTAAAAAAAGAATTTCAAATTTTCGAAAATTATATAACAAACTTTATTCTAACATGGATGAATCTCTCCGAGGAGTTCCACTAAAAGTGTTGCCCATCAAATATTCAGAGATGGTAGTTCTCTTCTGCTGTTTAATACCTACTCTTTGGAGTTCTCTTAAAGAAAAGCAATGCACATATGGAGTAGTAAATCGTAAGAGAAATATTTTGTAGAAAATATATGTATGTAAATAAAAAACATTTGACATAGAGTTGCCACCTTATCCACAAATTAAACAAGCTCAATATAAAATATGGTAAGTGTTAAAATGAGAATAAACCTTTTAAAAATTTTTTGGAAAAACTGTAATTTAAAAATTTAATTAAAAAAGCGTTGCCACCTATTGTCAAAAAAGTAAAATTAAAAAAAATGAACTGCATAAAATACTACAAGCTATTTAGAGAAAATTAAAAGTTTAACTTCGAGAAAGTATCTAAAGCTCAAAATTAGTTGTTGGGCCAGTGTTGCCACCTATCAGCTTAAGTAAAATTATACCAGAATTTTTTCAAAATACATTTAAGAAATTTTTTAGGAAAGTATTTAGCAGTTACTTAAAAAAATTATAGCAGAGTTGCCACCTAACGAAAAAAATAAAAATATTATATACATTTTCCAAACAGTATAACCACTTGAAGTGAGTTAATAGTATTAAAATAAATAAAATATTTAAATTACTGTCCTAATTCGGTATGTAATTGAAGCTGAGGCAAGGCCACGTAGTAAATATGAAGATTACACGACTGCACATACAATTTCTTGGCATTGCTTGCACAACAACCCAATAAACCTAGTAAATAAAATATACCAATTTAAATACTACATACTGCTGGTTGAGTTGAGTGTCATGACTTCAATTATATGCATTTAAATGAATATTTTAAAGCGCCGAAGCGAAACACTTTGTGCTCCACATATTGTCAACCCACAACAAAACACATGTACATTATTGATTTTCCACAAAATTCAACTGAAACTAAAATCCGAATTTAAACGAAAATGGTCGTTGCATCTTTACAAAATGCAAACCAAATGCATGATATTAGTGTGTAAGTGAGTAAAACATGTTTTAGTTTCCTTTCAACATTCTTAATTAACATGCTGAACATTGTGTTTTTGCTTGTAGCCAAGCAGCTGCAAGCACATGCACTCACATATACATATTATACCAGTGTTATACCAGTGTGCTTGTGTGTGTGTGCCTGCATCTCTGTGAAAGCATTCATTTTGGACATTTTCGCCTACACTTAAAACTCATGTATGTGTCCACACATCGCTTCATGTGCACTCACACATACTTATACATGTCTTTGCTTGGCCGTCTAACATACACACACGCGTTCACCCACACTGTGAAAACATTTAAATTTAGGCGTGGACAACAGGAATTACAAGACTTGTGTAAATATTCTTGTCTGATTACTCCAAATTACTACACATTTGCACCGAGCACGCACACACTTATGCAGCTACGCATGTGTACAAACCGATGTACAGTCATGAGCATGTCACAAGCATACATACCTACATACCCTGCAGGGAAATGCGTTGGCTTTAATGTGATGGAAAGCAAACACAATGTTTCTTCATATTCTAATCGATAGAAGAAAGTGGTAAGTTTAAAAAAAATCAGTGTCAAGAAAGACTTTGAAACTTAAACTGGTATAAATTTGTCAAAAGTTCTATGGTTTCACGTCTCGAATATGCCTTTTACAGACCCTTATTTTAACTGGTATAACTACTTGCTATCTTATGCCTCTTCAATTATGTGAGTAAAAGGCATTTATACTAGTTTTGTTTTACTGCATTTGCTCCTACTTAAAGTCTAACGAATAGTATATAACTACATTTTTTATGGATCTCACTAGATTAGGGAAACACATCGCTATACTATATTTAGTCGAATACACTTTTCAATTTCATTTATACCAGTTTATCATTTGATTCCGTACTCTTCAAAAGCTGTAGCACCGAAGTCAGCTTAAGTTGGAAGGACACTAAACTCGTATCAACTCTTGTTATGCCACATTTCTTTAAATATATATGTCAAATGAATTTATACCAGTTGATTTTTCGGTTTTTCACAATTCAAAACCCGGAAAATCGAAGTCAGCTTAAGTAGAAAGCACACTTACCTCGTATAAACTCTATCTGGACCAAATTTCGTTGAATATATCTGTCAAATGAATTTATACCAGTTGATTTTTTTGTCTACCACTTGCAAAATGGTGGCAAATTGCAAATATTTATTGGTGCTACTTAATTAAACTGGTATAAAGGCTGATTATGTTAACATATTTTATTTATACCAGTTGATTATTCAATCAATTTCTCTTCGCGGCCTGACAAACCATAGTTATCAAATTATATACATCTATAAACTGGTATAAATGATTGTCAAGTGATATTTACTCGAATATAAGTGTCTAATGTGATTATACCAATATATTTCTTTAATGCATAGCTCAGCAAACTCGTACAAACCCTTTCTGTGCCAAATTTCTTTGAAAATAACTGTCATATTAATTTATACCAGTTGATTTTTCGATATTCTGCTTTCGATATTGTGCCAAATGGAAGATATTTTATAATTCCGCTCAATTAAACTGGTATAAAAGCTGTTAATGTTGCTTTATATTATATATACCAGTTGAATATTTGATTTGACTTGCTGGGAAACCAAACTGATCTTTATTTTATGCATCTATAAACTGGTATACAAGCTTTTCAAATGCTATTTACACGATTATAAGCGTCTAATACATTTATACCAGTTCTTAGTTCGAATTTCCCTATGCAATTTCTTGCGAAAAATGTTAAATTGTAACTAAATGTCGCTAAACTGGTATAAATGCTTGTCAAGTAGTATTTACACGATTATAAGTGTCTAATGTGATTATACCAGTTTTTTGTTCGCAGAAATTTTTAGCAAAAGTAATGCTGAATTGTAAACAAATGTTGTTCAACTGGTATAAATGATTGTCAAGTGATATTTACACGATTATAAGAGTCAAATGTTATTATACCAGTTCTTAGTTCGCATTTTCACTATGCAATTTCTTGCGAAAAATGTTTAAATGTAACTAAATGTCGCTCAACTGGTATAAATGCTTGCCACGTGATATTTACTCGATTATAAGTGTCTAATGTGATTATACCAGTTTTTGGTTCGCATTTCCACGCTGAAATTTTTAGCGAAATTAATGCTAAATTGTAATCTAATGTAGTTAAACTGGAATAAATGCGTAGCACATACAATTTGGTCGATTATAAGCGTCTAAAGTATTTATACCAGTTATTTGGCCGAATTTTTACACAGAAATATTTCGCAAAATTTTTGTTAAATTGCAATTCAGCACATTATATATCTAATCCACCACCGACTGTTAAGAATTTGATTAAATTTCTTTAGGTTACAAACTACAGGCTTGTCTGAGTTTCCCTATAGGGTGTGTACCAAGTGAGCTAAAGCATAAGCCACACTTACAATATATACATATCAGTGTGTCTGGTCATTCAACACAAATACCTATACATAGTTTGAGTGTGATATGTGCCAGCCAGCAAGAATAATGGATGAGTCCTCATTTAGTTCGTGCCTCAGTGCACATTGAGCTGCCACGCAGCTTTCGTTGAGCATTCTCTCGGCCGCAACTCGCACTTTTGATGACTGCGACCGTAAGCCGACCACCGATAGATAGCAATTTATTTCAACACATGTCCGCTCAGACTAGCAAAAGCATGTCATGCCTTGTCTGTGTGTGAGTATGTGTGTCTGTGTGTTGGTAAGTGTTGGGCAGCATATAAAAATCTCTGCATACAACGATGCTAATGGACAGATTTCCCGCATACGGGTCTACTTAATCGGAGTTATAAGCGCGCACACACCCACTCAATGGTTGATATATGTATGTAGGCTCTTGCATTTGTTGGTGAATTAGTATCAAATATATTTTACTTTCACTGTATATGTGTGTGCGTGTAGGTGTGTGCATGACGCTTTTACGAGTATTCGAGCTTTCTACATATCATTCGGTTCGTACGTGATGTGCATAACTCGCATTTGCGTCTGTGCTCGGTGCATATTACGGTTGTATATGCCAATCAAAAATTAACACAAGCATCAAATAAAATTAATTCTTAGCGCCACCAATGAAGCGTACAACTTCTTATCAGCCTCACAGTTGGTAGATAAATGTAATTGCATGTGATGCCAATACTAATTTGGACATGTCCGGTATATAGTATCTGGACAAAGTCTATGTTGTGGCATATGTATTGCATGGTGGGGTTTACAACTTTTGTGATTTCTGATAGTCTACTTAGAGTTATACTCGCTTAAGCTGTGCTATTTTGTTTGACTAGTGGAAAATATTGCCATATTTAATTGAATGGACATTAGTAGACCCAGTGAGTGGAATATAAATATGAAAACTTGTATAAGAGCCGCTGGAATTTCAAAGAAAATGTGGAAACTGCGAAATTCCGTCCTTTTTAAGAATCCTTTTACAACTGTGAATCAAAATACAGAAATATTCGACAAATTACTAAAAAAAGGAAATTGTGAATCTTAGCCGATTATTAAAAAGGTTATGAAATTGTATGAACATAGACACTGACTCAAAAATGGCAACCAAGTTGTCTAGACGAACTGCTATGAAAGATATATTAAAATGTTTATACATTCCAGTATTCCTACTTGCTATTCACAATAGTGTGTATATATCTCCAACCTGACATTCACAATAGTCTAAGAATTTGATTGATAAGTTCACATGAGATGTGTTTTTTATGTTTTCTAAACATTTTTGGAAACAAGAATAAAGTTCGAAAATTCAAAAAGTTCAGAATATGTGAATTTCTTTGGTGATATATTCCGGATAATCATCGATCGCAAGTTTGAGCCAAGAGTAAAATTCTAAAATTCGAAAATTTCGAAGTTCTGCAACCACTACAATTATATTATTTAAAGTTTGGCTAGAAATTAGAAATGAACACTGCGTGAAGTTTATTTTTTATTGAGAAAGTGAGTATTAACTTTCACCAATATTTGTTTGAATTAGGAATAAAGTTCGAATGTTCGAAATTTAAAAGTTTAGGAATCACTGCAATTAAACTTTTGTTTAATTTGGTAAGAGATTCTAGAGAAACCTACAGCATCTCATTCTTTGTGGAAAAAATAAAATTCGAATTTTCGAAGTTCGTGTTCAATTGTTTTAAATTTGATTAAAATTTGATTAAATATTCTTAATGAACTGCGTGGACTTTAACTTTTGTTGAGGCATTAAGTATAAACTTCGATCAATAATTATTTGAGATAGTAATGAAGTTCGAATATTCGAAATTTATAAAGTTGGGACACACTGTTTGTTTTCATATTATATTTAATAAGATATTGTGGGAGCACTTGCAGCATTTGTAGCACTTCAAGATTGAAAAATAAAGTTCGAAATTTCGAAGTTCACTTTGTTGAGAATCACTACCTCTGTATTTATTTTTTAATATACTAGAGAACCTTTTTCTTTGATCAAGAATGTAAAAGTGGAATAATATACCCGAAAATTCCTATTCATGATTTCGAAGTCGTTAATTCAGCGTAAAGTGTTTAAGTGAATATTCCCATGAGGGATTGATCTATCAATTGTCAAGTCCATTGTATTGTTGTCAAGGTTTTGTTCCTCCATTTATGAGATAACTTCGTAGACAGATCACTTAAACTGCACTTAAATTTGCAGAGGAGTTATTAGAAATAAACTGTAAAATAGTAAATCGCCGATTCTGATGAACTTAGGTATTAAAGACCGAGATTATTAGCAAAATGTTATACATACAGTTAACAGTTCTGGGCAGAATATAATTATACAAGGTTCGTTCCAGTTAGGTAGAACGGACTATTGAGGAAATTGGTTTTTAAATCGTGTTTCGATTGATGTAAAAAACATGATCATAATTCTTGAGCCCAAAATAGGAGGACAATGCTTTCAATCCCATATTTTCTTGCTTTTTTCTAAAAATTCAGAAAATGACATTATTCTCACTAAATTCTGAAGTTAATATGTTAAAAATCTGAACCACAACGACTATCTATTGTTGAAGCAATGGTTCACAAAGTATTCTTTTAGAATTAAATAATATATTTGGCATCAATACTCGAACAGCATTTTAAGATATGGGACAGGAAAAGCATATACAAAAAACAAGTAAGGAAGGGCTAAGTTCGGGTGTAACCGAACATTTTATACTCTCGCAATTTATTGATGTAATTTTATAAAGATAACACAATTCGACCCATATATTCGGTATAAAGTTCAATAGAATAACGAAAATCATCATAAATAGTATATGGGGACTGAGGTAATTCCTAAACCGATTTCACTCGTTTTCACCACCAAGATACAACGTATCGAAGACTATACGCTCACTTAATTTAATATTACTTATAATTAGGTATATGGGATCTGGGGGAAGTTATGACCCAATTTTTACCATTTCAGGTACAGAGAGAAACTGTTATAAGAAAAAAATTCAGAGGGAATGAATTACATTAAAATATCTGAGGGATTTACCTATATTTTCGGTGAAAAATTAACCTTAGGCACTGAGTTCTTCATGTTTGATATCAGGGGCCTTGAAAAGTCATGGTTCAATTTTGACAATTTTTCCACAAGTGATGTCACAGCTCAAATACAGTATTTGTGTAAAGTTTTATTCCGCTAGCTTCATTGGTTCCTTATGAATACATTATAAAGTGAACGAATCAGATGGATTTCAAAATTGGGTTATATGGGAAGTAGACGTAGTTGTGAACCGATTCGCCCATATTCCACCCGTGTCATCAGGGTGTCAAGAAAGTGTTATGTACCGAATTTCATTGAAATCGGTCGAATAGTTCTTGAGATATGGTTTTTGACCCATAAGTGGGCGACGCCACGCACATTTTCCATTTTGTAAAAAAATCTCAGTGCAGCTTTCTTCTGCCTTTTCTTATGTAAAATTTGGTGTTTCTGACGTTTTTCGTTAGGGAGTTAACCCACTTTTAGTAATTTTCAACCTAACCTTTGTATGGGAGGTGGGCGTGGTTATTATCCGATTTCTTTCATTTTTGGACTGTATAAGGAAATGGCTAAAAGAAACGACTGCAGAAAGTTTGGCTTATATAGCTTTATTGGTTTGCGAGTTATATACAAAAAACCTATTTGGGGGCGGGGTCACGCCCACTTTTCAAAAAAAATTACATCCAAATGTGCCCCTCCCTAATGGGATCCTATGTTCTAAATTTCATTTTCATAACTTTATTTATGGCTTAGTTATGACACTGTATAGGTTTTCGGTTTCCTCCATTTTGTGGGCGTGGCAGTGGACCGATTTTCCCATTTTCGAAAGCAACCTCCTCAGGGTGCCAAGGAACATGTGTTCCAAGTTTCATTAAGATATCTTAATTTTTACTCAAGTTATCGCTTGCACGGACAGACGGACAGACGGACAGACGGACGGACAGACATCCGGATTTCAAATCTACTCGTCATCCTGATCATTTATGTATATATAACCCCATATCTAACTCTTTTATTTCTTGGTGACACAAACAACCGTTATGTGAACAAAACCATGATACTCTGTGCAACAGGTTGCGAGAGTATAAAAAATAAGTGAAACTACACTCGGATGGAACTGATATTCAGAATGTTTCTGGGAGACTAAATTTGATTGACCGACTGATTCGACCGATTTTAATGCAATTTGGTACATAATATTCTCTACATCCATCCAAGACTGCTTTCCATATAAAACAGTTATGATATACACTCAAAACTTATGAAGATTTTAGAAACCAAACTTTGATCAAAAACTGCATTTGAGGTGTGGTATAACGCTTCAAAAAAACTTCGAAATCGGACTAGCAATTTTCAAGACCCCAGATATCGAATATGAAGAACGCAGAGCTAATGGATATTTTTTTACGGAAAATACCGTAATTAATACATAATTTTTTTCCCAATAATCAATTCCATTTCCCATGAAATCAATTTCTCTTTTAAGACAAACAATTTCAAAATAGTTCCTGAAGTGTGTAATGCTCATAATAACTAATAATATTCTATTAAGCTGTCACTTCAATTTAGTGAGCTTTCACACAAAAGCTTCAAAAGCACACAATCACATATAAATTTCAGCTATTTTTGGCCGTCCTTTGTGATTCTGACATAAATTAATAACACTTTTGGCCAACACTACATTTATATATGTATGAGTGTACTATGGTAAATAAATTATTTTTAGCTATAAATTGTAATGCAGAGTAATTTCATGATTACTATAATTACCACTTCCTGTCAGTAGACAAATTATTTGCTTGAATTTTTCCATAATTTACCTGCAAACAAAACAGAGAGAAGAGATTTATTAGAAGTGATAGCAACAATGAATGTATATGTATATATAATACGTGAATATATATAGATATTGGTATGAAAGGTCCACTTATTCATATAAGTACTATATTAAAACTAAATTAAGCTTATGGAGCACTAATAAATAGCACAGACTGCTTATTTGCTTAGCAGCCACACGAATGCGTACACAATAACTTGCCTTTCTCAAGTATTTGCATGTCTACTTTTAGGCGCTTAACCTTATGAATCAACACATAAAGCATTTCCAACAGCAGACCACTATATTTATATGTATTTATAATAATTTGTCAGCAGCTGCTTCTTTATAAATACATATTTACACACATACACACCTCTGTATCTGCCATACATTGCCGGCGCTTGACAATTATTATTGTAGTGATGTATTGAATCGCATTCAAATGCGCAAACAATGCACTAACCAAATATCAACATTGCGCTGTCAACGCTGACACAATGCAAATTCATGCCGTAAATTTGCGCCAATATTGGCCCCACAATATCGGCCATCAATATGTGTCAGCAGCACACGAAATACAAATTTTCATTTGTCGTTGTTGTTGTTGCTGGGTCAAGGCATTTTCAAATGCCCAATACGCAGTTATATAGTTATAGAATATTGTGTGTGTGTGTGTTTGTACTTGTGAATCACTGGCACACTTGTCATTGGCAGGCAATTGGATTTGATTTTTACGCCAAGGTTGAAATATATTTCTTTCCATTGTTACCGTTATGCTTTCGTAGTGCTTTCCGTATTGTGCTCATCGTCTCATTTGTTATGTGTGACCTAATAATTACTTGTTCTTTTGCACTTCAGCAACTGACTTGAAAGAGCTGTAACTTGAGCTAAAAATACTCGGCGTTAGAAATCTATAGCGATTAGTGGATTCAGCTGGCGGTTTTTTTTTATATAGAATTAGCGAATATTTACTCAAGCCTCAAGCTCATTAAATTTAATTAAGGCATGTTGAGGAGTTCTGGTAAATTTCATGCTTTCTTATTAGAATGAGTTAAGAACATGAGTGGTATGAGAAATCGATAAAGTTCGAAGATGGGCGTAATGGGACCACTGCCATGCCCACAAAATGGCAATAACCGAAAACATATAAAGAGCTATAACTAAGCCATAAATTAACATATGAAAGTGAAATTTGGCTTGATGGATCGTACTATGAAGGGCATATTTCGATATATTTTTGTTGGGAAAGTGAGCGTGACCCCGCCCTCTACTATGTTTTTTGCACATATCTCGTAAACCAGTAAAGTCATGTCAAGAAAACTTTCTAGAGTTGTTTCTTTTAAGTACCACCTTATACAGTCCAAAAATGGAGGAAATCGGATTATAACCACGCCCACCTCCCTTACAAAGGTTAGGTTGAAATTTTCGAAAAGTGGGTTAATTCAGGAAGGAAAACCACCAGAAACCTTAAATTTAAGTACAAAGATGGTACAGAAGAGCAAATCTCAAAATGATATAAAAAAGTTTAAATGGGCGCGGTTCCGCCCATTTATGGATCAAAAACCATATCTCCGAAATTACTCAACCAATTGCAATTTAAATCGGTTCATAATATTTTCTTTGTTGATATTGTGAATGTTGTGAAAATATGCCAAATCGCTTCACAACCACGCCTACTTCCCATATACCAGAGCTTTGAGGTCGAGTTGAACCGTTTACTTTACAATATCTTAAGATATCGGAACAGAACTTTGGACAAATACTACATTTATAGTGTGGCATCGCCCTTCTAAAAATCTGAAATAAGTTTTCAAGGCCCCATATATTGAACTTGAGGAGCTCAGTGCTTCTACTAAATTTTTTACCGAAATTATAGTTAAGTCTCGCAAATATTTTGAAGAAATTGTGAGGGAATATTTTGCTTCTAATAATATATCTTCGTGCCAAAAATTAGTGAAATTGGGAAATTATATCGAAAAACTAGAACGTAGCTATTAGGTGTACCGATCACATATATTGACTAATAGAAAATAGATACACCTCATTTGCAGCCTCATTTTCTTTGATACCGTATACTCGTATAACTAGAATTTTGTATGAGCTACTGAGAATCCCTAGTGTATAGTGCACTGAATGTTGTCTTCAAGCACCTCGAGCATTGCTGGTTGATTGGCGAAACCGTTGATTTAACATACCCCTAGAGTAAATAATCTAGAGACGTTAAATCGCATGAACTTGCCGGCTAATTAAGTGGACCAGTTTTTTGCACGCAATGTGTCCATTTTTAGACGTGAAACATGAGGCGGTGCACCATCTTGTTTGAATTAGATATCGTCCGACGTGAATTCATCAAATTATGGGAAAAAAGTCGGACAACAACGTCCTACAATGCTCGCTACTGATAACGGTAACGGCATCCCTTGACTCATTTCGAAAGTAATAAGGCCAGATAATGCGGCCATACAAAAATTCGCAAAAAACGGTAATTTTTTGGGGATGCAATTGCGTTTACTGAACCATACGGGGATTCGACTCATCCTCACAATGAAAATTTTGTTTGTTGACGCAGCCAATAAATCAGAAACTGGCCTCATTTAAGAAGACAATGTTTCATTGAAAATCGCCGTTGACTTCCATCATCTCCAGCGTCCATCCGGCAAAGCTACGGCACTTCAGTTATTGTGCCAACACAATCTTATATGGATGCAGAGCCAAAACCACAAAATTCGCCATGTTCGGCATATTATCAACGAGATTATAATCATTTTCGAACTTTGCAATTATGAGTTGAATACTCGCTCAGAAGAAGCATTATGACGACTGTGTTTTACGCGCAGAGCTCTTACTATTGCTACTGGAGAATGTAAATTAGCGTTAATTATTAATCTAATCAATGAACTCACAAATCCGTATGTAAACATGATATGACAGCCAAGAGTTATCAAAATCACGAAATTGGTAGGCGCAGTATACAAGGACATATTAAATGAACGAAACACACATGGTCTCCAGTTAATTGTCAGACTCTGTACGCTTCTCTATCATGACCTCCTTCGATTATTCATTGACACTACAACGGGAGTCTGTTTTGGCCACGTCCATGAGTCGTCTCTTCAATGCGCACGATGGCGTCAGTTGGGCATTTCAAGCTTTGCCAGATGCAAATCCACTTGATCCATCCACCTGAATTGTGGGCGTCCTTTTCTTCGTCGGTCGCCAGTGGGTACCGTGTCGTATATTTTTCGCGCTGGAGTGTTTTCTACCATTCGGGCGATATACCCAAGCCAGCGCAACCGCTGTGTTTTGGGGTGTGGTAGCTGATCTGCGTATCCACTTGCAGTTTATTTATCATGCTCAATTCTTACGCCTGCGTCCACGTCGAACACCATGGACAACGTGAGCAACCTTGAGCGATGTGTGGAGCCTTGGTGGGGCCACTCCTACTTACTTGGTTTAAGGGTTCGCCAAAGTTCACAACGTCTGTCCACCAGGAGGTGTGATGACAAGCCGGCATCTGTCTTGGAGCAAGCGGCTCGCTATATAAACTTTATTCCCCAACTAGGGTTATGGGTTGGGTTTGGAACTCGCCATGTAAAACAAGCTCCAATGATGATGAATAACCCGAAAAGCAAAGAAGATCTAGGTGAGATTAGTGACGTATCAAGACAACTTCTCTCCGAGAGCAAGAAATACATAACAGTCTTCAAATTGCGGTGGTAAATTGGGCAAATAACGAAATACTAATTACTGCCGATATTACTGAATTGTAACTGTGACATTTTGAATAAAAATACATTCTCTGCTGCATTAATATCTACTTCAGTATTTTTTAGTTGTTTGTGAGATCGAGTTTTAAAGTAGACGAGTCAGCGTGCTTTTCGAGTGACCTGCTTGTGTATACAGCCTTATTATAATTTCCTTAATTGCTTGAAAGAAACGAAAATTCGCAAAAACTCTGTCTCAACTCCAAAATAAATGACGCAGATGAGTTGTTTATTGCGAGCACTGGCAATAATTTATGACAGAGCAACACATTTTTCACAACAACAACTATGGAGATAAGCATATACTATTTCAGTGCATAAGCAACTGGAACGTAATTAGGCTCGCTGGCAGCGACGGGTTATGCATAAATATGATATATTTGCTTATTACCGTCTTCAAGTGCGCTGCCTGCATATTTTATTTCTCTTTTGCTTTTATGTTTTTTTTTATATAAAAAGAGAAATAAATTTTTTCAAGTTGGTGCATGCATGTTAGTTATTAGTTTTAAAACATGGGCCACCTGCTTGCAACAAGCACGCATATACATATGTATAGCTGTGGAGTATACGTTTCTAACGAGCGGCATATATTTCATGAGCAGCAGATATTTTTTACGACTTCTTTACGTTTCAACTTTCAGTCAACGTGCCTGCCTCTGCCTGCCTGCCTGCCAGTGCTCGCCTTGTTAAGTGCAAAACTTGCTGCGACGCAACTAATAAAAGGAATGCAAGAGCGAAATCGTAGAAAACGTGAAATTTTTTTATTTTTATTTTTTTGCAAATGTTAGTATGTGTGTGTATGTGCTCGTTTTTCTTCTAATAGAATTCTCGCACTCCTGCTTTTATATGAAATTTTCATTTCACATTTTTTGTTGCGTATATAAATCAAGCGCATAAAAGTTGCAACTCGGCGTACTGGGCAACTTGCAACTGCCAACTGGCAACAACTTTCCTCCTTCGACAATTTCATTCATCAAGATCAGCGGCGCAATGGCTGACTGCTTGCTTGCCTGGCTGACGACAGGTGCAGCATACATTTTTTATTTCATTATTTTGCTAGAATTTCTTTACATTTTCAGCGCGTTTTTGCTTTTCTTCTCCCTTTTTTTCGCTTGTTTTGCAACAAATTGCATTCGTTTTTATGTTTTTAAATTCTTTTATGGCCTCACTACCTACCTACGTACATATTGCGCACTGTTGTGTTGATCCGTTCGTTATTGCTTTTTGTTAGCCTGTTAGCCTGTTGGTCTGCTGTCGTTTCGGACTTGTCTTCTTCTCTCTCGGCGGTGAAATTTTGCCAATACTCAGGCGCAGTCATAAAGAATTTAATTGCGTTAATAAAATTTCAGCAACAAATTGCACGCAAAACGTCAATAAATGAATGATGGCAGCATATAACGGCGTTGGAGATGTGTGTGAAATGTTGAAGTGGGCCTCGGTGTTTTTATATGGAATTCATATTAAGGCAGCAGATAGATAACAATTTGCAGGTTTTGTTATGCGTTGTCAATATTAATAGCTTGCTTTTATATATCACAATCAAATAGACGAGTTTTTATACAAAAATTTGTATACCAATTTTTATACCAGTTCTTTATACCACTTTTTATACCAACTTTTATAGCAGTTGTTTGTACGATTCGCCGCTCTCTGAAGTTCAGCCAATTGAGTTTATTTCTGTTGAGAATTGTGTTTCAGATTTTATTATACCAGTTTATTAGTTTTATACCAGTTGATTGTACGATTCGCTATTCTTCAAAGTTTGGCAAATTGACTTTTTCTTTCGGTAGAGGCTCACTCAATTGGTAGTACGACTTTCTAATCTATATCCAAAATATTATACCAGTTTTTTTAACTTATGCCAGTTTTTTGTTCAATTTTAATTTAAATAAGCGATGTCGCATAGCGTAGTTAGTTTAGTAAGACACTATTATCGCTTAATAATTTGCTTATTTGTCTAATTATACCAGTTTATGTGATTTATACCAGTTTATTTTATTCATGTCCTATTTTCATATGCCACGCCTTAAGGTTTAGCGAATCAAAACATTTTTTGCAGCTACTCATAAAACTGGTATAACTGCTTCAGACTGTTTTTCTTTGTTTATACCAGTCTTACGCATTTATTAAATATTCGTTACATTGCTCACTCCTCAAGATTTGCCATTATATATAATGAAGGTTCAAGGAATCGAAGATAGCTTTCGCGGATACACATTAAACTGGTATAAGTACTCTCTAAGTTGCATCTATCTGTTTATAGCAATCTAAAGCTTGTAGATATTATTCGTTGTTTTTGTTTGTGATTCTTAGGTCCGTTTCTTCAAGTTGCAGGCAGTGCTTAATCTACAGATTTACGGAAACTTTACTATTCGCACTTCTAAAGGATGTCTCTTAATGTTTTATTATTAATACCAGCACGAGATTGTACTGCTGCCAGTCTCTATTTGAGGACTCCATTTGTTTGATTGACTCAAGCCGCATATCAAAACTTTATCTTTGACGACGTAAGGAGACATTCAGATCTACAAAAACGGCATTGAAAGTCTGTAGAACCTAAAAGCATTGTGAGAATAATCAGTCACCAAAGAGCTCAATAACTAATGGGAACATGTTGTCTTGGGTGGACGTCCTTCTATCGAAACTGGATTCGAGCAATCTCACAAGACAAAGGGTCACCCTTAACTAACTTCAATCAGTTGGATTAACTCCTACTCCTCCAGGATATAGACTGCACTATATTATACGGAAATCTTCAGGATCTCTTCCGGAACTGTTCAGACCGGACCGGACTTTTTTCTTTAATATTTTTATTATCATTAAACATAAAACATAATTCGGAAGGCACAATTTAACGGAATATCCAACTAATTTTTGAGAACTACACCCTTTCAGTAAACACATTTCATTCAACTTGATTCTTATTCCTCGCGGATCAAACACTATTCTTTTTTTTTTTCGGGACTAAACAAATGAAAACTTTAACTTAATGCGAAAGTACAAAACTAATAAAACTGAGTGGCTTTTCATGCTAAAAATTTAGACAATCTCTCACGCGGGGGATGGAGGCCAAACAAGCAGGCAAGTATGAAATGCAGAACCCCGCGCCCCTCACTAAGTTATGTACGAGTGGATGGGAGTATAGGGGGTGCAAGCGGCGTGTTGAAAATTTATTAAATTTGCAATTGATGCGTTCGCAGCAAACGCCAAGCATGCCGCCCCCGCTTTCGTTTTGCTGCAATTTCCTTGCAACATGGCATTTCGGTTGTTGCATGCACAACCGGCGAAACTCTATCCTATTGAGAAGTTATGAATGAACGGCGAAGAGGAATTGCAGGAGCAGCAGCAGCAAGGGCAGCAGCAAGTGGAATTTTTATGAAAGTAATCATAATTTTTGTTGAAAGTGAAACAAAAGCATGCAGAATGAAGCCAGTTGGCAAACAAAATGGGAAAATACGAAAATATAAAATTTAAAATGTGAAATGTGAAAAGGAACAACAACAGCAGCAACATGATAGCAGTCAAGTTGAGCAGTAGCGAGATAACAAGAAAACGACTGAGCGAGTTTGTGAAGAACTTTCAGAATTTGCTGCAAATTACTTCAAGCAGCACACACTAATATCATAGATGTGATGTAGAGAAGAGCAGGGCGTGGTCTACAGCAGTCGGCTGCAGCACTTTCTACAGATATTAGACGTTTATTTTGCAATATTTGGTAGGTAGTCACATGATACTATATATTTCCACATAATTATGTGAAGGCGTTGCATATGCTGACCCATAAGGACGGTATTTAGAAGAAACAATAATAACATAGCCAAATGGGTATCATATGTTTTTCGCACCGGAATCGTAATCAGCTACGCTGAGAACCCTCGAGTAACGATATTCAAGCGAATCCGAAGAATTTTAAAAATCGCTGTCCGCCATATTGTTTTTCTGCGGTTATCTCAAAACCCTGATCTGATGGGGTTAAATGGAGATAGGTGGACCTCAGATTTAGCGACCCCAAAAATATATATTATACTTCACATAGAAAGAGGTCCAGGTCATGACAAACAATTTTTTTTTCTGTCAACTGACTTCCTGAACTCAGTAAGACCCTTCGTGTCGATAACACTGAAAAAACAGTGAAGGTTTGCCATTACCTGTAGTATGCAGAGCTTTGTTAAGAATGTTGGGCCATTTATCACAAGGTGTAGTATGCTGAGCAAAGAGTTCTGAATTCACCAGGAAATGTCTATCTCTAACTATGGTCAAACAGTTCTTCAAAGTTAAAATATTATCTGCATTTTTTATCAGAATTCAGAGCAACATCAACTCGTCGTTCAAAGTCGTCGCTTTCGGTATAAACTAAGAAAAAATATCCTTTCTTTCAAACCGTTGCTAAAGGAACACTCGCTACGGAACAAAATCATCTAGTTTTTCCAGTTTATTAGGTTAGGTTAGGTTAGTCTGGTAGCCCAATGACCCACATATAGACCAGCTTTGGTCCTTTGCGTTACCAGATGGAAGTGCCGTCACGTAGTCCACGAGGAGTAGTTATCCTTTAGGATGCCTGCGCTTGATGAGAACTTTAAAAGGTTATGTGGCTTCACCTCTTCCCGAATCTCACACTTTAAGGTCCCCAAATGTTGTAGATGTTGTCTTGACAAAGCAGGACAAGTGCACAAGCGGTGCTCCATTGGTTCTCTGGTACCTTGCTTTTAACACTTTCTGCAATCATTTCGATACGTCAGCCCATCTTATGGGCGTGTGCCGCCACCAGACAGTGTTCAGTGAGTATTCCAAACATACTCCTACAGTCCCTTCTATCCAGGGACATAGGAATTTTGTGTATTTCTGGGTAGACCAGCTTTATACATGGATTTAGCGATTTTACAAGCCGTTATATTTTTTTAAAGGGGTTTATGATCTTCCTTGTCATGCTCTTGTTCAGATCATTGTAAGGATAGAGCATGGGTTTGCCAATGTCGGCAACGTTTCTGGATGACAGTTGTACACCACTCTTGGCGATCTCCTCCACAATATCGTTGCCCTCAAAGCCTGACACCCACTCTCTACTGCCAGCTTGGTATCCAAAACACTTTTGACCGAAATGCGAGCCGGGGTTGTTTGATTGCTGTTTGACTGTCTACGTAGATGTTGCATAGAGGGCTAGCTCTGTGGCTTTCTCAATAGCAAACACCTTCGCTTTAAATATGTATATTGCAGTGGTTCGGTCGTTTGAAAGGCTGCCTTACACCTAACTCCGGACAGTATATCCCCACATCTACTCTGTTCTCCATTTTCGAGCCATCCGTCTAGATAATTAATGTGTTGCGTGAGACTGCCATACCTTTACACTAGCCACCTTTTCCTAGGTTTACTCGGCATCTTCTTTCCCAGTTGATTAATGGATTCAAGTAGTCGGTACCTGCCTGACTGTACTTACCCATCGAGCTATGCCCGAAGCTTCTAATTATAAACTCTCCTCCCGCCAGTAGTCGCTCCGCCGATTTTGCGGTGTTCTCTAAAAAATATGCGATTCCATACCTTTGATCTTCAAACTGCTAACTCTGTTGTAAAACATCTATTGAGTAATGTAGGCGAATTGAGCGATTTTCGCTAATCTAATTTTCGCTTGGTCTAATTGAAAATATATTCTTTTGGATTGTTGTTTGTCAAATACTATATCGAATATGTAGGATAGACTTATATAACTTTGTATTAAAGATATACTTCAAAAGAGAGGACAATTAAGTGACGAGCAGCCTAAAACTTATGTAATACCGTTATTATTACAATTGAGTGAATTTGTACGATAAGAAATATGAATTCTTCAAGTCTGAAACACGTTTATATTCTATTATGTTATCTGAGTATATGGAGTGAGCTATGTATTGATTCATAGTCCTCAGAAATACCCATTAGCTTGCTGGAAAAGCAGCACCCTAATCAAAACTAAATGAAACACTTTCTTGTAAAACATATCACTCTTCCCTGAGGCATTGGGAAGTTACGAAGTTTCTGATTTCTAATATAATATTTATATTATGTATAAAATGAAAGTAGCAAATCCAAGGTTATTTGACATGTCTCTACGCCCTACAAACTATTTTCTACTCTTACAAAAATAAACTTTATTTTCAGTAAGAGTACAAGTGCAAGCTTATGCATGTCGCATGAACTATATATACACATACATATGTACAACATGTAGTATATATGTAATACATGTAGTACATATATGTATAATAGATATATGTATGTGCGTTTAAAAAACTGCAACCACAAAACTTCTACAATATTGCAGTGGCAAAACAGGAGAATGCACTTAAGTGTCGAAGCAACGCGGCACAGAATGACGGCGGCGTCGGCGGCGCGTACAAAAGGGTGAAGGCGTCCCGTTCGGCGCTTTGCCAAATGAAGCTTATAAAAAAGCGGAAAATGTGCACTTTTCCTGCACGCTTTCCATGACACTTACACTTACACTTTTGTCACAGCTGCGCAGTTGTCGACTGTCGAATGATTCCATACAATTCTCCTGCCATTTTAGGTATATTTATGTGTCAGCAAGCGCCGAGATACTAATACCAGCGCATTAGTGTGTATCCATGAATGGGAAAGTAGGGCAGCACGGGAGCGCTTCGTATGTGTGTGTGTGTGTGTAGCGCAGAGATGCGTTGCGCTTATTATAGAGATACAAATGATGGTGACTTTAATGGCTAACGGTGTAACGGTGAATATTGGACGTTTACAACACTTTCATTTAACTTGTGAGCATAAAAGTTTAAATAGTTTTTTTTCTAATTTGCAAGTTGAGCTTTTATGAAATATATTTTACACCGTTAGTTTAGTCTAAATTGCTGTAGGGGAATGAAAGTAATTAGATGTGGTCTAAAAATATATTTTTTAATGAATCTAAACTCGCACAAGCAAATAGGGAGAGTTTGGCGTATCGAACAATGAACTGGTATAAGTCACTTAAACTGGTTTAATAGATTTGAACTATAATGAGGTGTTACATGCACTCGTTTTCGGTCCCTTAAACTGATCTAATTACATTGGGAGACATTTTCGAATCGATAAATAACTGGTATAAGTCAATTAAACTGGTATAATAGATGAAAACTTCAATGAGATGATACTTAAACTATTTCACTATCACCAAAGAGGAAGAGGTTGGCGATTCGAACAAATAACTGGTATAAGTCATATAAACTGGTATAATATAAGTTGACTTTAATGAGTAGTTGCATACAAATTTTTCGGTCACATGAACTGGCCTAAGAACAAAGGGAGATATTGACGAATCGTAAAATTGCTTGTATTAGTCACCTAAATTGGTATAATAGACGTAGTAGTTAATAGACATACTGCCTTGTTTTGTCACATAGACTGGCTAAGAAATTATTGAGAGATTTACTAATCGAACAATTGCTCGTATAAGTTACCTAAACTGGTATAATAGACCTAGACTTTATTGAAGCGTTTTATGCACTCTTCTTCGGTTACATAAAGTAGTCTTATCAAATATGAGAGATTTGCGAATGGAAAAAATAACTGGTATAAGTCATTTAAACTGGTATAATATATGTAAACTGTTCTGAGGGGTTAGATGTACTATTTTGCGGTCATATAAACAGCCCAATCATATGGGAGGAAATTTTCGAGTCGAAAGAATAACTGGTATAAACTGGCATAAACTGGTATAACAGTTTTTGAATTTAATCATGTGTTGCATGCACTCTGTTTTGGTTACGTACACTGCCTTAATCAAATTTGGAAAGATTTGAGTCGATAAAATAACTGGTATAAACTGGTATAATATAAATAGACTTTGGTAAATTGTTGCATACACTCTTTTAAGGTATTCAGAGTGATCTTTCCCTATTCTTATTTTCAAAAATATATTTAAATGGAAGAGTACATACTCCGGATAACGTTAAAATGCAAATACGGCTACAAAAGCAAATAAAGTGACATTAATCATACCTTTCACTACAACTCTTCCCGAAACCACACCACTTTCGCTGTTTTTCTTCTGATTATTCATGAAAAGCATTTCATTAAATATATGTCACTCCAATTTAATGACTACAAACAACAACAACAAACAACAGAAAAAGTTCACCTATTACATATTAACTCAATTAAAGCGGTAAATGTGCATATATTTACTTGAAATTCAATGATCATATTAGTACATTTAAAATCAAACAGCAAACACAACAACCACCAAGCGACAAGCCTTTGAAGCGCCTTTTAATGTGTTGCACTCGAAAGCAACGAATACATTCATACATATATGTGAATGCCGTTATTTTTTCCCATCAACCATTTCACTTGATACACCACTTCGTGTGCACTTTGTGCAATGGCAAACAAGTGCCGAGTGCCGATGTGCTGCTGCAAATGTCATTGTATGTGCGATTTCATGCCACACGCTTAGGCGCTTCGCCATTGTGTGGCAAGCATTATTGTGCCACACACCGACCGACCCACAACACAAGCGCACCCACTGGCGACGCCAGCGGCAAGCTATGGACTTGGAATTTCTATTTATGCATAAATGCTGGCAAATATTAAGCGACGATGAATGGCAAGCAATGAGCGATGCGTGTGAGTGTGGGTGTATGTGTTTGGAGCTTGTGTTTTTTTTTTTAACATCAAAGGCGTAGCTTGGAACGAGGTTAGGGGCATAAAGATGATTGCTGTGGTGCAGATGAACCCGGTAGGGAAAGGAATTTGGTTGCGAACTCTCTTGCATATCACTATTTAGTTTATAAAGGGTTCTGGGTCCTAACCTCAAAAGTGAAAATTTAAATAAAATTTTGAAACAGATAAAGGGTGATTTTTTAAGAGCTTGATAACTTTTTAAAAAAAAAAAAAACGCATAAAATTTGCAAAATCTCATCGGTTCTTTATTTGAAACGTTAGATTGGTTCATGACATTTACTTTTTGAAGATAATTTCATTTAAATGTTGACCGCGGCTGCGTCTTAGGTGGTCCATTCGGAAAGTCCAATTTTGGGCAACTTTTTCGAGCATTTCGGCCGGAATAGCCCGAATTTCTTCGGAAATGTTGTCTTCCAAAGCTGGAATAGTTGCTGGCTTATTTCTGTAGACTTTAGACTTGACGTAGCCCCACAAAAAATAGTCTAAAGGCGTTAAATCGCATGATCTTGGTGGCCAACTTACGGGTCCATTTCTTGAGATGAATTGTTCTCCGAAGTTTTCCCTCAAAATGGCCATAGAATCGCGAGCTGTGTGGCATGTAGCGCCATCTTGTTGAAACCACATGTCAACCAAGTTCAGTTCTTCCATTTTTGGCAACAAAAAGTTTGTTAGCATCGAACGATAGCGATCGCCATTCACCGTAACGTTGCGTCCAACAGCATCTTTGAAAAAATACGGTCCAATGATTCCACCAGCGTACAAACCACACCAAACAGTGCATTTTTCGGGATGCATGGGCAGTTCTTGAACGGCTTCTGGTTGCTCTTCACCCCAAATGCGGCAATTTTGCTTATTTACGTAGCCATTCAACCAGAAATGAGCCTCATCGCTGAACAAAATTTGTCGATAAAAAAGCGGATTTCACATTTCGAACCGAACACTGATTTTGGTAATAAAATTCAATGATTTGCAAGCGTTGCTCGTTAGTAAGTCTATTCATGATGAAATGTCAAAGCATACTGAGCATCTTTCTCTTTGACACCATGTCTGAAATCCCACGTGATCTGTCAAATACTAATGCATGAAAATCCTAACCTCAAAAAAATCACCCGTTATAATAAATTTATACATTTTTAGTTTTTTCAGTACTAGATATTACACAAGAAATATGAAATCTCAAAAATAGCTTTTCATAATATATTTTATGATTGGACTAGTACTGCTTATTTTGGGTCTAGTTCACTAGATTTATATGTAATATTATTTCCGCAATAAATTGTATAAAATTGTTTATTTAATTATTATTTAATGAGTTTTTAGTCAAACATTTCAAAGTTGGACCAATACTAGTGATTTTTGAACTAGTTCAATATTTAAATATTTTTACTTTTTCAGTATTAAATTAAATGAAAACGTTTAAATCAAACAAAAAACTGTTTTAACAAACTTTTTATAGTTGGACCAATAATAATTATTTTCGGCCTTGTTCACTTTTCTAACTTTTTTGTAGTTTTTGAGTTTTAGAATAAATTAAGCCGTTTAAATCAAATATTTTAAATAACTTTTTAAACAAAAATTTTATAGTTGGACCAATGCTAGTTATTTTCGGTTCAGTTCACTTTTCTTTAAAAATCACCAAACTTTTAAATTTCTTTTAGTTTATCAATATGAAATTAAATAAAATCATTTAAATGAAATAAAATAACTTTTGAAACAAACGTTTTATGGTAGGACCAATACTGTTATTTTCGGGCTAGTTAAATTTTTAAATATTTGTTAATCTTTTAGTAATAAATTGCATGAAATCGTTTACATACATTAAAGTAATTATTTATTAATCCTTGTATAATTGGTTTAATACTGATTCCTTTCGAACTACTTTACTTAATTCTAATTTACTAGTTTCCCGGTATTAAAACTGAACTCTTCGAATTGGTTCTGCGTAATGAAGAGTTTCTGAAGAAAAACTATACTTTTTCTGTATAGTTTCGATTTCAGTTTAAAATTTTCAAGCCCTTTACAATAAGACTAGTACTAGTTATTTTCGGATCAATTATTTTTTTATGTTAAATACTGAAACTTGTGTTTTTCAGACTAGTTAACATTCCAGTTTCGTTTTTCACATTTATAATTTCACAATTTGTAATTGGCCCAGTACTGGTTATATTAGGACCAGTTATATTTTAAGGTAAATACTGAAGCAAAACTTGTATTTTTCAGCCTCGTTAACATCCAGTTTCATCTTTCACATTTATAATTTCACATTTTATAATTGGACCAGTACTGGTACTTTTCGGACCAGTTAATTTCAATAAATAAATACAAAAAATAAGCTAATATTTTCAGTATAGTTCGATTTCCGTCGAAATTTTTAGTATGTAACTTTTAGTTTTCTTGACTACTTCAACTCTTCACTACAGGTAATCTTTACACACCCACAAACTCACATGCGTTGTGCGTGTAAATGCATTTATAATCGCTTTTATCGCTGCTAACGACAATGAGTAAACAATAAACTTGGCTCAACACGAGCTGCAAGCGGCACCACGTGAGCGCTGCACACTGTCGCCCAAACACTTTTGGGTGGCGCAAAACGCAAAGCGGGGCTGATGGGGTATATGGAAGCTTGCGCTCAATGGCAGTAATGGCTTACGCACACAAACACACACACTCATCTATATTTATGCAGCTATGTGTGTGTGTGTCGCCGCACATGATTTATGTTTGTATGCATATACACGCATGTATGCCGTTGGATGTTTGGCTGTTTGTGGGCGAATGATTTGTGTATGCATACCTTGTGGGCACATAATTTCCGCCGAAAAGACACCTACACTGTCGACGCAGCGAAGAGAAGAGAAGAGTGTAGGTGGTGGAGAAGGCGTTGATGTAACCGAAACGAAAATTGCATAACGGCAATTTTTTTTTGTAAAATTCGCTGCGAATACGAAAATGGCACACAAAAGTCATGACAACAACAACAACAATGTGCGGCAGGAAAACGTGAATCAATCATAAAGGCAAGCAAGGCGACAAACATACATATATATAGATTTACAGTTACAAGCGTAATGCTTGCGTCTGAATGAAGTGCTGAAGGTGTTTGTGTTTGCGCTATTTGTTGTTGCAACAACTTGACTGCGCTTGCGACAAAAATCGTTTCTTAATGGCACACGAAATCAAGGCAAAAAAGTGAGTGTGGAGTATAATAATAATGGCAACCAACAACAAACAACAACAGTAAATGCATATAATTTCGCCTGAACCTTCACACGCACTTCACTTAAAAAGGCGCATAAACACGCTTTTTCCAAGAAGCTCACACATACAAAGCTCTTTCTATATAAATCTACACTTGTACTCTTGCATTTGTCGGCAAGTAAAAAACACTTTCGTACAAGTTATTGAGTGCAGCGTAATGTTCAAAAAATATATACACAACAGCTTGTTTCACCGGATTCGTTGTGCTTTTTTATTGTATTTGTGCACTCAAACCGTTAGCAATCGTCGCACATTTGCTGGCGAAAAAGGAAATACACAAAGAGCGAAGAGCGAAGAGCGTAGCAATGCAGTCTATTATTCGATGTAATAGCGTGTATTTGTGTACTTAAGTGCGATTTTATTTCTCTGTGTGTAGTAAACATCTCTGTTACTTATATACCGTTATATACGTTTTCATACATACCGATAACCATGTACTTCGTTGATTGATGCAACTTTCATTCTGTTCAATGAATCGTGCAATATTTTGATTTCTTCACAACTGGTATAAAAATATAAACTGGTATAAATGCATATAAACTGTCTGGGGTATGTTACTACTGCACTCGGTTTGATTCAGCGCCAATAACCGACATTTATTCAGTTGAATTCAATACAAGAAGGTATATGGAAGCTTTTGGAAACTGGTATAACCGTATTAACTATTCTATTAATATTCCATTATACCCGTTAAATATATTTATGGCAGTCGTTTGTTCCATTAATTGCTCACAAAGTCTTTGCATACCGAATAAGGTTTTCATTGCATTATACCAGTTAATTATATTTATACCAGTTGCTCAACTAACGTTGCAAAATATTTTTTAAAATTCTACAGGGCTTAAACCTAAGCAGGAATCATTTGGAAACTCATATAACCGCTTGCAGAAATGTGTTGAAATATTTTCCTTTGGCGAATACCATTTTTTTCGAGTTATACCAGTTGTTTGGTCGATTCGTTATATACATTTGATGATGAAGTACATATATATATACCAGTTGTTTTTTCGGCTAACTACTTCTAAAGGAATTACATACCAAAAAGGCTTACATTTCATTATACCAGTTTGTTTTATTTATACCAGTTATACATTTAATATGGAAAAATATTTTTAAAAGCGTACAGAGCTCAAATCAAAGACCCTCAAAGACCAAAGTGTTGAAATATTTTCCATTGGCGAATACCATTTTTTTCGAGTTATACCAGTTGTTTGTTCGATTCGTTATATACATGTGATAATGACTTACATATATATACCAGTTGCTTGTTCGTCTAACTACTTTTAATGGAATTACATTTAAAAAAGGCTTAAATATCATTATACGAGTTTATTAAATTTATACCAGTTCTTAAACTAACGTTGCAAAACATTTTTAAAATCATACAGAGCTCAAACCTAGGCAGCAGAAATATGAAAAAATATTTTTAATTTGAGAATATCACCCTTGCGAGTTATACCAGTGGTTTGTTCGCTCCGTCACTAGTTAAGTTTTCGAGTTTTCCGTATATTTCTGAATATTGCTTAAGGCCAACAAAAATAATATTGATTTTTGATAATTCAAACATTCTAAGCTCGAATTCAATATATTCTGAATAGTTCTTCAGAAATAGAAACATTTTCCTCCATGATTGCTAAAGAGTTTGCAATATATTTCAATCATTGGAAGTTATTGTTGCAGCAAAATACTTCTGAGCTACACTCCCTGCTTTGTTAGATATTTTGCTATACCCCAATAGACTTGCCATCAATACAGTTATGTCGTTATTCATATTTTTTTTGTTTTTTGAATATTTTCTTCAGTTTGTTGTACTCCACTTTTATTTAGCTTTGACATACACATTGTACTTGTCACAAGTCGCTTTCTTTGCTTCTTTTAGTTTCCGCTTATTTGCTTCCTATCGCCATTGCTACGTTTCTTAAATTTGGAATTCTTTGTACTCCTTCGCCATGTCTTTGTTGTAGTACTAACGTGGCTTTTGCTCGAAAAGCATGAACTTTGAATGCATATGAGTGAACGAAAACCGCATGCGAATATACTAATGTGCATGTGTACCCTACACTACCGCCTTCTAATTGCTTTAAGGTATATTATAACGTATGGTTTTTATATGGTATAACCAACAAATGTCTTTATGACACGAAAACGATTTACAAAGAGTTCGAGAGGGTTAATTGGTGGGTTCTGGAATCTAAAAGCGGAGAGCACTCTAAATTTGTAAACTCCGTAATCATCGTTTGAATTAACTGTATATTTAAATTCCGTTTGAACTGATATCACCGATTCGATTCGATTCTCAAATTTACCACAAGCTTTCATATATTTACTAGAGCTTTCACTAAAACTTTTATTTCGAGTTTGAAATTTTAACTCTTAAAAGGGTCTTTACTTTAGCCACTTCTGACCAAATAATCTTAATTATTATCGTCAATTCGAGTTCTCTAAACTTTCGAAGTGCTTTCTTATATTCACTAGAGCTTTCACATAAACTTCTCTTTTGTGGTTGTAATTTGAAAATCTACAAAACAATTTATTTTAACCCCTTCTAGCCACACATTCTTTAAAAACATATCAAATCTCAAGTATTTAAAAAAAGTTTAGCTCTTGACAATCTTTTCTTATCAAGCTTTCATATAAAATAGTTATGTGAAAGCTCTAAAAAACTGATAACCTGCCTTCATACTTTGGAGAGTACCGAATTGTATGTTCGATGGTATAATAACGTAGAGAGTTTATATTGAAAGTTCTCTTCTCATCAAGCTTTTTTATGCAAAGGTTGTGTAAAAGCTCTATACTTCAGGTCACATTTTAAATATTTTTTCCTTGAAAAAAACTGATAACCTGCCTTCGATTCGTCATAATTTGGAGAGCACCGAATCGAAAATATAACTGTTTGTTGAAAGTTTCTTTAAATGTGGAATTTGAGGCCTAATTCACGGACTGAATTGTTAATATATATTCGGCCTTTTGAGGTTATTTTTGGCTTGTGATACTATGGTAGCTCCAACCAATCAATGTGACCACTTTGTTTGCTTTAGATTGCCGCTTGAAACCTGATAAGCCGTAAAGTAAAAGATCCCTCAAGACAAGAGCTCAATCGAAATAGAAAAGGGTCAAATTATATTCGAAGTCAACTGTCAAAATGACAATACCTCTTAGCAATAAATATAAATTCTAAAGAAAACACACTGTACAGTTATATGTAGCTAACTGTACATACATAACCTCTAACAAATGGTAAAATATGCACCGTTAACTAATCACACACACACAGAGACCCCAGCTCTTCCCGCTGCCCGTTGTGACATTGTGAAAAAGCCAAACCGCAGCCAAACGTTGAGTTCACAGGAAATTGGAGTCGCCTATGCAATTTATGAGAACAAGCACAACGTTGAGGCACAGCGATGTTTCTCCACGGCAAATATTTTTCTTAGAAGATATTATGAAAACCGACCGACCCATTTCATGTTAGCAAAGCAAAAGCTAACCGACTTACGAATAATTAATGCAGTGAAAAAGGTTGTGCTTACATTAAATTCAATCGCCTAAATAAAGTAAACAGAGCAGCAGCGGGTATGTGTGGTGGTGCGTGCTACAGCTAAGTAGGTTTTGTAAGTACTTAAGTAATAAAGTGAGTTATGTATTATGCAAATTGAAAATTCAAATGCACTTTCTACGCGCTCTCTGTGTGTGTGCCTTATGAATCGCTTTTTTGTGTTTGATTTGATGGGAGCGTCCGTTGATTTTGCTCAAGCGTAAAAAATTAAAATGAAATCAGCGAAATAAATGCATGGCCTTGTGAATGTTGAATGTTGTGAATGAAGTAGAAAGTGAAAAGGAAACGCACAAATTCACTCAAGAAGGACATAAATCAATTTTTTTGTTTATTTTTTTTTGATTTTTACTTTTTTTTTGAGAATCACTGACACAAACTTAAGTGGGTGCATTGAAATATTAATATAAAAAAATATTGAAATATATAGGGTGATTTTTTTTGGAGGCTCAAAAGTTCCTAAGATTCTTAGTTGTCAAAAGAACTGTCAAAGTAGAATTTTTGTTTGGTATTTATACACTGTTTACTTTGTCAAATTACAACGCAAAGAAAATTACAGGAAAATTGTTCAAAAGTAGCCACGATCAATATTTAGGGAGGGGACGATCCACTCGGATTGTAGAGCGGCGATACTAGCCCTGAGTTCATTGACTATGCGCTCAAGGTTGGTTAAGGAATGCCTATTCTCATTGTCGGTGGCATCGATATATGTTTCAATTAGATTAGTCTGGGTTCCTGGCCACTGCGGAATCGCGGGGAATTCTAAGGCTGATGAGCTTGCAAGGTCAGGAACAACGGACTCACTATTAGAAGCATGGAAGCATGTAGGAGCACCGTTGTCCTATTGTGGTTTGCCAATGGACAGATGGGCCTCGGCTCAGCTGGGTAGGTGCTGGTCAGTTACCAACACATGCGTAGTCGCAAGATCCTTCTGTCCCAAGGTAAACCGCGGTAGGTCTAAAGAAACTTTTCGCCCTCAGTAAACCTTACCTCTCCTTAGTCGTACGGGTTCTTACTGGCCATTGCCCCATCGGGATCCACGCTGTAATCTTACCGGACGCTAACTGTGGAAGCTGCATGGAGGAGGATGAGGTGGAATCATCTCATCACTTTCTTCTGGAATGTCCCGCCTTTGCGAGATCAAGAAAGAGATTTCTTGGATGTCATTCTTTCGAGCAGGCTCGCGAAATCGCGAATATAGAAATTAAAAATCTCTGCAGATTTGTAGTAGGTTCAGGGCGCTTTGTCGACTACTAATTGTTAATCTAGGGACGATCCAGGCTTCTCAAAGGACTTAAAGTCTACGTGTGTTTTCCTTTGGGAATCAGCCTTACAACATAAACTTGATTATATTGGAAGGGCCATATCTTTACAGTAGAGCAATTTTTGGTGTCTGAAACTCACTGATTACACAGGCTTCGTAGTAATCTATAACGCCAAAAACACTCGTGTAGAGGGTATCAACGAAATTCGATGAATTTTTAAGAACGATGTCCGCCATATTGGTTTTTTGGAATTATATCAAAACCCTGGTCTTATGGGGTTGAATGGAGCTCTGATTTAGCGATCCCAAAAACATAAAATACATAAGACGTGTCTTGGACGGCTAAAAAGACACCCTTTGTAAAATAAAATGCTGAGACCACATCTTTATTTGTCGAACTCAACTGTAACAATTTTCAGAAATAAATAGAATAAATATGAATTTTCAGAAACATTTTAGCGGTAAGAGTGAAAAAATTTAGAACAGTCTATTAAATAGTTCGAAAATCATTCCAAGATATATCTTTTCATATCTAAAAGAAAGCCTTAATCCATTCCCTACACAAATATCTAAGCTTTGGAACACAACGGAGTACAAAAAAGAATCCTTAGAGGTAATTAACCGCTTCTTATTTACTTAGTGAGGTGTATTTCAAAATTTATTTGTAAATATTGTGTTTTTGACTATTCAAGACCATAAATTTCGTGGAAACACTAAAAGTTCCCAAAGAAAAAATACAAAAAATAGTTTTCTACGATTCTTAACAAAAACGAACTAACGCTGGGAAGGAAAAAATATTCTGATTAAAAAATTGCAAGTCAAACAAACAGTTAAAATAGACGAAAACTGTCCTTGATTGGTCTAAAACTTGTAGAGTGGCGAATCGAACAAACTGGTATAAATCATAGAAATTGGTATAATGAAAGGCTGTCCGCGGTTGGTCTAAAACTTGTAACAAAAAACTGGTATAAATCATTTAAACTGGTATAATGAAAAATATAGTATTATCAAGTTAATATTATGCTTAACACTCTCTGGTATTCAACTTGGTAATAATAATAAATGTTCCAACAAGAGAACAAAGCTCAAATAAGCGTGCAGAGAACTGGTTTATAAGATAACAGGATGTCTGCTGAGGACAAGAAAGCGAGAAGCAGCCTTTTTAATTTGTGTTATTAATCATTTTGAATTTTGTATTTTGTTTTTTTCCAAAACTGGTCTAAAAGGGCCTGAGTATATGTTGTTCCAGAACAAGACAAAGAAGCGATAGCAGCTTTTTCATTTTGTGGTATCATTTTGAATTTGGTTTTATGTAAACTGGTCTAAAAATAGTTTGAGTGTTGTTGTTCGAGAACGATAAGGTGTCAATAATATTCTTCGGCTAGTTCCAGGTAACTTTTTTGTTAGTTTTGAAAAAGAATTTCATTGAAAATCTTTGGTTTTCATATTAAAATTTTCAGTAAATGTGCTAAAGACTTATAATTCTCTTTCAATATCTTCAATATTATTATAATTATCTAACTATCAGTAAAATCCCAGCAAATAACGAAGATCCAAGCAACTCACACAATTTTTAATTGTGGAAAATAGAGCTTCCGCTTCGATTTACCATAAAATCTCGTTTTTCACACAATTTGTCTGCGTTTTTGTTGCATTTGTTGGCAGCACACATTCACTCATAGTTGCGCGTCACGCCAATGCATTTGATCTACGTGATGATAGAATTGTTTGTGCAAGCAATAAAAGCCGCAAATTAAGCGCCAACTTACAAACCCCAACGCAGTCTTCAAAGCCCACTGAGCACTGAGCAAGCAGGCAGACCGGACCGTGTGCGAACTGGCCAACGGCGTTCGACAATAATCAAAGTAACAGTACACAGTATACAACGCTAGCAACAACAACAAAAAACCCGAAGCAGCTGAAGAGTTGCGCTTTGTAAATGCAATTCATTTGCATTCATTATGCCGCATTTCCGGTTAACATAAATCACCATTGTTCGCACTGTGGTTGCACGCATGCCTTGGTCATATGTAGATGGGGAGGTGTATATGTAAATAGACTCTTGTAAAAAGCTGCAGTGAAATAGTTGTAAAGTATCTCACAAGTATCTAGTATATATGTAGAAAAGTATCTCGTATTAAGGTAGAAAGTCTCTTTGCACTAGAAGCAACTGAAAATATAAGCTAAAAATTGTTAATCTCTGTATATTTAGTTGTTTAAAGTGTTGAACTGAAATCCAATAACTGCTGAGACTAATATTTCTATAACTGGTACCAAATTCTTCTTTTTCGAACTAGTCCACAAACTAGTATTTTTCGGACTAGTTGCTATTCAGTCGGAAATAAGCAAGCTAAAGCAGTTATTTCATTTGAAAACGTACTTCTACAAACTCATATGTATATGGAGACACAACTTCTTCTAGTCTACACCTCGCCTCCACTTCCTCGAGAATGAAGCCTTCTTCCACCTACCACACCACCTTTGCCATATTGCCAATTGCTTGCATCATAAAAGGATTAACACATATGTATATAATGGTTTTAAACTCTTGTTGCCACTGCATACTATTAAATAAGGTTGCCAGCAACAACAACAACAACAAATAGTACATAATGAATCGCACAGAAATGCCAAAGCTGTTAAAAACCACAATAGTTCAACGTGAAAGCCACTAATGTATGAAGAGCAAGAATGCAATGAGCAATAAACCACTGTTACAAGAACTATACAAATGTATATACAGGGTGCTCTTTTTAAGGCAGAAATTTCCTCAAGGTATAGCTGTCAAACCAACTGTCAAAGAAAAGACATCTGTTCGACACTTTGAGTCAGTATTCTTCAGGGATTGGAGCAGGAAGAGGCTTACAGGTAAAGAATATTTAAAATCATGGAAATTGATTTCCAAAAACTAAAGTTCCGAACGGAGAACGGACTTTTACATTTTATACCGTTACATTCGCTTGCGGTTTAAGAATTCTTTTTGGATTTTTGGGTATCTGAAATCAAATTCAAAAAATTCGAGACTTTTTGGTTCATCGGTCAATATAGATTGCATAAATGCTAAAAAGTTCCAGCCGGAAGGTCCAAAAAGCCCAAAAGTTTGTGGAACTAGAGCTTCGAGGTCTGTCTCCTCGAGGTTATGTGGGCCATGATCATGATTTATGAATGATTTATTCGACTTTTTTTGGCGAGGATACGTCAAACCTACGATGTGGGATAAGAAACTGACATCTACCTATGACTAAACCTGGTTGAAACAATAATCGCCGCTTCCTATAATTATTAACGAGGTAAAGCTGAATATGCGAGAGAGAGAGTGGTGAAAATTTGGACCAATACTCCTAGGTCCCATCAAATTTGCATCGTCAGTTTGATTGCATCCCTGATTACTTGGACCTCTACGCCGCGGAACCATCCCCTAGTGGTTTTTTATCTGCACACATACACGATGGATATGTGGGAAGGGAAAACCCGATGGAGAACAGTTTCACGGATGGATCAAAGCTTAGGGGTAGAGTAGGATGAGGAGTTTTCCGTCATGAGCTCTCACTCAACACCAGCTTAACGCTATCAGACCACTGCCACTGCAGTGTCTTAAAGCAGAACTTCCTGCGATGAAGGTATCAGCGGACACGCTGATCCGTAGGGTTGTCTCCTTTAAAGAAGTATGCATTCACTTCGACATAAGAGCGGTACAGTACGCTTTAGGCTAGTTAAAGAGTGTCTAACATCTTTACCAATAGCTTCTAGCTATTTTGCTATCCGACTCCTGTGGGTACCCGCTCCCCGCGAAATCGTTGGTAACTGTAAAGCGGATCAGCCTACAAGAGAAGATACCCTAGCAACTTTGACGTCGGAATGTAGCAGTCCACAGTCCACTTCCGCAAGAGCGCTGGATATACAGACATCGCATGAGTACGCCAAGCGCTAGACAACAACCAGCACTTATCCCTATTCTAGCGTAAAAGGTCTTTCGAAATGCTTCACTATCAGCAGGATCGAACTCGGCGCGATCATGGGTGTGCTTACTGGACATTGTCCGATTGCCACGCATACGTTGAGACTAAGGATCCTGATCCAAAGTTGTTTGGAGGAAGGCGAGGTGGAATCATTTAAGCATTTCCTCCTTTACTGTTCAGCTCTCGGCAGACTAAGGATAAAGCACTTCGGGAGTAGTGAAGTAACTAGAATCGACATTATCTGACTTAAAAACTTTATAATAGAGTCCGCTTCGTCCTATCGTAAGGGTCTTAGAGATCCATCTGTTGTATCAGGGTATTACAAGGGACAATCGAATCCGTCTATGTGAGATTATCTGCAGTTGCAGGAGATCTACCCTCTCACTTAAAACTAAATTTTTCCTGAATTATGAATTTTTAGGCGTTTTATGGCGAAATAAAATTTCCATGCCGCCAAAAGAACACCCTGTATATATAAAATTTATATATAAATAAGCACAAAAGCATATGTTTATCATATATATGCATATCCGAATAGCCGCGTCTATATGGTAAAATCATGCATGCAAATCTATAAAAGTAATTGCGACCAAAACAATAACAATAAAATGGACGCTTTATGACCCAGCCGAAGGAGGGGGCCAGTGGGGGGTGTATGGAACGACAGCACTTGAAGCGGTAAGCGGCGAGCGAGTACTCACGGTGATTAAAATGAATTCTGATTATTTTTAAACAACAATTTCCGCCCACATAGCGCCAACTCACATACATACAGCTACAGACACAGATATAAGTACAACAACAATACATACAAACACACACCCGTTAACTCACTTACAGTTATTTTATGCGCGCAATGGCGAACTTTGAGCACAAAAATGAAAATTTTTTGCGTTGTCAAGTGTTTGTGTGTGGGTGTGTATGAGTAGGTGTCTGTGGCTGTTTGCCTGTGTGTTGGTGTGTTTCTAGCAGACCGTTATGCATATAACGCAATAGTAAATTAGTTTTGTTAACGGCATTTTTCAACTTTTGACCTCGTCAGCAACTCTCGCCAAGCGAGCACTCGACCATTCCGCCGAGCGCCAAATGAATAGAACGACCACGCAAGCAATGGTCAAGCCCTAGCACCGGTCAGTGTGGCGGCGAGGTAGAGGCGCTGCATTGTTTTTGCAAATGAAAGCGTATAAAAAGTTGATCAAAAAATGCAATTACACACACACACACACACACACATATTAACTAAAATATCCTTACCGTAGGGGATCAAAAAAAATATGGGGGAAAATTAAAAAATCCTTCCGTAAAAAATTAAGTGAAAATGCAAAATCGCCAAAATGGTGGAAACTTGAAAAATAAGTTTTCGCAGTGTGTTCGAAAAAAGCAACAACAACAAAAAAGTGCCGTTGTACGCTGAAGTGGCAGCGTAGCGCACACAAAACTGTTTTGAGCCGCTGGCGCGGGTAAATGAACAAAAGCTCTCAGTTGGTTGGCTGGTTGAGTGGTCGGTCGGTCGGTAGGCCTCTTGAACGTCGTTCGGCCGTTTGAGTTGATGAAAATCAGTTTTGACGCGCGCCGCAGTTCGTTGGTTTTCAAAAGCGTTTGCTTATCCGCGCCTAGTTGAGTGCTTACTGTTATTTTTTTTTTGTTTTGGGAGGGGGTGGCGCTAAAGGGTCAGCAAACTTTAAGGTTAACAGTCAAATTGTTATTAAATTGACGCAATGCATTGTTGAAGTTTGTCGCGGTTTTTTGTTGTTTTTTCCTGTTTTTTAATTATTTTTTTTTTGTGTTGTGTGCACGCTATTTGGCAACTCTATTTTGTTTTGCATGAATAATAATGAGTAAGGAATGGCTAACAAGCAAGGAATTTTTATTTTAATTATGATGACAGGAAATGGATTTTTCATTTGAGCAAAATTGGAAATTTTTAGTTCGATTACTACCATGGTTTATAATGCAGCACAATAAGGAAGAAAAGAGTGGTCACTGCTCCGTAATAGCGTGAGTGCGGGACTGCTAACGTTATGGAGAAGGGTTCCAATCTCAACCGGGACAAGTTTTCTGGATTCCTGGCAACTAATATTAAATTTCCGAATTTATTTTTCGAAAAAGATCTCCTAACGAATTCATCTTCTCTTTCTAAGGCTTGCAAAGAAAGGTATTTCAGTCTCACAGTCGGTAGAATGGGAAAAACGGGAATGTCTGTAATCTACGTGAGCTTAATGAGGGCTGCTCAACTACGAGGTCTGCTATATATATTTCTGGCCTAGGCAACACTAAGTGTTGCCAGGTGCAATCTGACATTTCCATTGGAAAGTTTGACATTTTTTAGCATAACATCACTCAGAACGTTTTGTCATTTAATCGTGAATTGTTTTATTTACAGGGAATTAAAAAATTCATCTCGGCCAAAAAATGGAATTAACTCGTGAACATTTTCGTGCGATCATTTTTCACAACTTTCGACATGGATTAACGCGACAAGAGTGCATCGATGAACTAAAATCTTTGTGTGGCTATGAAGCACCATCCTATAGCACTGTGAAAAACTGGTACAACGAATTCAATCATGGCCGACGCTCGCTCAAAGACGAATTCCGTGAAGGTCGTCCAAAAACAGTCGTTGTGCCAGAAAACATCGATGCCGTACGTGAACTGATAATGCAAGACCGTCATGTAACATACCTTCAGATAGAGGCATGCCTATGCATTTCTCCCACCAGCATACATTCGATATTGCATGAACACCTGGCCGTAAAAAAGGTTTGTTCTCGTTGGATCCCGCACAATTTGACAATCGCTCAAAAAAAGGCTCAAGAAAAGTGCTTCGAAAACTGGTTTGAGCGCATGCAAAAGTGTATAAATCTTGATGGAGAATATTTTGAAAAACAATAAAACCATTTTCGTTGATAAATATTCCTATTTTCATTATTAGGCCAGAAATATATATAGCAGCCCTCGTACTACTTCTACCGTGCCAGCATCCTATTGCACCGAGATAAACCGTAAGAGTTCTAGTAAGCTCTTAGTGAGAGTTACTTGGAAGTAGAATAAACTCATAAATTTCCTCTAGTCAGTTCCACTTTTTTGAGATCTATGTTAAAAGTCATGGTCTTGGTCTTCATACCTTCAGACATCCAGGTGAATTAGGTTAGGTTAGATTAAGAAGCTGACCCGCACAACTAAGTAACGTGAACTAGCTAAAGTAAAAATAAAATCTCTAAACATATATGTAATGAGTTGAAAGCTCTTTCTGGATATATGAGCACCGACTGTATAAGTCCCCTGGCTTTACAAAGAAAGATCTGAGGAACCAGCTAGATAACCTGCATTAACACAATCATCCATTATCCCTTTGCGATATCTAAATACTCATAAATGATGTTTAAAAGTATTTCAGATATATCAGGTATGGATCAAATAAGCACAGAGTTGAGCTGAATGAATAATGTATTAGGTGACTTTGTGGAGTCGATCAAAGAGACCGTTGTAATAATTAGAAATAAAAAATTAAACGAGGCTGACCCTCGCGACTAACTAACGTGAACCAGCTGGATTAAGAATAAAACACTGAAACAGATTTGTGATGGGTTCACGGCTATGTTATCGATACATGAGATCCGACTAGATAAGTTTCACGGCTACATGAAGAGTATATCAGCTATAAAACCTGAAGAAACCATCCATCATCTCTCATGAGACAGCAAAATACTCATTGGATCATCTACTATTGTGATAATGTCAAGACGTAATCCATATAGAGAAGGAGTAGATCGTTCAAACACATAATTGGACTGAGCGCGATAGTGGAATATGTGCAGTCAGTCAAAGGGATGAAATAAAAAAATCGGCACACTGAACCAAATAGCCATGACATATTAAACTCGATCTGAAATGGAAGGCAGATATCTCGTGATCATCTCAATTTTATTGTAACAACATGATAAGTTCTAAAGCGGTACAGCTGGATCATCTAGAATTGATATTATGAGGATAATAACTACAAAAATAATGACCAACAGCCGAAACGATGCAATATTCTAGCTGATATGAAGTACCCGTTGTTATTCCCAAACAGAATAATTGAAACTTGATAACTACCAGACTGTGGACCTGAAATAACTTATTGTCAAAAGATCGTTCAATTGAGAAAATTAATCGGTGGATCGTCGAGGCAATTTATGTTGGTTGAATTGGAAGAGCTTTCAATATCTAGATTATATAGGGTGATCCAAGTAAAGGAACTTTTCATTAACATTTTTTTGACAGATCACCCGTCAGTCATTTCCAGCTGTCATGTTATCAGCAACACCATCATCCATCTGCAGACCTAGCATTCATTATTGGACAATATTCGACCGTATAGTCAAAGTGCAAGACACAGTGAAGAAAATATAGCAGCCCTAGCTGAGAAGGTACACGAAGACCGTGGAGAGTCGATTCTGCGGCGTTCGCAGCAACTCGGAAGAGATTCAAGAGTTACCATTTCATCTAGAAAAACAACGATTTGGTGTGAATCATCGGTCCATATTTCTTCAAAAATTGTACCGTTCGGAGCATAACCGTCAATGACGACCCTTATCGCACCATTATGACTATTTGACGCCTGAAATTGAAGCACGTGATCTTGGCGACATTTGATTTCAACAAGACAGCGCCACTTCCCACAGATCGTATCAATCAATGGATTTATAGAGATAAAACTTCGGTGAGCAGATAATTTCACGTTTTGGGGCGGTCGATTGGCTACCAGGATCGTGTGATATCACACCATTCGACTTTTTCCTGTTAGGTTATGTAAAGTCTAAGGCATATGCGGACAATCCCACTACGATTCAGACATCACTCCTGTCTACGCCAAGTACCAGTCGAAATGCTTTAACAAGTCATCGAAAACAAGACTCAACGGAAGGACAGACAGATTTAAAGAGATCAAACAATAAATCTTTGCCGAAGGAGAATAGCCTCCGAATTCCTTTCCCACACATAAGCTTTACAGTTCAAGCTGGTCTTTCCAAGTGGACCACAGTCGGAAAAGTTGTTTAATTATCTAGTTCCGTTACAGAATTTAGCTAATTTTACAACTTTTGACAGAAATATAATGAAACTGTTGGCTAAAATTCTGACAAATTTGATCAAAATATATATAATCTCTTAAACTTACGAGGTCTATACTCGTATTTAGACAGATAGGTATACTTGATGAACCAAACCAACGCAAGTCGGTGTCTCCTTACATGCATCGGACGCATAGAGCGGCATGCGCAACATGCCAACGTGTCACCACAAACCTTAATTCAAGACCAAACCGCAAACGTGGCACATGCTTTTGAGTGCAGACACTCCACAACACTCCCGCCCCATCGCTGCTGATGCATAAGTTGGCCTTTTTAGAGCGGATTTTTACAGTGCTCGTCGACGCTGTAATGAAATGAGTTATTTTCAAGGATGCCGGAATGCAATTTTATCAACTTTCAAGCACAACTCAACTGCGCTATATGACAACTGTGCCGGGCAACTACAACAGAAACAGAAAGCAACAACAAAATTCACATTAAATGGCAAAACCGACGACGACGGCATATGTACGTCGAGTGCATAAGCGGCATTCCGCACACACAGAGCGTTGAGGTCAAACAGGACATTTATGCGAAATGACTGCGTCGGAGCAACGCTGTGTGGGTCGAATGGCTGTGTGTGTTGGACAGGACCGGGGGAAAGGTTGGATATTCTAACCAAAAAACAAATGTGGAAAAAATTGCTGTAAATGAGAAAATGAATATATGTAACTGAATTTTGGTGAATTTAGATAGGAATTTTTGCGAATGCGAATGCTGACAAACAAGAACTCACCCACACACACACACAATTTAGCTTACATAAGCGTTCATGTAATTTGTGAGAGGAGTTACCTACATTCATATATATACACACACCTCCAAAAAATCCCGTTAGTGTGTACTTTGATTGCAAACACCGGGTCTTAATGTGCCTTGGTGTGTGGTGATGCATGAATGCTTAGATTTCAGCTTATCCGAAGACAGACTGTTCGCAGTTCATATGCTGCCACAGCTCATGTTTACAAGCGCCCTGCTTGCTCACCTCTCCTCATGCAAGTGCAAATTTCATGCACATTTTTCGGCTTTCTATTTCGCTAGATATTTTCACTGCAGCTGAAGTAAATTAAATTTCATATTTTTTTGCATGGCTGAAAAAAATATGGATAAAAACAACAGCATCGCAAAATGAAAAGCTAATAAAGGAATTGTGAGAGTTTTTCGCATAAAGTATTTTAGGAAAATATTGTGGCTAGCACCTTGGGGACCCACTCCTCTACCGAATGGATTATGAAATATGTTGTTAGCATATTCCTTCCCCTCTATTGTTGAACGTTGTATGCGAAGTCTACTCCATTAAAATTGCAGACTGTTTTAGAGACATAACGCAATCAAGCTTCAAGGCTTACAAGATTTAGAAAGAGAGCATTTTATGAAGAGACCTTCCATATATAAAATATTCCCACAATCTTAAGTGATGATCAAATAATCAGTCTTTTAAAGACGTACCAGACTTGACTTATCAATGGACGAGAAAATTGGGCTCACTTAAGCATCACTTAACTTAAGATAACGGAAACGCGTTCAAACTGAGTTTCTATTGCAATAAGATATAAGCAGAAGTATCCAACAATAGTACACGGATGGGTCTAAGACAGCAGATGGTATAGGTGCTGGGCTCACTGGACCACGTCTTAAGTTGTCTGTGCCCATGGGACAATTCCCCAGAATCTTTCAAGTTGCGGTCCATGCCATTAGCAAATGCGCTGAGGTCATATTAGACAGGAACTACCACGGTCAACGGATAGCCACCATCAGCGGCTCTCCTGACAATTTCATCCTTTGAAATAGATTCGGGACTGGTTCTGGACTGCATTGAAAATTTAACAATAGTATAAACTTGAACTGGGTACCAGAACAGAAAGGTATAAAAGGCAACGAACTTACGAACCAACTAGCAAAAAGGCGACGGCTGCTAGACCGATAGGGCCAGAGCCCACCATTGCTGTTGGTCGACATGTTCTCAGAAATCGTCAACTAGAAGATGAATTGGCAAGTAGGAACCGCTACTGGCTGCACTTGGAGGGTCTTCGCCACTCCAAACTGTTTCTCAGGAGGTACAATCGGAAAAGATTCATACTGCTCATCGCATCATTGCAGGTTCTGTGATCTAGCAGTGGAGACACCTGAGCATCTACTCCTTGGCTGTCCGGCTATTGCGAGGAAATGGAATGACATAGTGGGGTCTCTATATCCTCAAAGGGAAATTATCGCATCCATCAGCCCTGTATGTTATAAATTTTCTTAACACGACGGGATTGAATGGTATTTTGAGATAACAGGAGAGGGGACATTAGACGCCTTGGGTCGCAGTGCGTTCCTCAACTCTTAATCTAATCTAATCTAATTTAATGCAATAAGATATTCACTTGGATTATAGTCGAACAAGACTTAGTAAAGTCCTCATTCGACGAACTAAAACCAAACTCTACAAGTCGCTCAATATTCCCGTCCTGCTATATGGTGCAAAAGCGTGGAAGCTGTCGTCTTCCGATGAGACGACACTGGGAAATTGCGAGAGAAAGATTTTCACGTTTGAGCCTTTGTGCATTGTCAACGGCGAATACCGTAGACGATGCAACGATGTATGAGCTGTACGAGTTATACGGGGACATTGACCTAGTCAAAGACAGCGGCTAGCATGGCCTGTTGTTCGAATGGACAAAAAAACTCCGGCTTTGAAAGTGTTCGATACAGTACCCGTTGGTGGAAGCAGAGGGATATGACATCATATATATAAGAATAACTCAATACTGATCGGTAAAGATTTCGGATCGACAGACATAATGAGGTCCAATCACCCAGTTGAACCGAATCTACGAAATAATTGGAAAGCAAATATAATGGCTCGCCAGAAGGGGTGATTCTCTAAGTATGCAAATGCTGGATAGTTGGATCTAACTTCACGAATACCTGGCGGAATGCTTTGAAATTTCGGCTTCCAGAGACATTAGAATGTTAAGCAGAAGTAACCATTAACGGTTAAGACTAGAATTTACCGATCCAGACAGGACTGTCGCCGAAATAACAGCCCATGGTCGGATCAGAAAATCCGAGTCAATCCCGGTATCGCAGAACCGGTTGTTGTAGGGATTGTTGCCCCCTTAACCCTACTCATCTAACACCCCTTTCCCTTTGCTCCGACCCCAACGAAACAGCTCTTTTCCTGGGCCTCCCGTTAGATGACTTCGATGCCAATTAGACGCGTTTCAGGCAGGCCTGAGTAACCGCTACAACAACAACAACATAATTCAAAGTTAAGTAAAGTTATCAGGGATTTAAAATGCTTCGTACCATCCAGCGGCATTACTTGCAGGTCTCACTTCTCAATGGAAGTTTTTTGATACAAAGAAATAAGACTGCTTTCCAAAATGTGCCCTTCGAAGCAAATATATCGGGCAAAGTAGATTATAACCACACTTTTAAAATTTAACTGCATAGAATTGGGACACATATGGTGTTCTTAGTATATATGTATGTAAATGCCTTGAAATGCAAAGTTTTGCAAGAATTTGTTTCTCGAAATTTTACAAAACAACAACTACAAGTTAACAACAATGAGATTTTGGAATAATTTAAATATTTTTTTTAGATTTTTCCCTCCAAGTACAAGATTTATTTCTTTTGTTCTCTGTAAATAAAAAAATTTAAAATCTCAATAATCCTTAACATTTTAAAGAATTTCCTATATTTTCAATATAAAATTGTTAAAGAATTGTAAGATACTTCGGAACGCTTTAAAATTGCTTAACACACATAAATTAAATTTTTAAAGCTCTCAAAATGCCTTTACTTTATATGTATCTATATATCCTTAGCTATGCATATACCTATATGTGTGTGTGTGCTTGTTTAGGGCAACAATTTAAATTCCGGTACCATCAAAATCAGTTTTATTTAATACTAATCCACCCAACAAGACATTTAGTGCCCAATATTCGAAAATATGAGCCCATAAGGATAATAACGGTATTAGCTGTGCACAACAGACACACATGCACATACATATATGCTTTCAAACGCCTTTACAGGCTGTGGCAAAGCCAAAAGATAGAAGACAAGATAAACAAGTAATGCATGTGTGTGTGTGTGTGCCATAAAACAGAAAGGTCGCACCCGAACTGGCAATGCGCCTAGTTGTAGGCAATGAAAACATGGCATAAAATATTTAAAGATGCTGCCGTTTGACTGCATAAACGCTACGATTTTATGTGTGTGTGTGTCTTGTTGTTGTTATTGTTTTTGCTTTCTGTCGCTATAAGTATGTAAAGCGGTTGGGCCAATTTCTTTGGTTTTTGTAAAAATGAAAAACGCCAAAGCGAACTCAATGAAAATACCATGAGTATAAACATGAAATAAAATAAAATCAAATTGCAAAAAAAGCTGCTTCCTCCACTTCTTCTTCCTTGCCCTGGCTGCTGCTGCTGCTGCTTCACTTCCGTGCTGTTTATGTAGCATACTTTCGGGCGCTAAAGCTTTTCTGCATGATTACAGACAGCCAGCGCGTTGTATACGCCATACTCTTTATTGGCACCTACTGTGTGTATGCCGGAAGTTGCCGGGAGAGCGCGGGGTGTTGGGAGCGCAGCAATAATTTTGCGTATTTATTCTAAGCTATAAAACGATGCGAAATTTGTTTTGTTTCTGCTGCTTCTGCTTCTGCTTCAACGCAAATCCGCAGTAATTTCGCAGCGCTGCTTTGGGTTGGAGAGAACATCGCACGCTTTATCACCACTTCCGTTAGCCATAATATCCGCCAAAGCGTGTGCGGCGAAAATGCGTTGAACGTGTGTGAGAGGCAAGTTGGGAGGGATTGTTGGGCAGAACGCAAGTGTTAGTGCGATGAGATTTTCATTTTTTTAAGGTTTTTCTAAGTGTATTGTGTAGCTGGAAGTTATATATGAGGAACAAATTGCGAAGCTGCTTTGAAGGCTGCCCCACTGTGGCGAGAAATCGTGGAATTTGTTTATGGTTTTCGTTTGAGCCAACACACACTACCTTCGCTGTTGTTGTTGTTGCTGTTATAACTGGATTTTTACAAATTTTATGTGATTTAAATATTTTTAAAGAAATCAAAAATAATAAAAGGTATCTCTGAACCCTTTTCCGCTTTTGATTGGCAGCTTGCCCGGCATACCGAGCACTTTACACGGTCCAGCAAGTGTGCCACGATGCCTAAACAATTCGATTGACGCGCGTATGTATGTATTTATATGTAGAACAGACGAGGAGCGGCGAAACACCTTTTTCGAAAAACGCTGACTATAAAATTTTTGCTTTTCCATTGAATGGAGCGCACTTGGGCAGAAGGATGCGCTGCATGTGAAGAAATGTCAGTGCTTTCACAGTTCACAGCAGCTTCAGATATATATCCATATATATATAAGCATATATTGTGAGCTTTCACCCTCACCTGCACCGTTATCTTCCACGCTCGACATTCGTGTCCTGCAGCGCTGTAGAATGCAATGAATGTGCATATCCACCTGTGTCGTCGCTGCCAAAATAACATACGAGTGTGCAAGTCTTCGTCATATGCCGTTAAACGTCAACACACACACACACACACACACATACAGATGCATATAAAATTCTTCGCTGCGGCGAAAATTGAGTTTTCGACAGTTGAACACTTTTGTAGCCGGCGCAAATAACGACACCGAGTAATTGAGGTTATGCATAAATTTAAATTTATCAACCGAGATAAATGCAAGCACCCACAGGCGGCGCAATATGCGTTGAACCGTTATTTTATTTTTACAAAAAAAAGGAAGAAATAAAAGTAAGAGTAAGGTTGGGAAGAAATCCTTAAAAGCGAGATTTTTACAAATTTGTATTGATTCGTAAGGAGTGTTTCATAAGTCCAGAGCTTTATATGGCACTCATTCATGATATAATGTTATATAGCGGGATCATTTAGTTTCCTTTTCCTTCTAATACATTTCGAAAATAATATTAATATAATATAGTATTTCGAAAATGAGTAACATTGTATGATAAATACGGCTTTGCTTCGAAATTCAACTAAGACGCCATCTATCGTCATGTTATAGGTATTATTATAGCCACTAGCAATAAGTTGACAGAATTCGCACGATATCGGCAACGTATATGAAACCGACCCAAAAATAATAATTTATATAGATAAAATAACGGTTGTATCAATATTCTGACATTTCATACTGAATAAATGCTATTACATCATACCTTTTAAAGGAATATTCCGGTTATTTGTATTACTTCAAAACAATTTTAATTATCAGTTGTTGTTGCTTACCTAAAAAGAGAAAAAATAAATTGAGGTTAGTTAAAGTTTCTCTGTTATTTGAGTTTTATTATAAAATTGAAACATATTTTTCACGCTAAGGCCCATAACTGGTCTATGCGACCAACCTAACATAACATGTTTTTCAAACATACAACTTTGAACCCTTATAGCATCTGTCTTATGTATAAGTTTGCTAAAATTTTTAATAAACCATTGAAATGATAGAAAATGGTTGCTTACATCCATATGATCAATTTATTAGTAACTATATTCTGGAATTAGTATTAATGATTTTCCAAAAGCATTTTTTCGAAATTCGAATGAAAATATGTCGATTTTGATGACAAGCTTCGGCACACTTACAGAAGTCCAGACGCTGAACCCAATTTTCGATAATTTTCAAGCATAAATCGGACGAAATAGTCTAACGGCGTCAAATTGAGGCGGTCAATTGACTGGGGCATTTCGAGAGATAACCAAACTTGGTTTTCAATAAATTGATTGTGACATTCGCTGTGCGGCCGGTGGCGCCGTCCTGTTGGAATCACATATTGTCCAATTCCATATCATCCAATTCGGACCCAAAATATTCGGTTATTATTGAGCGGCAGCGATTCCCATTCACCGTAATGTGCCGATCTTGATCATCACGGAAGAAGTACGGACCAATGCCGCCGTCCCATAAACATTAAATTTTTTCGGGATGAAATGGAGTACGTGTGGATTGCTGCCTGCCACAATAACGCGTATTTTGCTTATTGATAAAGTCATTCAACCAGAAATGTTCCTCATCGCTGAAGATAATTTTTCGATGAAAATCCGAATCATTTTCAAGTTGTTCCTCAGCCCAATTCATGAAACTAACTACGATTCTGATGGTCAAGCGGCTTAAGTACTTGCGTCAATTTGATCTTGTAGAATGTAGGCCAAGATCTTTACGCGAAATTCGCCACAACGACATCATAAAGTTCCCCAACGCTTGAGAACGACGTGTGAGAGACTGATTTGGTTGTTCCTCAATTGATGCGCTAGCGGCAGCAATATTCTCGACACTACGGGCACTTCTTTGTCTCATTGGCACGGGAACATTTTGTACTACGCCTGTGGATTCCGCTAGACGCTCAATTGTTGATCTGACAGGACGATTATGACGGCCATAAATTGGACGTATCGCTCCTAAAGTTGAGTCCACTGACTTTGAATTTCGGTAGTAAATTTTATTAATTTCTATAAAATGGCAAACCTTACTGAAGAGAAATGTCAAAAGATCGAGAAAAAATATGGCGTCGTCAATAGAGATCTACTTTTGTAGCGTCCCATTTGAAAACTGCTTTATATATATAAATATATCTATATTAAATGCTCTGCAGAGCTGTCAAAGTGTGTTTTATGTTTTTGTTCACTCTCTTTGGTTCCCTACATCATTATCTAGATAATCGAATGATTTCAGCAGGAAATTGCAAAGGCAAATATGCTTTCATTCTTCTTGGTATGGACTTTTGATAAATGAAACATTAAAGGAAATATAATAGATTTGCTTGCTATACGTACAATGACAGTCACGTTGGTCTTCTACAAATAATTACGCTCTGAAATAGTCTACCAGCCACCGTATTCATTAAAATTATCCTCCAGCGACTATTCATTCATTCATAGACTCAAAAAGTGGCTCATATGAGGAGACTCAAATGGGGAGGTCAAAATGGACTTCCTACTAACGAACCGTTGTGGATCTATTGGAGGACTTTTAGATTAGAGATTATGTCGATTAAAAAACCCAAATGTTCATTCAAAACGTGCTCTCATTATTAGGTAAAGAGCTACGGAATGCGACAGTCTAGCTTGTGGAGTAGTCTAAAGATCCATGCAGTTAAACTTGTAAGTACTGAGCGGTTTGAGGTCAATATTCGACGGCTTAATGACAAGAAAAAAGCAAAAATGGAATATTTTAATTAAGATGAATAAGATGCTTTTAGAGTTGCCATATTCTGGAATTATTATACTTAACTACTAAGTAATGTAAAATTGGCAATACAATAAAGTCCGTATATTGGCTATTTGATCATATTATATATTAGGTGTTCTATTTGATATAAACATTAAATATTAGGTCTACAACTTTAATTCCGCCATTTTTTTTTTTTTTTTTTGTAAATTTAAGGCTTTGACGGTTACAGAAATGTTATTCAAAATATTTGCCGTCGCTAGCTACTACTTTCGTTTCTTTCTGGCAGCATGCGTATTCCGTGCAAATGTCGAGAATTCGGCTCAAAAAAGTGACATTTCCTGTTGAGAAAAAGTTTGGGATACAAACAGATCTCTACAAATATTTCCTTGGGTTAATGTTGACACAAATTTCCAAGATCGATATAAAACGATTTAATCGATTTAATCGACCAGTGCTTGACCCTAGAGACATCTATTAGAAAACGGCGGAAGCAAAGTTGTACTTTACTTGGAATGGAATTGAAAGGGAAGTCTTTATTTATTTTACAGAGCGCAAATTTTCATTCAAAGGATTAGGTAGGATTTTTAGAGGTTAGGTTAGGTTAGCGAATTGATATAAAGGTCAAATACTTCAAAGAAAAAACTTTTTAGTTAGAATATGAATGGAAGGCAGGAGCTTACTTTTAATGAGTACAAATTTCCATTCAGCTAATACTTCAGTTTCAGAAGTGAAGTGCTCACTTAACTCATGTACTAGTTAAAAATTAGCACAAATGTACATATATAGAAATATACCTCACATTAATGGCACATATACTTACTACCTATAACTGTACTATAGAACTAGCTTTTATGACACCATGCTATTTTCGAGCAGTGACACACATGCTTCTACATGTGTATGTCTATAATACTGTTCATGTATCTATATTGTATATGTGAGTATATATGTTATATATATGCATGTGCGTGCGTGCATATGTTTTTAGTGATAGTTATTTTCGAAGGTCGTTGCCTTGCCAGCGCTTCCCCGTGCACACTTACGCCAAAAAAAATATAAGTAAACATGCTTTTAGTTTCTTCGAACGCTTCCTTGCGATTTGCTTGACTTTCCTTGCGAGTTTCAATGATTTTTGTTTTTGTTTTTGTTTCGTTTCTTATGCCATTTTTTATTATGCTTTCGCATATTTTAGCGCAAATGGAGCGGAATTAATTTGACACTATGCGCGCAGGCGAGTATGCGTCACACACATGCAAGCAAGACTTTTAAAATATATGAGAATATATACTTTATATATGTCTATAGACACGAAGAACATATGTATTCTGCGTACACTGCTTTACTTTCGAAAAAGCAAAAACAAAAATAAAAAAATGCTGAAATTTGCGATGAATTGCCACGTCTACTGCTCGCATTGCTTTGTTTCTGCTCTGTCTTGGCAGCTGTTCTTGGAAGTGAAACAACAAAAAACAAAAAAAAAATGAGCTGAAGAACGTAAATAATATTTCAAAGACGCTTCACGACGCGTAGACATTATTGCTGCGCAAGAATTCCGTTGTGAAAATAAGAATTTGCAAATTTTCGCGCTGCTCACTCACTCACTCGCTAGCTCGCCACCGAGTACGGGTACTGGGGAATTCTTTTGGCACGGTTGCAGTTGAGTAGGGGTGTTGGCTCAGTCTCAAGTATGTAGCCGTAGCTCTTAGTAGGCATATGTTAAGTTATGCAAGCACAAACAATCTTGCCACTTAGTTATTACGACAACACACATACACACTCACAGCGACACACCCGTTTTGACAGGGGTTGAGGTCGGAGAAAATTCGCCGCATTTAACATGCGTCTGCGCTCACACTCCAGCTCATTTACATAAATATCGTTTACATGCTTTCGCGGTTGAGTCTATTTTTTATTTGCTTAGCATGTAAGCTCTTGCACTTCCATCGGAAATTATACACGCATCATTTAGTTGAATGTAATCAACGCAAAACGTTTTTTGTTTTCTCCGTTATTTATTTATTTTTTTCTGGTATTTTTCCGCTGAAGGTCGGAAATTTCGTTATATGCACGCACTAACTGTATATTAACGAAAGTTGGCGTAAATTTTTAGTATTGGCTTATAGGTCTGTTTACGCATTGATTACTTTCAGAGCTCGGGACTCTATAGCCATACAAGTGAGCCTGTCATAGTTGCTTTGATTTTAGTTCGTTGAACTCTGTGGAAACCATTATGAAGTTTGTATGGCCCATTGTTTCTTTTCGTTATTAATTTCTGTTTACAGATCCATAAATCTTTTGCAGCAATCCTCTTTCGTACACTCCAGGAACCGTATTAATGCTCCACGCTTCTGCGCCATATATTATATTTTGAAGAAGTTGGCGAGAGACTCGGTTTTCTTTACCTTGAAAGAACTTCTCTTCGTAGTTGGCTATAGAAATGAGTTGAATATCATGGCTAAAATTTTCCCCTATGCTTATACTGATTCCGACAGCAGTGGTTCTAGTCTATTATGAAAGATTCTAACTATGTCTTGAATCCTGAAAACTGCTGAAACAACTCTCAGAAGAAATCAGTCTTTATTATGAGCGATGTTGCATTACACTTGACATCGCAATGCATCTCAGCCGATAAAATAATTACTCGAATATCTCATACAGAATCCCTATTTCATGGCTTATCTGCAGTATTGAAAAGTATATCGCAAGCTGCATTGATAAACTAGATCTTGAACTAAAGAAATGCGACAAACGCCTCTGGGGAATGAGCTTAGTGGTATCACTAAAACTTAATGAATACGGAAAAGTGTCCGACCGATTTGCATTTTTTAAGGCCGATTCATTTATTTCTTCTACTTAACTGACGTAGACAACGCGGTTACGCAGTTGTAGCCGAATTTACAACAAGGCGACATGCGTTCTTCCTTCTCGATGTTTGGCGCCAATTGGATATCCCAAGTGCAGCCGGGTCCTTCTCCATCAGGTCTTTCCAGCGGTGTGGAGGCCTTCCTCTTACTCCGGCTTCCACCAGTGGATACTGCATCGAACACTGGAGCGCTTTCATCCATTCGAATAACATGACCTAGCCAGCCCAGCTACGGCAACGGGGAATACCGCTTACGATGGAACCGAGGCTTGTATGAGATCTTCGACGACAAGACCGATAAATCGGTTGGACTCTAATACGGTACAACAGTTATTTGTCCAATCAGGATCATCGAAGGATCCCATTAAATAAGAACATGTAGAGTGGGCCCGTGTCCGAACCATGACTTGTATGAGACCTTCGACGACAAGACCGATAAATCGGTCGGACTCTAATACGGTACAACAGTTATTTGTCCAATCAGAATCTTCGAAGGAACCCATTATATAACAACATGTAGAGGGGGCCGGTGTCCGAAGAACCTAGGTTACCTCCTCTTTGTAGCGTCTTACAGATGATGGAACATATTTAAAGAGCATTATTCACGGAGTTACATACTACAAATTCAAATGTTTTGGAAATTGAATTGGCTTGCCATGGTCCATTCAATATGAAGATCTAAAAGGATTACCTGTCTCAGAACATCATCTCAAAAAATTTTTCATTTCTCAAGTGAATGAAACGTGGGGTGGTTTTAATTATTTTAACAATCGCGGGTAGTTCAGAGAATGTTTGATTGAAACTTTATATCCTATTGCCGATCTCATAGTCGGGACTTAACTCCAATTGGCTTATTTTGCTTTTGGTTATTTGTTTTATTTAGTAAAGTAAAGTTTTTGAAAGGATCTCAGTATTCCTTGAAGAATCAAAGAATACTCCCGAGATTAATTAGAAGTTTTCATGAAATGTCTGTACTTTTAAGAGTTGGAATACCTCCTTTGGTGGCATCAGTAGGCTTCTTATCAAATAAAACTACGATTATGCCATACCTATCCTAGTTAGGAACTAGAAGTTTGAGGCAACTACTAAATACACCGAGGGACTTAAAACTCTTCGCTAGGGACGACAGCGATTTCTATTTTGGGAGAGAGAAAGTCCGTTGAATTCAGTTTTAAGCATAAGAAACATAAGTTCCTCTCAAAGCTCTTCTCAAAAGCCATATTTAAGTTGCGACTAATGTGGTATACATCTAAACTCCGCTGGCTTATCCTTACTTGAATCTCTCATTTACTTTGTAAATCTGACTGTGACTCATTGCAATCATAAAACAGCCAACGCATTTTCCTCTAAATAAAATATCTATTCAAATTAGCTCGAGATTTTAGTAGCTCAACGCAGATATGAAGACACTTACTGCTGACTATTATTGTAGATATATGTATGAGTGAGTGTTTATAAGCATACGATAAACTGAATTTATTTTTATAAATGGCCACTAAAATTTTGTATCATTCCAGCATCGCTCTGACTCTGATTCTGTCATAGAGTCATCTCCTCCACCTATGCAGACACACAGGCTGCTTATGTAAATGGTGGTACAAAAAAAAAATATTGTGGCATGACATTTGTTAAATAAAAAAATGAGATTATACTGCCGGAAGTCAGCGCTAAATGGCGAGTAAGAAAGTTGCGCGCTAAAAAATATGCTTCATTTACCGAGGCAAACACACACACACACACACAGCAATATAATATAGAGTCAAATGACAGGGCGGCTAATAGTGACACAAGCGAGAAAGAGAGAGTAGATATAATATATATAACTGTATATTTTTAAGTGTCTATATGTATTTCACATCACATGAAGCTGTTGCCTGTACACGCTACAGCAACAACTATAACAATGTTGGCGGTAGCATCAACATTGCTCATTTAATTTCGCATTTTTATGACTTTGATGGAATGCAAGCGCACGTGGTGCAAACGCACATACATACATACACACTCTTATAGTTATGCTCTTGCTACTGCCGCGCTGTGGCTGCAAGACTGCACTTGACAATATGAATGATAAGTGTAATTTTGTGATATGCCACATGCCACGCGCTGATGCTCGGCTGCGCGAAATGGAAAGCAAGCAAAACGAAAATGAGACAATGAAGCACAAATGCTGCAAATATAACGGCACTACAAGCGCTTTTTGCAAATATTAACGCTGCTAGTACAGGGTGTTGCTGTTTTTAATATTTTTTTCAGATACTGGATTTCTTAGTGGGCTAGCTGTCAAATGAGCTGTCAAAGTGAACATATTTGTTTGACAGTTATGTTGAATTCGCGTTAGTGAATTACCACACGCAGTTTTATAACGGAACAACCATTAAAATTGAGGGATTTTATTTCGAGAGCTCATGTTCTGTTCGGAAAGCTTACAAAGTACCGCGGATATATTAGGTTTGGACCATATGTCTGTCATAGTGAATACAAAAATACGAGAACTAGAGATATTTGTAGTACGGACGACTCTGAAGCGACTCTCTAGCTCCCTTACATCTCGGAAAAGTAAATGAATTTGCTTCAGAAACTTGAGTTCCCTTCGGCAAGCTTACAAAAGTGAGGGGTCGTATTTTTAGCTTATTGCTATACTATGTATATATTGAATACACGTAATTCCGATATTTGGTTTGCCAACGAATCTAAAAAGACTCTCCAGGCTCACTTACATCTAGTAACAGTACATAAATTAGTTTCCAAATCTCGGATATGTTCGGAAAACTTTTAAAGGTCTTCACTTTTACGACTTAGTGAGTACCTAAGGACTGCCGATGATGCTGAAGAGGCTTTCCGGGCTCTCTTACATCACTAAAAATTGAATATTTGTTAACATGGTCTAAGATTTACTTAGCTTCCGCATATTTTTGGTCTAACACTTTATGCAACAAGAGCTGCGACCAATATTACCACTAATAGTGAGCGCTAGAGATCAATAATTGATTAGTTTTGGCTCTTCAAGTGAACAGTGATCATCAAAGTGGAAAATTGTCCCGGCTGGATGGTGCGAGAAACCGAAAAGTTCGTGCAACCAAGACTTTGAAGGGTCAAAATTTTGATAACCGCTTCATTTTAAGAAAGGAGTCCATCGGTTGGACCCCTAAGTCTCCTAATTTGACTTATTTCAGAAAAGTTTTTCTTAGGTGCGTTGAGTCAGAGTTCGCTGTTGAGAATCGGGCTTCTATTGACCAATAGAGAACCGATATTCGACGCATTAAAGACGAGCGAGGACTAACTATGCTTGAAGAAATGATCTCAAGTTTGAGTAGAAGATCGGTTATGCCCGTTAAGTAAATATTTGTGGGGTACATTGAGTGAAAGCTATCTACGTACAAAGAAGTTACGACTGACAAGTGGAAAAAATATATGTGAGGCATTATAGATGAGCCAGAACCGACTAAAGTGAATAAAGTGCCATCCAATTTGAGTTGGAGACCGGTTATGGCCGTTAAATACATTTGTATGGGTTACATTGAGTCAAAGCTCACTGACAAGCTACGACTGCCTAGTGATGAATCGATGTTTGACGCATTATTGGTGAGTTAGGACGGACAAAGCTGAACTAAATGCCCTTAAAATTGAGTTGGAGACCAGTTACGGCCAAAAAATGATAAATTTATATGGAGACGTTGAATCAAAGCATTCTGACAACAAACAAGCTACAACTGACTAGTGGAGAACCACTATTCGAAGCGATATAAACGAGCTTTGGAGAGTTGGAGACCGGTTATGTCACTTAAGTATATTTTTAGAGGGAACGTTGAGCCAAAGCTCCCTGCCGACGAATAATCTACGACTGACTAGTGGAGAACCGATATTTAAAGCGATATAAACGAGGTAGGAACGAATAAGCTGAATGAAGTGCTTCCAAATTTGAGTTGGAGAGACCGGTTATGGCCATTAAGTACATTTGTATGAGATTCATAGACTAAAAGCTTCCTACCGACGAACAATCTACGACTGACTAGTGGATAACTGCTATTCGATGCGATATTGAGGAGCTAGAATCAACTTTTTTCGAACAAGTGTTGATTCCAAGGCGTTCTAGTTTTTGATAAGGCTTAGAAGGTGATGGGTATGTGCCCAAAATGCTTTGAAACATTGAATACCATGCAACTTGAGCACTTTCAGACCTTAAATATTGCTTATTTGACTATTTTTTCTGCTTTTCTTTTAAATAAAATCGCTCCACCTATGAAAAAAAACCCACCCATTATTATCGCTCCGCATAGTTAGTAGCAGCGCCAGCCAGCTGTGGCACCAGTCATTTGTGTAGCTGCTGTGCGAGCATTCCGTTTTATTTCATTTGCTGCTACGTGATAAAAATTTTTATTTGCCTGCTCAATGCGCCAATACCGATTTACATGCACAGAGGTTTATACATATACGCTATATATGTATACATACAATACATAGCCGACACAAGCATCCTTGCTGCTGAAATAGTTCGTTTTTTTTATTTTTGTCTTCTCATTCAACTCATTAAATTGCCAACTGTAAAACACATTCTACTTTGTTGCTGTCTCTTAAAAACCAATTTTTATGTTCACTTCCTTACAGACTTTCATGCATTTGCGCTGTTAGTGGGATATGCATAAGCGATGTTGCATGCCACAGCGCAGGTGAATGTGTATGTATGGAGTGGTGTGTTTGCATATGCAAAGTCAGTGCATAATGAACTGCAACGCGGCTAACTTTCGCTATATTTGACATTTCGAAAGTAGTCATTGGCAGACAGACCGTCACTCGGTCGCCGATTGATGGCGTCTAGTGATTTTCCGTTAAGACGCTAGCGGTAATCAATACTTCCGCTACACTTACTGCCATTTGTTATTGACACACACACACACACACACAGCGCTCAGCTTAAGTGCAATGCAGTGAAGTGCATGTTGCCGATGAGCGGGACGTAATTTTTTACAATCAATATTGCTACTTAGTCGCACGATCAGTGCTTACTTGACTACACTATGCTGCACTACAACATAAAGTAAGACACGCACACACACACCCCCCTCATGCAGCCACATATCCGCTTAAACTCCTCTGCTGGTTTTTATTGTCGCTTAGCATTTAACGCGCGTCGCCTTTATTAGCTGACGAACGGCAGGATATTTGATTATTTATGAGCGCTAGTCGCCACTCGCTGGTTGGCTGGCAATTTGATCTGTTTGAATCGGCATGCAGCCGGATGGAGATTTTCATTATTTTTGTCGCTGATTTCATTATTGTTGCTTTGTTGCTGTTTTTGTTTTTGTTGTTGTTGTCATTTGCTGCCTTTCGTTATGTTGCTCATTAATGGCATTGTTGTAGAGTTTATGTTGTCGTAAACACTGCATACGGAAATGTATTTAGCCATTCAATTGTCTAGAGTTTGTTGGTGGCTTTTTGTTGTTGTCATTGTTGTTGCTGTTTAATGTTGATTAGCTGTTGATGAGCTCTAATATTATGGCGTTTGGCTGACGCAGCACGCAGGCGTTATGTTGATTTGCGAAATGAAATTTGGTAAATATTTGTGTGGGGAGAGGAGTATGAAATGGAATATAACGGTAAATATGTATTTAGAGTTATGTAGTTATACAATTATACAGCAGTAGAGTATTCTTGTCGCTGTTAGAAGTTAGAAATTTGGCCTAAAATTTTTTTTTTTAATTTTTTTTGATACCAAAACACAGATCTGGACTTAACTCAATTATGCCCAAAAAAGCTAGACTCTACTTCGATGTACTTAGTATATATTTGACCAAAGAACGCTAGGGGAAGATGTGGACCACTTTTGATGCCAGCTTGAATACAGATTTTCTTCATTCTTGATATCAAATCAGAAGGTTCTCACCTTTAGGTTAGGTTAGGTTGGTCTGGTAGGCCTGCAGGCCACGCATAGACCAGTTATGGTCCTTTGTGATACCAGAGTGCCTTTACGTGTTCCCTGAGTAGTAGTCATCGTTCAGGATGCCTGCGCCTGTCGTGAATTTTAATAGTTTATGAGGCTTCACTGACGATATCTCCTCTAACTTATCGTACTGTGGGGCCCCTAAATACCTAAAACGCTGTCTCGCTAACGCAGGACAAACGCACAAGAGATGCTCCACTGTTTCCTTGGTGGCCCGCTCTTGACATTTTCTGCATTCCTCCCGATCCGACAGCCCCATTTTATAGGCATGTGCCGCTACAAGGCTGTGACCGGTAAGAATGCCAACCATGGTCCTACAGCCCTTTCTATCGAGCTCCAGTAGGAACCTTGTATATTTTTGATCCACCGTTTTGCACATGACCTTTGCAGTTTAACACCGCGGTAGATCCTTCCAGCGAGATATGATTCTTCTTGCCATGCACCTGTCTATGTCGTATAGAATGTGCATGGGTTTAGCGATGTTGATCATGTTTCCGGGTGAAAGCTTTACACCACTCTTGGCAATACCGTCTAAGATTTCGTTGCCCTCGATGCCTTTATGACCTGGCACCCAGTAGAAGTGTAGCCTCATATTTCTGGCGACCCTCACCACTGCTTCTCACCTTTAATCTTGAATTCCTTCACATAGTTCCTCAAGTATCAATATACAAACAGGGTAACGGGAGGTCTGTTGCTTTGCTTTTTCTGTGATAAAGACAGACCAAAATGTAATACAAGAGAATATGGGGGTGATACTTTATGACTAAATTAAATTTAAGTAGCTACTCTTCACTACTTGTTTGATTATACCACTTTATACCACTTTTTTGTGGTCAGTGTTTGTTGAAAGGAAGACATATTGTGTAAGTACCGCATTAAAGTGGTATATCATTTTATAACTGTATCTCTAGTTAATTATACCAGTTTATACCAGTTGTATGTTCGATTCGTAATTCTCCAAGAGTTTACAAAATAAACACATTTTATGTATGTACCACAGGTTCAACTGGTATAACCCGATAACTCCCTTCAGTGGAGAAGGAATAGCGTTGAACAATTAACGCGATAGAGAGAGAGAGAATGAGAGTAAAACAGAGAACTTAAAGCACTTGCCATGCTTAGGGGCCATCCATAAATTACGTCACACCTTGACTTGATTACATCATACGTGACAACTTGTGACAAGGAGGGGGGGAGGGGTTAAAAAGTCCTTAAATTTGTGTGACGTAATTTGGATGGCCCCTTATGCTATTTGAGCAATTCTTGGTTTTATAGAACAATGTTTAAATTTTTGGTTGGTGACATATTCACATGTGAACGCACATGTATGATTGTATGCTTGTGCATTATTTTTCTTTCGTTTCTGTTTCATTTCTGAGAATTCTCAACTATTTTGTGTGACTTTTGGTTGAAATACTCTGTGTTGGCCGTTGAAAAGTTAAGACTATACTTCACAGGATCATTTCTGTAGCCAGTCTTCATTTACTATCTTTGCAAATCGAAAGTATTAGCACCCGCGATGAGGAGGTATATCGTTTTATCTGACAGCGTGAGATTTATGAACTTCATTTCTAATTTTGTCATGTGCATATTAGAAATGATGTCGGTACTCCTTGCGAGAGATTTCAATGTAAATTTCTCATTGCCAGAAGCTGAACCATTACTGGCATTCCTCAGAGAGAAATTTTCATTAGAAATGATCAATGGAAGAAATGATCCTACGACAAAAGGTGGTACGACTATTGATGCGGTATTCGCGAGAAATATAGATAAAATAGATGTAAGACATTTCATATCGTATTTTAGTTATCATAATCCAATTGTAAATATTATAGATATCAATCCGTCAGAACCCAAAAATGATAATTGATTTGGACTTTCCTTTATAAAATGTGCATAATAAATTTATAAATTGTGAATTTAAGAAAGTGTTGGTCACTCCACCATATTTTTATCCTTTCCCTCTCGCTATTTTTTTTTCATACAAAATGATATGCATTTCTTGGAATATCACTACGAAGTATAACTTCTTCCACGTAGGGACTCCACGCATCTTTTTTTTAGTTACATTCGTCATTCTTTAAGGCTTTGTGAAATGAAGACATTTTTAATATAACTGGATATAATTTTATCGCTAGTAGATTATACCTCTTTATACCAGTTTTTCGATCCATTCGATATTCTTCAATGTTTTTGTAAAATGAATGAAATGAAAATCGAAATAGATAATATATGAATCTGATATAACCGTGTGTCGTCCTATCTCAAGTTGTTTATACGAGTTTATACCAGTTGTTTGTTCCATTCGCCTTTCTACAAAAATTTGTGAAACAAATAAATCTTATGTAGGTATCAAATTGATATAAAATTTTATCTCCAGTTGATTTAACTAGTTCATACCAGTTTTGAGTGTCATTTGTCATTCTTTAAGGTTTTGTAAAACAAAGAAATTTTTAGTAGGTAACACATTAGTTTAGTATAACTTGGTATAAGCTATCTCTAGCTGACTATTCATGTTTATACCAGTTGTTCGTTTCCACCGCCATTATTTAAGATTCTGTGAAACGAAGACTCAAGTATGAATCTTTAAGTAGGTACTACATCAAACTGTTATAACTGGATATCTTTTTCTCTATCTCTTTCATCTCTAGTTGTTTAGACCAGTTTATTTATACCAGTTACTTTTAACATTCTCCAAGATTCTATAAATCAAAAATAGGTTATGTTGATGACATATTAAACTGGTATAACTGATTGTCAATTTCCGTCCTTTGGTCCATTGTTAGGCTAAACTGTTTTTAACGGCTATAGGTTCTATACAAATATAAGTAACGACCTCCCTCAACCTACGGTGAATATATTGCACTGCTTGGTTGCTCAATTTATAGCGGGAAATGTCGACAGACACTCTAGCAGTAATTTGGTTCATTTTCGTAAATTATTTTGATCAATTTCAAACACTAAAAATATATAAATTCTATTGTTGAAGATTTCAAAGTTTTTGCAAAAAACTATAAAATACTTTTGCCCAGACTAATAACTGTATTCCAAACAGCAGGGTGTGAATTTCAAATATTCACTATTTAAATATATTTTTAAACAGCAAAATTCTCTGAAATTTCTCCATCGTACAACACAAATTTCATGCTCTTGTGCATAAATATCTGTTTGCACCAACGAAATTCAAGCCTTTTCACAATATATTATATGTATATCGCTGAACACAAGCTCGCCTTATTAAGCATACCCCGCGGCAACAAAGAGAAAACAATTCCGAATGAATACTTTCGTATAAAATAAGCAAAACTAATTTCACATTAAATGCTATGGCACAAAATTGTTTATTCAAAGATTTCTCAATTATTTACGTTAACGGTACGCCACCGAACACGCCCCCCCTGGAGCTATCAGAGCTGTGTGTGCGTGACTAGAAAATACTTTCTCCGCCAAAGCCAAAGGGCATGCATGGCATTTCAATGATAGAAAGGCACAGGCTACAGTCGCAGACAACTGGAGGTATGGCAGTTGTAGGGGAAAGAGGTGGAGCAGGAGTCTATTTAACTGTACGGAAGGCGTCGCCTTCACTCGTACGCATTGAGTTGACAGTGAGTTACAAATTCGTCGTTCGTGGGATTTCGTTTCATTATCTGCGCTTTTGTTTATTTGCACACATTGCTGAGACACCGAGTTTGTGTGTGTGTGTTGTGTATATCCTGCCATATTAGTATCCTTTCAATATGCCGCTTCGAGCGTTAAGCAAAAAGCTTAGCATCCAGTTACCGAGTTTCATTCATGCCAGTGATTTATTCAAGGTCTACTCGGCACTCGTTCGCTCCTCGTTCCACGCTACTCGTTATGGCAGTTGTGTCGTATGATGCTCGTCGCTTCGATTACAGCTCGTCGTTTACGATTACTTTAAATAATCATCTGCGTCTCGTCTTCAATGCCAGCATTGTGCAGTGGAATTACTTTCAAGTGCTGCTGTTGTTGCTCTCATTTGCTGTGCTAATTTTCATTAGACGACAGCGAGTCCTGTGTCGTCAGGCTCTAAGATACTCGCTTCGGCAAGCAGCGCGGCAGTTGGATTACGAGTGTCGCCTAGAAGAGCTCATCTTAAACTGACGTTGTTGTTGTTGCGACTGCAAAGACACTTTGGTACTTCCTTGAGTCTTATTGAGGTAGCGCGAATCTTAAGCGTCGCACTTCAGCTTACCAGTACTTGAGACAGCAACTCATTTGCGTTGAGTGTCTAACGGCGCTAAATCAATCTTGTTGGCAGCAGCTCCTTCCTAGAGCCGCTTACTAAACATAAATTCGATATGTGTACTTGTTGTTTTACCGTTATGCGCGCGGCGTGAAATATTATTATGATTTTTGAGCGCTAATAATTTATGGTTTTTCATAATTTTCTGTTGATTCAGGCAGATTTCCACGCATTTCCCCACTCTCCACCACTCAAAAAACAACACGTGGTATTCGTAATTTAAAGATTTTGCATAAATCTAGTGCGCGCTCTGCCTCAACGCTCCGCTGCGCGCTCGCCACAAAACCGAGCAGCGTATTAAATTCCAAACGAGTTGTCGGTGGATGCTTCTTCTATTTTTATTTTCTTCCATTATTCGCAAATGGAAAGATGCGCGCAAAGTTCAATCCAATTTGATTTTCCGCTAGCGATTTTTTGTTGTTGTTTCATTTTTGGGCATAAAGTTCGTTGGTACTTCGTTGTTGTTGTATTATGTATTTTTGATGTCGCTATTTTTTCCATTATGTTTACATTGTTGTTTGTGTTAGAGTCACTTTTGCTTTTTTTTTTGAATTTTGGAAATAATAGAAAGTTCAAATTTCATTGTATTTCTTTTCGAACTTTTGATTGCATTGAATTTCGTTGAAGCCTGTCGTACTCATGGACACTCAACGCAAAATCGAAGAGTCAAACATGCTTAAACTAATCGGAGTGGTGATTTATGGACTTGATTTAAATGAAGTTGTATGTAGTGTAGGGTGTTCTATATTTATAAAGGGTGTTTTTTAGAGTTATAAAAATTTTATTTCAAATTTCGGATATTTTGACTTTATTGCTCCACAGATTTTATGAGTTTTGTGTTTGGATAAAATTTCCGGTATATGGTCACCATTTCTGTCGCTTCTGGAAACCTTACAGTCGGCCTAAGTTTAACTTTTTTCAACAAAGTCGGACTTATCTCGCCAATAGTACGACGAGTGTAGATTTCAGTCGATGATTGGGCAGTGGTAGTTGGTTTATAAGGATATACCACTTAATGTATCTCTAGTAGTCTCACTAAAACTGTTTTCCGAATTCAAATCTCGTGCCTTAGTTGGATAATGGATGGGCTCGTTTCCTGATTTGATTCGATCCACAAAATGTTGGCTCAAAAAGCTCGCACGATGTCGAAACTATTAGCAGAGAAGTGATTTATATTGTCGAGGGGATAAGAATCTCTATAGAGTTCACTACAGACTGTATTGTTTACTTCGTCAAGTTGGAGTAGTCACTAATAACATTTTCGGAAAACAACCCACATCGGACAACAATTTATTCTGAATGACAGGTAGTCTAGAGAATGTCTTCAGAAAGGTTCTCGCGCCAAGTACGACAAATTCGACAAATAAAACGAAGAAGCAGCGCTGAAGGATGTTTTGGACGCAAAAAATTTAAATGAAAGCCTGACGTTCAGAACCCGAATTTTGGAAACTTTTTTGTTGTTATTCCCTTGTAAGACTTTATGCGTTTTTTAAGCAAAGTATACAGAAATTTTTACATTTGTCAATCTAGTTTGACAAATATCTCTTTAGGAAGTGATACACCACTAAAAACACCCTGTAATAATTGGCATCTGTAGTTAACTGTAGAATATAACTTTTATCGGTATACTATGCGTTTCCAGCTAGATGATTTTCTGATAAATTGTTTTATAAAGACTTTAAAAATATCTTTGGTCGATGAGTTACATGTTCTCGAGATGATATTTGCCATATACGAGGTATCAAAAAATAACGGGAATTTTCTTTTTTTAATATTTATACATCTGTCTACATTAATATTGTCACCTTCAAATTAGTCCTCTTTCAATATTATGGACTTATTTTAACGCTTATTCCAATCGTCGAAACTCTTCTCAAACTCGCGATAACCTTTGACTCTTTCAACAATTTCTCGGACGCTTGTAAAACGACGACCCTTTAAGGTTCTCTTTATTTTTGGAAATAGAAAAAGTCGCACAGAGTCATATCTGGCGAATATGGAGGCTGGGTCATCACTACAGTATTCTTTTTGACCAAAAATTCACGAACAAGCAAAGAAATGTGAGTTTTTAACAAACCGAAATCGCCTAGATTATAAACAAATCACGTCTAACCTTAGCGACTGCTACAGACAAAGTAAGTAATAAATAGAGCTGAAAATTTTATCGAACTTCAGGGGTTAAACATATTTTAAAATTTGTCCCGACGAGTTTCCCTAGAGACAATATCTGTTGGCTTAATAAAGTATCATTATTATTGGACTGTCCATTAAAGGACCCGATCAAAATTTAAAGAAAATCCTTTTCAAACCTCAGGAGGTAATGGTAAACATCCGAGCATTTCTACATTGAACCAGCTTTTTATAAAACCCATTAATCATATGGAATCAGCTTACACTTGTTAGACCATTGGAGGATACTCGTGCTAAGAGTTCATCAAAACATCTAAAGGTTCATACCATAGAGATCTATCGTTACTAACTCTCATTTTTGTTTTTTATTTCTAGGAGAAGTCATAATAGCACCGAATATAGACATTTTATCATTGGAGTCAATATTATATGAACTATCGCCACTTAATTGACTCAATCAGAAGAAACTTGAGTACTAATAAGAGATAGATATCTTAATCGTCATTCATATAATTCAACCATATCTCTAAATGGAGCTCACTTTACGATTCGTTGTTTTATCCCCGATGATAGAACATTTTCACAAGAGCCAAGTATTTTGAGCAATTAGCAATATTGGCCGTGGTTTTTCGGATGACATTTTTATACACTCGCAACAAAGTTGCTAAAGAGAGTATGGTGTTAGATATAGGTTTTTTATATACCTTTATGTAACTTGATTTAAAATTAAGATATCTTGATGAAATGTGGAAAAATGAGTGGTGCTCCACCCACTTATGGGTCAAAAACCATATCTCCGAAACTACTCGACCCATTTCAATGAAATTTGGCTTGTATATTTTCCTTGCAAGGAATCCCCAAGGATTTGTTATGAAAATACGCCCACTTCCTATAAACTTGAATTTTGAAGTCGATCTGAATCGTTTACTTTACCATATAGAAATAAGCAATAGTGAGCATATCGGAACAGAACTTTTCAGAAATTCTCCATTTATAGTATGGCATCGCTCTTCTAATAATCGTGGTTAAATCGGACATACGGTTTCAAGGCCCGATATATCGAACATGAAGACCTCAGTGCTTCAATAATTATTTTTTACCGAAAATAATATCGAATATCTTTCTTTTAATAATATGTCTCCGAGCCCAAAAATGCGTGAAATCGGGTCATAACTTCACCTAACTCCCATATATAGAATATAACTCTTTTTTTCAGAATTTATCGTTAGTGTTTGAAGTCACTTAATTGGGAAACAATTTGAAAGAAACTCTGCTATTTACAGTTTGTCATTTTCGCGCGTGTTTTAAGCGATTCTACGATCACAGAAATTAAATGAAAATTATAATTCATATATTAAGTATTTCCTCAACGACCAAATCGAGAAACTCATTTCATTTATGCGCAATATTCATTTACTTAACGCTTCATAAACGTTTAATGCGACGCTGTAAGGAAATCATTACAAATTTTCCATACGAATAAGATTTTAAGTGGAAAAGTACTTTTTACTTTCCTGAGAAAAATATATAGCTATGCAAATCGCAGGCAAACGTTCAATATGTGGATATCTCTGGTATATATGTAAAGGGAAATTTGCGTAAGCAGGGCGCGAGTGTAAAAGTTATCGAGAAACATATACTTTCCAACTCATTTTCGTCTATACAACATTACAGCTAGAGAGACAGAGAGGCAGACATACAGGCAGCCAAACCTTTCGACGCATTTGGCCCGGAACGTAAGTCAATTGTGAATTCGAAAAATTCAATAATGTGAAATAATTTAGTGACTCTATGAAAACGCAGACGAATGTGCGCGAGAGATAAGCACAACGCGCCAATAGAAGCTGAAGGAAAAGATGAAGAACCAGAAGAAGACTAAACAAGAAGGAAATCCGATTTGAAAATGAGTCGAAGCACGCGCCTGACAATAAGGAGGACAATAAGGATATCTATGGTAAATCAAATCAGTGTAGCCATCAAAAGAAGCGGCAAAGTTTGTGAGCGAGCGCGCGCGGCGGACGACGGACGTACGGTTGATGGAGTTACGAATTGATGACGGCCATACGCTGTAGTATTGCCACAGGCTGACGAAAGAAATGAGAATTTTCGTGCGTAGGATAAACCGAAAGGCCGTAGAGAGAGAGAGCGGAAGAGTGTGGTATACAGTTATTTGTAGATTTGCTGCAGGAAATGGAAAAAAACTCGGCGCAAAAGTATCAAGGACCACCAGCGGTTGGCATACGCAAAGTCAGTTTGTTTTCCTTTAGACAACTAGACAGCAGCAGCAAAGCTGTTGTGAAGTACAAATAAGAGCAGGAAGTGTTGTTAGGCCGCTAACGGTAGTTTGTATGTCACTTTGGCACAGTGGGTATCCAGCGGGCGACAGTCGTGATAGTCAGTGACAATGATATTGGCTAGAGATGCTAGCAAAGGATATAAAGGAAATAAATCAGAATTGAATATTTATGCGCGACAGCGAGTGAGACACGCGACTACGCCAACAAGTATGCTACAGCGATAAGAGCTAAATAAATAAACAGACAAAACGCACAACAAAATGCCAGCGCATGGCAGGCAGAAAAAAAATCTAAAAAAAAAATAGAGGAAAAAAAAGTGAAGTGGCTATTGAGCGGCAGGAGAGGGAGGTAAAGGATGTGAGTTGGAGTGTGAAGAGGGGAAAGAGTGTGAGGAGCGAAGAGACAGTGACACAGTGAAAAGTAGCGAAGTGTGTGTGCGTATTAAAGCGACGTGGCGGCAGACTGAGTGAGTTAAATTATGGCAGCAGCGAGGTAGGCAGCACGCTCAACCGAGCGACGGACGAACGGACGGAGAGGCAGACAGTTAAGCAATTTATCGACTGGCAGGCGCGTTGAATTATGTAGACAACAGACAAATATTGGGGGAATGAGTATAATGTATAGAGGTGTGTTATATAATATATCAAAAAAAAAAAAATAAACAACAAAAACGCGTTGTCCTTGTGAAGGTTCAACGAGGATAGAGAGGGGGGTCTTGGCTGGAAAGTATTGAAAATACTGAAGTGGCAAGTATGTAAAAGTGTTTGACTAACTAAAAGACGTCGCCACCTTTTTTTGTTTGTGGCACACAGAGAACTTGGGAGAAATTACAACAACAACAAAATACTTTATATAGAAAAATTACAACAACAACAACTATAATGATTTTCTCAAGAGACAATTATTACAATAAGAATGCAAAAAACTCTTAAGCCAAATTACAACAACAACAACTAATTATTGTCTTCAGCGAAATTACAACAACAAATTTTTTTTGTTTTTTTTTAAAGCGAAAACAAACACAAAATTTACTTTAAAAAAAATTACAACAACAATATATGTTTTTTCAAGAGAGGAAATTACAACAACAAATTATTTTCAGCGAAATTACAACAACATTTTTTTTTTTTTCAGAAAAACAGCAACAAAAAATATAAAATTTTCTTAAAAAAAATTACAACAACAATATATGTTTTTCAAGAGAGAAAATTACAACAACAACAAAACATAATTTTTTCTGGCGAAATCACAACAACAACAAAACGGAATTAAATTAATTACAAGAGCGTTTTTCAAGAGCGAAAATTACAACGTCAATTTTTTTTTTTTCAGAAAAACAGCAAAAACAAATACAAAATTTTCTTTAACGGAAATTAGAACAACAATATTACAGGAGAGCAAATCACAACAACAACAAAGCAGAATTTGTTCTAGTGATATCACAACAACAAACAATATTTTCTTAAGAGAAAATTACAACAACTAAAATTTTTTTAAAGAATAATCACAACAACAACACCAAATACAAAAACTTAAAAGAGTATTACAACAACAACACTGCATTATTTTTTATAACAAAAAATTACAACAACAATTTTTTTTTCAATCGAAATTTACAACAAAAACAATTAAATATTTTCTTAAGAAGAAAAAAAATCACTACAACAACATAGCAACACAATTCCATAGTATGCCATTAAATCTGTATTGCTCGCTATGCCGTACATATGTTTTCAGCATTTTATCTCACGCCCGCAGTCGTTTCATTTCATTTTACTTTGTGGCTTCCGGAATTTTTGGCGGCAGGAAGTGTGTGTGTGTGTGTGTGTGTGTGGCAGCCGGCACGAGGACAAGCCGCACAAAAGGGCAAGTGAATCAGTTATAGCCGATAGCCGGTAACTTTGTAGGCGTTGTGTATAGTTTAACTAACTGTGTGTCTGTCTGTCTGTCTGTCTGTCTGTATGTATATACTAAATATATCAGTAGACACCACTCGTTAAATATACACTTAGCGCGTGGCAAGTGCGGAAATACACATAAATATTGAGCGCAGTTACTGCGTGCAGAGATAGACGAAAGTTTCAACCACAAATGTCAATGAATAATTCAAAATCGTAATAGCAGTGATTTGAAATTTTAATAAGTTAGCACTTTTTACTGTCCGCACTTATGCGTGAGTGGGTGGGTGGCTGGGTGGTTGGTTGGCCATCCCGCCAGGCTGGTCAATTGTCAGTTTATGCCTTCTTTCTTTCCTTTTGCTTACTTAGTTATTGGCCGCACTATCGCCCTTTTCGCTGTGTCGCTACTCCTACCTGCCCCCTCGCCAACATTGTTTAGTCAGCTGTACTGTCAAGTATCAAGCTTCAACAAGTTTCTTGCGCATACGCCTCATCGTTTAACATTGTCGGGTTTTACTGAATTTGTAGTATATATCGTATTGATTTTAGTTTATTAACACTTGAACAATAATAAAGTCTTTTCATAAAATGTTATGACGCAGTAAAATATAGAGAAGCATGTGTGTGTGTGCGTCTGTATGTTTCTTGGGAGTGCGTTTAACTGTTAATATTTAATGTCTAAGGACATTTATGCTACAAGTTAACAGCAACTTTGAAAACTACTGTCAATAAGGAAAGTTTTCTCTTTTTTTGAGGGTGGCAAAAGTAAGGGCTCCATGTTCTATGATTGTAATATGTACCATGACTTTGTAGAGTGAGTGTATTCTTCGTACTTGTAGCTCGAGTTCAATTAATTATGCCAACTATAAAAATTGAAATTTACACAAAGATAGTAAGTCAGTACTAATCACTTGTAACTAAACCAAGACAATACTATTTAATACCAGTACTCTAAAAGAAAATCCATATTAACAGCTCTTAGTTGAGAACGAAACTCTGTGGTAGTTGAGAACGAAAAATCACATCACAAAATAGAAGACTCCAGAATTCACACCTCCAATAATAAATGGTACAATGTTATCAATAGAAGATGAAGCACGCTGCCTGCGACTAACTTTAGACGGGAAATTCTCATGGAAATCAAACTCGAACGCTAGAGTAAAGAAAGCAGAGATATCACTTTATATATGTAAAATGATAGTTGGACCTAAATGCGGACTAACACCTCAAGTAACTCATTGGCTCTACACGGTAATAATAAGTCCGATTGTTGCTGTAGTTGTTGTCAGATCGACTATCTATCCCTGCCGGAACGGAAAGCATATGTCTAGTTGTCGTCGAGGTCATCTAACGGTAGGCCGAACAAACATGCTGTTACGACGGGGTCGGACCTAAGGGAAAGGGTGTTAGATGAGTAGGGTTCCTTGGGCATGCAAAAAGGTGCGAGGGCTCGTTGCATGCAGGACATGTATTTTGTATGTCGGAGTTCAGTCTTGATAAGTAGGAGTGCAAGAGTCACTATGGTTTCACGTGGTATCTCGAGCTCTTCGACTGCAAAAGGTGGTTTGCCAAAAGTGCTACGGGTTACATCAAAAGGCATCCTGTGGTTGTGCGGAGTGTGGTGTTTTCACAAGTCGGTATCTTCCTTTGCTGCGTGTCACTGCATCCAGGCGACCATACCGGTGCTGCGTAATTTACGATCAGCGGTCCGATAACCTTGTAAGTGGCCAGCAACGTTTCTTTGTCCTTTCCCCAAGTGCTGACTGTCAAATGAGACACCCAATATCTTGGTGTCATTTACAGTTGGTATTGGTGTACCATCGACATGAATATTGAGATTTAGTCTGTACTCTTTCGTCCAGTTGGTAAAAAGTGTCGCCGTGGATTTAGCGGGAGCGAGTGCCAGGCTCCTGGCAGAGAAGAAGCGTGAAAATTCGAGGTGGTAGTCGGGTACAACTCACACTGCAGCCGGTTCTACGTTACCGGAGTTGACCCGCATTTTATCCGTTCAAGGGCTGCCCTTTAGACAATCTAACCCTGTTAGGATCGGTAAGTACTAAGGTAATGCCGATCATGACAGGTGGTATATTGATACCAATAGAGAGGATTCACCGGCCTGCGACCACGACCATTTTCACTGGATATTGTCGTATGTGATCCATTTTTCGTCGCCAGTTTGCGTATCCAGCCTTCTGCAGATGGTTTTAAATGGTTTGGTGACAAACTCCCATCTCCTGGGCGATGTCACAAGATGCCACATGCCAGTCTAGCTCGATGTTTTCCCTGATTTCATCGGTATTCGTCGCCACGGGTCTTCCGCCGGCTGGTTTATCCGTGGTGTTGTTTTCACCCGCTCTGAATCGTCGAAAAGTTTCCTCCGCAGTTCGAAGTGATAGAGTACCAACCCACAAAACACCCTTAATCTCACGGAACGTTTCTCTAGCGGATTTGTCTTTAACGAAGGGAAACTTTAAAATAGCTCGAATTTCGGCGTTAGTGAACTCCATGTTGACACGTCTATAACTGTTGAACGCAATATCCAAAGTAATCATGCATAGCGTCGTTTTGTAGGTTATGTCAAGACCTTTCATATATGTATGGTATTGCCAGATACGAGCTCTGTAGCACTTTATAGCCGCGAAATTCAAAAGACAAAAAGAAATAATCAAGGAGTCTTAAGCTGTACTTGTTTTAAGACCTTCTGACAGGTTTTAATTTACCCGTCATGATCCCTTCAGATAGTATTTTGACTAGTTGCGTATTATTTCCCATGAATCTAAGCCATGAAACCTTGAAGGGAGGCTAAGCCATAAGCCTGCCATACACAGACTCTTGTAAGTTTTATTTAGTCTCTTCGAAACTGCGGAACTGACTTCGAACGATGGCTATGGTCAGTAGAGGTCCATAGAGACCCTGAAGACTTCCTATTACAACCTTAGAAAGATACAAACAAACAACCCGTCCTTCTAAAGGTCTCTGCAGTTGCTAAGTTTTAAGAATATATCCTCGGCACTTAAATAAAAAGCTCCGAAAGTCTGAAGCGAATGTTTGGTGCAGCATATTTTACCAAGCGGTTGAAGTTTTACATTATTTGCATTGAATTATACTTGAAATTTGGCACGCAACACACAGAGCAGTCGTTCAACTATTCAAGAGGACCGAATAAATTCCTAAAACTCACGAGTGCGGCATGTGCCGTTGTGTCAAATTGTCCGCAGTCGTGTGTAGCGACATGACAGTGTAATCGCCAACGTGCACTTGTTGGCTTTTACGTGCATTTTTTTTTTGAAAATCTGAGTGGTGCCTATTTTATAAATGGTCTTTGGCCGAAAACGCTGCTCCGCTTTTACACACTGGCGCACACTTTTACGCCTGCTCACTGACCTGAGCTCTCTGTGAACGTGAAAGCTGCAATTTTCCATTTTCACGCTGATCCTAAGGTGTATTGTCGTTGTGTGCACCCGCTTCGTCGCCGCGGCGCAAGCAAATACTTGTGCCACGCAAACATGCTCACGCGTTGCACCACACACAGCTGAGCCAAAGCCAAAGCCATCAGCGTAAATGCAGCGTTGTTGAATCGCTGCTGAGTCGCCTGTAGGCCGGAGACATGCAGCTGGCAGGAGTACCAAACTCGTACATAGGTCAAACTGCGAAGAATTGGCATTCATCTGCATGCCGTTTGGCATTGCCCGGCGCTTATTTCATTCATTCTGAGCTGGTGACCCCCTGCGCTCTTGCTTTGCTTGCTTGCTTTGCAGCTGCAGACTACAAATCGAATGTCCGCCGTGGATAGTTGGCGTGTCCGCGCCGTTGTACGAAGAACTGTTTTATTATCGCAGTTAAATCGCTTTCAAATCGCCGCATTCAACACAGCATAGCCATGGTGTTTGACTTCTCTACTTTGCCTCTTTTGAAATACGCTGTCCGTATAGTTGGTCACGTTAGAGGCATTGTAAATGTCTGTGTCCGTGTGTTTCTTCCGCAGCATCATTGATGGGATTAGTTATGCGGGTCATGTACATGTCGTAAAATGTTTTTGCTGCATCCTTGCTGCATGTAGCGCTTGCCGTAGTCCGGTTAAACTCAGCTACAGGGTGTTCCACACAAAGGATGCGGAGTTTGGTAGGTCCTTATGATTTGTGTGCATATTTATTGTCAATAACGTAGAAGATTTATCATATTTGTCCGTTATATTGGATCCTCTCTTGCTACTTTTGTTCTACTTGAAGTTATTTAACAAAGGCGGACCTCTTATGGAACCTATGGAGCGGACCGAATTCGTATCGGTCTTATGAAAAGTCAGAATTACACTTGCTGGTTTTAAAATTCCTCCGAACTTGAAGTGTAGGTCTAACACCCAAAGCACTAACATTTACATAGACTCTTTAGTCTTAGACGGTACCGGGGGCAATTACTATCTTTGGTTCCATTCCATTCGGGGTTCCATGGAGGACTTTGTTCTGTTCCAAGTCAAAAATATCATCTTTGTTCCGCATCTTATTGCAGAAGTTAGCTGAAAGACCATCCCATTATACTAGGATTCTGAGCTCAGCTCGGATCGGTAATAAAACCGTTTTGTTTTGCCTAAAATAAGTTACAGATCTTAAGGATTAAGCTATCGAACTAAAAGCCCTCGATCGTAGGTCCGACTGGACTTCCAATGAGTTCCAACTCATCTAAGAACCCTCTAGTATTGGTCGGATTTCGACGAACCAGCTAGGTTCTTGGAGCTCCCGGGTGAAGATCTTGTAACCGAGCTCGTGATGTTCGAATGACGTTGAGAAGACTTATTGAAGTCTTCATCGATTTCCAATTCATCCCAAATGAACACCGACAGCCGCTCCGTTCTCACGATAGTCGGTTCTACGTAACCGAAAGGGACCCGGATTTTCCGTTCCGTTCAAAGACTCTCAATATTATTTGAAGAATGTTTTACAACAACAACCGACAGCCGCTTATCAAACCCCCTTTATATGAATTTAACGATGTGCCTGTGACTTCATGTATTCTTCGGTGCTTATCACATTATTTCAAGGCAACTTTGTCTAACGCGAGGGTGTAGGTAAGAACGAACTCACCCAGCTGTAACTTAAGCCGGGAGGTTGCGCTAGCTAAAACTCATTGGAGTTAGCTGTTGTTGAACGACACTCACTAGTACCACTTTGCTTTATCGACAACTCTGACCAGTCTTTTTTAGTTTTCAACTCTTTCTAGACGGTGAAGTAACCAGTTTCGAGATGTATTACCCTAGCAAACTTTACCACAGGGTTGCTTTTTTACGCTCTCATCAATTCCTTTCCAGCAAAAGTGCTTTCGGAAAAAAACGAAGTCGTAAAAATGATGAAAATGAAAATGTAGAAAAATGCAGAAAATACGTGAAGTACAAAATGGCGACGACGCGTAATTATTTCGCCACGGACATTTCAGGAATTTTTAATCTCTTGTCAAAGCCATAGCTTGACCGCTACCGCTGACGCATTTGACGCCCACAGGCGATGGCATTTTTTTCTTTCTTTTAACAGGGACTTTTGTGCCGGCAACTGGGCGGCTCAACATCTCGCCTGGGCTCTGAGTTCGGGGTTTTCGCCTACTTTTCAACGGTTATTTCTACACGCAGCGCTGCATTTCCTTGTTTTTCGTTTTTTGCAGCGCCGACAGGAGTGCGTGCCTCGAATTAACAAATTATGGCAACGACGGCATAGAAATGAAATTTCGCTTTTCTATTAAAAAATTTATAAAAAAAATTTAACGTACACATATATATCTACACAGCGCCTTGACAACTAGCTACAACATGATTTAGCTGCGCTCTAGTCTTGAATCTCTAAAGTAACGGTACATATATACATATTCATGTATATACATGAAGTAAGGTCGCCGCGCGTAAAACTTTGGGGTTCACTGTTGAATAAAACATTAACAGTACATGAACAGTTCAGCAAATTGTGTGCAATTTTTTTGTTTTTTTTTTTTGTTTCTTTATTACACTTCTTTTGTTTAGTCGCTTTTTTTCGGGGGAATGTTTACACAGCCTCAAGGCGTTGGGAATTTTCTTTTTTTACGCCATTATTGAAAAAGTTTGAACGTCAAAAACAGCAGCGACAAGCGTCGCAGCGGCAGCAATAGCAACAGCCTGCCCGCGTTAAGATGTCGCTTTGTCAAATAAATGTGGGTTTGTAGTATGTTAATGTGGGCGCTGAGAAGAAGACCTTGACTGGTGTTCAAGTGAAAGTGTAATTATTTATTGTTATGTATTTACCGTTAAAAAATGTGTAAATAATATGCAATAAGCGACAACGAAAAATTGTAGAGAGCAAAGTTGAAGGGGATTGCGTAGGTGGTAGATTGGGGTTCAAGGCAAAGTTTCATCGAAATCTCAAATCATGGAACATTTCTTTACTTTTAATGACTGTAGCCCCGAAGGTGGATAAAATTAAATCTTGAAATTAATTTTCGACATCTACAACTTGATTCTAAAAGTCAGTATTTCTGAAATCATCTGAGAATTTATCGGACCTTATGTTTTTCTTTGCATAAAACAGAAAAAACTGAGATAAATTGTTAGACACGAACAGTAGACCTTTCTAAGTCTCTACTACATATATAAAACCAACAGTACACTTAGCGGGAATTTCCGACAGTAATCTAGTTGCATAAGCTCCAAGAGGACTTCTTAAGCTCAGTGAACATTTTAATTCAATTGGAAGAAAATGTGTTAAAAGCTTTGGAAATTTATTTCCAAGATTGTATGAATCTATAAGATATGTAATTTAAATACATCGAGTGCTTTCTGGAAGACACCAATGCTTATAAAGTCTTGTTTTGGGCAAGACGTCGCAAAAAACTTTTCCAGACACCAGACTAATATATCTCTTCTTTTTACTAACTAGAATGTATCCTAGAATATCCAGTCCCTTACCGGAGAAGATGTTTTAGAAAATTGTGTCTTTCGGCGTTTACTTCCGATTTGCAGAAGGGCATGATTTCAGTAGAAATATCTCCACGAAGTACCTCCTGTCATCATGCAAAGGTTCTCAGCGGTTAGGAGACCTCGTCACAGTTGGCATTTATAACTTCTTTCTAGGTTTCAGCATAAACATCAACAACGACGTCAGGCACGAAATCAATCCAGGGATCACAAAACAAGGCTCTATAAGTCGCTCATCATACCCGTCCTGATGTATGATGCGGAAACATTGGCGATGACTAACAAAGATGAACGAAGGGAAAGGAACGAGAAAAGTCCTCCAAAGGATTTATGGAAAGAAACACGTAAAATATACGATACGGTAGGCCCTCGACGAAGAAACGGACGACCGAAACTCAGGTGGAAAGATCAAGTCGAAGCTTGAAATCGTCGTGCAGAGACGACTGCCGAAGGCTTATGAACGCCTTAGGGGTACGACTTTATACAGTAGTCATACAAGCAATAGAGCTTTCCAAATGACTAAAGGTTTGGTGCAAATATAGCTAGAGAAAGTGGTTTTAACTTCATGCTAATGACATAATAGTCATATACGTTCAATACGAGGTTACCTATGTAGTCACATAAATCTGGTAGACTAAATTTTTTGTCAGTGTAGCGTCACTCTGCTGCTCGCCATCTTCACCCACTGCTCTCTTATCTCAATGAAAGGAAGCATGTGTATAACTCTTTAAAATGCTATAACAGTAAGTTCGTCGCTTTCAATTTCATTATACCAGTTTATGAGACTTATGCCAGTTTGTGTTTTATTGAATTTGACAGCTAAGGCAGCTTAGAAAAACTAGCATAATTGGTATACCGACTTGTTGGGCTATATATACTTCTTAAGCGAGTTGATTACATTTATACCAGTTCATAGTTTGATTCACTTACAGGTTTTGGAATACATTTATATTTATTTTTGCATATTCTTAAAATTTTTGAGACTATTAAAAAATTTTCGGTATTTTTTCGCTGAAGCCCTTGGAGACAATTGCCATTATTTAACTCATTTTGGGCTATGTTTCGAAAAATTCAATTTTTTCGCAAACATTTTGGATGGCTCATTAAAGTGATATAATAAGAAAATTTCCTGCTCCCATTTTGATTATACCAGTTTATGTCATTTATACCAGTTTATATTCGATTCACCATTTATGCTTAGCGTAGCAAAATCAGCTTAGACGGACACAAAAACTGGTATCACGACTTGTTAGGCAGCATATAATTTATTAAGAAAGTTGATTTCAGTTATACCAGATGTTTGTTCGATTCGCTACAAATCAAATTTTGGTACATCAGAGCTTTAATATATATATTTTGGACTTAATGATTTGGAGTTAATGACATTTCTGCAAGTATTTTAAAAATTTCTATATTTTTTCGTTGAAACTCTTAGAGATATTTACCGTTACAAGTTACAAGTATTTTATTGATATGCTATGGAAAATACAACCTTGTATATGAAAATGACAAACTTTATAGCTTGTTAAAGTAAAAAAGATAGCGGAATAAAACTTTACACAAATATTCTATATGATCTGTAGCATCACTTGTGAATTGTCGAAATCGGACTATAACTTTTCAATGCCACGGATATCGAATATGAAGAACTCAGTGCCTTATGGTAATTTTTCACCGAAAATATCGGTAACTCGCTCAGATATTTAAAATCAATTCAGAGGGAATCTTTTTCTTCTAATAGCGTGTCTCTGTACCAAAAATAGTTAATCGGGTCATAACTTCCCGTAGCACCCATATACCTAAGGTTCAGGAATTACCTCAGCTCTCATATACTATATATGATGATTTTCGTTTTTCAATTGGAGTTTATGCCAAATATATGAGTCAAATTGTGTGTTATCTTAATAAAAATAGCTTAATAAAAATATTGCGAGAGAATAAAATGTTCGGTTGCACCCGAACTTAGCCTTTCCTTACATGTTTTAGGTATTTTAAAGAATCTAAAATATTTTAAATAGTTACTATTTAAAAATCTCTGAATTTGTATACCAGTAATGTCGCTTTAAAGGAAATATTTCATTTCTTCCAATCAGCAGTGCGACTAACTAATCCCCAGATTAAGGCATTTTAATAAAATTTCCTGTAAATTATTATTATTATATATATATAAAAGGCTTTCTATCACCTTCCACGCTAGCCATTACATACTATACTTTATTATTTATTTTGTTTAGCTAATAAAAGTTATGAATATAATTTAGTTGAATTGCAATTTGTCTGCTTTTAAAATAAATATTAAATTTGTTTGCATTTGGCAAAGTTTCCTTTGCTTGTTGCAATAAATGCAATTTTAATTCAATTACAATTTTACCACTTTTTATGCATTAGCATATATTTACAACAACACACACACACACACACACTCAACTGGGCTATAATAGACATTAATTTGCTTTGAATGCGTGTGTGTATGTGTGTGTGCGTTGGTGCCTCTATGCATTATTATGTTAACTTTAAAGCTTTGCTAAAGCCCCCACTAATTTAATTGGATATGAAAAAGCGCATTTAAAAGCACGCACACACGCTCATGCATGTGTATAAATGCAGATTTGTAGTGTGTTGTATGTATGTGGCCACATGCTTAGTTGTATTTGTTTATATATATATATTTAGTATATGCGCACTCACCTTGATTTGTATAGCCAGCGCTCCCATAGTTTCGGTTTTGCTGACATTTTGTTGTGTTCGGATTTTTCTGCCGCGCTTAAAATGGCTTTAAATAATTTAGATATTTATATGTATTTTGTCAAAACTAAGCTGGCATTAGTTGCAGCTGTTGTCCTTGTTGTTGTTGTTGCTATTATTATTATTATTATTAATATATAATTATGGCTTTTAGTTTGCAAATACGCTATGCCAACCACTTTGTGGTTACATACAAGCCAGCTGTTGTTGTTGTTGTTGTTGTCATTTATTTGTTTTTGCCTTTATTTTGCATTTCGCATTCAGACGCGGTAATCACATCAAATTTCCACGCTTGACCGCTTGCATTTAGCACGTTTGTCCATTAAAAATTTTTTTGATTTTTTTTTTTTTTTATATATTATTTTTGTTGTTGTTATTTTTGCATGCAAATGCCGGTGTGCGTGTTTGCCAACTAGCGGTTGTAATGATTACTGCCAATGTAGTTATTTCTTTGCATGCGTTCGTATGTGTCGCTCGTTGCTCTTGCACCGCTATCTGCATGAATTATCAATTCAAATTATAGGCATTTCGAAATTAACAGGAAACTGTGTTTAAATTATTAACATACGCGTCCTGCTGCGTTACAATGTTGTCTGCTTGTTGTTGTTGTATTTAGTATATGCATTTTTGTTGTTGTTTGTTGGTATTTCGTTAGCACTTGTCGTGCATTTATTAATTTTTAAAGCGTTTTGTGTTTAATTTATTTACGTTTGTCTGCTAATTGAATGCTTTAGCTAATATCATCTATGCTATCTGCATTTGCTTAGGTTGCGACTTGTCCTTGCATTTAGAGACATATCCAGATTACAGTAAATAGTTGATTTACATATTTAGTGTTAATCTCAAGTGTAAATTTTATGGTTTCTCTGCGCTTATTTCTGCTTAGTGGTAATACCGTTATTATTTCTCTCCATATGCTTATGCTAAGACACTGCAATGAGACAATAGAGAAGTAGAAACCACAGATTAGTAAGAGTTAATAATTGATATTTAGTAAATTTTCAGTTAATATATAATAAATATTTGTCAGGATTACTGTGTGTAAATTGTATGAATAAGGTTTACTTTTTATTAATTATTTCGAAATTATAACAATTTCAATAGAAAGTTTTTCTTAGGAATACAAGAAATTGTATTATTAATTCAAAGTATACATCTAGGGTTCAAGTAAAAACTTTTACTGTTGCGGTTAACATAATCAAAAAGATCGTCAAGTATATGGAACCTCTAACAAATTTATATTCTAAATAAGGAAGAAATGAAAAATCAAGCGCAGAAGACATTTAGCCTCTTCACCAGACGGCCCAGTCATTGCAACTGAAGGGGCTCCAATTTTTTTCTAGTCAAGATTTGTCAAATGCGAATAATTTCTCAAAGATATTCATATATATATATAACAGTTTTTATACCAGTTGTATACTATAACAGTTTTATACCAGTTTAACATTATACCAGTTGTATACTATACAAGTTTTATACCAGTTTTGTTTTATACCAGTTGTACTTCAAACGAGTTTTGTATTCTATTCACTACTCTCTTGTATTTGAGTAAAGATAGTAGCTCATGCAGAGACCTAAACGGAATCCTTTCGCAAAAAGATGCATTTGATTGTGTCTGTCTATAATTTATATCAGTTAGATTTTATACCAGTTGCATTTCATACCTGTTTTATTTACTCTCCTGAATTAGTGTTCATGCAGAGACTTTAACGGAATAATTTCTCAAAGAAATGCATTTGATTGTGTCTGTCTTCAGCTTAATTTTATACCAGTTTATTTAACAGTTGTGATTTAGACCAGCTGTGAATTATACCACTTGTATTTTATACCAGTTGTGTGTTCTATTCGCTACTCTCTTATATTAGAGTAACGAAGGCAGCTCTTGCAGATGCTTAAACTGGTACAACGACTTGTTATGCTATATATTATACTATATTAAGCCAGATCATTGATTTATACCAGCTGTATGTTCGTTTCGCTAGAGAATAAATTAAGGTATATCGTAGACAGCTTATGCTCAATGTAATTCTGAACTTTATTGCTTTCAGCTTACTTAGGATAGAATAAATTATGATATCACCAACTTTTGGTACCGAATTGCATTATGGTAAAAGCCTTTTCGCACAGGAGTTAATTGATCAATTAAGATGCATTTGCTCTATTTAGATCGATTTCCAATACAAAATAAGAAACATTTAAATTTTCTATATTAATTTTTAATCAAACACAAATCGAGCTGAAAATGGAATGCAACTCAGTTGTGTTGTTATACACGCTGAAGATTGGGTTGTGCTTATTGACAATACATATATCAATCAGCTGATGAAATTTACCAACTTCTAATGAACAGCAAAAACAAAAATGTATAACAGCTGATCGTTAATCGAGTATGCGGTAGTGTGACGAGCATAAACTGGTATCTCAATTATAATCTTAATGTATTCAAATTAATTTGCCTGTGCGAAAAGGCTATAAGTCTAACTTTGTCATACAATTTTATTCATTGTACACTGCCCGCTTACCGACCATCGAAAGTAGTTCCACAAGGCATATAACGTCTAATTCCATAAATAATTTGCCCAATATATTAATTTAATGTCTTAAAGATTTCTCAAAGAGATGATTAAAGTCACCTTTTCTTAAGAGCTGTCACAAGTCAATAGTGCTAGGCTGCCAATATCTGAGCAAGGCTTACTTCCAATATCTTCGGAAATGCGTTTAAATAATCTATCAAAAAGTAAAAGAAATCTCGAAAAGAATCAAAACGATGATACTATGGAAAGTAGGCGTGGTTGCGGTCAGAATATTTTCATTTTTAATAAATTTTAGTATCTAATCAGAGATTAGGATGTGAGAAAATATAATTAAAATTGGTAGACTAGCTGATAAGGTGTTGTTTTTAATCTATAACACGTCGTAGGCACGTCATACTTTTGAACTGATTCTTATGAAATCGCGTATTATTGTTTAAAGACCGTTATGTGCGATTCTTCTTCTTCTTGACTGGCTTCCACCAGCGGGTAGTGCATCGAACATCGAGCTAATCTCACATAAGCATTTAAATAACTTTCACAGTGTCTTAAGAGGCCTAAGGTTTTCGTCAGTTTTTACTTAAATAAATCTAATCCTTCTAAAAGGCGTAATTTTCCGAAATTATTAAAGACTAGGAAAGTGTACATCTGATGATGGCTCGATGAAGATTCAATTAATTTAAGTTTCGTCGGTTAACTGGTTATGATATTTTTGGTGTCTAACCATTTAAGTAAATACACTGTTTCGACTGATCTGGTCCAAAGGGTCCGGTTCTCTCGATTTTACTGAATATATGTCAATATTTTCATGAGTTACTGGTTGAATGGTTACTGGTAACCAATTATACTCGTTATGCACATAAAACTCTATATCAATCTTTCACTCTAAATCAAGATTTCTCTAGATAAAATCGAGCTGGTCAGAAGATTTCGAGTTTTATTAAAATTGTTGGCAAAGACAGAAAGAAAGAAAGGGAGCATAATTAGATCAGCAAATCTCTTTTATTTTCATAAAAAAAAAATTAAAAAAAAGTTCCTGATAAAAAAAATTGTACTAACCAGTCATAGATATACCTGAAGCTAGTTGGAAACTAAATTTTCTAACTGAAATTTCACATTTGATAGCGTATAGAACACTAACGAATAAAATATACAGCAATTCCTAAGGAAAAAAGACAGTTGCCTGACTATTTGGAAACTAAATTTTCTAACTGAAATTTCACATTTGATAGCGTGTAGAACACTAACGAATAAAATATACAGCAATTCCTAAGGAAAAAAGACAGTTGCCTGACTATTTGGATTCCAATTTTATATCCCTGCAGTGTATGCTACCAACAAAGTCCTTAGAAATATGTACAAAATAAATACATATATCTATATATACATTTCCAATTCCACATAATATTATATTTCTGTGAAAAAAAAAAACAAAACAAGTCAACCAAATATTTTCGGTACACATTGACTGCGCCGAACCTAATGAAATTAATATTTTGTTTATTTTGTGCAAATGGCCACAATAACGAAAACTATCCATATTAGTTGGTAGATATTCGGTTACAAACGTAAGCAAATAAGTATTTCATACAATATAAATAAATTGGAATTATAATTAGTGCGGCATGAAATGGAATATGTGTGACCAAGGCGACCTCATCGATCCAAATGAACTGCCGCACACAATTTGCACAGGGCATTACGGAGAGAGCTTTGTGCATGTGTCACTGGCTTGATTGTGTGGGAAGTAATGAAAATATTGGTGAGCTTTAGTTGTGCGGGGGTGTGTGTAATGTGAGAATTATATGGTTGCATTCTACTGGAATTACATTTTGGTTATGAAATGAAAGTAAACCGCAAATAAATTAAAAATATTTGGTAGAGGTCGCTGGTGGAGCTCTCTAATTATTATGAACTGAATTAGTCAAATATTTATTCGAGTGGACTTTTATCATATACTGATCTATAACATAACTGAGTATCCTAAATACGTTTTTGAGAGCTTTAGAGCTTTCGAGCTTTCCGTGAACTTCGCTCAGTCAACTTTTGACTATAGAGACCTCACAGCCTTTTAGCCGTTGCAACTACTAGTACTAAGTGACATCTGCTTACCTTGTAAGCTTAATCCTGACAAGATACTAGGTCAAGGTCTGAACTTTCTCTAGTACTGAAATTTATCTGATCGATTTAAGAGGTATTTTATAAAGTGTATAGACTCTTCTCAAAATCAAGTGTGACGATTTATTAAATCGGGATCTACGACCATGAAAAAAGGCGAATAAACTTTCTTACAAGCTTTTACCAGTGATTTGATCTCACAATGCATATCCGAAGGGAATTTTTAGTGAGGCGTAGAGTAAGATTCGCAAGGAACCAAATCTGATTGAACAAACTGTCATATAGAAATACCGTTAGTTTTTATGTTAAGCACGTTTAATGATTTCGGACGTCTATTAAGTTTTTTTCTTAAAACTTTAAGCCTTAAAATTAAATTTAAAGCGACACTCCCACCAGTAATGACTAATTAGTAATAAATTAAATATCTCTCAGTCAACTTAAATTTGAAATTAATGTTCATTTTCAACGATATTTTAATAGCGTACAGTCTAATTAGCATTTAATTTGCATAACTAAAATAAACAATATGAATTTGTTGCCAAAAACCTAGTTCAATACTGTATTAGATATAGATATATTGAATATTATTTATATACACGTTTCAAGCTGCAGAGAGAGTAGAATAGTTTTGTGGAATTAACGGTTGTTTTAACTGTCAAATAATTGAGTTATAGGTTGGGATTTTTCGGATCCATATAATTGTATACACCTTGACATAGTGATAACTAAAGTGAAAAGTAAGATGTTGAGAAGAGCAGACAGATGTTATCTGTCATCCTAGAATGCTTGATTTATGAAATCGGAGAGATCGGTTTCTATCTTTCTGAAATTCCATATACATATGTATATAAAGCAGAACTCGTGAACGATTTATTAAATCATATATCCATTACGTAAACTAGTTATCCTTAGAGCGACCAAACGAGATCGGTCCATATCTTCCTTAGTATAAAATATATATAAGACCTCTGGAAATATTTTTTAAGCATTTAGTTATATTTCTAGCTTAGCTCTAGCATACTTAATCATTCCATTCCACCCGCACTCAAAGCCACCTTTATTATTTAATTTCAACTCATTTGAACTCAAATGATTTATTATCGCCGCGTATATAAGTAAATTACATAGAAAAGCAGTTTATATTTTTTCATCTCCTTTTATTCATTAAACAAACACTTTCGGCAGTTTTTATGCGTGTAAAATTTTCACTAAATTTAGTCGGTTAAATAAATAGCGGCATTTCATTGGAAAACTGTAAATTTATTCATTAATAAAGGCACATTAGAATTAAAATAATATTAATTATTTTATAATAAATCAATAAATTTATAGCGATTTACTTAAACGATTGCGAGTAAATTGTTTGTCCATGTATTTTTAGTATAGCGGTGGTGCAGGCAATAATTTTCGATTGGTTTAAAAATTGTGTACGCTTTAAATTTAATGAAATTATAATTGAATTTTGTGGCGATGACGATATACATTTATGTTACTATAATCAGCTATATTTAGTGAGAAATGAATGAGCAGTTTAGAATGATATTAGAATAACAATTTGATGTTGTTGACCAAAAGATATCGGATATTTTCCATGCTCTAAAACAGTGCCTAATGAATCGTAAAGACATTTTTTTAATTTAAGAGAGATCAAAGTACGCATTAACCCCTTCTACACAGAGAAAATCGTGTAGTAACCAGACTTTATATCAGAGAACTGCAATTATTCCCTTTTTTGAGTCATTGGTTGAGTAACACAAAAAGTAGTATTAGTGCATATAAGTCAAAAATCATCAAACACAAAGATCCACTAAAACACATTTACGCACAGCACACAAAGCGAGAGCATGAAAAATGAGTAAGTTTCTCTTCATACGTATCGTTGAAGTGCTCAATTGTCTCATGAGCCAATAATTCAGTCAAGTTAAACAAAAATGAGCCATACCACCAAAATAACACCAATAGTATAGCTAAATAAATAAAGTGATACGAATAGGATCAAAGTAAAACTGACGAAGGCTGTGCCGCCGCTAGGCAAAAGTGCCCTGCGGGAAATGACTAACGATGTGTTTTGTTCTTTGATGTCGTGAATTACATTTAATGTTTTAAGTTAATTAATGACGGAAAAGTTAATACTTTTAGGTTCTAATATATTTCTTTTAATAGTAATGTATTGAAAATAAATAAAGACGCACGAAAATGCATGTTCAATGAAATAATGAAAAATGTAATGTGACAAAGTTTTTACTGGGTATCTTTACTTTCGTGCTCAGCTACGAAGTCACAATTCCACTCATGCCGATCAGTGTAGCGAGCTCATTCAAGTTTATTTTCATCGTGACCAATGAACAAGTGAGTAAAATGAAATTTTTAATATACGCTCGTTTGAGTAATAAATTGACGGCACATATAAGTGTAGAAATACTATGAGTTTTTTTTGGTTTGGTGGAAATGAGTCTTTGTCATTTTTGATATTTGTATTAGTACTCATTTACACCAATTTGTTTGGCTCATGAGTTTGTGCACTAATTTCATTATTACTCAATGCAGATCTCTGCTTTATATAGTTCTATGGCTCCGAAGTAGTACAACTGAGATCGATTTTCCAGAACCCGCTTGTGATCTAAAGGGATTTTCAAAGGAACGCAACAGATCCCGATAGGGACAGCAAACGACGCCATATTTTTTCCCGCTCTTTTGACATTTTCCTTCAGTAAGGTTTGTCATTTCATCATTGAAAGATATATGTACGATCCAACAACGAGACGAAATTATTAAAATTTACTTTCGAAATTCAGAAATGGTCGTCGTAATCGTGTTGGTCTTGGACAATATGGGGTTCCAACCGGACGGCGCCAAAAGCCACACAGCTAATGTAACAATCGATTTATTGAAAACCAAGTTTGGTGAACGTGTTATCTCACGAAAATTAGGTTCAGCGTCTGGACTTCTGCAAGCGTGCCCGTAGTGGTCATCCAAAAGAAATCGCGTTCCATACATAATGACATCGAATGTACTTTCACAGGAATAAAGAATTTAATTGATATACCAAACGTTTGTAGGGTTCTTATTGAAAACCTCTTAATGCATATGTACATACTACACCCACTTCAATGAACAAGAATAATTCTTTCTTGATTCAACTTCACTTCTGAGTATGACCCAAATCTATATAAGACTTGGAAATTTGCTTGTATACTCTTTCACGAATTACCGCAATTATGGGAACGTATACATATAGCTTCTTTTCCTTTCTGTGCTCCTGGTTTCCGTTGCTCGACACTTCGATGTCTGTGACTCGGTTTCAGTGAGAGACAAAACATTCTTCGATGATATTTCTCAACTTCTTTCTATATTAAAAGACATAACAAATAAGGCGAAAGACATTTCGATTTGTTCTATCATCACCCTTAAAAATGATTAATTTATTTGTACATCTCCGGAGAGGCCAGCAATCAGCATAATTTTTTAGTCTTTGACTGATGATAGCTATATCTTTATTACCGACGGTGGTAATAGCGATCTACAGATTCCTAACAGAGAAAATTACATATGCATATATACATATGTCTAAGTCATCTCGAGACTTCTTAAGTTTAATTGGTCTAACGTATATAGCGAACACTTAGTAGCTTTTTTGAATTCAAAGCCTACCAATTGAGAAGGGTCTTTAGATGGGTCTCAATATAGGTTCTGTAGCTCGAATTTATGCTAGAGTATTCTGGATTTTTTGATAAAAACTGTGTCCAAATAGAGACTTCATTATTGGAACAACATTTTGAAGATACTTCAATATCAAGTTGTTAAAACTTAATTAAAAGTTAAGCCAATTAAAAATTTATCAAATTCGGAAGAAATACCTTTCATAATTAGAAAAAAAGTGAATAAAAAGAAAAAGAGAGTTAAAGAGAAAGATATATTATGAAGAGACTACAGACCTATGAAATATATCTTGTATTATTCCTGCTGACTGTTATTATCTTTTGAGACAAGTTGATAGAGATTTTAGATATATTAAAAAGTTTAGAATTATAAGTAATTCTGAGAAACTTCATTTATCTCTTAAAACTTATGTTGTCCTGGACTTTTTCGAGTTGATTTCATCCGACTCTTCAAAGAAATCCACAAACGAATGTCTGGCAATACAAAGGATCAGGCCTTTTACGACCAGAGAGGTACAGGGACTGTTTTTAAATTGAGAAAAAATGTTGTCTGAATTCTTTAATTGTCTGTACTGTTGTAACGTCTTCTTCAAAGAAACCCATTAAAAGAAGTTAGGAAAACTGTACGGTCAGTCTATTTTGACAATAGTTGTTCAGAGACCGTTTTTGAGTTGAAAACTATTTCCTCTGAATTTCTTAGTGGTCGGTGAATAGATAACGTATAGTGTCTTCCTCAAACAAACCCATAAAAAGAAGTCAGAATATTTAAGCGGCCAGGTTTTTTTTGACAACAGTTGTCCAAAGATCGTTTTTGGGTTGAAAACTATTTCCTCTGAATTCCTTATTGGTCTGGAGATAGTTAACTTACAGTGTCTTCTTCAAAGAAACTCATACAAATATTCTGGATATTTAAGCGACCAGGCTCTTTTTGGCAAGAGAAGAAGAAAAACGGTACCTGTTTTTGAGTTGTTGTTGTTGTTGTAGCGGTTACCCAGGCCTGCCTGAAACGACAAGCCCAGCCTAATTGTCATCGAAGTCATCTAACGGTAGGCCCAGACCTTCTAAGACCGTTTTTGAGTCGAATAATATGTCCACCGAATTTGATAATGGTCCGTGAATAGCTCACGAATCCAGAAAGTGAGTGAGAAGATCTGGGGGTTCAGTCTTTTTTAAAACAGTTGTCTATGGACCACTTTTTAGAGTATTTCAGGCAATTTGGACGGTCGTTCGGAAATTATTTGAGCTGAAATGTTCTTCCAGACTTTTTTGGACCCAACCATCAAGAATTGTTTTGTGATATTTTGAGAATATCTTGACTAAATGCTACTTTTAAGTAATACAGTAGTCCAACTTAATATAAAACCGCTCAAATTTTACATAACTAATAACGGTAGACTACATTTCGTTGACTTCATTGCTTTTCGCTATATTGTAGTACACACTTTACATGTCTATGTAATTGTGGCAATGTCTTCAAGTGAGTTTTTTCTACGACAAAAAAATATCGTTTTTGTCTGGCATTTTATTGCTGTTCAAATACAGTAATATTATTACCACGCTTACAATATATGTATATATTTTTTGAACACAGCGGGCCACTACTCTGACACCCTCCCTTTCATATATACATATATACACATGACTGTAACATGTGGCATTCACACGTGTGTAGTTGCATGATATGCCAGATCTTAACTTGATTATATAAATTTTCAACATTTGCTACCCCCCGCCACCTGTGCCACAACTCCAAGTCGAATAATTGTCGCGACCGTTTTCAACAACACAAAACACACGGGTACTCGATTTCATAGAAGGAAAATGAAACGGAAATTATGGCGAATTGGAATATTGGCGCTACCACCCACAAGCATGATGTGGCTCCGTTACAATGCTTACAATACCCACAAACACATGTGTGGCATTTGGGGCGCAGGCGAAAAATTTATTATTTTTCTGCTTCTATACAACTTTTTGCAGTTGCTTCAATTCTTCAATTCTTCCTTTTTTCTAGTTTAAGCAACAAGAAAGCTACATGTGCGTTTCTATATACAGTCTCATAGAGGACTGTGGGTGTGTGTGTGTGTAGAAAAGTGGATTGTGAAACAGCGGTTTCATTTTACAAAGCTCACAAGCGGTGAACGCCCCCCGTCGACGACAATAACTGTCGTATGTACGTTGCCAATAGCGCCCAATACTACAGTCAATACTCATACACATAAATATACATATATATATATATATATATATATATCTATAGAAAAATATATATGTAGTCTACCACGTAGGGGGCGTACGCGTCACATATCATTCATAATTCAACGAATTTAACGTCGAAATAATGCAATTACCCATTTTTGTCGTATTGTATTTCGTGCTCTTGAGTGGACACATACGAGTACATACAAAAATACACCATTCTTGCTATGTGTGCCTCCTCGTGGAGGGCAATTGTGACCCACATTGATATACATATGTACATATATATGTGAAATCAGGCAGGAAATTGAAATTATTGCCCCGCATATGTGTCGGGGGAGTAGAGTCGGTATGCCACAACTTTTAAGAAAATGACGAAGCAATTGAATTCATATGGCAACCGAGAGTTCAATTGCTCGAATAAAATTGTGGGATATAGTAGATACACACCCACATATGTATGTATTTGAATCCATTTTTTATGATTTTTTGTAATATTTCGCAAGTTTTTGTTGCAAAAATCTGTGAGTTCTGCGCTGCCTTAAGTGTTTGGAAAGAGATTGAGACTATGTTCTATATAAGATTCGGGTATACTCTCTCGGATGTTACGTATAAACCATCAAACGATTGTAATCACACTACTAAGCTTTCCAGTAGTAATTCTCTAAAGTCGAGCAGTGTCTTTCATAAGATATGACGATTCCTTCATTCTCGCAACATGTTCTCTTTTCAACTAACAGTTACTACTAAGACCTACAAGAAGTTTGAATAAATATACAGTTATAAATACAAAAATTTATCAAGATTTTAGAATGTATATCTTCTTTTTTATTGGCGTAGACATCGCTTATGGGGTTATATCCGAGTTAACAACAATTGGTGATACCAAGTCGAGCCAGGTCCTTCTCCTACTGGTCTTTCAAACAGAGTGGAGGTCTCCCTCTTCCTCGGCTTCCACCAGTGCGTGCTGCATTGAACACTTTCAAAGTGAGAAGTATTTTCGTTCATTCGGACAACAACGTGACCTAGCTTTGGGGATGGGGTTATGTGTAAAAATTCACGTGAGGAAAGTTCCTGACTGTCATTCACTTGAAAGTGCCAGGAACGATTCTTTTGCATATGGCTCAAGCAGCTCACGACTTCCGGTCTTAGAATAAGTATCCTCTGGGTAACCAACAGACATCTGTTTTGTCACAATGAAAATAAAACGATATATGATTGTCTTCCTATATAGGTCTGACCGGAGACTTAATTTTGGTACCACGGGGAGTAGGAGCCCTTGGAGTTCACTCCAACCTACTCGTCCGGACTGGCCCCTCGGGCAGTATCGTGGTGGTTGTGGTTTAATACCCGAATGCGGGGAGAGTGATCCTTGTCACTCAATGTGGAGTTGCATTGCAACCGGGTGGCGGACCCAAAGTACGGCAGAGGTTCTAGATAGGCCTCGAACTTCACCAAGGTGGTTAGTGTGTCCATTCCACACGCCAATTGGTACCGAATAATGCTTTGCATGTTCGGGGCGCTGATCATCGCATTGATTTGATCCGCTGCGTTTTTTAGCACCGTGAGGTAAGGCCGTCGTCGGCCGGTACCCACGTTAATCCCACCGGACGTTGTCCTCACATTTAAGAAGCTGTTAAAAATTAAGATATCTTAACATGGCTAGTAAAATTTGGTACTCTGAGAAAGTTGACGTCACATATAGTCGAAGTTGATACATTGCCACGCCCAAAAAGTGGTGTCTGGCGAAGAAACCTAAGATATCAACCACTAACCAATGAATCACTATCCAAAGTCATTGTAAAACTCATTTTTAGAAAGGGGGCCACAGAAATAAGGTGCATAACTGATCAAATTGCTTTTGAAATTTAGACTTGCATCCAGCCTCTAATAGTCTCTAAGCACATATCTCACTAAATCTATATCTATTGAGCTTGTTAGGAGCATTGTATGATCGAACCGCATTCTATACAACATTCCTTAGGGTGAAAATCTGAAATGAGCCACGCCCACTTTTTATATAACACTTAAATTTGAGACTATTAACCGTGTAATAATTGTCTCAATAATAACGGTAAAAAGTACTCGAACAATTTGAAGCAATTTTGATCGCTTTGCTCTCTTGGAGCATAGTCGAATTCGGAAGAAAACTATATATGACATTAATTCTAAAGTTCATTCAAGTTACAGAAATGAATCTTAGCAACTAAAACTTTAATCAATTTTAACTCAAACTAACTCAAAACTCTCCATTAAAATTTCCAAAATCGCTCATAACCTTATCCAAACACCGATTCAGAGATTATCCAGTAAATATCGGCCAAATTGAAAGATATTGAAATCAAGCGGACATCAGAACTTTGTGTTTCAAATACCCAAAATGTGTTCTGACCTTCCTTTGCCCCATATGCCAGATAAGCTGATCTCAGTACTATCAATATGAAGGTTGCTATGAAGACATCTTAATAATTTTAATGAAAATGTTTAGCTCATGCTATGAGAAAATATATATTGAGGGTCTCCAAATTAAGATTAAATTATCTGAACCACTTTTAGAAAAATATTTAAATCGAAAAGGCTCATGTTCCAACATACTTTGTATTAGTCGGGGATTCAGTGAAAACAAACTCTGTTTTTTATGTAATCCAAGTTCAAAAGGATACACGATAACTTGCCCCTGGTGCACGCCCATATCTGCTACATAGACTCCCTAGTATTGAATACAGAGTCTCCTGTAGAAACATTATTTGTTTGTCTACTTCCTTTGCTGAGGACTTACTGCTCTTGAAAGAGGCTTCCTATTATAGTTCCTTATACTCCCATCAATTTGATTCCGTTCGTTTTCAAAATTTTTTGAGATTTCCTGCGGTTTCTGGGAAGAGTTGTGAACAAGTAATATACTCGTCTTGGTTGCAAAGACTTCATACATGATATCCGCCAGCTGGTTTATAATTTCAGCCATGCAGGAAACCTTTTACAGCTACTTGATAATTACTCTCTTCTACCCTTTTACTAGAAAATCTATATTTCAATAGATTTTCCAATTAAAATGCATATAAGAGTAACTCAAGAGAGTCAGAACTCCTTTCCAATTGCTAATATTGACATCTCTTATATATATTTTACAGTTGTATTTACTTCTTCAAATGAAAATTCCAGTGAATTGACTATATTTTAATTTTTTTTTTTGGCATTGGTAGAAAAAAAACTTTTAAAGCAAGAAGGCACCGTTATGCGAGCAGACAACAAAAGCTACTATGTAAGCATCTTAGCCGAGTATTTGAATTTACTGTTGGCCAACAGGAGTATATAAATACTTGCACATACCTACATAAGGCAAATAATACTTTGCGAAAGTGAAAAGTAGAAATCGAAAAGTCTGAAAAGTTAAGACAAGCAAAGAAATAGAGATTTATGCACGGAGTCGAAGAATAAAAAACCAACAAACCAAATGAATATGAAACATTATAATGTAGTGGTGGCGGCTGAAAGCATTTCAAAGGATTCAGTTTTAGTGTCAGTGCTTCTGAACCAACAAAGAAGCTAAAATAGAAAAGAAAGCATGTAAATATAAAGCAAAGAGTTGAGGTTATAGTGATTTTTAGAGGCAGCTAGTTGTTGAGGCATGCGAACAGCTGGGACAGTGAAGATATATATGAAGATTAACGAACATAGCGGCAAAGAACGAAGTTTCCAAGGTGGGTAGACCCTTTCAGAATGAAAAATAGTTGAAGACATCCAACAAGTAGTGTTGAAAAAGCTTGAAGACACTTCTAATAACATGTCTTATCGTTCTTTAAGACTAATGCACTAAATATTTTAGTATAGCAGTAATAGTAATTAGCAAATAATTATGGTTCTTTAAACTTGAAGATACTTCTAATAACATGTCTTATGGTTCTTTAGGACTAACGGACTAACTATTTTAGTGTAATTAGCAAATAATTATGGTTTTTTAAGCTTGAAGACACTTCTAATAATGTCTTATAATTCTTTAGGACTAATCGACTAACTATTTTAGTATAATTAATACATAATTATGGTTCTTTAAGCTTGAAGACACTTCTAATAACATGTCTTATCGTTCTTTAGGACTTATAGCATAATGCAGCATGTGCTCCCACCCTTCTAATGAACATACGCACCACTAAAAACCACATAAAAGCAGAAAATCGAAGCAGAAGCCAGCAATTGCTGTGCAGCTGCGAAGCGGAGAATCTACAGCAAAGCCAAATCGCAAAAATAATTGGTAAATTTGTGTTGCAAGCGTTTCTTCTCCATGAAATATTTCCAAATGTGTGCGTGTTCGCCCAAATATATATGTATGTGTTTGCACACATATCAGTCGATACAGGCAGCAGCCAGCCGAAAATTGTAAATATTTGCAATTTTATAAGCAACAACAACAACAAACACACACATGATATATACATATATCGCTGAGGCATGCGCTTACATCCGTTGCGTCCAAAGTTCATGCAGCGCACGCATTGAATTGCATTCGTGCAACGTGCAACGCAACGACTGGTGACTGGCGACACTCGCGCTGCAGGCGCTTTTTGTTGGAACTTCGTGCCGCACAGCCACTCGGTAGCGCTGTAGTTATTTGCTGATGTTGCTGCTTTTGATGCTTTGTCGCTTCGTTGCTTTTGAAACTTTTGCGGCATGCAAAAACGAAAGCGTGCAACATGCAGCATTACCCAGTCAAGCGATTTTCGGTACGGGTGCTGGCGCGCGTTGCTGCGCTGCTGCCGGTGTGCGCGACACATCATTTATCACTGTCGCCTGTGAAGTGCGGCGAATTTAAGTTACATCAGTGCATAGCCAACGGAAATACACTGCAAAAGTGTTGCGAAAAGTGACACAACACACAACATGCAACAACAACAACAACAGCGCTACGCAAAATTCCTAGAAAACTGCGAAAAAGAAAAGAAGTTGTTTGGAAAAAGTGCATGGAGTAACTGCACACAACTTGAGTTTTGCATTTAAAGTTTTACGAACGCAATGTTGCATATAACGAAATTATAAACAAATACATATGCCGAGGGAATATATACCCGATATACCCAGCAAAATTCGTTCGCCTCGGTTTGTTCACACGTTCTTAGCTCACCGCTCAGTTATAGCTCTAGTCTTCTATATTATACGTAGTCTTCTTTATTCTTTGATTTAAGCCCGATCCTATATATGTACACCCCTTTCGGAAAGACCTAATGCATTATTTAAAAGCCTTTAGAATTTCAATATGTTAAAATAATTTAGTATACAAAGACATATTCCCGCTGTTATTCAAATGATAATACGCTCTCCATCTCCAAATAGTCTCAGTTGGTATCAAAATCCACGCTATATTTTAGCTATAGTACCTCTATCAAACAGTAATGAAACCTCTGAAACCAATTTCTTCGTTCATCTTAATGTAGAAAGCTATATATAGTCGTGTTATTGAATCGTTAATGTATTCTGGACATGTAACTAGTCTCTAATTGATATAGGAACCCATGTATGAGGTGTGTTCAAAAAATAACGGGAATTTTTCCAAAAGCCAAATTGCCTAAATTTTTTTATTTTGATAATGATATTCATGCCTCATACTTTGGCTCTAGCAGCCATTAAGGTTAGGCAACAGCATTAATGTAGATGAATGAAAATACATATTTTAAAGTTACCGTTATGTTTTTATTGATAGCTCGAAAATGCACTTCCAACTAAGGAGAAATACTCTGAAACCAATATTAAAATTCTAACAATTCTCATTTCATACCTTCTGAACTACATCCCATATATGATTTGAAAACTTCCGATTTGAACTGCTTAGCTTTTGAGGCTTTGGGCACATCTTTCTATAAATTAAAACACATTATTTGACTTTTTTGACAATATTGGTTTCAAAAACTGTTGGATTTGAATTATGAGATCTACAAACAAATTATTTTACTAAGTGATCCTTCGAAGAAACTCTACCAACTAGATAGAATTCGAAGCCAAGCTGTATGGAATCCACGATCTCAAACTATTCCTTCCGAGTCCTGTATGATGAGACCTTTAATTTTGAGACCTTTAATACTAAGGGCCCATATATTGAGCAATCCAATGACAGACAAATTATTTTACTAAGAGATCCTTCGAAGAAACACTACCAACCAGATAGAATTCGAAGCCAAGCTGTATGGAATACACGATCTCAAATTATTCCTTCCGAGTCCTGTATGATGAAACCTTTGATTTTGAAATCTTTAATCCTTAGGGCCATATATTGAGCAATCCAATTAAATGGTCCTTCGAAGAAATACTACCATCTAGATAAGAGGTAGTTCACGATTTCATGCTATTCTTCTTCTGCTGACCTGTATGGTCTTATGTGTAGTTTCCAAACTTCTCCTTAGAAATATTTTGATCTTATTGGTTTTGCTAATTATAAAATTTACACTATGAGACCTTCACACCTATTAGCTCATAATCTCATTTACCAATCCAAAGACCGACAATTTCTTTTATTAAGTGATCCTTCGAAGAAACACTAGCATCTAAATAAAAGGTATTTCAAGCTACGCTATATGATATCCACTATCTTATACTATTTCTTAACTCTTCCTCTCTCTCTACTGAAATGGTCTTTTAAGTAATTCCTGTACTTGAATTGAAGTCTTTTAACTCTACTGGTATCGAGAACTGCTGAGTTTGATCTATCTAGACTAGACACAGATTTTTGTAATCGAAAATTTGCTGCTGTTTCATGCTTTCTATGACTTATAAAGATTTTTAAATAGTGCCCAAGCTCTTTACTTCGAATTGATTGATGATTTCATTTTACAGGTTTTGAGAAGGTGATAAATTTGTGGATATGAATCTTTCGACTCCAAATTTTGAATCTTTTCAAGATTTAAAGATATTTTAATTTCTATGCATACTTTCAGAACGAAAATATATCTGAAATATTGTCTTGAGACAGTTCATTTAGTTCTGTGAAGACTACAATATCAAAATACACCCAGTTGCTTTTGTATTTAACTCACATTCTTAAAAGATTGCAAAAAATGACATAACCTTAAATTCCAGACACCTAAAGGTAGTGATTTTTGAGCAATTTGGCTAAATTCAGTAAAACTGGTATATTTACTAAAAGTTATCGAGTTAAAGGTCCAGTACCATAGTACTCCTAGAGACCTTACCAGTATTAGAAGTTTCGTATAGCTATTTTTAAGAACCAAAGGAGCGGAAGGGTTAGAAAAAATTTTTTTTGCTTTACAATCGAGGGGTGTCATTTTTATATCTTCATGAGCCGAAAAGATCGGTCAAATCTGAGTAAGTTTTCGTGTTACAAGAATTTAACGCTCGAAAACTATCGCAATAAAACCAAATAACTAAAACTTTAACAAATTTGATTATTGAGGCAAATGTAGAAACCAGACCCACTGGTTGATTGCGCTGTATATCTCAGAGTTCACACATACATATACCTATACATACATAGGACTCGGTCTTTACATCAATTTGTGCATCTCCCCATTGCCCATTTTCAATTTATGCGCCGGCATGCGGCGGCATCATCTTTGTGCGCTGGCAAGTTTTGTATTTAGTCACAGATTTAATGCGAGGAAGTTGCCAAACGATGCCTTCATTCGGTCGTGTGCACATAAATTGTTTCACAACTTCGTTTTACTTGTAATACTCGCTACAAACAAATGCAAATACAAATGCAACAACGACAACGCATACCAAATATAATGAAATATAAATGGCGATGTGTGTGTGTGGGTGTCTGTCAGTGTGTGGGTGTCTTGACAAGGGAAATTTACTCATATTCGGCATTATGACCAAAAGTGTAGGCAAAAAGTTTCGGAAATTGCCGTAAAACGTTTGCTTCTTATGTTTTCTTCATCGTCGACGTTGTAACGCACGCACGCTCGTTGGGTCCGGGTCGCCAACTAAGAGTTATATGCTGTATATTGTACATATTTGTGTCGCTTAAATTATGTGTTTGATGATAAAAGTTTGCGAGGCATGCAACGCATTGATAAGACGGTGTGGTATGCGCCATCACATATTTACATATTTACATATAACCGTTATATATGTATGTATGTGTTTGTGTATTTGTATGCAGATGTGTTTATTAAAGCTTTTGAAGCTTCGTTATAGTTTCCGATATAAACGAAGTTAGACAAGTTTAAGCGAAACTTGCGCGGAGCTCGGAAATTGCTGGACAAATAAAAATGTGTGTTTTGTTGTACAAAATATAACTGAATAGAGATTGTTATTAAATATTTATAAAGTAAAGCATTTGTTGTTGTTGTATTGTAAAAAAGGGGCGCTGTTTATATTTAGATATATAGAGGTAGTGTTCGATTATGTTTTGGCTCCACTCTCTTTTCAAGTGAATTTATCGAAAAAACACTAAAAAATTAAATTGAATTCAAGTAAGAAGAGCAAGAGGGCATACATATAATCTCTTAATGTGGTATAATCACTTGTCTTTTCATCTATATTTATTTATACCAGCGCTCAAAATATAAGAATATTCAAGCTACAGCCTGAAATAATTCTTAAGAGTCTTCTTAGAACATAAGAATAGTCAATACTGCTCAGAAGAGTGATCTTTCTTCAGATTAAACTCATTGCAACCTATTATGGTTCTATCTATATTTCTTTATACCAGTCTATTGCAATTATACCAATTATGGTTATTCGTTTTACCACTCGCTAAAAATATAAGAATATTCAAGCAACAACCTGAAGTAATTCTTAAGAGTCTTCTTAGAACATAAGAATACTAAAAAGTATTAAAGTTTCACTGAAACCAAGTAAACGAAAGTATTTACCGTGGAATATACAAAATACAGCCTGAAGTAGAGTATTATGAGTATTAGGAGTATTATGTGAGGATGTTCAGAAGAGTGCTCTTTCTTTCGATTAAACCCATTGTGACCTATTATGGAGAGAAGAAGCTGCTTGAAGGAGAATGAGGCAGAATCATCACAATATTTCCTTTCTTAATGCCTTGCCTTTACGACATCTAAGAAAACGTTGTTTAGATCTCACACTTTTTTTGTGCATTCTCGCGTATTAGCGGATATAGAAGTATAAAACCTATGCTGATTTGTGGTCTTTGTCGATTATTAAATTTAAAAGAGGGGGGTAACTTTTTTGGCATCCCAAAAGACAGTCCTCAATTGCCTAAGTGTCTTTCCTGTGAGGGGAACAACCATTGAACCTAATCTAACCTCACATAACATATTATGGTTAGTTAGTTGAAGTGGAAGAACGAAATGGGAAGTACCTCTGACTGTACCCAACATATCATTAGGCTCTTGTATTCTTTTTACCAGGTGCAACTCACTTTACCTGGTGTTCGGAATTGATATCTCAAAGATTATCAAAGATTAGTGATATAAGATGACCCGTACAAGGTTGCTTAATTCACTCTTTCTCCGAAGTGGATGTCGTTTGTTCTATCATCCATCAGTCACACTCACTTAAAATCTATTCAATTGCTATCGATAAATTTTTCAATGACTTAGTTAGCATGTAAGGCGTATCGCCTCCGAGTGGTGCATCCTGGGTAACGCTAAATGACCTGCAGCCCTCACGCCTTTTAAACTGCTCACGAACCTTTGACCCTTGATTGACACGGACATCGAATAGCATTGTTTTATTGATTTGGTTGAACCCTTCTGAGAAAGTTAACGCTGAGACGGCCTACGCCACGGTAAAACTCTGACAGTCCTCACGGTACGTTAGGTATAGGTTAAGAAGGTTTCCTATTTGCGTTAGTTGACTCTGAACGCATTGCCTCATAAGGGCGTGCGTCAACCCTCGTCTTGACCGCATAACAGAGATAACTTTGGGACCATTACAAGCGAGTCCCACCGGAATTCTGTTATGCCGGTATGTTAGATTTATCAACCAGTTGTGTGTTCGATTCGTCACTCGCTAAGATTGAAGACTGTCACCAAATACGAAATTCACCGAAGTTGGTTAGAAATAAGCGACCTGAAAGTTGTAAGTTGATCTATTTCGTCATGATATTGAAACTGTTTCATATGACAACCAGTTAAAATCTCTTAAGAATCAAAAACTAATAAAATTAAGCAATATGCAATGCGATAGTTTTCAGAGAGTTTGTATTGACACTCGCTTAGAAGGAAATTTAAAATAATATATAATTTAAGTTTGTGACCTTCGGAAGAAATCATTAAATATTCAACAAAATCCAAAATATTATATTTCTCACATCACCTAATCTTTTTCATATAATCCTCAGCACACTTTCTTACAATATGCATCCAAAAAAGTAGTTCAACTTATTTGCAAAATGTCTAGAGTCAATCACCGTAACTTCGTGCGAGCCTAAATTGCATGTCAACCGACACCCAGGCTAGCACCAACAACAAATACATACTGCAAAGTGCAGGCATGCAATAACAACAATGCGTCGGCAAGTGGAATCATAAAATGCAAATGCGAGCGCGAATGCGAATGTGAATGTGAATACAGTCGACAATTTCAACTCGACTTCGCAAAGCAACGGCCGCTGAATTTGCACAAATTGCAATGTTACACACTTGCAACAGCCGCTTACACGGGGGTGTCAGAGTGTGCGGGTGTGCGAGTGGTTGAGCCTGGCTGGGGTCGATTAAGTGCAACAATGCTTTCAGCGTTGCTGGCTGCGGTTTCACGCGTGCACTTAGCACTTAGCTGTCGCGCTGCAGACATTTGTAATTGTTTTTGCTCTTGTTAAACGCACTGCCATGTGTGGGAATATGTGGATTTGCATTTGTATTTGTAGGCATATGAAATGAAGAGGAGTGTACAGTTGCCAATTGTATGTTAATGTATCAAGGGTATCGTATACCATGCATACATATTTTAATCAATTAAATGCTATTATAAAATTAATTTTCAATTTAATTTATTTGAACTTATTCACCACAAATCAATTTTAGGACCCAGTTTATCTCAAACATCTTTATCTCAGACATACATACATATGTATATAACATGGAATGAACATTTGCAAACAATCCGCAAATTCGCAGGGTAGTTAGGAAAAGTGAGATTCAAGGAATTTTAGTGTCGATCTCGCATAGGCGGGGCATTCCATCAGCAAGTAGAGATGATTGTGCCTCGTCTACTTCTATGAAATTTCTGCAGCTAGTATCCGATAAAATTATTAATGGGACAATGACCCTTTCAAATAATGATTTATTATTGAGAGCGAAGAGCTTCCTAGATGTCTCACGATTTTCTTTGGGTCAGCAGGATCTTGTGACTGACCAGAGTTCAACTGAAGCCTGACTGTCTAGTAGAATATCACAAAAGAATAGGTAGTCCTGCTACTTGTTCCCATTATACTGTAGTTAAGACTGACGTGTCTAGCCTTGAAAGCTCATTAGCCTGACCTTATTACCTAGGCCTGTGGCCAGGCACCCAAACTAGTCTAATCGTAACCGGTGTTGCCGGAAAGTGAGGGTGGACATTTTCTTACCAGTATTGAACGCTTACTACCAGAGAGAATCACTTCGCTAAAGGATGATACGCTTCAAAGCAATAGATCCGTTGCTACCTTTATTGCGCTGTAAAAACGCTAAAATAGTCGTGAAGTCTTTTGAAGTCTTTTGAAGTCTCCACCATACAGTGATTTCACCGTATATTAGTTTAACTTTGGTTTTATATAGCCAAAGGGCTACTTTATAAACGTAGACCTTAGTTCATATTAAAAAGTTGTTACTATTGATTAAATTGTTAATATTTATACTTGTTCTCTACAATTGATTTTGTGAACAAATTTTACTGTTTCACATGGATAAAATTTCATTTACAATAAGAGAAAATTATTGAAGATGTGAGATTTCCCCATGTGAAATTGATGTTACAAAAAACACAAATGTGTGAATTTTTTCATTGGGTAATGTCATTCACATGAAATTTACAATAAGTCTGAGTATTTATTTTTTCATTTATTTTTCGAACTTCGAAGGCAAATATTTCGATTGTGGAAGATAACTCAATCTTCCAGGAAAATTATGTTTGATTCGATTACGTTTAATGAAAATCATGTTTAATATGGATATATTATATCAACTCAACTCGATTTAAGGATATAATATTTTCTTAACACCCAGATGACATGGACGGGCGAAATCGGTTCACAATCACGCCAACTTCCCATATAACTCAATTTTGAATTCCATCTGATGCCTTCACTTTAAAATATATACATAAGGAACTGATGAAGATAGTGCAATAAAACTTTACACAAATTCTGTATATCCCTGTAGCTTCAGTTATGGAAAAATTGTCGAAATCGCACTATTATCGAATATGAAGAACTCAGTGCCTAAAGGTAATTTTTTACCGAAAATATCGGTACATCTTTCAGAAATTTTAATTTAATTCAGAAGATTTTTTTCTTTTAATAGTTTGTCCCTGTACCAAACATGGTTAAAATCGGGTCATAACTTCCTCTAGCTCCCATATACCTAATTATAGCTTTTCAAATATACGGTGGGCTTAATAGCTTTTAAATTGGGTAATATATGAAATGTCTTAGCCAAATTAAATGAGTATATATTTTTGGATATAATGTATGTTGGTATTGAAAATGGGTGCAATCGGTTCATGCATTCCCTCAGCCCTCATAAGCTATTTATGATGATTTCCTTATTCTATTGAATTTTACGCCGAATATAAATTTGTTATTTTTATAAAATTACATCAATAAATTGCGAGAGTATAAAATGTTCGCATGCACCCGAATTTATCCTTTCCTTACTTGTTTTATTTTATTTATTATAGTAAATATAAGCAATCATCAGTAAGAAAATCTTAACAGCGCACACTTTACATTTTAAAACGCGAAGTTTTACCGCTGTAACACAATTGTTGTACAAAAAATCAAAAAAATGTTCTTTCTTAAAAATTATATACGTAAATATACTCATAAATGATTGTATAAAGTATATAACTACAACTACTATATAAGAAGGTCTTACAATCTATAGCGATGAATTGAAATTCTACATTAAGTATAGACATATATACATACATATGTATATATGTATATCTAACAGTATTTGTGGGCGCTGTAAATTTATCACACACACACACACACACATGGATACACATTGTTACAATTGAAACTTTGAATTAAAGAAAATTGTATTCAAAATAAGTAGGTTCATATACGAGCGCAAGTATGTCAGTTGCCGCTTTGAAGCAGTTTGTGTCAAGCCGAAAGTTGCATAAAGTTTCGGTGAATATAAGACCAATATAAATTCAACTGAAAATATTAAAGTTTTACAGCAACTAAAGCACTGCTGTTGCTGCTGCTAACGCTTGTAGCTTAAGTGTGTATGTATACATATATATCTTTGTTTTATATATACATATATAAAATGTATACACCGTTATGTATCAGTTTTTTATATGCACATAAGCATACCTCACTGCTTGCTGCTTACCAAGTTTTGGCAGTTTGTTGCAAATGTATGTGTGTGTGTGTGTGGCAAGTTTTTGTGGCACCTTATTGCAGCAAGTGGCAAACCGAAATACATACATACTGACGCAAACAATTGAAAACAAAATGAGAAATAATAAAACCTGACCTACAATGCCAACGTCGGCAAGAGCAACACAACGATGTCTACGGCAACGACGGCGGCGGCGGCGGTGGCGGTGAAGCGACCGAAACAAAGCCAGGAAGTCTTTAACTTCCGTTCGGCACCGAATGGTGCCAGTGCTGGCTTGACAGGTTACCAAGTGTCGCACACACACACACATACAATATACAGAGTTGAAAGCTTAAAGCTTACCAGTTGCCATTTTTGGTATATAGATACACATAACGGCATTTCTTCACTACCTTAGCTTATTGTTGTTGTTATTGTATTTTTGTATTTGTTTTTTTTTTTGTTATTATTTTCGGGCGCTTGACACTGACAGCGCGCGTTGAACGTTTAACAAATTGTATGGAAACACGCGGCGTTTGTTATGCAACAACCATCTATGTACACCGTGACAAGCGCGGGGGTCCCGATGTTTGGGAGTTGTGTTAGAGCAGAGGGCAACCGGTGGCAAAATGGCGGTGATTGCGCATAAAATATGAAAATGAAGTGGAATTCATTTAGTAAGCGTGAATGCTAAGCAAGTAACGGTACATTGCCTAAATTTACGATAGAGTTACGCAGCAGCGTCAACAGCAGCAGCAGCAGCCGTAACGGTGTCTGGCCAATTTGCCAAAGTGATGGTCGTGTGCCACGCGCTTTACACTGAAGTTAACGGTAAGTAGTAGCAGCAGAGCGTTGTTGTTGCTTTTATTGTAGAGACAGTCGACACGCGGCAATTTCGTGAGAGCAAGACGAGTTCAAATACAAAATTGTACAAATTAAGTTTACTAATTTACATAAAACGTCGAAATTATGCGCCCAAAAACTGATGCAACAATTAGAGGCAACAACACGCAGCAACAGTAGCAGCAGCCGACAGCTGTGCTGGCGCCAAAATGGTCCTGTTGTTGTGTGGCTATATATGTGTGTGTCTTCGTGGTCGTGCCACCTGTCTCGACGCGCAAGTACTTTGTTAACGGAAGCGGTTGTGCGTGTGTGTGTGGCAGCAACAGTTAGCGTTGCAGGGGCAATAGCGCCTAGGTGAAATGGTAATTGCTTCAAGTATGCGCAGTCAGCCAGCCAACAAGCCAGGCATCCACCACCAGCCGGGTGTTGGGACAGGCTGTGTTGCGGCTCTGCCTTGGTTGTTGTAATGAGTTTCTTCCTTCGGTGGCAATGACATGGAAATCCACTAATGAAGATTAAGCTATAAGCATGATTGGAAAAGCAAATGCGCGCCATGATTAGGAAAATTGTAGCTAATGGCAGGCAAATGCTGCGGCGGTGTGTGCAAAAGTTGGCAGCAAGAACTGGCGTCAGTGGTAAGTGGATCGGAAAGCATTTTAATCATTTAATTAATTAAATTTCGGCTTTAACATACTAATTAAAAGTTGAACTATGCATTTTTGGATAATTAAATTTTGAAAGGGATTTTAAATATAAATAACCATTTTTATATACAAAATATAAAATAAAATAATTAGTAGCTTAGTAAACTACTAGAACAGTTCATTAGTTTGTTTAAATTTTTTTATACCAGTTTGTTATACTAGTTTATGCCAGTTGCTTTTCGATTCTCCAAGGTTGGAAATATTGGAGAAATCATAGTTAATTATTTCTGTCTCATTAAACTACTACAATCGCTTGAAAGTTTGTTTTAACTGTATTATACCAGTCCATTATACCAGTTTATACCAGTTTCTCTACAAGGTTAGAAACATCAAAAAAAAACATATTTCGTGATCGACATAAAAGTCCATCCATTTGATTTACACTTGTAATTTCATCAATCCGCCGCCTCTATCCTCTCTATTTATTCTGCAAATGAACTCAACGACAAGTTAATTTTATATAATTGAAATTAATAAAGCAAAATATTAGATTTCCCTTCCGCCTTTTGGTCTTTTGAATTTCGCGGCTATGTATAAAGCACTACAGAGCTCGTATCTGGCAATACCATACATATATGAAAGGTCCTAACATAACCTACAAAACGACGCTATGCATGATTAGTTTGGATATTGCGTTCAACAGTTAAAGGCAAATCCGCTATAGAAACGTTCCGTGAGATTAATGGTGTTTTGGGGGATGGTACTCTATCACTTTGAACTGCAGAGGAATGGTTTCGACGATTCAGCGCGGGTGAAAACGACACCATGGATAAGCCAGCCGGCGGAAAATCTGTGACGACGAATACCGATCAAATCATGGAAAACATGGAGTTAGAACGGCATGTGGCATCTCGTGACATCGCCCAGAAGATGGGAGTTAGTCACCAACCATTTTAAACCATCTGCAGAAGGCTTGATGTTTAGCTGCCGCATGATGCTATCGACCAGAAGCTCCCAGAATTGCCCAACAGGAAGGGAGTAGTATTCCACCAGGACATCGCCCGACCACACACTTCGTTGATGACTCGTCAGAAGCTACGGCAGCTCGGATGGGAGGTTTTATCGCATCCACCATATAGTAGAGGGGCATTATGAAATTGCCGTCTAGATGGAAATAGTTTACCGAACGAAACATATTTGAACTAAATCCGATCACTGCAACACTTTTTATAAGGCATTGAATAAAAAGCAAAAAAGCGTAAGGGAAATATTTGCAAACCTAATATGTAGACCCTTCATTAGAATAGTCTAATCACATACTAGTCCATTTCATCTTCATTTTACCAGTCTATTTAATTTATACGAGATTGTTCGATTCCCCACTTTTATTACCTCTATATTAGTTTTATATCCCCTATTGACAAAAATTACGCCACTCTTTTGTCAAAGTATCTACAAATGAAAAGAACAACAAAGGAAGTAAATTACATTGAAAACAAGAGAGTATGAATGCCTAATTAAAGTGCTATATTTATCCCTTCAGTAGTCTATTTGAATTATACCAGGTTGTTCAATTTGTTGTTTATGACACTCTTGGAGATTTCTTGGAAGATATGATCATTTAAACATATAACCAAAATGCTAAAGTTGTTGAAAGAAATTAAATTTTTTTAATCAATTTAATTAAAGTTTGTTTCGTCGAAAAAAGACCTTTTTTCATGATTTTTTTTTAGAAAAAATTATTGCTGTAGGTTTATTTTACTTATTATTATATGAAAGTGCAACAATTTAAGGATACTTAACAAAAGTTTTATCGAAAAATAGCGAGGAATAACGGATTTATCGTCGATCTCTGCAGGCACCTCGAAAAAAAGTTGTTGTGCGGTGACCAGCCTACAGCATCACTGGATCATCCGAAACCAAAAAATCAAAATGCTTTCTTTAGTTTATTAGTTCATCTTTCAATTGACGTCGAGTTTTTTTTTAATTTTTAAATTTTTCAATTATTGGTACCATTTTCAAGCCAAAATGACGATTTTAGACGAAAAAATCGACCTATTTGTTATGTGTAAAATTGTTAGTAATTAAAATTTTTGGAAAAACTCGACGTCATTCGAGAGCTATATATATGTAGAATATTTGTTCAAAATTTCAAAACGATCGATGCCGTAGTTTTTTCTGTAGGCTGGTGACCGACTTTAAAAATGGCATATTTGGGAAAATCGATTCAAAGTTTTGTACACCCAGCGCAGATAGCGGGAGGTATCGTTATTCAACCTCCTGTAACTTCGTTAGTTTTTCTCCGAATGGCCTAAAATTTTAACACAATATTCTTGAGATATTGATGGTTCAGAAAAAAAAAATTAATAAAAAAATTGAAAAATAAAATTTGTCAAACCTTGCCCCCCCCCCCTTAAATACTGAAGATTAGCTATATTTCACTCTTCAAAACACTGTAAATTTCCAACGTTCAAACAAAGTCGACTAAATTTATGTATCCAATGAAATTTTGTTCCTACAAAAAATTTATATTGGAGAGTTCAGAAAGTTTAATAACAAATTTTTTGATGTAGGTAATCCAATTGTTGCTTGCAGCATTATACTAAGGTCAAATAAATATACAAAAATTAAAAAAAATATTCCGAGTATAACTTTAAAATGTAGGCATTGCTTCAAGCTTGAACAAACTGTAAATATGTACATACATATGTATGTATGTGCACATACCACAAGCTTAGTAACTTTTTGCATAAATAAATTTATATTTTTTAGTATTCTAAAAGCTTTTTCATTTAATGCCGCGCAAAACTTTGCTAAATCCGATTTGATTTTCATTTAACACAGTACAGTCGCAACGCTCCTTTCAGACTCATGTTGTAGTGTGGAAGCAACCTCTTACGTACTAATGCTAAATCATGTGGTCACGAGGACGCATTTAAAGTTTTTTATATCACAATAAATGCAAAAGCTGTACATTTAACCTTACGATTACATTTAGATTACTTGGCATTACTATTATTGTAATTGTTAAAGCAATAGTTGTGCATTTAGGCTTGTGATTACATTTAGATTACTTGGCATTACGATTATTTTAATTGTTGATATGCAATTTTAAAAATCAGGATTACTGAAATTAATCACAAAAATGTTAATGATTACCATTAAAGTAATTGTAATTAATGAATTTAAGAATTACAGTTCAGTAATCATAGCCAAGAGAATAGCATTACCATTATAATGACTATGATTAAAATGTTTGTATTGTAATTAAAGTACTCGACGTTAAGTAACTACTTCAGAATTAAAAGTAATCACAGTACTTATATATATTATCTAAAACTGTAATACCAAACATTTTACCGTAATTTTCATGGTTACCATTGAAGTAATTATAATTAAAAACGGCTGAAATTACAGTGGCGGTAATCGTAATTTTGGGATTACAATTCTAGTACTCGCTATCGTGTACTTCATGATTACATTTACAGTAATCATATTTCTCATTCTTGACAACAATTATTACAATAGTACTGACCCCATTAATGATTACAATGTCAATAAACAATCATATTATATTTATTATTATTATTATAGGACGGTAATTTTAATAGAACTGTAATGATAATGCTTCACAAATCATCTAAGAGTAATGGTAATTAAAATTCCTATTAGATTACTGGAACGCTGACGACTTCATCATAACTTTATTTTTAAGATTTCGATTTTTGTAAATTTCAAATAAGAATAACATTACTGTAATTATAATTTTGAGATTACAAACACAGTTTTTATAAACAAGTACTTTAGGATTATGATTACATCGACCGAGATATTTATGATTACATTTAAAGTAACGGTAATTGTAATTGCACTGTAATGATAGTGTTTAAAAACGTATAAGAGTAATGACAGATTACTGGTAATTACTGTTAGATTACTGATATGTCGACGACTGCGATTTTTTAAAGCATCAGCTTCATTTTTATGGTTTTGATTTCCGTAATTTTAATATCAAATTACAATGAAGTAATCATAATCTTGAGAATTACAGTAATTTATTTATGATGATTACAGTAGTTGTACTTCATATATGAATTACCGTTATCATAATAGTGTTGCTAGTATTTATGATTACAATTGAAGTAATTCTATATAATTTAATGTAATGGTAATTGTAATTGAACTGTAATCATACCGCACAGAATGAAGCCAAGTTAAACAATAAAATTAAATATAATAATAACAACGGCAGCTTATTACCGTATTAAAAACAACAACAACAAATATGAAGTGAAAACGAATAACGGAACTCGTCAACGGAACAAACCGCAAACACAGCGCAATTTCAATTACAATTTAAATAAAAAGTGAAGCTGAGTGGCAGTCGTTAACTGCAAGGATGTGAGGTGGGGTGAGAGGTTGAACAGATGAAATGTTGGCGCAAAGTGCGCGCTAGGCCACATAAACAGGCAGCAGGCACAACGCCACATGTTAATTTACCGTGCAACAGTAGAAGGAGAAAAAGAAGCAGAGAAAAAAATTAAACCGAGAGAACTGTAAAACAAATAGAATATTGAAGCCGCCCAACACACTACACGCGCATTGCAGCCTTAAGCACATCCGCCAGAACGCTATCCTTAGCACAACAAAAGCCGATTCGGCAGTCAAATAGGATGAGAGAGCTTCACAGCGCCGGTACACATGACGGTGGTTGCCCGCTTGCCGACTGCAGCATTTCAAGCAGCGCCAGTGTAATGATACACGAAATGCCACTTAAAAATTCAAACATAGACGCAACTCCCGACGCAACTACGTAACTACAATTATATAACGGTATATATTTTTGTATTTTCATAGCATTGCTGACTGTATTGTCTGCGACCGAGATAAGGCAATAGAATGAAGAAAATACAACGTTAGCAAAATGCTAGCTGGTAGTATGTGGCCCGTGCAACAGCGCCGGCAATCGTGGAGGCTTACATGAATGCCGCAGCTGTTAGCTTCCCGCCAGATATCGTTGCTGCTGACACCGGTCTCGGTTTGGGTGAACTACTAGGCATGCGGCTGTTGGAAATGGAAAAATGTGAAACGAGAGGAAAATTGAATAAAAACGGCAAACAATTTACAGACAATACCAACGAGACGCGAAGTCAGACGACAACAACAGTAACACTACTACTAGAGGATTTTGAAATGTATATATAGTATAAGGTATATGTATGAATGCTACATAAGGATGCTGCCGCGTGTGTTCAAACGGGAAAGGATGGCGCAAAATAGCGTAAACGAAAATAATGAAACAGATTACACGCTTAAAGCATACGCACATAAACATGTCTTCTGATGTGACCCCCACACCACAAACACCAACAGCAACACTAACCCACAGAGAAACACTAACACACAGTACACACACTTTATCCTCAAGCCATGTAAACAGTTAGCACAAACACACGTACAAATAATTTAGATGGCAAACATGCCACGCAGATAAACGGCGCTCGGGTATTTCGGTTTTAAACTAAACAAATTCTTGTCTCAAAGCATAAAGTACACGCAGCATTTGGTAGCAGGCAAGTTTGCCAAAGAAAAGCAGCGGTCGGTTTCACAATGTTGCAGGTGCTTCGAGCTTTAAATTGCGTTCCAAGTGAAGGTCAGACAGTTTTGAAACACGCCATGTCACACATATTCTGCATTTAATTGTAAATTAGTGCGCTTAAAATTGTTTGCGCGGCTTTAGACTGTTGCTGTTGCCAGACTTAAGAAAAATAATTTGAATTTTTTTGTTTTTGTACCTTGATCCGCTTTTCAACTGCTCGGTCACGAGTGTGTTTATACTTTATTTATACTTGAAAAAGAAAAAAAATCAAAAACAAATATATATAATCTGAAAATAATTTGATTTTTTATCCCGACTGGATTTAAAATTTACTTAGCAAAAGTAAGTTCGAGATATTGGTGGTCGATATTCACAAAAATTCATTCATTCACATTCACGATATTCAAAAAAAAAAAAATTAAATAAAATAAAATAAAATAAAATAAAGTAAAATAAAGTAAAATAAAGTAAAATAAAATAAAATAAAATAAAATAAAATAAAATAAAATAAAATAAAATAAAATAAAATAAAATAAAATAAAATAAAATAAAATAAAATAAAATAAAATAAAATAAAATAAAATAAAATAAAATAAAATAAAATAAAATAAAATAAAATAAAATAAAATAAAATAAAATAAAATAAAATAAAATAAAATAAAATAAAATAAAATAAAATAAAATAAAATAAAATAAAATAAAATGAAATGAAATAAAATAAAATAAAATAAAATAAAACAAAATAAAATAAAATAAAATAAAATAAAATAAAATAAAATAAAATAAAATAAAATAAAATGAAATAAAATAAAATAAAATAAAATGAAATAAAATAAAATAAAATAAAATAAAATAAAATAAAATAAAATAAATTAAAATAAAATAAAATAAAATAATTATTTTTTATTTCAATATTTCTTTATTTATTGAATCTGCTCTTTGAAGCCTAACAATAACTAAAATGGCTGAAATTAGATAAAATGAAATCAAATAAAATGTTGAATAAAATTTAATGATATAAATAAAATAATGTAAAATAAACAAATAAATTTACAATCAAGTAAAAATTATTTGAATAAAAAAATATTTTTTGACAATAACAACAAACAGGCAATTTTTTTAATTTAATATTTTCTTCAAATAGTTTGATTTTGTTGCCTAAAGGACTACAATCTAGAAAAATATAAAAAATATTTCTCTTTACTTTTTCTTAAATTTTATTATTTTTTTCCAATAATTTGTTTGAAAGTTTTGGATCCTAAAGGACTACATTTAATAAAAAATTAAAAAAAGTTTATCTTTCTTTTCATTCCAAACAAAAAACTGTTAACATTAAATAACTTCATTAAGAAAGCGCTCAAATAGTAATAGCGCCTAAATGTAGGCAATGTTTTATTAAATTTGACCGATGTATCGTAACTAAAAGGCAAGCCAAAAATTGAAAAAGATAATAAAGCAGTAAAGCGCTCAACAAATAACTGAGAAATCGGATTATTTTCCATTGAATGACCCGAAAATCAATTTGAATAAACATTTTCCCAGCGGATTCCGCTTAACAAAAACACATTTATAAATGTTGTGACTTCCTTTTTTAATAAAACATATTACTTCATGATAAAGAGTAAATTTTATTTCCACTTTATACACTTCAACTATGGATCAGGATCCTGACAGGTTAAGAAATTTAATTAAGTACAGCAAAGTTTTATCAAAAATAAATTATATATTTTCTACTTAAAAGCACTTGTTTCATATCGATATTAATTTTTAATTTCGTTTATTTAATTGAGGATGACAATCCACTTCCTACTTTATAAATGATATAACCAATTTACTTCCAGTCTTCTGTCTATCTGTCCGTAACTAGAAAACACATAGAGTTCTTTAAATCAATCAACAATTCAGCTGTAAAACTCAAAAATAGTTCAGTGAAAAAGTTCAGTGATAGAAAGTCTGAAGTGTGGTTTAAATTTTTTTGAAAAACCATTTAAAATTCAGCTTACCTCGGATATTAAGGATAAGTTTGAAACTACAGAAATTTTAGATGCCTAAATCTTTAAATTATACGAAAGTCCTAAATTTGAGTTAGTTCCATAAATGCACATTAAAACCTGTATTAGGTGACTAATTGCATAGACCAATTTTAGATTACATTTCATAGCCATAACCAGTTGAACAAATTTTGTTAATACTATTTCTATAATTTCTTCTTTTCAATAGTTTTCAATAGTTTTAGGGAACAATCACTCACATATCTCATAGAACATTTGGGAACATTTTGAATGACTTCAGCCTATTTGGAACAAATAATTCTCATTGAAACTCTCGAAATAAAACACAAACCGTGCTCCTGATATAAAACAATTCAGACTCTGAAATGGTTAGGCTGGTTACACGGTTCCCAGTCCCTCCATAACAGTTTTTATTGTATATATTCGTAAATATAGCAGATATAAAGAAAGTGAAAGTAAAGAAATAGATAACTTTGTTTGATGCCTTAAGAAACCAAGCGCCAAAATACTCTGTATAACGCATTTTTGTGCTTCTGACTCTATGACTATATGCTATATACATATATTGGTCACCACTTAAGAAATAACGGATATATAATTATGTTGGGTACCAAAAACATATCAGAAATCGGTTTAGAATTTCCCTTAATTGCTATATTGCCAATATACATAAATATAAAAGAATATTTCGCTTGAGATTATAAGATTATTTGTCAAAATTAGCTATATCGGTCCATCTCGTCCCCCTCACTGCATAAATATTTTAGTATAAATAAACTAATAATAATAAATATACTCAGATTGACTATATATTTTCGATATTAATTACCAACCACCATGGTTTTATAATTCCTTACATATTTTCAAACCTTTTAAAATAACTCCAAAAATAGTTATCTAACAAAGAATGCAGTATTCTTAAAATTAGGGAATTATCTAGCCTAACTTTCTCGGGAATATTATAAAGCCCCTCCTTCCAAAGTATTCGAAGTTTAATTTTTGTACCTAAAAATGATATCTCAAACGATATCTTAGCTTAAATATCTCGAAAAAATATGGAAATACTGATAAACCAAGTGCATAAAATGTACTGGTACTTGGAAAAATTCAGACCCTACCACTAAAACACAAAATACGCTTAAAAGCGTTTCTTCTGTTATGAAATTTTGCTTCAACACAGCAACTTCTCACAACATTAACTAAAAAGAGTTCAAAATACAAAATATGCCTTGAACTACACCGAGATTTTCATAATAAAGTACCAAGGCAGCTTCTGCTGATTACGAAAAACAACACCGTAAACAAGCTTTACATATAAAATATATGCATAACAACAACAAACAAAGAAGCAGCATGCTGCACTAATTAAAGCAACACAATACCAGGAATATTCTTTATGTACACAATAAAAAACGAGTCAACATACTTTTTTCGCACAGATTTTGATGATTTTTATAGAGATTTCTCGACTGCAGTATGAGTTGTTGTCGTGCGGCGCTTGCAACGAAATTGTTGTATTTTTATATATTTCTATATATATTTTCACAATCGGTTGTATCAAAAAAAAAATCACAAATTCACCGTTATATGCAAAATTTGTAGAACGCGCGACCGAACAGCGTTCCTCACGAATTTAGCGAATCAGAAACTTTAAATGCCACAAATAGTTGCAACACACGAATCAAACCATGTGAACATACGAAACGGCGCACACGAGACGAATAAACGAAACTGCAGCGGGTGCCGGGTGCGGTTGTATGGTGTGTGCTGTGTGCTGTGGCACAATGCAGTTCATACACTTGCCGACGACGCTTGCAACAGAATTTACACTTTTGCTGGCATTTCGATTTTTATATGGGGGATTCTGCGAATCACTTTTTTCCGCCGACTTCTTTAGCGATTTTTACTTTACTGATTTGCAGCTGCTTCGCTTTATGTGTTGTTGTCGTTGTTGTTGTTGTTTTTACGAAACTGGAGCATTGGAGTGTATCCCGATTTGGCCGAAAATGTAATGCAAATACACACACACACACACATACGCATATATATTTATATATAAGTATATTAGCACGACGAAAATCGGATGCGATTTCACTTGCTAACTGTATACGAAACCGAAGCGTACGCAGCACAATAATAACAAGCACGCCTGCCGCTACACAAATGTGGCATGCTGTTGCTGCCACCAAATGTGAAAGACGAAAACAAATTCCAATATAACGGTATCGCACAAATCACTGATAAATCACATCACATTTGTGGCATGCAACTTACATTTACCGTTATACGGCGTGAACGAACGAGATTTTTGATTGCTGCAGCGAACGCGACACGACGGCTGCTGCAAGTTTATGCTTGCTTATTTGCTATTTGATTTGACAAATTTTCACTTTTATTACTTTGTTTTGTTTGTTGGCCGGCCGTCGTCACATTGCGTTACATGGACGCTTTCACGACCGCACATAGCGAATATAACACGAAGACTAAACTCAATGCAGCCGTCAGACACTGTTATATACGAGCACATACAGCGTATGGCCGTAATAATGGCACAGTGGTGGCCACCAAGGCAGCTGACAGCATACGAAGTTGCCGCGAGAGTTGAACTGTCAAGCATTCGGCAAATGGTAAATCGTCGTTTGGTGGTGAGAGCGCAATGCTCAGCGCCTTAAAGTATAATAGTATTTTGAGCGCACTTTGCTTTGCCAACGGCTTACCAATGGCACCGTAATGCTTTTGTCGCGTTTTGGTGTGGTGAATTTCGTGCGCACCAGTAGTGTACATGTTGCCCTGGTGAAAACGCCTGTACGTCGACTCGTTTTTCGTTGTGTCGCCAATGAGCATGTGAAATGCGAGTGAGTTTTCGGTGTACAGCTGCTTATACGCCTTGAGGCAGGCAATGATTTCTTTGGTATGCACATTTGTTGCTGTGAACCGCCAACATGCTCTGCCTGTTGATGTGGCAAGCACTTCGTGCCTACGCTTCGTGTGCTCCAATGTGGTGTATAAAATTTTGTAAATAAAATGCTCATTTCGTATGCTGCTTGGCTTTGGTGAATGGGAAGTATCATCAATGAAAGTGGCATACAATGCATACGAACACATAAAAATTCATATTTAATATTATTTTCCACCTTTTTATAGTCTCCCTACACAGCTTAACGGTAGCTTATTAAGTCTTTGTACTCAAGTATTATTGCCCTCGCCTTAAGCATACTCCTTTCGTAAATATTTTCTAAATTTTTTTCTTATCACTTGCCTCATATGATAACTCACTGCAATCGTTTACACTCGGCTATTTCACTTCTTCTTCTTAATTTTAATATTCACCACACTACTCTCTTTGTTATCAAAAATAACTGAAACTTTCTTTCTCTTTAATTTGTTTTAAGTATAACAAGTGTAATTTCTCAACTAAACTCTCTCTTTGGCACTCGCGCTCTTTCAAAATATTTGCCGCTTTGTCGCGTTAAACAAATTTTGGTGTGAGGCTAGGTTAAATATTCGCATTTCCTATAAAAAACTGGGAAGACACATTTTTGTGGTAAATATTTTTGGGAGCAACTCGACGCTGTTAGCTGGTTGAAATGGTGGATTTATGACAAAATAAACTGTTAGCAAACTCAAATTGAATTCAAATATGCTTTCTGGAGATAGACCTTCCTGTTAACCTTTTATATTGATTGAGATCAGCCATCTCACATTTTGAATTTATTGCTTAGTTTAAACTGGAAATTCGAGTACAATTTTTATAATTATTGGAAATTCTTGATTAGCTCAATTATATTGTTCCACTTAGTAGGCAACATAATGTTAGAGTCCTCTCTCGACGAACCAAAACCAAACTCTACAGGTTGCTCATTATTCCCGTCCTGATTTATGGTACAGAAGCGTAGACGATGTCGATATATATCCTTTTCGCTTTTTTGCTCTTGGATCAATGCTTTATAAAATGTGTTACAGTGATCGGCTTTAATTCAAATAGCGCCGTTTCGTTCGTTGACGCCCCCTCGTTATTTGCGAACAACTCGGACAGCCACTATTCACAAGCCTCTTTTGAGTTCAACTTTACACCACCAAGGGCATACGCCATGGACAGGAACAGGTGATAATCACTTGGCGCTATGTTCGGGCGATATGGTGGATGCGATAAAACCTCCCATCCGAACTCCCGTAGCTTCTGACGAGTCATCAACGAAGTGTATGGTCTAGCGTTGTTCTGGTGGAACACTACACCCCTTATGTTGGCCAATTCTAGACGCTTCTGGTCGATCGTCTACTTCACGCGGTCCAGTTGTTCCCAGTAGATGGTAGAATTAAGCGTCTGGCCATATTGGGAGCAGCTCATAGTGGATGATTCCCTTCTAATCCCACCTAACACACAGCAAAACCTTCCTGGCAGTCAATCCCGAGTTGGCCACAGTTTGGAACGTATCATCGGCCTTCGAACACGACCGTTTTCGCCAGATATTGTCGTATGTGATGCATTTTTCATCGCCAGTCACCATCCGCTTCAAAAATGGGTCGAGCTCGTTCCGTTTCAGCAGCATATCGAAAGCGTTGATTCGGTCCAGAAGGCACCCAAACATCAAGCTTTTTTGTGTATCCAGCCTTCTGCAGATGGTTTAAAATTATTTGTTGACTAACTCCCATCGCCTGGGCGATGTCACGAGATGCCACATGCCGGTCTAACTTGATGTTTTCCATGATTTGATCAGTATTCGTCATCACAGGTCTTCCGCCGGCTGGCTTATCCATGGTGTCGTTTTTGGTAGATTGAGATTGGAATATCACGGTAGCCATAAGCACATCGTCGATACGTAACGGTCTTCCTTGCGATCCATATTTAGGAGTCTTCTGCCATCAGAACGAACTGGCACCTTTAGCTGTCCAAGTGTGATTCATCGCGAAACCTGTCGTGGAGCTTTTGTAACCTAAGCTAACCGAGGATAGAGATCATTTCAGGTTTTATTCAGGTTTCTGTGTTAAAATTACCGAAATTTGGTAGTAACCATGCGCACCTTTTTAATGGTTATATTCTATTCCTCTTTTGGTGGATATGACTCTCTAAAAATATCTACAGAAACGTATATTTCAGCTATCAGAAAGACACAAAACATAACCCAACGAAATTCCGACATCTGGCTATTCTGATTTAAAAAATGTCTAAATCTATGAATATATTTTCTAATTAGTCATACGCCAAATATGACGATCTTCTAAAAATGTGTTAAGAGAAGCCGATCTGTGACTATATGAAAAGTATTTATTTGACTATAGAGTCTGATTTTGGTACGAAAATACAGAGCAGTTGTATAGAGACTGGTATGAAAGACTAATTATTGAAAATTAGTAAATATTTTTGGTGAAATATCGTTTATATATTTCAATGACTTCGTTTTCATCAAACATCTTTTCAACTTTATATACAAGTCTATATACTAAGACAATTTTAGAATGCCCAAATCCTGCTTTCGTTGCAAACACAATTTTCCATACTCTTTGACATTTACTCAACCTTCAACACTCAGTTCTGAACTTATACTGTTTGTATTCTAATAGTATTTGCCCCCGCACGGCACCGCATACATGCTGACACGCCATAAATATGTTGAAATCGTGCGACTCATAGGTCACTCAGCAGGATTGCAGAGGCTACATGTTGCCACAACGAATGCTGAATGCATGTCAATGCGGCATTAAAGCGGAACAGCATAAACTACAACATCAGTAACCACAACAGCAGCAGCAGACAATTTTGCTCAATTAGAATTAATTGAATTAAGCCTCCACTTTTTTTCTTTTTGCGTTGTTGTTGTTGCCCAGCAGCCTGTCGACGTCGCAGTTAGATAAAAGTGAAGTCTTCATTATCTGTTGCTTTGAAATCTCTTTGAGTTTACTTTACCATCCACCAACAGCACATAGCACAGAGCAAAACACAACACAAGTGGGGAGACACAGATGAGCTGCACTGTTACAGTTAGGTAAATTTTTCCTTACCAATACCACAATGCAATAAATTAGTGTATGTATACGGGAGTGTGTTTGTATGTATGCTAATGCACTGTAGGAAATGTGGAGTTTGTTGGAATTGTTTAAAAAGAGCTTTCAATCTGAGTCAAGACTCATAATTTCATATATCGAGACAAGTGTCTTGCCTAAACCCGCATCGTGAATAATTAAGAGATAGATTCGGCAATTAAAATCTTAATTGTTCTCAATTTGTCAAATAACAGTTCAATTAGTTAATTCTTCTCAATTTACCACATAACTAATTATTTAATTAGTATTTAATTGATTACAAATTGTGCAATTAAGAAAATATCTACAATGTAAATTCAATATTTTCTTAATATAAATAACTAGTTTTAAGAAAAGTTACTAATTGCGCAATTAGTACTTAATTAACAATTTAAATCACATTTTTTCTTAATTTATCAAATAGTAGTGAAATTAACTAAATTATACGATTGTAATCATAATTATTCTCAATTTAACAAATATTACTTCAATTAACTAACTGTTAAATTAGTACTTGACTACAAATTGAGCAATTAAGATTACATTTAGCAAAAAAATTCCATTATTTCTTTACTTAATTATTTATTTTGAAGTTAATTAACTAATTGAGCAATTAGTGTATAATTGACAAATTAAAATTTTAATTTTTTCAAATTATTTATATATTTGTTCAATTAACTAATTGCTTCTTTAGTAATTAATTAACACGAAATTATTCTCAATTCACCAAAAATTACTGCAATTAACCAATTGTTCAATTAGTATATAATTGACTACAAATTGGCTTATAACGAAAATATCTGCAATCTACATGTATTTGTTTCTTAATAATTCAATTAACTAATACTTCAATTAGTACTTAATTAAATTTTCAATTATCAATTATTACTTAATTGACTACAAATTAGGCAATTAGTGAAATATGAGAAGTTTAAATTTACAGTTTGCTCAAATTACCAAACATCAAGTAATTTAACTAATTACGTCGTATTTAATTGACTATACATTGCATAACGCAGAGAATGTGCGCAATTTAAATTTAAATTGAACTAGTTTTACCAAACATTCATTCAATTAACTAATTGCTCAATAAGCATTTAATTGACCCAAAATCAATAACTTTGAACAATATATACATGGAATATCTACAATTTAACTATTAATTTTGCTCAATTAAATCAATATAAAATTAATATTAATTTTTCTATTCAACTTTATACAGTTCCTTTTCCTACAGACCACCATCCAGTCAACTATTACAATTACATATATTGTATAAGTTAATTATGGAAATTTCCACATGAAACACTCCAACCACTTTGTTTTCCTTTTTGTTGCTGTTTCATTCGTCGAATCGGCTGTGTAATCAAGTTCATTGAAGAAGCAATAACAAAAGCAAATTTAATTACAAGCAAAATAATATATTTGTAGTTGTCTATATGATGGATATGTTCTTATTTTCTGTATTTTTCTTCATATTCTACATAATTTAAATTTGACTACATGCAATCAAATTAAAAGTTAAATAAAATAAAGCCTTGTCATTGCTTCGACTTCTTTGCAGATATGGATTTAAAAAGATTTTCAGTTAGATAACACGTACAATGACACAAACGAAAATATTCTCTATTTATCAAGTATGATTGAAATAGAGATTTCGACTATTTTTGTCCTTTGTCTTTTTTGTGTGTTTTAGACAGTACAAAATTTATGAAATATGAAGTAATTAAAGGCGGTAGGGGATTATCATATAAATGTAATCAATTATAATGAATTATTCCTCATAGCTGTTGTTGAAGTAATGATGTTGATGACTACGCATCTGGGGAATCTTTGAGTATTCGAGGGAGGTATGAATATGAGAGATAGACTATAGATAGACCATCTCGATAGTATTGGGAAGATTACAAGTGCTATCGAAATTGCATCTTAGACGATGCGGCACTGTGCCTCTAATCCAGTTCCTAATTCCACAATATATAGGGTTCTAGAATGTTCAAAACAGTTTTCACATGAGTCAATTAATTGCGTTTCCTACTCAAATCATAATGTTTGGTGTTTAAACATACTCAATTAGTTAATAACCAATATTTGACAGCACTAATTGAGCAATTAGTTAATAGTACAATACTAGTGGTGAAAAGTTAGATGTTAAAATCTGATATATTTTTGTAATTACCGAATTAATTGTCAATAAGGCACTAATTAAACAATTAGTAAATTAACCAATTTTAGGTTGAATTAAGAAAAATAAAGGATAAAATTGCGGATATTCTTTTAATTAGTAATTTTATTATGACTAATTGAGAAGCATTAAGATTGAAATTGTTAATTTCCAAATTTGGAAACAATACTAATTGAATTAATTAATTAAAATTATTTTAATTACCAAATTTAATGTCAATTAAATACTAACTAAACAGTTTGTTTATTTCAATAAAACCATGTTTGGTAATTTTATAATCATTAGATATTCCACTAATTGGGCAATTAGTTAAAAAATACATTGTGTGGCTAGTTAGAGTTTAGAGATAGAGAGTCTTCTTAATTACCCAATTAATTACTAATTGAGCAATTAGTAAATTCTCTTATTATAAAGTGAATTGAGATCATCAAGGAATTAAAATACAGATATTCGCTTAATTGCCCAATTTATTATCAATTGCATCCTAATTGAACAATTATGTGTTGAATTAAGAAGCATTAAGATATAAATTACTGAAATACTTTTAATTGCAAAATTTAGAAACAATACTAATTGAATTAATTAATGATTAATTAAAAATAAAAATATTATAATGTTTTAAATGCCAAAATTAATGTCAATTAAATACAAACAAAGCAATTTATCTAGTCATTGTTTGGTTAGTTTATATTCTACTAATTGAGCCATTAGTTATTTGAACAATTGTGTGTATAGTTGGTGGCTTAATTTTCTATGTTTTCTTAATTATCCAATTAATTTGCAATTAGCTACTAATTTGGAAATTAGTAAATTATTTGGTAAATTGAAGAAAAAATACAATATATTGCGGATATTATCTCAATTACACAATTTGTTGTCAATTAGACCATAATTGATCAAATATTGGGCGAATTTAAAATAATTAATACTTAATTAGCAGCAATACTTTTAATTGCCAAATTTACAGGCAATTAAATACTAATTCGAAATTAGTTAATTGAATTTCAACGTTATTAATTAAAGACGATTAATTCATATTATTTTAATTGTGCAATTCAATATCAATTAAATACTTTCTAACTTTGTTTGATAAGTTGATAATCTTTACTTGAGTAATTTGTCGTCAATTAAAACATAATTGAGTAATTAGTAAATTTAAATTTGATAATTAGGTTATTAAATACATTTTCTAATATTGTTTTAATTATCAGATTTATTTCTATTAAGTACTAACTCAATTAGATCTTAATTTGACACGGTTTTCACTACTTGCGAATGTTAAACAGTTATAAATTCTTCAAATCACCTACCCTTAAGCAGTTGCAGCATTCACTACTATTCATCAACAATTTTCACAGTTATTTCGTGTAACACAACAGTTGTATTTAGCAGTTATTGGTAATCTCTGAGCTAAACAGGTGTGAAACAACAGCTTAGCAGCTTAAATGACGCCAACAGCTGTTGTATTTCACTGATAATAGAAATTGGACTGACCAAAAGTGTATGCATTGTACTATAGAGGGACTTAATTATTGTCTACCGACACCGAGAGATTATTTAAGAAACTCATTTCATAACAACAACTCTATATGGATATATTCACACTAATAGTTTTGCTAACAAATACACGCTATTATATTAATGTCCGCATACGATACATGCTTAATGTAATGCCATACACACCAGCCATCCAAAACACAGGGATAATTTGAAGGTCACTGAACAGATTTTAGGCTTTGGTAACCATTTGTTTGCGGCCTGAAGCCCTATGCAGCACACCATACAAGGGGGATTCATAATCGTCTCACGCATAAACGAGTATACATACATGAATTGTTGTAGCACAACAACAACAGCATAGCTGAAAAGGGCACAAGGCACCAAATGCGAATGAGTGTAATAGAGGCGTCATATTGCAACAATGACATTGACACGGCGTGGCAAAAAACGAAAGTGACATTAAGCCAGTGGGTGGGTGGTAACGGTGGTGGCGGTAAATTTGTTTGTCGGCTTTTAGCTGCTTTACGAGCGGTGTGCAACAGTTGCAAGAAATTACAAATATTGTTTTGCGTACTCATGCCACACACATTTCGACTGAAATGAAATTGAAATTGAAGGGTTTCATTGTGAGAAAATTCACCCTCAACTTTAAAACCGAACGTGGCGAGGGTTGATTTATATGCAGCGTTAAATGTTCGAAAAATGTTTTCCCCGCAACAGAACGCCCGCAGCAAATCGAATGGGCAGCGGTGATAGTGGTGGTGTTAAATTCACTTCAAGTTGCATGCCCCGTTCATTTTGTTTGTTACGTGCAACAACTGTGCGCATGCATATTTATATATACAGCACACATATCTACAGCACAAAATATTTGTGTACTTATTGACGTAATTGATGATCGTCACAATAGGGGTTACCGCTGTTGGGCGCACGTGCAACATTTGCCGCATGAAAAGTTGTGATTTTTGTTTTGAATTATGAGTGTGACTCCGACTCTGGAAAGCCGTTGCGTATGTTTGACGGTGGTAAGGGTAGTTTGACAATATTGTTCAATAGAAATTTATGTAGTTCTGCATGCATATAGATATGCCTGTACATGGTATAAGGTATAAGGACATAAGGCCAGGCTATCAAATAAAGCGTATTTATGGCATTTTCGTGTTGATTTAATGAATTTTGTGTAGGATTGAATTAACTTAACTACTTTATGAAGTAAACGCCCATATTGATATACATATTTTTAACCTGGAGAAGGTTTTTAATTTAAATTTAAGGGGTTATATATGTTGATGTACGGGAAAATGGGGAACATATTGAGATATACATATATATTTATAAATATATGGGGACTTGAGGTGTCCTTGAACGATTTATTGAAACGAGAAAAACAATTCTGCAAACACGGACGATTTTCTCAAAAAGGCTATTTCCTCTGGTGAAATGTATGAAAATTTAAAGGGCTCAGTTCGGCTGTGATGGGGGCGGGGCCAAATCGGTTATTCGTATATATCTCGCAAACCAATAAAGCTATATAAACCAAACTTTCTGCAGTCGGTTCTTCTACGTACCCCACCACTCACCATTAAAATAGTTGAAATCGGATTATAACCACGCCCACCTCCCATGCAAAGGTTAGGTTGAAAATTACTAAATGAGGATTAACTCACTAATGAAAAACGTCAGAAACACTAAATTTCCCATAAGAAATGGCAGATGGAAGCTGCAATCAGATTTTTTTACGAAATGGAAAATGGGCGTGGCGTCGCCCACTTATGGGTCAAAAACCATATCTCAGGAACTACTCGACCGATTTCAATGAAAATGGTTTGTAATAGTTTCCTTACATCCCAATGATAGGTTGTGAAAATAAGCCAAATCGCTTCACAACCACGCCTACTTCCTATATACCAGAACTTTGAAGACAATCTGAATCGTTAACTTTACAATATATAAAGTAAGCACTAGTGAAGATCTCGGTGCAGAACTTTGCACAAATACTATGTTTATAGTGTGGCAGCCCCATTCTAAAAATCGCCGAAATCGGACCATAGGTTTTTAAGGCCCCATATATCGAACACGAGGACCTCGGTGCTTCTAACATAATGTTATGGTTTCCAACTTTCAATGGACTTTATACAATATATATGACGAATATGTGGGTCAAATGGTGTATTATATAATAATAATTAAGTTAAATAAATAAATTGCGAGAGTATAAAATGTTCGGTTACACCCGAACTTAGCCCTTTCTTACTTGTTATTAATATAAAACAGAATTTGACCCTCATATTCGTCGTATATATTGTATAAAGTCCATTGAAAGTTTTAAACCCTAATATTAGGTGTAAGCGAGCTAGATAACGATATCATCCGATTTCACTCATTTTTAACACATTATTAGAAGAAAAAAATTCGTTAAAAAAATATATTTGAAGCATTGAGGTCCTCATGTTCGATACATGACCCTATGTAGAGAAGTTTCTGAGATATGGTTTTTAGCCCATAAGTGAACCATAACATAAACGACTACAGAGTATGTACAAAAAACTAATTGGGGGCGGGGCCACACCCACTTCGTGGCTTTGGTCCGATTGCGCCCATCTTCGAACTTAACCTTCATCTTTGCAACATGTTGCGAGAGTATAAAAATGAAATATTTCAAGGACTCGGCAAATAAATTACGAACAATTTGCAAAAAAAATTGAAATCGGTTGAAAACTCTTTCGGTAATCCAAGTCAACATAACGACGTTTTCGCAAAAACATGATTTCGCGGTAATCCGGTTTAAAGTTTCATGTACACTTTTTTCTAGTGTAGCGGAGCAAGACATTTTCGATTTTTAGACCGACTTCAACATATATAGTATAACCCCTTATATTATATATAGTTTTATGAAAGAAACATACAGCGATTTCTTAATGAAATATTGTACCCAAAGTGTACGAAATCTGTGTACGAAATCTCAAAGCACCAGTTTATTGACTTAAACTTTTGAAGGCTGATTCGCATTAAGCTCTCTTGCACATATGTATATAGTAATGCATAAGAGCTGCCAACATTTATGATAAGATACAGTTACAAAACAGTGGGACTTGCTAGAGAAATGAATCGAAATCAGTCAATAATTAAACATAGCCTTGTTCCCCTTATAACTACAGGAAGGAGAGTTATTATTTAACATTTCCAAGTAGTATGTAAGTATGTGATTGGCGTTGCAACCGTTTAGCCGGTTATAGCCGAATCGACGATAGTGCGCCACCTCCCTCTCTCCTTCGCAGTTCGGCGCCAGTTGGTGATCCCAAGAGTAACCAGGTCGCTCTCCACCTGGTCCCTCCAACGGAGTGGAGGCCTTCCCCTTCCTCGGCTTCCTCCGGCGGGTACTGCATCGAACATCAGGGCTGGAGTGTTTTCGTCCATTCGAACAACATGACCTAGCCAGCGTAGCCGCTGTCTTTTTATTCGCTGAACTATGTCAATGTCGTCGTATAACTTGTACAGCTCATCGTTCCATCGTCTGCGGTATTCGCCGTTGCCAATGTTCTTAGGACCATAAATCTTACGCAAAATTTTCCTCTCGAAAACTCCTAGTGTCGTCTCATCTGATGTTGACATCGTCCAAGCTTGCTCCTGCAACTTCCTGGTAAAACTGATCAGTTAGAAAGCAATATTTTCGAAGTTTTTAGCCAAAATATTGGTTATAGCATTCTTTTTGCTGTGTTTTAAATAAAATAAAATTTGTTCCCACAGAAAGTGTAGTCTATCTACGTACTATATTCTTATATTTATCTTATAACAGTGGCGGATCCAGGGGGGGGGGGGGTTGGTTTGGTATTAAAATACCCCCTAAACTCAGAGAAAAATATATGTTTGTTGATATGGGTTTGGAATGAGGTTATTGATAAAAAAAATCACATCAAATTATAAGCAATTATAATAAGTTACACGGTTTTTGTTGTTATTCATATAATTCGAACTTTCTCTATATTTGTCCAAGCAGTATCGCTGAAGGTCAGTGATTAATTGAGGATTACACGGGATCTCACATTCCATGTTATATTTTCCTTCGTGTTTGAAAGAATTCTTCTAGTATTTCATCAACTGACAGATCAATATCCTTATGAATATTCATTGATGCTAGACCATTAAGACAATCTTGACCTGCCGTATTTCGTAAATAGGTTTGAAGTATCTTTAAACTTGAAAAACTTCTTTCCGGTGATGCTATTGAAACAGGCAATAACGCCAATATGCGTAAAATCTTGAAAACATTCCCAAAAGACGTTTTGTTCACTGCTTCTACAGCTTCGAGAGCATTCCGGAAATGCTTGCCTGAAGTTCGCTGTTTTCACATTTTTACCTCCGCAAGAAAGTTTTGTTCTGAACAGTTGATCACCCTTTCATAAAGAGAAAATATTTCTCGAGCTTTTTTAGCGTCAAATTCGTACTTTGGGAAAAATACATAAAAAATAAGATAGATAGATTTGGCAACCTCATAGATGTGGCGGGAGACAAAGAACAATATGCTGCGATAATTAAAAACCTGTGGTTTTCTAATATACAATAGATATAAATATAGAGAAGAATTATTAGAAATTGTTGGAAACCTCACCTTTTGTATTATGTGAAGATCACTACACTTGAAGATATGCATAAATGGTCATAAAAACCGAGTTTGATTAGTGTTTCGACGATTGAAAGATGTACATAATATAGAATGGGGACTGTTTTAAAGGCGAATAATAAATAATTTTCTTTCAGAAAACGAAAATTACCGTTTTGTTTGAACACGCCGAAGTATATGAAATCCATCAAAAGCTTTTCATAATAATAATAATAATCATAATTTCTTCGAGAGAAAGAGAGAGTTCAGATCAGCTGTTAAAGAAGGCATTTTTGATATATTATATTCGAAACCCACGTTTTTTGTGGATACTTTTATTTTTTTATCTTCAAATAGTATTCAGTGCATGGGTACAAGTGTAAACAAGCAGATGTACGAATAATCTTGAAGACCAGAATTTCTTTAATCTAGAAAAAAAATTATTGGCCTATATTATTATTAAAAATGGAGCCAACATTACTATTTGGAATGGGTGTAGAAAGCAAAAGCATCCAGACTTTCGTCTGAATGAAGAAAGACTTTAAATTAATAACTTCACTCCTGAAATGGGTCCCAGCTAAAATGTCAAGAATCGTATTCAGCTTATATTTTGCGTTCCCGATTTATACGATTAGTTATTAATATTGATATTACAATAAACTCTCTAGGATGCGAGACATCGTCCACTTTTAAAATAAGTTTCTTGTCTCAGAAACTACTTTGTAACAAATCTGGATTTTAATGTTACCATTATGTTCACTTTATACTATTGGGCAAATGGTACGTCTGATATGTGATACCTCGGAACAGCAAAGTGACGTTGCTCAATTCTCTTCCCTCTAGTACAATAGTATAATAATAATAAAAGATCTCAGTTCTTCAGATTTAATAAATGAGGTTTCTGAATGAAACTAAAATTTGGTTCGATGCAAAAAATCACTCAAAACTTGCCCCAAAAACGCAAACAAACTAATTCTCGTTCTTCTGGTTGACATTTTGCACTATCTATCAGCTAGTAAGATAGCTATTTGATAGATAGCATAAGACATTCTCTGAAATTTAATTATATCTATCCAGCAATAAGTAATCAAGTAATAATTAATTTTCTCGATTAATATTTACAAACATATGTATCAACATACATACAAGCCACTTATGTATTCGTATAGTTGTAATTTAATATTATTATATTATATATGTATATACACACACACAGCCATACACAGAAGCCAATGGAAATAATAGTTGCCGCCAACTGCTGCTGACATATAATATTGTCTCCGATGGCAGGAAGTGTCAGCAGACAGTGATTAAGGCGTGATATAAAAAGAAAATGGTCGAGTGAAAAGTTTTGCGAGCGCCGAACACAATGCGCCACCTTGGCAGAGATGGAGAGTGAGCGGCGGGCGGAAGCACTCGTAACTTGACATGACAGCAACATTGAAGTTGAAGGACTCGGCGATGAGTAGATGCCTCAAGTTTCTTAATTTACAGGTGTTGTTCACCTTTTACTTATACACAAACACACAAACACACAAACACACACACACACATGTACCCACTCACATGTGAAACGCCAAACACGAGAAACAATGCAACTTGGCCATCCAAGTAGGATGTGAAGACAATATGAGCTCGAAAACATATTTGATATAAGCTGTGACAGAGTTCTCTATAAGTAAGCTAATGCCTGGTAGGGAATGCTGAATTGCCGAGTAAAAGCTTCATATGAATAACTCTTAAAATAGTTTAGTATAGTAAAACCTCGCTAATCTCGTATTCGATCAACTGAGACTCCACTTTATCCACGGCCCTTGTCCGAGTAATCATTATTTAAACAGAAAATACATTTTATTACTTTTTTCTTGCCTTCAACTTTTAGCAATATTCGAATACCTACTGGGTATTATATATGGTATATCACATATTTAAGCTTGTGTGTGTGTCTGTGTGCTGGAACGCCTCAGCTTCGCTCTTGGCTAGGCGGTTAGTGCACTTAGCTTGCTTCCGGTTTCTTAGACAAGTAGACCGCCTTCAAAGATCTGAGCTGTCAGTCACGTGCAAAATAATAGGAAATGTGTGTCGTAATCTATATATAGCATCACATATACAAACATATATTTATATATACATACGTCAGTTTAGCGTTGGAAATTGTTTGATAATTAGTATGGCCATTAGAAAGTTTTCTTGCATGAATGCGCAGAACTTTTTCAACACACTGTCTACAGTCATTCAAAAAAAAAAAAAAAAAAAACAAATGACTTTTGAGTTGCAGAAACGTATGAAGGGCTTAGAATTGAATTTTAAACAGTTATTTATATATAAAAGTTATAAGTATGGATGACAGTTGCTATTTTTAAAAAAAATTAATGTAATCAAGTTTAATTATCATCTTAATTGTAAATATGTACAGTGACGTGCATCAATTTAGATACAGAAAAGTTTATACATATATAAATCCAGAGATCCGGCTGATTTGAAAATGAAACTTGAACGTTGTATTTGTAGTAAAGCTTTCGCGGCCCGAGAAGAACTTGTGTAATTACATGAGGTGAAAGAAAGATTTTGGAAATTTTTGATAATATGTATATTATATTGACAGTTATCGAAATTTCAGTACACATTTATCTCACATACTAGCCCGTATATACGGAATAATTCATATGGTGGTAGATTATTAAATTCTGTAGAAAGTTAAAAGTAGATATGGATGATTTCCCACTGTTTGGTACTGGTAAGCAATAGCTTCTCTTCAAGTACTAAAAAAACATTTTATCCAAAGTAAATTCTTTAAATAATGTAAATTTAACGCATAGCATCTACCTAAAGGGATGCAAGCCAGTTCATTTGCTTTATGTGGCAGAGGTGAAGACTTTCTTCAAATTTTTTTGAGAGATCCCACATATTAAATGCCATATATAAGTCAAACAGTTGAACGGATATCATCCTATACTATATACTCGGTTCTCCGAAGATTTATAAGAAGAATGACTCACTGCAAACAGTACTATATGTCTTCAGTTTTCTTACATATGTAAAGTAACTGTGAATATTGAGCAAATATAGGTGTTTTAAGTTCAAAGTATTACAGTTTGAAGATCCCTGGAAATGTTGCTAAAGAGAGTATTATAGTTTTATACACATAACGGTTGTTTGTGCCAGACAAAAATAAAAGAATGAGATATGGGGTTATGTATATATAAATGATCAGCATGACGAATGGATTTGAAATCCGAATGTCTGTCCGTCCCTCTGTCCGTGCAAGCGATAACTTGAGTAAAAATTGAGATATTGTCATGACAGTTGGTACACTTATTTCACTATAAGAAGGTTAAGTTGGAAGATGGACGAAATCGGACCATTGCCACGCCCACAAAATGGCGAAAACTTGGTACAAAGGATCGCACTAGGAAGGGGCATACCCGAATGAAATTTTTTTGGGGAAGTGGGCGTGGCTACTACCTTATACAGACCAAAAATGGAGGAAATCGAATTATAACCACACCCACCTCCCATACAAAAGTTATGTTGAAAACAACTAATAATGCTTTAATTCAGCAAAGAAAAGCTCCAGAAACCTTAAATTTCTTCATAAAGAAGGTACAGTAGGACAAAAACCATATCTCCGAAACTACTCGACCAATTTCAGTGAAATTCGGTTTGAAATATTTTCCTTGCATTCCTATGATATGTTGTGAAAAAAGGATAAATCGCTTCACAACCACGCCTACTTCCTATATACCAGAACTTTGAAGTCAATCTGAATCTTTTACTTTACAATATATAAGTTAAGAGCTAGTGAAGTTATCGGAACAGAACTTTGCACAAATACTGCATTTATAGTGTGGGATCGCCCGTCTAAAAATCGTCGAAATCGGACCATACGTTTTCAAGACCCCATATATCGAATATGAGTAGCTCAGTGCTTCTAATCTTTTTATACCGAAAATATAGGTGACTCTCTCAGATATTTTGAAGAAATTTGTAGGGAATATTTTTCTTCTAGCAATACATATGTCTCCTTGTCAAAAATTGGTGAAATCGGGTCATAACTTCACCTAGCTCCCATATTCCTAATATTAAGTTATCCAACTTTCAATGGACTTTATACCATATAAATGACGATTATGTGGGTCTATATTAATAAAATTAAATAAATAAATTGTATAAAATGTTCGGTCACAACCGAATTTAGCCCTTCCTTACTTGTTTCTAATTATAAACAGAAGATTAGTATACAATTCGTTAAAATGAAAAATTAAGTGTTGTAAGAATGTGTCTGGTAAGTTTGTATATATCTAATTTAAGTGTTGAAATTCTACATGGTAAATTTAAGAAACGCTTGAGAGGAGTGGTGAATTTATGCATTTTGAATTTGTTCACGTTAAATTTAGGTATGCGGTACTTAATGTGATGAATTAACTTCCCTTATAGCTATATATCTCGCTATTATTGACTCTAGTTACGCTTAGTTTCATAATTAGTCTGATACTAGCCTAAGCAAAATCTTTGTATTCTACTTAATCACTCGCACTCATTACGTACTCAGAAATTTACTGAAACTAACTAACATTTCTAAACGTCATGTTTTCTAAATATACCAAGGCGATACAGAATTCGAGATTCCAATCGATAGATTTAAAAAAAAAATGATCTAGCCTTAAATAGTTTCAGATCGTTTGAGCGCTGAGATATTGTAATGAGATAAATATTTGAACAAATCTTTTGTCCTTCTAGTCAATATTATCCGCCTATTTTTAGTATTGTTTGAGGTTATGCAACTGGCAGTTTATCTAAAAATCCTAAAGATACCTCCTAGTGGCCAAGTAATGCATTTTATAAGCCGCTTTCTCCTACCAGCTTTACACTCCACGGTAAGTACCCATTGAAACCTTGTATAATATTTAGAGAATATGTCTCTTGAAGAGATTAATAGAAAGAAATGAAAAATAATATGTTCTACATTAATTTTAACTCATCTCAAAAGCAGCATATGTTTTGCAAATTTTCATTATGATGTTTTCGAAACTACCTTTTAGTAATATTACCAATTAGGGATGTTTTTAAGTTTAAAATTGGAACTCAAATTGAAGATTGGTAACTGAGTCGGCTTTTCAGTTTTATATTTATACTTATTAATTGCTGGTTTTATTTTGTGAAAAAATTTCAGAAAATTCTTTCAAAGATTTATTAAAAGATTCTTCTGAAGATTTATAAAGAGATTCTTCAGACAATTCATGAAATTAGTTATTGTACAGTTGTTTAGTTAATTTCGTAACCTTGTACTAGATGGAAGTTCACATAAAATCGATTGCTGGTAACCTAATGAGAAATCTGCGGAGTTAGGCTGTTACTAAAAAATCGAATTTAGAATATATGCCTAGAATTTGAAGTATTTCTTAGTGTAATGTTATGTTGCCTAATTAAGACATTTTAACCTTTTACGGTATATTCAAAATAAAATTAAATAACTAAATGAGCATAGACAATGCTGGCACAGTTGTTGCAAAAATATTTAAAATATCATAATTAAATGCGTAGTAATTTTGCTATTAAAAGAAGAGTGATATCAACGATAAAATTATATATTAATATTTTTTGAATAATTTATTCGGCATTTTTTGAAAATATTTTACTTTAAATAAACCGTTCAAAAGCATTGCAATCGAATTATATTAAATTTTAATTTGGTATTAAACTGATCATGTTTCATTCATCGAAAATATTAAATTTCTAATTCTAATTCAGAATTTTGAAATCGATTTAAAATTTTTATTCAATCATACTTCAGTGTGTATTTTAACATATCTTAAATTACCTATGATTTCCAAAGATATTCCAACTTTATAATGTTGTAGGGTTGGTGAAGGGTGTCTTTATCTTACTTACTACTATTACTGTTAAAATGCAGCAAAATTCATAAAACTGGCTCATATTTGGCACATATGAATTGCATGCTTATATTATGGTAATATAATATTTAAATGTTATATGAAGTTTGAAATATTAAATTTTGAATTCAGCTTCAAATTTTTAAAATCGATTTAAGAATCTTTTCCAATATACTTCAGCCACGGTTGGACATACAAACTTCAAAAATTATAAAATTGTAAAGCGCGTGTTTGTGTTGCTAAAGGGTGTTCATTTTAGAATATATAACTTTTGTTTTGAATATAATGAATTCTAATTAATTTTGATTAAATTTTTTAATTTCTAAAATCGATTAAATCTTTTCGAGAAAAAGCCGAAATATATTTAATTTATAACAAATTTTTTTTCAAAAATATTAAAATTACAAATTTTTTATTTACTGTTCACTTGTTAACACGTTGACTGCCAACTACGAAATAACTCGTAGTATGATTTCCCTTCCAAGAAGCCAACTACGAGTTATCTCGTACTACCTAAAACTACCACTTTTTGTGTAGCTACGAGTAAAACCGTATTATAATAGTGTTAGTATCGATAAATGGCTTCTGGGAAAATAAAAAAAGTTTGGGTTTGGCTTCGGTGAGCTTTTCTTTTATTAAAAAAAAAGTTCTTTCCCAGACGCCAACTACGAGATAACTCGTAGGTCCTTTTACTCATCAAAAAAACATAATTTTTGATTTTTGATAATACCAATGATCTAGAAATAGAGTTTTTAGTAATATAATGTGGAAAAATCAAAATGTCATTTATGGACAGTTTTCAGAAAATGGCCTTGGCAGTCAACGTGTTAAAGCGTGTTGTGTTTAGGATTGAAGATCATTGTTTTTTTTTAATGAAAAAGTTTGCAATATCCTAAGACTTTCAGTGTTTGAAACTAATTACGGACCAATTTCCACCCGGACCTTTCTGTCGGTCTAATCTTTTATCACTTTTTTACCATAACCATATTTAACTCGTCATTAATGAGATTAATGACATAAAATACTGTCAAAAGAATATTCTAACAGAGTCGAAACATATCACCTAGGTGCCTATAGACAAGACTACTTCTTCCTCATATGCGATCTTCAATAAATTCATTATTTGAACGCGTCAAAGACTTGTTGCAAATTTCAAATTCAACCACATAGCATTTAGGCAATTATTAAATCTATTTTTACTTTTTAGAAAGCGTGTCCAAAATGTGAAGATCCTCTTAAGTAGCGTTTACTAACTAAATTTGGCAATTTTGCCTGCTTAAGTACCTAAATGCGAGTTTTGAAAATAATTTTTAATGACTTTTTAATATTTTTCCAGTATTCGCTTTTGCTTTGTTAATTTTCTACAGTAACTGAATATAACTGGCAACTACATGACAATTTTATTGATGTTCCTTAAATTTCTACAACTCTAAAGAAACGCCTTATATTTAGTATTGCATACATATTCCGCTATACCGCAAGCGCTGTGCACATATTTTCATTTTCGCAAGCGTTTAAAATCATATTTTTTTACAGTTTGCCGCGCAAAAACCTCAATAAAGTTAATAATTTTCTTGTTCACCCATTTGTTTTGAAGCAATTTTTTTATGCGGAATAAAAATTAATAAATCAACACCTTTGCTGACATTTATACCTGTCAAAATGAAATATAAACGCGATGCTTTACAAATAAGAGCACTTAAATATTTCGTTAATATGCAAATTCAAGCACATACTGTATGTACATACACACGGACGAACGTACTCGAATATAGAAAAGCGGATATGTGAGTGTGTGTGTGTGTGGGTGTGCGTACACATGATACATTTGCTATTTGAAGCAAACATTGTCGTAATAACTTGCCATGCAATATTGCAACATGCAATATTTAAAATTGGCAACATCCACACACACATCACAACAACAGCAACGGAAAATGAAAAAAAAATGAAGAAAATATGCATAAAAGTTTTTCGACAATTACAAATGATCTCAGTATTAACAACAGCAAAAACAACAACAACAACAACAATCAAAACAAAAATATTTTGCATTCAACAACAGCCGCAAATCATAAACACACACTCATACATACATACATATACACACAAACACCAAAATGTGTACGCAGGTGTATTGTATGTACTGTTGTATGCGCTTATACATACATACATACATACATATTCGTATATTTCTAGTATATTGTGTTATCCAGTGCGTCGGGCGTCACGTACAATACTGTGCAACAACAACAACGACAAAATATGTTGTTATAAGAGGGGGTAGGGCCGATGGTAGATTGCGCAGCAAACAAAGCTATTAAAAAGTGTGCAGAAGCTCGCATAAAAATGCGCAAACAGGAAATGAGCAAGTGTAGTGAGTGCAGCAAATGGCTGAAAAGTATGGAAAAATGGCTAAAACAAAGGCCGCATGAAAAATGGACTGTGAACACGCGCCGACGCATCGTCGACGTCGCCGCCGCCACCACCGCTGTGGCAGCGACAACTTTTCAAATAATTTTAGTTCTTTGCCTTCTTCATGCTGTGTTGCAACATTATGCCTTATAAAGTTGAACATATGTTTGTACACGGTTGCATAACTAGTACTTATATGCAGATACATTTGCTTTGTTTTTGTTGTACCTTAGGGGTGGTCTGTAATGTAGGAAATTTTGAAAATAATCGGTCTGAGTCCAAAAAAGCTGGTGGATAATAAAAGTTGTTTTATGGCAAGGTTGTAAAGGTGCTTTTTAGAAGTTTGGAAAGTCGGCTGTCAAAAAAGTTATTAAAACAAAATCATGTAGTAGACAGTTATATTCAGTTACTTTGGAAAATGACCAAACCAAAAGCCAATAATGGGTAAAAAAAAAAATCGTAGCAATTAGTTTTCGAAACTCGCATTCAAGTACTTGAACGGTCAAAATTGCCAAATTTAGATTGTAAACGCTTCTGAAGGGGATCTCCAAATTTCTCACATGCTTTCTTAAAAGTAAAAATTTATTTAATAATCGCCTAAATGCTATCTGATTGCTATGAAAGGTTGCAGCAAGCCTTATAACCTCGTCAACCAATGTGTTTATTGAAGAACGCATGTGAGGAAGAAGTAGTTGGTTTATAAACATCTCGGTGTTATGTTACAATTCTGTTAGAATATTCTTTTGACAGTATTTTATGTCATTTATGATGAGATAAATACGGTTATGGTAAAAATTGATAGAAGATTACACCGACAGAAAAGTCGCGGTGGAAATTTGTCCGAAATTATTTTCAAACACTGCAAGTCTTAGGATATTGCGAACTAGAAACCTAAAATATTGGCAATTTTACACAGTTTTATTTTTTATTAAAAAAAACAATGATCTTCAATCCTAAACACAACACGCTTTAACAAGTGAACACAGTATAAAACTTTGTAATATTATTATTTGTGAAGATCGTATTTTTTTAAATCTATTTATGATTTGACTTTTACCGAAATACCATACTTGAAAATTGTTTAATCAATTTTAGAAATCAAATGATTTATTCGAAATTAAAATATAAGTGAAATATTTATATTAATGTTACTGTATTTTGTTCAAAATAAAAGTGGTAAATTCCAAAAAGAACACCTTTTAGCAAACAAGCGGTTTAAAATTTTATAATTTTAATATTTTTAAAGTGTGTGGGGCTTGGCTGAAGTACAATCGTATAATTTTCTTAAATCGATTTTAAAAATATGAAGATGAATTCACTTATTATTTTCAAATCCATATAACACTTATATATTTAATTTTGGCATAATAAATGCAAAATATGAGCCATTCGTATTAATTTTGCTGCATTATAACAGTAATAGTAATTCTACACCTATCAAGAAACACTCTTCACCAACACTACAACATTATAGAATTCGAATATTTTTGGAAATCACATGTAATTTAAAATATGTGTATATTAGCTGAAGTATGATTGAATAAAAATTGTATATCTATGTCAAAAATCTGAAGTTGAATAAGAAATTTAATATTTTCAGTGAATGAAATATGTTTAGGTTAATACCATATAAAATGCTTTATTTAAAGTAAAATAATTATGAAAATGCAGAATAAATTATTTAAAAAATATTAATATATAATATCATCGCTGATATCACTCTCCTTTTAATAGTACTACGTTTTTAATATTTGCATTTAATTATTATATTTTAAATAATTTTGCAAATACTGCGCCTGCATTGTCAATACAAATGTGTTTATTTAATTTTGTTTTGAATCTATTAAGTATATTCAATTACCCTGCTTTAGATTTAATTAAAGCCAATTATAAACAAATTTCGTGCAATTTAATAATTTTTAAATGTGTGTACTTACGGTTTAAAATGACCATATTAAAATATTTAATATTTGAGGTATCACAAAGAGGGATGAACGGATATCGTAATAATCAGCCATTTCGTTGAATTCAATGAAGAACTGCATTAATTGAAATAAAGTAACTTAATGTTTTGAAAAAAAAATATTATATTGTTATTATTATTATAGCTATAATAATTTTCATAATAATTTCTGTAATGTTTTTACTGTCTTCGAGTAAATATATTGTTCCATTAAAGAGGTTCAAGTTTGTATATTATTATAAAGCAGCATATAATTTGCTATTACTATTAAATTTATTTAAAAAATCATTCATAAAATTTAAACACGAATTTATACGAACACTCGAACTTTGCTTATATTCATACTAATCAAATAAATTAAATAATAACTCACATCATTTTCACAAAGGTGTATACATATATTTTCGGCTTGGATAGTTAAAAACCACAATATTGTCAAATGTCGTAAATAAATATAAGCTGCACATTAATTTCAAAACCAAAATGGATTACACTCACATATGTTTGGCTTAAAATACCGAATTATATGACGTTTAATAATTTAGATTAGTTTATATAATAATAGCTGTTATAATTTACATATGTATAATATTTTAATTTGTGTTAATATAATTTATACAACGTTCCAATTACCTTGACTATGAACAATATTCGAATTTTAGCTGCTCACTGAAGACAGGCATTGCTTCTTAATGGTATTTAGACTCTCCTTAGTTGGCAATTGATTCTTTCTACTAAATGGTATTAGATATTAATTCTGTATGTATTCAAAGAAACCACGTACATATATATAATGCAAACATACATACATACTGAATCTGTACCAATGAACAAAGTGCCCTATTTCCAATATAAGCTCAACGAGGCCCGAGACGTACACTTTGATAAAACATTAATAAGAAATTCTAAACATTTAAAATAAGAAGTTACCAACTCCTTTGCCTTTGCATGTGATTATTAGCATAATTAGCAAACGTATGCACACTCTGATATTTGCTATGTATTCCTTTTGCTGCTCTCGGTACATCAACTTGGCTTTAGCGTTTTATTAGTAGAATCATGTTGATATGTTTTATGTTAACTTCATAACACTCAGTTCTTTTACATTTTCTAATGAACAACATTTTTTCGCGTTTTAAAGATGATTTAAAGTTCTAAAATGCAAATCACAAGCCGCTTTGCCATTTTCAAATAGCTGATGCAATCCAGGAAAACCACGGAATTGACAAGAACAGCGAGGAAATGAAAAAGGGTTGCATTTGCGGAGCAATAATTTTAAAATTTTAAATTTTTATACAAAGTATATTTATTTTAGATTAATTCAGTATATTGTAATCAATTACTTACAACATTATTATATTTACTTCCGTCACTTAAGTATTTAAATGTCTTTATTCTGACTAATTTTTGCAAATTTTATAAGCTCATGCAACACAGCACACATTTTCCAACGCTTCTTCGCAGTTCCGCTTTTGCATAGCAACAGGCCGGTGAGCGGCTAAATAGCAGTTGGAAATTGGAATACATATTTCCTTTGCTAACTTCGTTACTAACTTACAAATGCAGCGCGCGTCTGACAGATGACGCTGAGTGATCATAAGTGTGTGCATAGATATGCATTCGTATAAGTAAATAAGCGAAAATTTCGCGAACTGCTGAATTTTAAATGAAAATGCGTAGAAAAGGAAACGGAAAAGGGTTGCATTTAGTTTAAATTAATTAATTAATTAAAATTTTATATATTATTGCTATATTTTGGAAAAATATGAAATTAATGAATAGAATATTCTTAAAAAATCTGTATAATATTTATAGCTTTTACTTTGTAGTCCGTGGATTAAGAGTTAAATTCTTATAAAAAATATGTTTGACTACTTTTACTGACATTTAACTTTCATTAGCTGAATTTCTTAACATTCATAATTTCATTTTAATTAATTTAATTATTCATATATTTAAAAAAAATGTTTAAATATTTCTAAATAAGCATGTGCAACCCTACATATCACCAATGATTTTCTGCAGTTCCGCTTTGGCATCGCAATCGGCGATTCAGCTGTTTAATCGCTGTTGGCGAAATTGGAATAAGGTGAATATAGGCGATCACGTGATCTCATATACACATGTTTGTATGTATATTTGTGCGTAAATTCCGCAAACTGCTGACTTTTCGCTGGAAGTGAATAACTTGATGAGAAAACGTGCATAAGGAAGCGGAAAAGGGTTGCATTTGCTGTATTAGCAAATTAACATTTGTACGTAAAATTTAGTTATATGAAGTAAGAATATTGAATAAAATTTGAAGTAATACGTTTTTGTGTTGATCAATTTTTTAACTCGTTGAAATAACAATAATTAAACATAAATTTATAAAATTGTTGCACATAATAAGCATTCTAAAATAGTTTCCAATAAGAAAATGCAACTCTGCCTGCTTTCCAAAATTAATAGTCAGTTCCGCTATAAGCAGCGACAGGATCAGCAGCTCAACTGTAGTTGGTAAGCAAAATATTAATGTTGAAATATTTAAATAAAACAATATTTTTCCATATTTCAGCAGCAGTGAGAAAACAGTGTTAATGCTGTAAGATCTAACTATTTGCATTTAAGAAAAGTGAGTCTAAGCAACCGGCTAGCATAGTACATAACCTAGAAGAATCGTCGACATCCCTTTGGGGAGTCTCAGTATAGATGTACATGTATGTACATAATGTATTTATTTTCAAACTTTTTGAAACTCTTCTTTTTCTAAGGTTTATCTACAGTCAGCAAGTAAGTCAGCAGCCAGCAATAAAGAATTTTTAATTAATTTGCATACTTCTTCAAACTAACAGTTGCTTCAATAATACATAATACAAAGAAATAACAGCTTGAATATGGTATACATAAAAATTTTGACTGCATGCTTAGAAATTAACTATTACTACAAGAGAAAATGAGACAATCTACGAACTTCGTTTATAACCTCAAATGCCAGCGGAGCCCTAGGTAATGCGTAGCATATTTACAAAGGCACATACAAGCGTACATATATACGGCAGCAGAATTTTTATGAGCATGCAAATTTTTGGCAAATATTTTGCAAAAACAACGAGCTACATTTGCCGCGTGAGCAAAGAAGACAACAGCAGAGCCAAGTGTACCAAAGAAATACTAGTGCAGAACTTCTATTGTGTGTGTAAGTATTCTGCATACAGAATAAATATCAGTGCGTGATGAACTAGAGAGTAATAGCTTATTTAATCTATAGGTAATCTAAGCTCTATCGGACATTAGCAGCAACAATCATAAGTGTTCTTGTTGTAATTGATGTATGTTTGTATATGAAACTGCATATACATATGTATGTTCGTGCAATACTGTGGATCAAATAATACGCAAAAATTATGTCGTCGTATCTACGAGTAATTGCCGCGCATAGAAAGTGTTAAAGTGTTTAATTGAAATTTATTGAGTAAAAGTATTGTATTCAAATTAATAAATAACTTTTTGTAATTTTAAAGATATAGAAGACGGTGGAACATAAACAATATTGTGCAACTGTGTAATTTAATATGGAAAATTGTCATCGGAGGGACAAAAACAATTACATATAGCAACTCCTAACTGTTTTAATGCTGTGCTTTTATGAGGCGCATGCTGTTTACTCCAAGCAAGCGGTTTATAAGAAGCAAAAAGGTTAGTGCGTATTTTATTCACAGTATGAAGTCAGAATTTTTTTGCATAATTATAATTTGTTTAACTTTATATTACTGAAAGCAAGTAATTGCATAGAGATATAATTATATAAATTGATATTCGAAAATCTTCTAATTAACTATAAAATCAGAACTGTGTATTTACATTTTTACTTTAAAAGCTAATTTAATTTTTTTTAGAATTTATTATTTTTTGATTAAATAATATTATCAGCATGGCAATTCTAAAAACTAATATTTTAACAATTTTATGAAATGAGTTTCCGAGATTATGAATATGTTTTGCTTAAAGCACTATCGCTCTTCCACTTATGGAAAATCGCTATCCATTAGGAGTCATATAATAGAAATACGAGCTATTAGAAAAGTTAATAGTTTTAAATATACACTTTTTAAATGAATTTGATATATTATATATAATTATTACTTTATATTAAAATATTATACCATATTCTTAACTTTTTTTATTGATAAAAGGCCACAAATGTGGCTAAATTTTAGCTTGAGGACGTGTTATGTGTAAATCAAAGCTTTTGTATATGTATATAATGCCGCAAGTGTGCACAGTTAATTACCAAATCATTGATTATATAGCCAAGAAACTTTGCGCCGAATAGCATACGCTCATGCAGCAGCAAGTTGCTGTTTGCCGCTAAAAAGTTATAACTCAAATATTATTTAAGATTTTTGTGAGCAATTTGTTTAAATTTTTGCTTTAGTTTAAACAAAAATGCGTGACTTTATATTAACTCTACAAAAGAAATAACTTAAATTGCTTATATAGATAAAAGTGCTATCAAACTGCGCAGCGTGCCGCGTTTGCTTGCAAAACTTGTGTTTTTGAGTTATATGGTACTTGCTGGAAATAGGCGATTCGCACTTAAGCAACCACTAATATGATGGCTTGAGCGATGCGCACTCATGTATGTGTATTTGAAGTACTTTCATTGAATGCAAATTTTTTGCTGCTTTGCCGCTTTCTACTATGCATATGCATACAACTCGTGTATAAGTGGGATGCTGAATATGCATGCATGTATGTACATACGTAAGCATTGCTGTGCAGCAGTTTGAATTAGTTTTTGAGATCAAGTGTACAACGTATCTGCTGTGTTTGGTTATTTGATGGCTGTAGATAAGCAGTACCAACCTGTTTGAAGTGTCTTCAACAAATACTTATGGTGTGATTAAAGTGCCAATTGCTATGATAAAAGTTGTGCTGTACATTTACATATACATATGTATAGGTAATATATAAGTGCATTTGCACTTACTGTTCAAAGTGACGCTACTGCAAGACTTCTTGACTGTGGTAAGAAAACTCAATAACTTGCTTTGGATTTGAATTAAATCTGAAGTGTACTGGAGTGCGATTAAGGAGATAATTGTTTTTTTATGTTATCTATTTTGTATAATGTTAGAGTAATATTAAATATAGCAAATTTACAAAGTTTGATAAATAGTGTGCTTACTGTGTGAAGGTATGAAGTGCAGTAATGAATAAATAATGCGAAAATTTTTCAATAATAAAATTAGATAATATAAAAAATAAAAGTAATCAAATAAATTTTCGAAAATTTATAAATTTTTAATCGAAATTTGATAAATAGTGTGCTTACTGTGTAAAGGTATGAAGTGCAGTAATGAATAAATAACGCGAAAATTGTTTAATAATAAAATAAAAAAATAAATAATTAAAAGTAATAAAATAAATTTCCGAAAATTCATAACACAAAAGTTTTATGCAACAAATATTAGTTTTGTGTATGTAGTTGTTGAGTTTTGTTACTTTTATATATTAAACCAACTAAATTTGAGCGTCAGCATAGAAAATCACTAGTTTATTTTCTTTTTTTGCTAATCAACTAATTACTGATTTCGCTGGAGCAAGCAAAAATAATATACTTTCTGCAAGTCAGATACTCGTCTAGGCAAAAAAAAATCAGTATATAGATATTTGCTATTTGTGTGGTATGTTGGTATGTAAAAACTTGCTTCGATTTTCATGCTCGGGCGTTCTGTGAGACCTGCTTATATACCTACATTACTTACTTGAGGCACTAGTGCGCGTTTTATATACTTTAGCGCGGTGTAATATATGTACATGTAAATATATATATAAACGCCTACACATAAATAAAAGTCATAGACACAATTTTCCAGAATTGTATATACATATTACATAACAATTCACGCACCACTGAATTTATTTTCATTTAATTGCAATTAAGGATTAATTCTAATTTGTATGTGTGCTAGCTAAATATACGAGTACGTACGAACGTACGTGCCCTTGCCGATATCATCAATATCAATTAACTAACACAAAAACAAATATGCGCATAACCTCTGCCACAAAAATAGTAATTAGCTCCTACACAGCGTTAAGTGCAAGCGAAAACTGTGTATAGCCACAATATAAAAGGAAAATGCGTTTTGCAAGTGTGAGTAGATGTGTCTGAGTCTCCCTAATAAAAGTCATTAAACAAATTGCTGTCCAGTCTCTGTCGATATGTATAGTATATGTATTCTTCGCTATTTATGCGCGTCGGTATAATTGCATTAGTTAATGTGTGTTTTATTCTCCCACATACCAAGGGCGTAGTAACTTGGGTCAATATTATAAAATGGAATTATTACCATAAAAATAATAATTAGCTACTAAAAGAGATAAAACAGTGGGATATATTACATTTGAAGTAATAAACATGGAGTTGGCATGGTTGTGGAGTAGTGTGTGTTATAACAGTACATCTTTATGTACATAAAAGTATAATTAAATTAAACGTTTGTTCTTTCTTGGACATAGACTTTGAGTTTTATTGCGTATGCGCCTAAATGTAGGTAATATTTTTTTTAATGTTGAAAACTTGTATACAAAATATGTGTTAAATGAACTGAGGTGTTGAAAGGGAAGATTTCATAAACTAATTTAATTACCGTTATATAATTTTGATATAAAAAAATTATTATAAATATATAAAAATATTTATATATTTTCATATGGACTAAATAATAATAAAAATAAATATTTTTTTATTTACAATGAAGATTAAAGTGAGTTCTTTAGTTTTTCTCGAGAAGACTTTTACAATCTACAATTGCTTTATATAATTTATAATTCAGTTTTTCTGGTTCAGGTTTGTTATTTAATAAACATGTTTTCATTGTTAGTGTCTAAATTTTTAAATAACGGTAAAATTTTTGTTGGGTTAAACACATGGTCTTTCAAACTATTTTTCCGATATCAAACGATATATTCAACTCAACCAAGAGATTACTCTTTTTCTTCTAAATCTCTGCTTTATTTTATATTCAATAAACCTATGCGAGCAGAGTGAGTTTTGATCAAAGAGTAAATCTATCAAAAGGTTCTTTTTATTCCACTACAAGTCGAAGTTATATCTCTGACTATCGAAGAGCTCTAGGCTTTTTAAAATTTCTCTTCTCTTTTTAATTCTCTGAATTATTTTGTATTCAATAAAACCATTCGGTGGGTCGAGTTATAATAAAAAAATTTATATTTATACCTCTGCAGGTCGAAGTTAGATCGCTTGCTTTATTTCTATCAGAGTTCTCTGCCTATGAGCTCATTTTCGAGCATGAAACTATGATGACATATGCTTTCAATAGGTTAGTTAGACTGATATATCAACTGGGGGAACGAAATGGAAGTGGTTCTGTGGATTTCGCTCCACTCCGTTCCCACAACAGTTGGATCTATGTAAGTTCGTAACCCGGATTTTTATTCAACCAAATATTGAAAACTTGGCAATAATCCTTAGAATTTTTTTGGGAAATGTTTTTTGTCGCTATACCAACAACAAAAATAACATTTTCATCTTCTAGTTCAAATCTATCTCACAATGTTTATCGAAGAGTGATATATTCTAATGAAATTAGGTATATTTCGGACTTATTCGACCTTTATTAGTATTCTCAGCGATCGCAGTTGGCTATGCCGCGGTTAAATCGCATTGTCGCAGCAAAGAGGGTAACCTCCTACACCCAGTAATTGTCAACTCAGATTACAGAGTATACTTTTGGCTATATATATGTGTATGTATGAATGTATATATCGACCACCGCAATCACTGTGATATTCATGTGTAAGCTAACCAAAATGAGCATTTAGGAATGTTCGTCTATATATACATATGTATACATATATATATATATATGTACGTCTATATGTATGTATATATGTGTCTATCTGTCTGAGCGCACGTAATTCATTGCCTACGCACACCATTCATGTCCATTATTGAAATTTGTTGCTTTTAATAGCAATTTTGGCTACTTTACTGTTGTTCTATATCCATTGTATTCCAGAGTAGTATTCCATTGTCGTTGTTGCAGTTTTTGTTAGCTTTGTTGTCTGTCTATTGTATTGTGTGTGAGGTTTTAAACGTTGTACAATAAAGGCTACACTGCAAATTCACAAATTGCCAGAATCGCCAATGAAAATGGACAATATTACCACTTAACCATTATAGCCAGCCGTTCGACTAGTGCTTAAGCCCCGTTGTGGTTATACTCGTACATATATCTATACTGTATGTGTATGTGTAAGTGTGTGTGTGTGGTTTTGCTGTGCTTTGTATTGTACAATGCCAATGTATTATCGTTAATGTAGCGATTTATCCAAACCTTATATGCATGCATGGTATTTGTATAAAAGCTAAAGCTGCATTGTGATTGAGTAGCAACGCGGGTATTAATCGATTGTAGTGATTGACTGACAATCAAATGATTCATTAATTTCATTTATTTACTCAATTGCTCATTAGCAGCGGCAAATGCATTCTTCAAATTTACTAAGTGGGTTTTATGCATTTCACGCCCCTTATTGGGATTCATAATATGTTCGCTTTTTGTTGCTTTCTAGTATTAGTAGGTTGATGTTTTGTGAAGATTATCCAGATCCCAATTGGAAGGAAGTATATATACAGTTGTCATCGCGGTCATCTAACTGGAGATCCAGGAAAAGAGCTATTTCCACAGGGTCTGACTATAGGAAGAGAGGTGTGAGATGCGTTGGGTTCATTGAGCAGCAAAAATATGGTTAGTACGGATCTGGTTCCACAGCAGCCGGTTCTACGTTAACGGCATTGACTCGGATTTTATCCGACCAAAAGCTATAATAACGACGATCTAAGCCTGATTGTATCAGCGGGTTTTAAGTAAACTCAAAGGTCGTTATAACCGGTTGGCTACTGTCGATTTGTTTTTCGGCCTCTGTAGAGGAAGATTTTAAATTGCTACGGTTTTGTGGTTTCGTGGTTGTCAACATAAAACCTCTAATAGGGTCCTTGATGTTTTATATCATTGTACACAAAACTCTTCATAGTTTTTTTGAGAAAATCTCTACATGGAGAGCTCAAAGTTTTTAGTTTACCTCGAAAATATAACCCAACACAGCCACTTAATCAAGAAATGTTTATATATAAGAGTTGTGAGTACATTTAGAGGAAAAAGCTCAAGTGATTATTGGTTGAACTCAAATATTGTGAAGAATATTATATATAAATTTGGGTTTATATTATCTTTATGATTCCAAAGCCACATTGAAATAAATACAATTGAACATCGATAACTCGAACTTCTATAACTCGGAAGTTCTCCATAAATCGAACTCTTGAATTGGCAATAGAAGTTAATTTTCATACAAATAACCTTACCATAACTCGAGGTCTCTCTAACTCGTAGTTTTTTTGTGGATTATGGTAATTAGAGTTCGGGAAGTTCAACAGTATATTATTCTCTAAGCTAAAACTTCCTCTTTCCGTTTTTAAAACTTAACCTCTCCATGAAAAGAAAACTGAAGAGAACAGTATTGAAAACTCCGCTGTCCAAAAAGTTGTTTCTCAAATAATTGTAGAAATTTATTGTCTCACATAACGAAATTGCCGAAATCTCGGCCCGAAGATCCAACGACGAGTTGATTAATCCTTTATAACTAAAGCATGATTTCTCCTAACTAAGGTGGACGTGTCCATTTACTGTCGAATACAAGTACAATTCAGAACTTGATCTTTTGAGCCGTGTTATAACGCACTTAGTATTATCTGATCATGTATGAAATAAACAACAATTTTTAATTGCAGTAGTAGTAGGGACTTAAAAAATCATATTAAAAAAATCCTCTTCGTCTGGATTCTGTAATCCAAAGGATTTTTCAATAAGATCCCTATAAAAAAGGTTTGGGATATCAATGAAATTATTTATTCCTGTGAAAGTACATCCGATGCCATTATGTAGGGAACTTGATTTCTGTTGCATCGCCACCATGGGTACGCTTTCAGAAGTCCAGACGCTGAACCCAATGTCCAACGGTTTTCAAGCATAAATTGGCCGATTTCACGTTCGATATTCGTACGAAGTACATCAATCGTCGTTGGCTTGTTGGCATAGATCATAGACTTGACGTAGACTCACAGGAAATAGTCTACCGGTGTCAAATCGCACCACCGAGGCGGGCAATTGGTTCACCAAACTTGGTTTTCATTGACATTCGCTGTGTAGCTTGTGGCGTCGTCCTGTTGGAACCACACATTGTCAAAGTCCAATTCATCCAAATCGGTCCAAAAATATTGGGTTACATTGAGCAGTAGCGATTCCCATTCACCGTAATGTGCCGGTCTTGATCATTAAGGAAGAAGTACGTCCCAAAGACGACGCACAGTGGTGCCGCTTCATACAAGCCGCGGCAAAAAAATAGAAGGAATCGAGGTAGGGCTTTGAAATTTGGCACATATCTCTCGTATTGCCAAATTAGATGAAAAAAAAAATTATTAAAATCCGCCCACAACTACGCCCACCTCCCATATAACATAACCAATAAATAAATGATCATATATTATTAATTATTTATTCAACAAGTAATTTTTTAACATCATCGTCCAATTCTTAAGTTTTATTTTTGGGATTTGTTCTGAAACCATTAATAAAAGGATCCGATGAAGCTAAAAGCAAGTGCATTACATCTTGATTTGTAGAAATTCTGTCGCATTTTCTAGAATGATTAAGCCTATATTTCTTGTAATCTTTATTGCGAGCTTCTTGAGCCTCCTCTGATAGCATGGCCAATGGTAAAATAGAGGATGAAACAATTTTACTTCCATGTATTAAAACTGTATGTAGTAAAATTCATAAAGGCTGGCAAATAACATCGCAGTTTTCATGCAATAAATTTCAAATTTTTGAGGATCTATTGCTGCTTGACTATTAATTGTATTTAATATTATTTTAAATCGTACCCAGTCCCTGCTTCACTACATCAACATTTATTCCCAAGGATGATTTCAAATCTGCTTGAATACGTGCTTTTTCATCTGCCTTCAGTTTTTTGGTACGATCGTCAGTTCTCCATTTGCGAAAATGTTTGTTGTAAGCAATATGCAGAATACAACAAACAGAATACACTCCATAAACTTAATTCTTGCATGCAAGGGAGAAATTCCAAATCTTAGGGAACCTTCGTTTACTCTTCTCCTCAATATACCATCTAAATCATTCATTTCCTTTGGTTTTGCTTTACATATGAAACATACACTCATTGCTGAGGTTTCAGTTACGGTATTAACAACTTTACCATCAATCATTGTAAGAGCAAGGCAATGACTTATTTCGAAAATTCGGTTTGAAATAATTACTACACTGTTATTTAAATTACGAATTTCGTTTTCAACACGGTTAACTTCCTCAGTAATAACATTGGCTGTTTCTTTCACAAACTCGAATTTTACTGGTCTACAAAATCTAGTGGATGATGGTGTTAAATTTTTCCAGTACAGTAATTTCTCCTCATTATTTTCAGTTAAAGTGAGGGGCACAAGAGATGTTAAAAACATATGTTTATCAGTAATATTTCCATCAGTGAAGCTTTGTTGGTATACACTATGTCCTGACGAGCCATCACATCCTCATTTCGAAGTCAGCTTCAAATTTTTTGGGATATCTATTAAATCATTTTCAGATTTGGACATTAAAATTCTCTTAACTGTGTGGTTTAGCAAGTCTTACAAACCAACTTCACTGTAAGTTTAATCTGATCGCAAATTCTCAGGATAACATTTCTTCTTAGCAGCAAGAACCTACAAATGTTTTTTTTTTTAATTTATTGCAAAAAATATTCAAAAAACCATCAACATGAACCTATTTTGGCAAAACATTTATAAAAATACAACTACAATTTCATTAAAAAAAGTACGCAAATTACTCATGAATTGGCAACTAATTGCAGCTGATTTTTTTTCTATTTTGTGTAAGTGGCTAACCTGCGCGCTCCTGCGCACAATAGTTATATTCTGTTGAAGTTTTGAAATATATGATTTTTTTGGACCATGAAAAAACATCATATTAAAAAAAATCTTGAAAAAGAAAGTATACATTTGATGATGTAAATCACATCTATAACATTGGTTTTAATAAATAAAAACTTTACAATTGATATTTTATGGTTAACTTTGGAGTTTTAACCTTTGCAATATTGATCACATTTTTCTGAGTAACTTTGTGTTGATACTTTGTTGGACTTTGAAGCTCTACCAACAAAAAACCATTGAATATATCAAGCCCAAGTATTCGGATAATGTTATTTGATTAGTTCTTAGCTTAAATTGAAAAGATGGTACAAATTTGGAAGGATGAAAAAAATCCTTTTTTTCCGTTTTGGCACCACTGTGCGACGCCGGCCCATATATTTTTTTTGGGATGCAATGGTGACGCATGGAGTACATGTGGATTGCTGTCTGACCAATACCCCATATTTTGCTTATTGATCAAGCCATTCAATCAGAAATGTGACTCTTTGCTGAAGGTGATTTTTCGATGAGAATCCGGATAATTTTCAAGTTCTACTCCCTCTACTCTGCCTCAAGTTTGGTTTGAAATAGACAGTTAAAATTAATAAATGTCTCTATAAAGAAGAAAATGGTAATAAATACTGTCTGAAACGAGCAGAAGAATCGAACCTGAACAAGTAAGGAAGGGCTAAGTTCGGGTGTAACCGAACATTTTATACTCTCGCAATTTATATATTTAACTTTATTTAACTCTTTCAGTCACGCTTTTAGATTAAGAATATGTTGAATGTTTCGATTATTTGTTTTGGCATTATCTACAGCTGAAATATCACTGAAAGTGTCATCATCGAATATGCCGCTAACCGGTCACACCTTGTCATGATAATTCACGCGATTGTCGGTAGATGGCGTGGATTTTAATATAAAATTCGGAAAGAGGTGGTTATTGAAACTAACCACCACGACTGAAAGAGTTAATACACAATTGACCCACATATTCGTCATATATATTGTATAAAGTCCATTGAAAGTTGGAAACCATAATATTAGGTTAGAAGCACCGAGGTCCTCGTGTTCGATATATGGGGCCTTAAAAACCTATGGTCCGATTTCGGCGATTTTTAGAATGGGGCTGCCACACTATTAACATAGTATTTGTGCAAAGCTCTACACCGATATCTTCACTAGTGCTTACTTTATATATTGTAAAGTTAACGATTCAGATCGTCTTCAAAGTTCTGGTATATAGGAAGTAGGCGTGGTTGTGAAGCGATTTGGCCTATTTTCACAACATATCA